>NW_028318358.1:6363333-7077500 GCF_062004578.1 Staurois parvus
GCAATATAAACCACTGATCAGTGTGTGCGCAATCTGCTGAGAACTTCCTATTGTTGGGAGCACAAAAAAAGGCTCAGTATGCACATCTGTATAGCAAAGCACAAGTTTCTCTTTGATTAGCTTGGTACTTCAGTAGTTGATGCTGTAATCTTATGTATTTTGTTATATTTTAGGTCTGAAGATTACATACAACCCCCAAACTATATATTTTCTGAGCGCAGACACCCTAGAGAATAAAATATATAGTGGTAGGTACTATTTTGTATGTCACACGATATTAGCTCAACAGTTTATTAACCGCAAAATTTCAGTTAAAATACACTAAAGTGGATTTTAAGGCACATAAATGTGACGCTTTAAAAGCTCCTACAGGTCATCAGTTTAGCGTTAACTGTAAATAATGGGTCTATAATTATTGATGTCACTTTGATGTGCGCGGCGATATGTAACATGTTTAGTGCAGTCAACATTTTTTTTGCATGTGTGTGTGGGCATGGGGAGCCTTAAAAATGTTTGGAGGGAGAATTTTAAGTTCTTGCATGCAACTTTAATTTTTTTACACTTTTTTTGCTTTTATGTTACTTAAAGCAGAGCTCCACCCAAAAGGGGAAGTTCCGCTTTAAAGACTGGTCCCCTATTCCCAATTAAGGATTGGCAACTTTGGGGAGCGGGGAGAAACAGATACTCGAATTGACAGGTGCCCGCTCTCATTTCCGCTGTGATCACCTAGGCAATTGGAAGCGAAAGTTGTCTTCCTCCCCTCCCTCCCCGTAGTCTTCTCAGACACGTGACAGGTCCCAGAAGACTACGGGCCATTCAGGAAGAGCAGCGCTACTCGCGCATGCGCAGTGGGAACTCGGCTGTGAAGCCGCAAGCTGTCACAGCCGGGTGCCCACACTAAAGATGCCTGGAACACCAGACGGCTGGTTAAACGGGCTGCGTGGAGGACACCGCGGGATTGTGGGACAGATGAGTGTCTGTTTTTTAAAAGTCAGCAGCTACAGTTTTTTTTTACAGTGTGAGTGAAACTCCACTTTAAAACGTAGCTCCAGACATGTTTGTAAAATTTAAAAGTCTGCAGCTACAAAAACTGTAGCTGCTGACTTTTAATAAACAGCCACTTACCTGTCCCATGATCCAGCGCTGTGCTTGGTCCAGTGGTTTTCAGTTTGTGTCCTCTCTCCCCGGCATCTTTACTATAGGCATCTGGTTTTGACAGCTTGCAGCTTCACAGATGTGTACCCACTGCGCATGCGTGAGCAGCGCTGCGCACTGTGAATGGTCCTCCAGTGTTCTGGGACCTGTGACGTGTCCTCAAACATTGGGAGGGGAAGGAGAACGTCTGCTTCTGATCGCCAAGGTGGTCGGAGCAGAAGTGGGTACCTGACAAAATCGGGTATCTGCTCCCCTATTCCTCCCCAAAAGCTCCATTTCACAAACAGGATTGGGGGGGAGGCCTAAAAGGGGGAACTTTCCCTTATGGGTGGAGCTCCACTCTAACTTTTTTCTTCACATAAAGGGACAAAAAGGGGTGTGTTTACCAACACAAAGATGCACAGTTGCTGTGTGCATCCCTGTGCCAACAATCCCATAGCTGTCAATTGGAACACAACAGCTGCATGGACGCTGCTCCAAATATGACATCAACACGGGTGCACAGCTCAAACTCATATTTATTTATTTCAGGTACTTATATAGCGCTGTCAATTTATGCAGCACTTTACATATATATTTATATTGAACATTCACATCAGTCCCTAACCCTCAAGGGGTGTACAATCTAAGGTCCCTAACTCACATACTAGGGCCAATTTAGACAGGAGCCAATTAACCTACCAGCATGTCTTTGGAGTGTGGGAGGAAACCCACACGAACAGCATGCAAACTCCATGCAGGAGGCACCATGGTTGGGAATCGAACCCATGACCCAATTACTGCAAGGCAGAAGTGCTAACAACTAAGCCACTGTGCCACTCATATGCATGTCCCAACAAGGGCAGCGGCTGTATCTGTGCAGCCTCTGTGTCCCATTTGATAAATATGGGACTGCCAGTACAGGGATGCATACAAAATCTGTGCATTCCTGTGCCAGTGAACATGATCCTGCACAGGGCAAAGATTAAAACAGCAGGTGTGAACAAGGCCTTTCAAAAAATATTGTGTGCACTATTTTGATGCGTTAGGAATCCCAACGGGCTGCTCTAACACAATGCATGTTATTGTACAGAAAAAGTGTGATAGCTGGTTCACACCACACTTTTGTTATCCAAATGCGTTTCTGCATGGATGTTTTTGATGCATTTTTAATGCTTTCCAGTGCATTTTTTCCCCTCTTGTTTTATTTTTTTTGCCAGAGTTTCTTGCTTATTTTTTTGCCTGTGATTTCTGTTGGTTGTTAGGAGCAGGCACCTGCCAGCATCCTAACAACTAGTGACTCATCCCTGCTGTCAGCAGCAGGGATGAGTCATTATTTGTTAAGGAGCTGGCACCCGACAGCATCCTAACAACAATAAGTCATCCCTGCTATTAGCAGGGATTCCCCGCTGACAGCAGAATTAAACAGACCTGGGGTCTGGTATGGATTTTGAAGGGGACCCCATGCAGAAAAAAACAAAAAAATGTGTGGAGTCCCTGACAAAAATCCATGGTATTGTTTGGGGGAGTGTGTGTGTGTGTGTTTATTCATCCCTACCCTTTCCCGGCTTGCTCGGTTGCATTCTCTGATAAGGGTCTGGTATAGCTTTTGGACCACACACCATTTTTTTTTTTGGTGTGGGGTTCCCCTTTAAATCCATACCAGACTCAAAGGGCCCAAATGCTGACT
Source organism: Staurois parvus (assembly GCF_062004578.1). Taxonomy (NCBI): domain Eukaryota; kingdom Metazoa; phylum Chordata; class Amphibia; order Anura; family Ranidae; genus Staurois; species Staurois parvus. The sequence goes on from NW_028318358.1 coordinate 6,366,158, forward strand.
CTTTTGTTTATATTCTGCTGTCAGCGGCAAAGCCCCACTGATAGCAGGGATGACCCATCATTGTTGGGATGCCAGTGGGTGCCGACTCCTTAACAAAGGATGTCTCATCCCTGCTGCTGACAGAGATGAGTCACTAGGTGTTAGGACGCCAGCGGGTGCCTGCTCCTAACAACCAACAGAAATCACAGACAAAAATGCATTCCAGCGTGTTTTTGATGAGTTTTGCCATGTTTCAGGTGCAGTTTCGTGTAGCGGGTTCTACTTTTGTTGACTGCACAGGAACGCACTCCAATGGTGTGAACTATGCCATTGGAATCCATGTTAACTACTGTCCATGCATTTATGATGCAGATTAAATATGCACTGGACTACATGTGGTGAGAACTGGCCCTAATCCAGCCTAACACCAATTTATGTGCAGCCTTAGGCCTCTTACACACTGGCGTAATATTTTACTGATGTTTATAATTAAGATCTAGTTGACAGAAAGAGTAAAATGTTCCACAAAGACCTTGCATAAGTTGGGGGAAGACATACATAAATTGGGGGAAACATGAGTATGCACGTACATGCGTAAAATTCATCTTCATCCTCTTCTAGGCTACATTCACATGACTGTAAAAAAAAAAAACATTTTAGATCTCATTTACATGACAGTAAAAAACACATTTACAAAAGTTTTTTTAATTTACGGATCTGAACACAGCTGCATTTTCAAGAGAGACATTCAAAGAGGTGCGTAAACATGTGCTGCATTCAGATCCAAAAATCTGTGTTTGAGGACATTTGTATACACGTATGCAAGTATTAGAAATAAAAAAAAAACAGGACAATTTTACACAAGTATTACCTGATCATTATGCAAGAACATTGCTGATAGAAAAAAAACTAGCGTAATAAGATCATTAAAATATGTATGTCCATTTAATGTAGCCTAAAAAAACTTTTTTTTGTTTACATGTCTGAACGCAGCTGCATTGTTTTCAATAGAAACATTCACACAGGTATGCAAACATGCGCTGCGTTCAGATCTGTACGGCTACATTCACATGGCCATAACATAGCTGTCAACATTTTACTGATCATTAAACAAGGAACAGATGTCCTGTTCTTTATTTCAAAGGTGTATACACATGCCTCATATTCCAATTTTTGAATTCTGTATTATGAATCTGAACTCAGTGCATATTTATGCACCGGTGTGAATATCTCCAATGAAAACAATGCAGCTATGTTCAGATCTGTAAATAAAAAAATTGCAATTTTTTACTGCCATGAGTACGAAGCCTAACACAAAATCTGCATCTGAGGACATGAAATTTAAGCAGTTATGCATATAAACGCATGTTTACGCGTAAAGTTGTGCAGGTGTGTAAATTAACTCCAAGCAATTGGGAAAATATTAGAATATCATAAAAAAAGTACAGGAAACAGTAATATAAAGTTCACAGGTCACTGGACACTTCCTGTTCTTCTATCAAACACCATGATGAGCCCACATGTCAGCCAGAGGGACCTAATTGCTGCTGTTCAGCAGCATCCTGCAATCTGGGACATGGAGGATCCCAGATATAGTGATCGGATAGAGAAGAAGCGGGCCTGGGATGAAGTGTGCATCAGCCTAACAGCAAATTGGGACCATCTTGACTGTGAACAGAAGAAGTTGAAATGTAAGTGCCATGTGAAGCATGTCCATTCTATATTTCTAATATATGGTATATATATATTTTATTATATATATGTATATATAAAATGTATGTATGTATATATTCAGCGTGCTGTGAAAACAAAAGTTAGCTAGGCAACGTAGACAGCACTGCCCTCCCAAGCAATACTTAGACTTGTCAGAGCTGTTCTTCCTCTAAAGTGCCTCCCCGTACAGCAACAAATCACAGCTATAGTGATCTATTGCTGGTAGATTGCAGCCAGCAGTGAATGACTATTATAAATGACCTGATGCTGCATGTGGGCTCTGGATCTAGTCTCCACTCTTCAGATCCATACCCCTCATGATAAAAAAAAAACTTACATAGGGTAAATATGTTTAAAAAAAAAAAAAAAAAATATATATATATATATATATATACTTGTATTGTGTATGATTGTTGTGCATGGGTGTTTCTGCACTGAAGAGGGTGTAACAATTGTGCACCTCCATTGGGGGTTCTATGTATGTTTTTGTACAGGAGGTTTGATTCATTCATAATGTTTGTCATTTCAAGGTGAACTTGAGTAAATTGTTTAATTTTTTCATTATACAGATATACCTTAGTTAGGGAACATCTGATATTTGAATACTACACATTATTTTTATTTATACAATCACTTCATTCATGAATTACAATTGGTGGTAGCTGCTCTTATGTTGTAGTTTTAGCTCATTCTATTTTGCTGCGTGTGGATTAAGGTTTGTTTTTATATATACAGTTGCAAGAAAAAGTATGTGAACCCCTTGGGATTACATGGAGTTTTGCATGAATTGGGCATAAAATGTGCTCTGAACGTCATCTAAGTCACAACAATAGAAGAACACAGTCTGCTGAACATAATACTACACAAACATTAGATGTTGCCATGGTTTAATTGCACATAACATGTAAACATTCACAGTGCAGGGAGGAAAAAGTATGTGAACCTTTGGACTTAATAACTGGTTGACCCTCCTTCGGCAGCAATAACCTCAACCAAACGTTTCCTGTAGTTGCAGATCAGACCTGCACAACGATCTGGAGTCATTTTGGACCACTCCTCTTCACAAAACTGTTTCAGTGTAGCAATATTCTTGGGATGTTTGGTGTGAATCGCTCTCTTTAGGTCATGCCACAGCATTTCAATCGGGTTGAGGTCAGGACTCTGACTGGGCCACTCCAGAAGGAGTATTCTGTGCTGTTGCAGCCATTGTTTTGTTGAATTACTTGTATGCTTTGGGTCATTGTCCTGTTGCATCACCCATCCTCTGCAGAGCTTCAGTTGGCGGACAGATGGTCGTACGTTTTCCTGCAAAATGTCTTGATACACTCTGGAATTCATTTTCCCATCAATGACAACAATCCATCCAGGCCCTGAGGCAGCAAAGCAGCCCCAAACCATGATGCTCCCTCCGCCATGTTTCACAGTGGGGATGAGGTTTTGATGTTGGTGTGCTGTGCCTTTTTTTCTCCACACATAGTGTTGTGTGTTCTTCCCAAACAACTCAATCTTGGTTTCATCTGTCCACAGTATATTTTGCCAGTAGTGCTGTGGAACATCCAGGTGCTCTTTTGCAAACTTCAAACGTGCTGCAATATTCTTTTTGGACAGCAATGGCTTCCTCCGTGGTGTCCTCCCATGTACTCCATTCTTGTTTCATGTTTTCCTTATTGTAGATGTGTCAACAAAAATGTCAGCATGTGCCAGAGATTTCTGTAGGTCTTTAGCTGACACTCTGGGATTCTTCTTTACCTCATGCAGCATTCTGCGCTGTGCTCTTGCAGTCATTTTTACAGGACGACCACGCCCAGGGAGAGTAGCAACAGTGCTAAACTTTCTCCATTTGCAGACAGTGTGTCTTACCGTGGACACATGAACATCAAGGCTTTCGGAGATACTTTTGTAACCCTTTCCAGCTTCATGCAAGTCAACAATTCTTGATCGTAGGTCTTCTGATAGCTCTTTTCTGCGAGGCATGGTCCACATCAGACAGTGCTTCTTGAAACCAGTAAACCCAAAACAGGTGTGTGTTTTTTAAGGGCAGGACAGCTGTCAGCAACACATCCAATATCATCACACTGATTGGAGTCAAGGTTGGCTCACTCCTGGCTCCAATTAGCTCTGGGAGAAGTCATTAAGCTAGGGCTTCACATACTTTTTCCTCCCTGCACTGTGAATGTTTACATGTTATGTGCAATTAAACCATGGCAACATCTAATGTTTGTGTAGTATTATGTTCAGCAGACTGTGTTCTTCTATTGTTGTGACTTAGATGACATTCAGAGCACATTTTATGCCCAATTCATGCAAAACTCCATGTAATCCCAAGGGGTTCACATACTTTTTCTTGCAACTGTATATATATATATATATATATATATATATGGCTTTTTTTCAGTGGGAATGCAGGAAATTGCAGCCACCTCCATTACTGAATGTATACAAAGGCAAGAGGTACTGGAGTGTGCTGGAAGGTCTACTGATGCTGACTGCTGGGGGATCTATTGTCGCTGGTGGGAATCTATTGTTGCTGCAGGGGTCTTATGTATCTGGGGGGGTCTATTGTTGCTGGGAGGGATCTACTATTGAGGGAAGGGTCTATTGCTGCTGGCTTCTGGGAGATCTATAGTTGCTGGTGGGGGTCCAATGTTGCTGGGGGGCATATTGTTGCTGGCTGTAGGGGATCTGTTTTTCTGATTTTCTAGTAATCATTACAGTATAACTAAAAGCACAACTTTTATTTTAGTTTTGAATAAAGTGGAGAGGGATTAGATCCCCTGTCAGCATTTTTTTGCTGTCTGTGTCCTCATTAAGGAGATTCGCGCTCCCTATTTGTACTGTTTACCAGTATCATTGAAAGTGAAAGTAAAAGAAAATCCCAAATTTTGGGTTATTCCCAGAAACGTAATAGAACAGAAGTTTTCCAATGGGGACACCAGTTCTGCTGACCTAGGGTCCCCAAGGGATTCCCTTAATTTGCAGGGATTTCCTCTAACTTCCTGTTTGGCTATGGGTCAGGAAGTGAAGGTAAATCTCTGCAATGGGAGACAGATGGCCAAAAAAATCTGACGGGTTGTAACGAAGCCTGGACTGGTCATAGGGCACACCAAGCATTTGCCCGGTGGACCGGTCCCACCTGGATAGGAGGAGAAGTCGGGTGGCACATAGAGGAACCAGACCGTGCATTTCTCGGTTCCTCTATGTGCTACCCAGCCACCCCTCCTATCCATTTCCTGCATGCTCCTGTATGCTTCACTTGTGTCCGGACCACTTGGCTCTTGGCTCCTGTATGCTTCACTTGTGTCCGGACCACTCCTCATCTCCTGCAGCAATGCCGCCAGGTTTACCATTATCATTGAAAGTGAAAGTAAAAGAAAATCCTACATTTTGGATTTTCTCCAGAAAAGTAATAGAAGGGAAATTTTTTAATGGGAACACCAGTTCTGGTAACCTGGGGGTCCCCAAGGGATTCCCTTAATTTACAGTGATTACCTCCCACTTTCTGTTTAGCTATGGGACAGGAAGTGAAGGTAAATCTCTGCAATGGGAGACAGATAGTGAAAAAAATCTGACAGGTTATAACCAGGCCCGGACTGGTCATAGGGCACACCAGGCATTTGCCCAGTGGGCCGGTCCTGCCTGGATAGAAGGGGTGGCACACAGAGGAACCGAGTCATGCATTTCTTGGTTGCTCTATTCTTACCTCTCTCATTCTTACTTTTTGGCTCTCTTGCTTTCTCTCTGTCTTTCTCTTTTTCTCTCTATTTCTCTCTGCCCCTAACTCTTTCTCTTTCTCTATATATATCTATCTTTTTCTTTCTTTCTCTCTTTCTGTCCATTTCTCTCTGCTTCTCCCTTTCTCCTTGTCTCTTTCCTCTCTCTTTCTTTCTCTTTCTTTCTTTCTTTCTTTCTTTCTTTCTTTCTTTCTTTCTTTCTTTTTTCTCTCATACACACTCCCCCTATATCTATCTATCTATCTATCTATCTATCTCTTTCACACATACACACACTCCCCATCTCCTACCAAAAAATGGAAAAAAAATTGTAAAATATAAAATTGTAAAAAATGAAATAAGAATAAAAACCTACTAACACAAGTGGTGGAACTACCAGGGTTGCAAACGTCGCTCTTGCGACAGAGCCCTGGCATTCCGCTACCGGGCTCCAAGGAAAGGGTCCTCAGGCTTGGGGATGCTCTGTCCAAAATGTCCAGGCCTATTTTTTGTCCCAGTCCAGGCCTGGTTATAACCCTCCCTTACTCTATCCAAAATGAAAAAAAAAAAGTTTTGCCTATAATTCTACTTTAGCAAATTCCATACAGATTACTTGGCACCACAAAATAATACTTGGTTCTGTATTCTCTAAAAGGGGCAGCACTGGGAGGTGGGTAGGGGGTGGAAGGAAGGGCTGGTGCTTGGAGGTGGATAGGGGGTGGAAACAAAGGGTGACTTGGATGATCTGGATGCCATTTCTGTTTAATGACCAAGGCCTCATTTAATTGTTTGCTTCTTGTGGCAGAACTCACAGGTGGTTCTGGACAACTGCAACCACTCTGTCCATGTGATGTCAGCATGCAATTGTACTGTGAACGATTACTTGTTGTAGGGGACACGATTGCCCCTGGACTCAATCTGCCTACGTCCAGACGCAGTCATCTGTCCCTAACCATTGGTAACCATTTGCTATATGATTACATGCCTGTCCTGAACTAACTGGGATACCTGCCTCACAAAGCCACAGCTATTTAGCCCCTGTGAATGAGGCCATAACAGTGTATGGGCAGCTTTGCCCAGCTTCCACAGTTCTTAAAATGCTATTAAAGATTTTTTTTTATAAAAATGTATCTTATACCTATCTGCTTTGTGCAATGATATTGCAAAGGGTGATTCCTTACCTTCTCTTCTGGAATCGCCCACCGGTGCTGTCCACCCCTTATTCCTGTGTGTGCCCCCTCAGCAAGCCATGAGCTACGGGGCACCTATGTGGGCCGGGCGTGCTCCCAATCCAGGCTGCATGCATCTATAACAGACAGAATGCCGGTAAGCTGCTCCCCCACTCCCTTCTCACAGGGGATTGACTGCCATCAGCAGAAGCCTATGGCTCCCTCTGCTGTCTGTGTCTCCAGTGAGACCAGGAAGTGAAGGAGCAGTGCTGCAGACAGGTAAGCGCTGGATTGGTGACAAGACAGTGTTTAGGGGCAGGAGGGGCTAAACCTTAACCCACAGAATGTATGGGTAAAAAAAATGTTTTGACTTTAGAACCACTATAATAGGTGGACTCTGTGTTAATTACATAATATTCTGGTTTTGTATGTGTTTTAACGGTTCTTTTTTTCTAAATTCTTTTTAGACCAGGAGTACTCCAAGCGTTGGAGATCACTAAGAGACCGATATCGGAGGGAACTCACAGATGAACAATTGGCCAAAAGCAGAGCCCCAACCAAAGGACCAACATGCAAGAGGCACCCCTATGCTACAGAGTTGGCTTTCTTGAGAAGCTCCATGGACGCAAGGTAGAAAGATCAACTGATAAGGATCTAAAATATTGTAGTGGGAATCCAATAAATCTGCTGGTGTTCATCCCTTTTATTAATGTATTATGCCAAATTCATGAAGCATGCAACACTTTTGGTTCTGACAGCAACTCATGCACCAAATTCAAGTAGTTCTAAACTGCACCACTTTGATAATGTGATACAATGAATGCACCAAATTCAAAATAAAATACTGACAGTTCGTATCTTACCAAAGTGGAGCTAATTAAGACCAACTCTCTTTTGGCATACAGAGAGAGAAACTGGCTCAGACAGATTTTGGACAAGCGTCTCATATGGATTCTAAAAAGTGTCCAGATCGCAAGTATTATTATTATTATTATTATTTTTATTATAATACAGGATCTATATAGCACCAACAGTTTGCGCAGCACTTTACAAAATGAAGGTAGACATTACAGTTACAATACAATTTGGTACAAGTGGAAACAAAGGGCCCTGCTTGTTAGAGCTTACAATCTAGGAGGAAGGGTTGAATGATACAAAAGGTAATAGCTGTGGGGGATGAGCTGATGGAGGAAATAAATGGCAGTTTACTAGGTAGAAGCAGGATAGGCTTCTTTAAAGAGAGAGGTTTTCAGGGATCATCTAAAGGTGGATAGATTAGGACATACCTGGACAGATTGGGGTAGGGCGTTCCATAGGATTGGAGAAGCTCGGGGAAAGTCCTGGAGGTGAGTATGGGAAGAGGTGACAAGGAAACTAGAGAGCAGAAGGTCTTGGGAGAATCGAAGAGAGTGGTTTGGTTGATATTTTGAGACCAGGTTGGTGATCCACTTGCAAAGGGCCCTGTACCCTTTGAGGACGTGCATAGCACGAAACGCGTCAGAGGGGCTACAGCATCTGGACATCTAAGCCACCGCTGGTAGCTATTCTTTAAACATTGCGGTCAGTATTTTCATGTTTTTCATCGTTACTTCTGGAATAAAGTGCTTTTATGCAGTATCACGCTATGTGATGTCCTTTATTGGGCTCTTTATGAGCGCCACCCCTTCACAGTATCAAGTTTAAGGAGGGACCCCAGAGGTGCATGAGTGTCTGAGGAACCAGGGAACCTGGCCATGATGGATGACTAGTGAGGACCAGGGAGCGCAGCTTGACCTGAGTGCGGAGGACCTAGATGTACCTGATGAGAGAGGAAACTTCTTTCATGCGTATTGTAAACGCACTTCTGGTGAGTGCGCATTTGATTCATTTCCTGTTCACCTTTGGAGCACTTATCCTTATTGGCAAAGGAGACCTGGCACAATTTGCACATCACATCCTTTTATGTTTTTGGACGTTATACTGAACATTGAATTTATCTTAAGACGAACAATATGATCTAATGTTCTCATCTTTATACTAAATTGAGCGTATGTTGATATTTCATTATTTTTATTAATAGCGCTGCACCTTTATTTTCTATATAAGGAAATATTATGAGCTCAGTTTTGGATAGATTGAGGTTTAGGAAGTGGTGTGACATCCAGTCTGATATGTCTGTTAGTAAATCGGTGAAAAGTGAAGAAACTGATGGGGTGAGCTGAGGAGTAGAGAGATAGATTTGTGTGTCATCAGCATAGAAATGTTATTGGAAACCATGGGAAGCTATCAGCTGACCCAAGGAAGAAGTGTAGATCGAGAATAGAAGAGGTCCAAGGACAGAACCTTGGGGGACCCCGATAGTAAAAGGAGTAGAAGAGGAGGAAGTAGAGTTGTAAGTGACACTGAAAGTGTGGTGAGATAGGTAAGATTCGAACCAACGGAGAGTACAATCATGGAGACCAAGTAAATAGAGTTTTTTTTGAGGAGGGGGTGGTCAACTGTGTAAAAGGCAGTGGAGAGGTCCAAGAGTAAAAGTACAGAATAGTGACCATTGGTTTTAGCGGTTAGTAAGTCATTTGTGAGTTTTAGGAGAGAAATTTCTGTGGAGTGTTGTGGGCGAAATCCAGACTGAAGGGGATCGAGAAGGTTATTCTCACTAAGGTGGCAGCTCAGCCGGTTGTAGACTAGATGTTCAAGGAGTTTGGAGGCAAAAGAGGGTAAGGAGATGGGTCTTAGGTTGCTAAGATTGGCGGGGTCCAGTGAGACCTTTTTAAGTATGGGAATGACTAGCGCATGTTTTAGAAAGTTGGGGAAGATGCCAGTAGAAAGGTAGAGATTGAAGATATGAGTTAAAGAGTGAAGGATAGAGCCAGAGGGTGACTGTAGTATTTGTGAGGGAACAGGGTCCAGGGGTCAGGTGGTTAGGTAGGCTATAGAAAAAAGTTTACCAACCTCCTCTATAGTAGCTGGGTTAAACAAGGGAAGTATAGATTGTGCAGGTGGACAAGGAGTGTAGGGTGAGGGAGATATCTGTACAGTGGAGGTCTCATCACGAATTGTATCTTATTTTTGAAGTGATTAGCGATCTCCTGTTGCGTGAGAGGGTGTTAATGAGAGTGATAAAATAGGTTGGTTTGGCAGTGGAGCCCAGAATTGTATTTTTGAAGGGCAGATTTATATTGGTCAAAGTCTTCCTGGGTCTTAGTCTTACGCCATAAATGCTCAAGAGCATGGCTACGTTTTTTGAGGCATCTGGTATTGTCTGTTTGCTAGGGCTGTAGCAGTCGGGGCCTAATTCTGTGTGTAGTGAGGGGTGCCAATGTGTCCACGGTGGATGACAGTGAACTGTTGTATACAGAAGTGGCCAGGTTGGGGCAGGACAGGGCTGAGATTTTGTGATAGAGACAATCTGTAGCTGAAAAAAGAAGAGAAGGTTAAGCTAGCGAAGGTTTCTACAGGTAACGGTTTGGTAGTTGAAAGACAAGGAGGAGGAAGCCAAGGAGAGAGCGAAGCTAATAAGTGATCAGAGAGAGGAAAACTAAAGTTGGTGAGGTTGCAAGGAATGCATAGGTAGGAGAATACAAGGTCGAGTTAGTTACCATTAGAGTGAGTAGACGTGTCCATTGTTTTAGATCAAAAGAAGTGGTTAGGCTCAGAAGTTTAGAGGTTGCAGGAGTGTTAAGATTAACAGGGATGTTGAAGTCACCAAGAATGATTGTGGGGATTTCAGAAGAGAGAAAGTAAGGCAGCCAAGCACAGAAACCATCAAGGAAGCTTGATACCGGTCCAGGAGGCTGATAGATCACAGCAATTCTTAAAGAAATTGGAGAGAATAGACGAATAGAGTGAACTTCAAATGAGGAGAGGGACAGAGAGGGAGGTGAATGAAGGACCTGAAAAGTGCTTTGAGGGGATAGGAGGATTCCAACTCCACCTCCTTTCCATCCACTAGGCCTGGGAGAGTGAGTCCAGAGGAGACCACCATGGGAGAGGGTAGCAGGAGAGGGAAAGTCAGATTCATGAAGCCAGGTTTCCGTAATTGCAAGCACGTTAAAAGGAGTTTGTGATAAAAGAGGTCATGGACAGTGGTGAGTTTGTCACAATGCAAGTAGGCATTGAGAACTTTTTGATACCCACCAGTCACTGTGCTGGGAGCTCTCAGCACAAAAGTGTTGGCATTTGGGACACATATATGCGGCCTCTCAGCGTTAAAGCACACCCAGAACAGGTAAAGATTTTCAGGGTGTGTATAGTGCCAAGAAATTGCAATGCTTGTGTTCACTCATCCTCACTTATAATTTTCTTTTGTACAGTATCGTAAGCAACTGGCACATCGAGAGGGTAAACGTGAAGGGGGAACAAAGTGAACCATGCACCTCAAACCCTCAAATGGCCATGGAGTCAGAGAGTACTGTGGCAAACCTATCTCTGCGGAATGCACAGGTACATAAGTATATGTCTATCTTGCTCTCTCTAGCTATAATGCAACTATACTGTATTTAAAATTCTGTTTATTTCTCTTTAATCTATCATTCTATCTGTATTCTATTTCTACAAAATGTTCTGTTTCTCTAGGATGCTGTGGTGGCAGGGGACATGGAGAGTGTCCCAAGGATCTCAAGACAGCATTGTTCACGCCTTGTGCAGTCAACACGAACATCTGTGGACAGTCAAATTCTAGGACTGCTGATGGAGAGCCGTTCTAACAACACCAGCAGCTCAGCTGTCTACGATTCATTTTCAAATCCCAATGACCCCCGGGTAGCAATCTGCCGCAGTATCCATGCAATGCTGGCAGGTCTCTCTACAGAGCGTGAAATGCAGGCCACTAATGATATATTAAGTTATCTTGTAGCCTGCAGGTCTGCTCAGTTGAAGGACCTCCCCCCTCCACATTTGCTGCAAAGTGCAACCACTGCCTCAACCAGTATGGCTTATCCCCAGGCATCCATGCATTCCTACCCATCTTTCCCCCCTACTCCTTCCTACCCCAACCCCTCCACCCCCACATTCCTAAACTAGCCATTTCCTAGACACAACTGCTCTTCCCCAAGCCACCCCTGTGACACAATAACAGTCCCTTTTTGATTCCCAGCTCTTTGCAGGGTCTTCCGCTACCCATTTCCCACTTACCACAATCTTTAAGTGAAAATAAATATTTTTGTAAACAGGCAAGTGTTGTGCTCTTTTCATTCATTGAAATATTCTAGGTAGTCAACACACAGCTGTGACAAGCGTATCTGCCACAGCTGTTTGTTGGTGAAGTGTGGAAACAATTTAGCTCAATTTAAAGAGTTAGTTCACCTTTTCAGAAAAAATGAGAAGGTGAATTAACACCATACACTAAACCCACGGTCCTGGTCCCCACTTCTGACACACATGTCCCTGCTCTGATGTCTGCAGTGTGTCACTTCAATATAAATTTCCTATCACATGCGCAGGTTTACAAAGCACAGGGACACATGTATAAGCCTCGATCTGTACTATTGTACATGGCACCCACAAATTATGCTTGGCAGACTACAATTGATGACGTGATGACTAAAGTAAAGCTTTTTTTTTGATCATGACCATATTAAGGCAACAATATGACAAGCATCCCTACCACAGCTTTGGGGTAGGGAATGCTACACAACAGCTTCCTTCTGAGTTCATGCATACGTGGGTTCAGAGCTAAACAAGCTTGGCTATAGTGATGACAATGTTATCAGTTTGGGAAGCATTGTGAAATAAATTAGGAAAAGGATTTAAACAATGCAAAACCGAACATTTAAGCACAGGATTGTATTTAAAGATTTTTAAAAAAATCTAGATGTGGTCATTCTGCCATGAGACTGGTCCTTTAGTAAACACAAAATAATCAGCAAAGGTTTTATGGATGAGAAAAACATGAGAAATGGGATCCAAGTCTATGTTCAGTGTAGCAGGGTTTGTAGAAGTTATGGAGCACATAGCATGCTAAAACCACTTTGATGGTATTCTCCACATCCAGCTGGATTGTGGACAGGAGAACACGCCACTTACCAGTGCACGCTCCAAAGGCAGGCTCCATCATTTGATAGGCACAGCTCAGACGATAAAAAAAAAAACCTCTGAATATAGGTAAGTCTATGCCCGTCATAGGGGCGCATGGTATTCTCTGAGAGCCCAAATGCTTCATCTGTCACAATAACATATGGCAGTCTTGGCCGTGTTGTTCCAGGCAGTGGTCTCCTTGGTGGGATCCTGAGGTGTCCCCCATGCAACCCTTGTCCCATAGCAGGGTCTCAGAATATACGTGCAATTCCTGCACTTTCATAGTCTACCAAATCCAGCATTACAATTGAAAAATATTTCTTGTTGAAATATTTTGAGTCTGATTTGGGGGGCATCTTGACCTAAACATGTTTTCCATCTAGGGCTCAGTTTGGAAATTGAGTCTTGCCCCAGAAATCATCCGCCATCTCTTGCCATAGCTCTGGCATTACAAAGTGATCTATCTCCTCCCTGACCACATAGCTCAATGTAGACACACCAAGAAAAAAAGGTAGAGTGAGGGTGAGCTTTGGCCTATATATTATATAATATACACACACACATGTACAGCTAACATGAATTCTAAATAATTGTTAGTGAATTCTAAGTCTGTTCCACATATCTAACAATATCCTTCATTTTTACAAAGAGCTATTTTGATAACATAGGAGTAATAGTTGCTATGGGTAACTGCACCTATTCTTGAAAATCTACCTGTCTCTTACTTAAAGCAAAACTAAACTCCAAAAAATACTCACCTCCACCTTCTAATAATGTATGCTGTCATCTTGTCTTGGGCTACTTTTAAATGGCAGGTTTTTGGGCTCTTGTTTGACCAATAAAGAATAATTTAACGTGCAACGGTGTAAGTCATTCCGGTACAGCTGGAGCATGGTGGAAGTGCATGCTGAGCTGCGCATGTGCATGTGCAGCTTATTGAACATAGCACATAGGACTGCAAGCAGGCAGGTAAGTGTGTTGTTGCAATAAATACATAAATAACATGTCACTTCTGCAATAAATAGATGCCTGCTTGCAGTTTTTTACAAGTTAGGTTTAGTCCCAGTTTTAGTAATTATGGGGGCAAAACCCAGAACTAAACTGAACTATGTAGTCTATATTTATCAGAATTATACTATACTGTACAATATACTCAACTACACAATATCAACAGAAAAAGTGTACATAGATATAGGTTAGAGCCAGGGGCGGACTGACAACTCATGGGGCCCCCGGGCAATAGGGGATCATGGGGCCCCTGTGTCCTTGCCCAAACTCAAAAAAGCCTATGAAAAAGCTACCAGGGGCATCTCATGGGGCCCCCTACTGACCCCAGGCCCTTGGGCAGTGCCCAAGTTTCCAAATGGTCAGTCCACCCCTGGTTAGAGCATACTTGAGGTTGACCAATAGTCGCTGTTCAACTGAGACTCTCTTTCACATGTTCGTATCCATTCATGTCAGTCTTGTCTCCATTATGTCCAGCAGTATATCAAAGGTGGCAATGGACATCTGCGTGAAATTTTAAAACTGCTGTGGAAACCTGTGAAGGTCTCCTTAGCAATTGGCAAAATATCATTCTCTGTGACAGCAGCGGATGTGTATCATCAACGGGATTTCTTCTCCTGCAACTCCTTCAACCTACTTCTCCTTCTCAACATAACAAGTAGGATGGCTTCATATACGATCCACAATGGGATACATATCTTGCAAAGCCCACTACACACAGAAAGTTTGCACACCTTAGAGGGAGCAGAAACCAGTCAGAAAAGGAATCATTATTAAAAAAATGCATTCCGGGATCAAACTGTAAAATGTATGCATTTATAAGCATACGTATCTTTACGCATTTAAATGTACCTATACGGATCATAACAGAAAAAACATTCAGTAACATTTTACGGCTATGTGAATGTAGCTCTAGTTGTCAGTGTTGCAGTATCCATGTGTATAAGACCTAATTCACATGGCTGTAAAACAAAACACATTGACAACCATTTTTTATTTATGGATCTGAACACAGCTGTTTTATTTTTATTGGAAACTATAAGGAGGATTTACTAAACATGGACAACACAGAATGTGGTGCACCTGTGCACAGTAACCAATTAGCTTCTAGGTGTTATTGTCAAAGCTTAAATGAAGAAGCTGAAGTTACAAGCTGATTGGTTACTATGTACAACTGCACCAGATTTTACATGCTTCAATTTGAGTAAATACCCCCCATATTCACACAGGTGCATAAATATGTAACCAAAAATTCAAAAATCAGCATCTGAGGACATGCGTATACCATGTATACCACTGAGAAAAAGAACATGACAATTTTTACACATTAAAAAACTATTTGCTGATCAATTAAACAGAAACGTTTATTCATACTTAATAGACCAGTACAGCGTAATACAAAATGTGTTTTATACTATATGCAATTATAACATATGTGCAATCCTAATAATAAAGTGCCTGTGCAATTTCCCATATAACTTCTTATACAGCTTCGTCCCCCAATGAAGTCATGTGTTGTGATGTAACGCGTAGAGTGGGCCGATAGCGTCAAGCCTCACGACCGGAAGTTTGCGAGCCACCATTTTGTGAGTCACCTTAGAACGATGGATGTGATATTGTGGTAGCTATTCAACTTTTTATGTGAGTGCACTTACTTTTTAATAAATGTTGATTGATACAAGTGATACACTATGATGGGCATTTTTTCTGCATTTTCGGAAGATATGCTGGATAAGGAATAGGAAGACCATCCTGGACTAGAGTGTGGAGGAGATTTGAGGTGGAGCAATCATACCTACCCGGGTTAAAAGGGAAAGGCACTGTTTGACCTAAATATCTTCAGGTCAAAGTAAGGAGGTGAGAGTACATATGTGTGTTGGTGGAGGAGAAATACATAAGTGTGATTCTTTACATGGCAGGAAGATGCAAGGATGTTTATAAGAATTGAGTGACCTTGTTAAGAAGATTGTATACATATTATAAGGACTTTTAATTACAATATGGGAATTATATGTCGCAAGATTAACATATTGTTTATGTAATGCACTGTGATGTTTATATGAACTTTATAAGAAGTTATATGGGAAATTGCACAGCCACTTTATTATGAGGATTGCACATATGTTATAATTGCATATGGTATAAAACACGTTTGTATTGCAGAGCACTGGTCTATTAAGTATTAACTATTTGCATATGTGGGAACACGTTTAGTGTCAGCAGCATTATCACATTGGAGGTGGGTTTTTGCAGGATTGCGCTGAAGTAATTTTGCAGTTTTTTAGAAACTTTTGTTCCTTGCCTAATGATCAGTAAAATGTTTATTGCTGTGTTAGGGCCATGGGAATAGATTGTGTATACAGGCATGTTTGTAAATAACTGCACTCAAATGTAAAATTTTCTATTTTTATTTTTTGTTCTGTACTCATCGCTGTATTCAGATCAGTAAAAAATGTGGGATTTGTTTTTACTCCTTTGTGCAAGAAGCCGTGAAGTCCATTCATGCTGCCATATTGCAATTAATGCAACGTACCAGGATGCAGAAGTGAAAATGAGCCCAGTTGTTCTGTATAAAGCTTAACTGAATAGCAATGTAGGCCTTTTTATGCTCCATGCCCAATATACAGTATGTTGACAAGTACCTAATGTGATAAAGTTATAGAAACTCCCAAAACATACTAATAAATATACCATGGAAGCCATAAAATCTGCATCACAAGTAAATACCCACAGTGCCATGGATAATGTTACTTCTTACAAATCTGGCAGAGTATAAATCAAATTAAATCTGGATTGCCTCCTAGATCATGTCAGACCTTTTATGTCTGCATGCCTTTGTGCATAGCTGGAAAGCATTAGCTGACAAAGCCATTCCTCTACTGGCCAGACAAATGAAATAAACATTAAAGGTGTTTTTATCATAATTAGATACACATTCCTCAGTTAGCATAAAGACCATCACACAAGTGTTTGGTATCATCATGGATTTCCTCCTTAGCCAGTGGAAAGTACCTTTAACAGCAGAATAGAGTTCCATCTAATCATGCAAACAAGTATTCTTCATGGTGGTGCTTGTAACTCTACAATCAAATACATGGCAAGGCTTTTGTCCATTCAAGGTGCTTCCAACTCTGGTTTCCATCTGCAGGTTCTCAATCTCTGTATATTCTGACTTGTATTTGTAGGTGAAAGGGTCTCATCAGAACTGCCCTTACCACAGCGCTTTCACTGCATACTTCCTTTAGGGAACCCCTTACCTTGTCACTGTGCTTATTCTGGTTTCTAGTTCCTGGCTGCAACTGGCAGAAGGCCTACACCTTCCAATTAGGGTGCTCTGAGGATGGAGGGATAGGGAGACTAAGTGGCAGGTGTGGGCCTACAACCAGTTGCAGACAGGAATTTGAAATTAGGAACAGCCCCAGCAAACATGAAAATATCAGTCTTCAGTGGAAGAGTTTTTTTTTGTAGAGTAACAAGAGTAGGTGCTCCCCCAGGGAACAGGCCAGAGGGCTGTAGAAGTGGCAGGTGAGATGAGGCCCATTCACGTATTGTCACATACCTTGGTTGAAGGCCGAGTTGACGAGAGGACTTCCCTTACGGCTCTGGTTCGAGCACCCCTGAATGTGGTGACAGACGTACAAGGCTCAAAGACGCACAGGTGCCGATAGCTTGATAGCAGGTGATTGCCACAGTCAGGGATGTAGTCAAGGTGAGCTAGGGTCATACACAGTGAGACAGCAGCGTGGCAGGCCGGGGTCAGTACCAGGTCAGTAAGCAGAGCAAAGTCCAGTAGCAAGTTGAGGTCAGCACCAGGAAATCAGGCAGAGAATAGTGAGAGGTAAGCCGAGGTCACCTTTAGAAGATCAGGCAGAGAGTAGTCTAAGGCAAGATGAGGTCAGAATCCGGAATCCACAGAGCAAGGTCAGGAGCAAGCCGGGTCAGCAACGAAAGATCAGTAAGTACAAGCAGGAACACGGGTCACAGGAAGCTGAAGAACATCCAGCGATTAGTACACAGCAGAGTTTCCTTTAAATAGGCAGCTTGGCGCCAAAGCGGAAAGACGTGCTCGCCAATGCGCGATGGTGCATAGAAATACTCCTACGTGTCAGTGCACGCTGGATATTAGCCTGGGCTTGTCTGTGTGCTGATACATGTAAACGAGCATGAGCTGCAGAGGAATTCTCATGAGCTGCAGAAGAATTTGCATCAACTGCACTAGCTTCCTGACATCTATCAATAGAAGTTAGAATATACAGACTGTGAACCTGCAAGGGGAAACCAGGGCTGGAGGCACCCTGAATCATCATGTGCTTGTGGACAACAGACTTACCATGTATTTAATTTTTGAGTTACAAGTGTCACCATTCTTATTTGTACTTGCTGTTTTATGATCCTGGGAATAACTCATATTTGAGAACTACAAAGCTCAAAATCTCATCAACTGTCCATTATTTAGAAGGGAAGCAGAGCAGATCTAAATGTCTGCTATCATCTAAGCAGCATTTGTGCCTTGCATGTAGCATTTGATTTTACCCAGGAGGCACCTTCAGTTGGGTCATGATGTCAGGATATAATCCGAAACATAATTATACAAGCAACTTCACAGCAGAAAATCTTAAAAAAGTACATGTTAGTTTGGATAAGGCATAGTTAAAAGCTTGACCTAAACTGAAATGTTGGGGATGTCAAGAAAAGAGCTGCTTAGACTGGAAAACCTGCAAATGTTGAGATAAAGTGCTTTTGCATAGAGAAATGGACCACAAATACTCTACATAAATACACATTAACTGCAGTTAGCTACACATATTGTAACTACAGGTGGTCCAACTAGTTATTCAGTGTGAAGTAATATGATTTTATCACACATAATGTTCCACAGTTTAATAACCTGGAAACAATGATGGGATTTTTCCCTCTAGTGTTGCATTTGTGTTCCAATCAGCTGGACAGAAATAATCTGCTAAAATGCAAAATGCAAAATTAGAGGGCAGAACACTGTGTACTGGGAAACAATTTTAACAGTATTTTTGCCACATTATAAATTTCTTGGTTTTAAACTGCCCAATGTTACAGTCATCCAAAATTCAAGAGGTCATACAAGGGGAGCTCAAATTTGATATTTTTGCTAGGTTTGCTCCCACCTGCACCATATTGTAAAATGGGTATATTAAAAAGGTTTCAAGCTGACTAGGAGCTCTTCCGTTCCTTTGCCTTGCAGCTGGATGACCTTCCTGAACCAGGGCCACGCTGTCACTGGAGACCCATTATTAACTGGATAAAAATGAGTTCTGGAGTCCCAGTGACATATAATTTGATGTTATCATGCCCATGCTAGGTCAGTAAATCACTGTAAAAGGAAGTCAGCATTGCTCAGACACAGTTCTATAAGGAAGGGCGATACTGTAACCTGCAATCACATTTGTGTTGTTGTTGCTGATATTTACCAATTGCAAGCGGTAAGAGAGTTAAGGGCACACATTTACTGTCCAGGGCAGCATGCAGCTGTTCATTCTGTGTAGGGGGTCTGCCAGATTTCATAATCCCTCCACAGTCTTACCAAACCTCTTGGCTCAGTGAAATTGACACGCCTGGAATTTCATCTCTGAAAAATGATATCAAAAGTGGTTTAAAATCCACTTAGCTGATGAAAATGAAGGAAGGTAAGGACCGTTTCGCTGTGACGGATTCTGGCCAGGAATGCTGCGGAGCTGGCAGCAGCAGGAGACATATGGAGGAATGTGTAAATTTTTAGAGGCTTAACCCCAGTACTTTACAATATGATTTAGGCATGGTCTGTTATTGCACACTCCAAGATAGAATGCTGGAGCAATACAACCTGTGTGTGGAGTGCAGGCTTGAAGCCTTCTTGTACAATTCTCAATGACAGAGCAACTCCCCCTTACACTTGTACTGAACTATAATATTCATATACACAAAAATAGGCTATAATTTTAGGGGTTTTTTTTAATAAAAATAACAGTCTAACTAGCATAGACGAAACAAAAACAATATGCATGTGCAAAATATCATATATCTAATAAAAAGCAGTTAGACATGTGCAATTTGTTTCATTACAAATCAAAATTCTGACAAAAAGTTTGTTATTCTGAGATTCTGAGATGTATCCAAATTTCCAAATCACAATACTAACAAATTTCAAAGAATCCAAAAAAAATTAGAACAAAATGAAATAATGAACTCGAAAAATTTGAAAATCAATTCAAATTTGAAAATAAATTTGAATTCAAATGGTAACATATTGCAAAAAATAGTAAGTTATAAAAGTGAAATAAGATGATGATAAGAATAGAAAAGAATAGAATAAAAATAAGATTGATCAGAATAGAATAGAATATAGCCATCTTCCGAAATTCTAATCAATTAGAAAATAATGATTATACTAACCAAATACAAATATACAAAATTAATTTGAATAATGCTAACATAACAAATATGACAAAATTAAATTGTTAGCTTAACGAACAGATCCAAAAGGAAACAGAATTTTTTCCGTTGCATACATGTCTAAAAGCAATTTCTTTTTTGGTCCTTGTTCTTCCATTTGTGTTAGTGCTGCTGAACAACCAAAAATCTAAAACAGTGTTTTTCCAATCAGTTGTAAATTTGTCTGAAAGTAATTTTTGAGTGCTGCTCTATCTTATTATGATAGTATTTCACATGCAGGTTTGTAAATGACACAATATGCCTCCTACATCTTGTATCATACTTAATCAACCACTTTCACTAAAATGATATAGTCAAAGTTTCTGGACGCCTGTCCAGCACACCTATATGAGCTTGGGCATTGATATGGAATTTTGAAGCTATAACAACCTTTTACTTTTCTGGGATGACTCTACACAAGATTTTGGAGTGTGGCTCCTATTATTGTTATTATTATACAAGATTTATATAGCTCCAATAGTTTGCAGAGCGTTATATAAAATTAAGGCAGACATTACAGTTACAATACAATTTGGTACAAGCAGAATCAGAGGGCCCTGCTCGTTAGAGCTTACAATCTAAGAAGAAGGGTCAACTGATACAACGTAGTGTATTAGTGAAAAGTAGGATAGGCTTATTTAAAGAGAAGGATTTTCAGGGATCGTCTAAAGTTGGATAGATTAGGAAATAGTCAGACACATTGGGGTAGGGAGTTCCATAGGATGGGAGACGTTTAGGAGAAGTCCTGGAGGAGTGCATGGGAGAAGGTGACATGGGAACTAGAGAGCAGGTGGTCTTGTTAGGACCGAAGAGAGCGGTTTGGTAGATATTTTGAGACCAGAGTGATATAGCTGGGGGCTATTTGTGGATGGCTTTGTAGGTTGTTGTTAGGACTTTGAAGTTTATTCATTGGGTGAGTGGAAGCCAATGGAGGGATTGGCATAGAGGGGTACTAGACACTGAATAGTTGGTAAGGCGGATGAGTCTGGCAGCAGTATTCATGATGGACTGAAGGGGGGATAGCCTATGTGAAGGTAATCCAATGAATAGGGAGTAGCAGTAGTCAAAATGAGAGATAACCACAGAGTGAATTAGAAACTTTGTGGTATCATTGGTTAAAAAGGGGCGTATTCTGGAGAGGTTGAGGTGGCATGATTTGGACAGGGATTGGATATGGGCCTTAAAGGACAGTTCAGAATCCAGGGTTACCCCTAACACCCTGGCATGCGGGATGGGTTGATGGTTGTGCCATTGATCTTGACAGAGAAATCAAGGGAAGAGGCACGTGTTATGATATGAATTTGTGTTCATTCATCCATTTTCTGAAGTCAGGTGATGTTGTCAGGTGAGGCATTTGTGAGGTCAGGTGATGTTGTCAGGTGAGGCATTTGTGAGGTCAGGTGATGATGGACAAAAAGGTGTTCCAATTCATCCCAAAGGTATTTTATAAGGTTGAAGTCAGGACTCTGTGCAGGCCACAGGAGTTCCCTCACACCAGACTAATGCATACATGGTTGATTTACTAAAAGCAAATAGACTGTGCACTTTTTGCAAGCGCATTTGTACTCTGCAAGGGAATTTACCCCAGAGCTTAGTAAATGAGGTAAAGCTTCACTTTGCAAAGAATAACCAATCACATGCAAGAAAAATTGCTAGCACATGATTGGATGATAGAAGTCAGCAGAGACTCTCCTCATTTACTACTGATAGAGCAACTGCACTTCAACCCCCATATCTTTATGGAGCTGGTTTTGTGCACAGGGGCATAGTCATGCTAGAACAGAAAAGAACGTGAATGTGTTTTGGAAGGCAGCAAGGCAGTTCATTGTTGTCTTGCTATGAGCATTTCTGTTATCCAACAATTCCAGTATGCCTGCAGCTTGCCTTCTGTTGGGTATCCTGGGTGTCCTGTAGTGATGTAGAAACACAGTGCCCAACAGGGAAGCTGCTATCCAATGCAATACAATACAAGGTTGAAAGTGTCTGAAATGCTAAAGTCCTGGTTTCACATTACCCTTCAGTGGAGACACCTGAACTGAATAGTTTAAAGGGGTGTCTGTCCACATATGTTTGACCAAACCGTGTAGGAGTAATGAACAGCTGTTCACAAACTTGTGGCCCTATAATGTATATAAGAGGGGCAATAAAACCCATGACACTCATAAAAAGGAAATAACCTCTATTTGTAGGAGTCAACATAGCTGCAGTCTTATACACGTAAACTTACAAATTACGCAAAACAATTTTATACACATGTACATATTTTAAAAAGGATATAAATATAGTGTGTATTTTGTATAGCATTAGAACATGTGTGCTGTACAAATAAAATTAGTTTTTCATTGTATTTTATCACCTAATACAAATTTTATTGCAACTATTTCGGGAGGATATTCCCCCATTCAAGTTTCAATCCCTCTGTCCATTCTTCCTCTGAAAACTGTCCCACTTGTACAGCAGATTCAAAATTATAAAACATTTTATTTATATTAAAGCTGAATTTTAAGCAGATATAAAAGATACAAATGCAGCTCTTTAACCTTTAATATTACAAAATTTATTTTTTAAATGCAAGCATTGTAAGTACCCGAATTTTACCTGTTATCAGCCTCTTGCAGCCACTGTGCTGATGTGTGAGTGAAATAAGCAGCAGAAAGAACTGATCAGTTCATATGCTGGCAAGAAGCATGCTGATAGGAGCAGAAAGCAGAGTGATGGATGAGCTCATCACTGTGCTGCTTCTTCTGTGCTATGATGCTTGAAATAAACTTCCAGCAGTGATAGTGAGCAAGTCAACTGTAAATAACTTCAAACTTGCTTGGGACAAGCATACATCTACACTCAGACAAAAAAAACAAAATACAACCCCCCCCCAAAAAAATACAAAA
Organism: Staurois parvus; assembly: GCF_062004578.1. Classification (NCBI taxonomy): domain Eukaryota; kingdom Metazoa; phylum Chordata; class Amphibia; order Anura; family Ranidae; genus Staurois; species Staurois parvus. Next base: position 6,389,060 of record NW_028318358.1, read on the forward strand.
AAAAGGCAGACTCGATGGACCACTCGGTCTTTTTCTGCTGTCACTTTTCTATGTTTCTATTTTTCTCCTTTTACTGCCCAGTCACAGGCTGGGGTGAGTCCAGGATGACGTAGGTTCAAATGAAGTGGGTGGAATGATGTTGGCTATCAGACTGAGGATATCTGGCTACAGAAAAAAAGTACTGCTGGGGAAATCTCTAGATTGAAAATAGAAATTAGGGAGTCACAAGACCCCTTGTTTTACAGTGACCCTGTTGCTAGGATAACAAAATATAAACATAGCCACTGTGTAAAAGAGCATATTGAACACATAACACTCTTTGTATCATTAAAAGTCATATATTTTTCTCAGAGAATAGTTGCAGGAACTCCCCCTTTTGAGTCACTTCTTGTCTCTGCCCCCTACCAACCTACGATCACCGTATTTTGGTTCCACTCCCTACCCACTTCCTATTACCACTCATTTTAACAAGTACAGAGCCAAGTATCATTTTGTGGTGCTAAGCAACTTGTATGGAATTTGTTAATGATAACAAGAAAAGCAGTAAAATAGATCTCCCAAAGCTAACAGCAATAGACCCCCCCCCCGGCAACAACAGACCGCCACAACAAAATACCACCCCAGCAACAACAGACCCCCAGCAGCAACAACAGCTCTCCCAGCAGCCAGCATCATTTGATTCTTCAGCAGCCAGTAACAATAGAAACTTTCATCAATAGCAGATCCCTTCCAGCAACAACAGATCTCACACCAGCAACAATAGACCACCAAGCAAAACAGATCCCCCAGCACCAGCATCAACAGACCTTCCAGCACACAACTGACCCCCCCCCCCCTTAGCAGCAATAGAACCCACACCAGCGACAATATACCACCCCCAGCAACAATAGACCACCAAGCAAAAAAAGATCCCATCCAGTGACTATAGATGCACCAACAATCAGTATCAACAGACCTTCCAGCACACCCCAGTACCCCTTATCATTACATACATTCAGTGCTGGGGGTGCTGGAACTGCATTCCCCCACTTTCCCTTTGAAAAAAATCCCTGATTACAAAGTATAATAAAACATATAAAGTTTATGGCTAATAGCAATAGTTATAGTGCAATGTGTCACATAAGCGGAGTTCTAGCTGAAAAAAAAAAGTTAGCAACTACAAAACTACAGCAACTACAAAAACTGTATCTACTGAGTTTTAAAATACAGCCACTTACCTGGCCCTCGGTCCAGCAGTGTCCTCACCACTGCTGGTTTCACTGGCCGTTTTCTCTCCATGGTGCCGGCAGCTTCGGTGTGGGCACCTGGCTGTGACAGCTTGCGGCTTCACAGCCGGGTGCCCACTGCGCATGCGCGAGAAGCACTGCACTTTGTGAATGGCCTCGTAGTCTTCTGGAACCTGTCACGTGTCCCATAAGACTATGGGGAGGGAGGGGGGAGGACAACTTCCACTTCCGATTGCCTAGGCGATTGCAGTGGAAGTGGGAGCCGGTACCTGTCAAATTCGGGTACCCACTCCCCAAAGGTGCCAATCCTTAATGAACAGTGGGGGACAAAGGCTTAAAGCGGAACGTCCCATCTTGGGTGGAGCTCCACATTAAGTCACATCACATGGTATGAGAATTAGTTTCACTTATTTTTACTTCCATCAGATTAGCCGTAAGAAACCATTCACTCAGTTCCTTCGGATCAATAAGTTTGTCACTCAACACATTCCGTGAAATTAAGTTCACTTCATCAAGATTTGGTAATAATTAATACAAAATAATCTGCCAACCTTAAAACCACAGGCCCGGTCTAGCTCGGAGCTGTGGGGGAACCAGGGCACCCGCACACAAGGGCTGATGCGAGAAATAATGGAGTTAGAGGGGAAAGGGGAGGAACACAACAAAGGACCCCCCCCCCCAAGGGATCTAGGGCAGGTGAGCTCCTCAGAAGAGGGAATGGAATCAAAAAATGTTTGTGTTCCTCCTGTTTCACCCCACAGTGTGGCACCTCTCTATGGGGAGAAACAGGAGGAGTGGGTATTATAGGTGTTCTATTTTGGTGATGTATTCTTTGTATATATTGAGGATGGAGGTACATCACCCTATGTATCATCAGATGCTATGGGACATATCTGGAAATATTGAATAGAAGAGGTGCTTTTAGCTCTAGGTCTTCTTATGAACCCATAACCCTGCTAGCGATTTAATAAATCCTAACAAAGCTGTGAAATGCTAAGATCCAACTTTTTTTAGAAGAATAGTGGGTGTCTTATAAAGTGATCTTTCACCTAGGACCATCTATCTTCAAGTGGTTATATCATAGTTGTTTGCATACCTCCCAACTGTCCTGGAAGTTTAACAAAATCATGGTGTACTAAGGATCCAGGACATGTCTGATAGGACTTCCAAAGCCCAACAGCATCTCTATGTGTGCAGAGATCTCCTGCCCTACAGTTCTTTCATAGTTTTATCACTGATATCATTAGTCAGAGCTAGGAAGCAGCAGGGAACAGGGAGCAGGCCTCTTTCAGGTAAGTATAAGGGCTAAGCTCCCACTAACACAAATACAGGGTATAAGTTAGGGGGTTTAGTAAATCCCAATTACACCAAATTGGGTATGGGGGTTTAATTCTCACTGACGTCAGTGCTAGGCAGGGGGCATAGGATTGTTAAATCCCACTGACACCAGTGCTAAAGGGAAGGAGCTATTAAAATCACATTAACACTAAGCTAGGTTGGGGGGGTTTGAATCTCTTTGATACCAAAGTAGGGTGGGGAGGGCTATTAAATCCCACTGACACCAATGATGCTAAGGTGGGAGGATGTTTATTGAATCCCACTGACACCAATGTTCATAAAATAGGAGGTTATTCAATACCGCTGACACCGATGCCAAGGTGGTAAGGGTGTTTATTGAATCTCACTGAAATCAATATGTGGAGGGGGGTTGCTGTCACAAATGCTAAGGGGGATGATTATTTTAATCCCACTAACACTAATGCTCTGTTTTATTTAATCCCACTGACACCAATGCTGGACATGGTTTGATGAGTTTAAAATGTGGAAATGTGAGTTGCCTGCATAGAGCCCTTACCTCAACCTACTGAACACCCTTGTAATGAATTGAAACACTGACAGTGAATTGGGGCTTCTCCTCCAACATCAGTCCCTCACCTCTTAAATGCTCTTTTGGCATATGGGAACAATTTCCCACACTTAAAAGTCTTGCCCTACAAAAAGCCTACAAAAGAGTTAAACTGTTACAACCACAGGGGATGGGGTACTCCATGTTGATACCCATTGTTTTGGAATGAGATGCCCAACAAGCTCATATTGGTGACAGTCAGGTGTCCACAGACTGTGGCCATTCAGTGTATATTAATGTCTCATAAATCTTGTTTGTTTTATAGCTTTTAGATATCTATGTATATGGAAGCCAATGTGGTGACAGGTGAGAAGTATTAACTCAATTCACATAAGCTCCAGAACCTGGCATGATTCTTGCTTGATGGCAACAGCAGTATTTGATTTGCTCCATAGTTTGCTCAATAGCAGTATTATCCTTTGCTCCATAGTGGATGAATGTAATAGTAGGCCTGCTCACATACACTATTTTTGCAATAATGACTGCCTCCCGCTGCTTGTGGAGCTTATTATTGTCTTCTAGGATTTCAGAGAAAGCCTACTAGTGATAAGAGATTTTCAAAATGTGTGGCCATTCTTTTGCGAAAGTGCTTCTTCTATTTGTACAAAATGTCTATTTTGTATTTCAGCATAAAAAGGGAAAGCAGCGACATGAACATCAATAAAAGACCATGGAGAATCCATTCAATAAGCATAGTGGCAACATTTCCAATACCAATCAGATATTTTCTCAAGCCTTGATTATGTATCAAATATTCTGTGACCAGAGGTAAATTATTTATACCCTAAGCTTCAGACTGTTTTCATTCATTTGATTCATTCAGTTTAATTTGATCATGTTTAAAGTCAGTACATAGAGACATTTACATTTCTCATCTGACATGGGTATCTGAATAATTTCTAGGAATCTGGAATATGCAAGGGTGGATTTGTTAAAGGCAGATGGACTGTGCACTTTGCAAGTACAGTTGCTCCAGAGCTGAGTAAATGAAGTGAAGCTTTCAGTTTTGAATTAGATCTTATGTAGAGGTAAACTGTTTGCAAATTATTTATATGTCGGTACAGGGAGTGATCATATGTCTTGCATGCAATTATATGATAATCTTAACCTCTTCGCGTTGGCCGCACGCAAATGTGCGGCCTCCCGGCGTCTGGGCCTTGACACCAAGCAGCCGCACATCTGCGTGCAATTAATAAAAATATATGTGCTGAAAGCGTGCGCCCTGCCCGCTCCCAGCACACATATCCGGTACTTACGGAAAGGTCCCGATCTCCTCTTTCGATTGGGACCTTTCCCGATCATGCGACTGCCGTGACAGCGAATCACAGCGATCACATGACCTTAAAACCCTGCCCCGCCTCCCGGCTTCTAAAACCCTTAAAGGGCCGGGAGGCGCCAAGGAGTTAAAGTAAGCCTATATAGAAATCAGTACAAAAGTCGCCATTAGTTATCACTTTTATAAAAAAAGTCTAAAGACTTGCAAATCTGAGGATGACATACTATGAAGAGTACTGAAGTAGAGAGCTCTTTTAACAACCCTAATGGGCCTCCTTTGAATTTGGGCCCTGGGGCCAATCTTTTTTTGTATTGAGCTGTGGCTTTATTTGTTATTGAAAGTTTTTATTTAAATGCAAGCAGGACAGAAAGAGTAGGGTGGTTGTCATAACAGGAATGTGTCCAATGTATGCTCTGATGCAACCCAGACCTGAGAAGTAAACACTTTGTATTCCTCTTTCTTTGTATTTCCTGTGATTTAGGCCATGGAAGTCCAACTAAACAATGTTTTGCATTAGTGAACTGTAGTCTTGTACCGTTATTTACAGAAATAAATATCAAATAAAACAGAGGTGATGGGTACGCTTTGGCTAATGTTCTCAGCTCTGTAGTATTTGAAAAGAAAAAGTTAGAAGGGAGACTGGAGAGCTGTCAGTGCTAAATGAGGTTTCAAAGGTAGTGCATCAGCATGCATTAGTGGTGTGTGTATAGCTAATGCCAGACGTGCTGGGATGAGAGTTACCCGGGGAAGAAGGAAGGGTGGGTAGGAAGAAGGGATTATGGCCTGCTTGACTTCATTTGCCTAAACTGTACAAAAGAGAAGAAAGTTTAGCCAGCACATACTTTACTGCTTTTTAATGCATGCTAGGCCTGTCTTACTTATTGAATGACCAAGCAAATCAAATTAGACTCCTGTATGCATTTCCTTATTTTTCCTACTGACTCATTTAGTTCATCCTATCCTGAAAATTCCATGGTTATACATCTATTCTTTTAGTTGTTGGGGGTATTGGGTTCATTTTCAGTCTGGGAAAAATCTAAATGCCTCTAATTTATTAAGTTCCTTAAAACCCAGAGTAGAAACTGAAAAAGCATTCTAATTTTTCATTTTGTGCACTACTGGATTCCTTGCAACAGCAACTAATCATTTCCTCCAGTCCTAATCTGAATTTGTGTCCAAAATCTTGCCAGTGTAAATCTCACAAAGCATGCAAAATGACAGTGGCTTTGAATTCTTCCCACCCCAGTTACTATTGTTTCCTCACTGCTTCTGCCACCACTGCACTGAAATTCAAGGTGTCAACTAGTGTTGGACACTAACAGGAGCAGTGATGTCACTCCTCAGCCTGCTAAATGCCTAGTAGACCTGAGCCGTGTATAGCTCCCAACTGTCCTTGACTTGGAGGGGCTGTCCCTCTTTGGGAACAATGTCCCTCGTCCCTCGTCCCTCTTTCCTCCTCATCTGTCCCTCGTTTTGGTCTGTATAATCTTACCTGTATCAAAAATATATTATATATCTATCAAGTAGTGTTTTACCTTTCATCCCAGTTCTGTTGCATTTGTAAATTTTAAAAGCCAGTATAAAGGAATAGTAGTTGTGAAAAAAAAACACTTGTGGGATTAAGTGATCGTTTTTGCATAATAAAGCCTAGTTTTGGCTGGCTCACACAAACTATTACCTTTACTAACTGATGTGGCCATTATCAGCACTATTTAAACTGTATTATTATTATACAGGATTTATATAGCGCCAACAGTTTGCTCAGCGCTTTACAATATAACGGGAAACAATACAGCAACAATACAGTTCAATACAAGAGGGATAGGAGGGCCCTGCTACGTATGTAGCATCACTGTTGTGTTCTGGCAACGGGACAGGGACTTCCCGTCCTGCTCCCAGAACCAAATCGAGTTGGGCTCAATGTTGCTCAGCTATTCACAGAAATGCTTGCATTTCATCAATGAATACAAGACTTCCTGTGAATGGCTGAGGTGAAGATCATGATGTCATCTGTTGCCTCTCCACCTCAGACAATCAGAAAAAGTCTTGTATTCACTGATAAAATGAAAAGACTTCCTGTAAATGACTGTGCAGCTTTCGGTACAACTCGATTTCACTCCAGCAGCAGACAAGAAGTTTCTATCCCACTGCCAGATTGTAGTGCTGCATACTGTATGTACCTGATGCTACATACAGTTTATACAGCATTGATAGCTGTTACATCAATTAGTGAAGGAAAAAGTTAGTTTAGGCCAACTGTCCCAAATGAACAATTTAAAGAGATTGCTAGGCTAGAGGTAGGCTGTAACTCTCCATGTAAGGGGGATGTAGCAGAAGTGTGTTCTTTGCCATACTTTTTGCTAATAGGTGTCCCTCTTCCCATCTCAGAAAGTTGGGAGGTATGGCACTGTAACATGGGAGGAGGTCACATGCATTCCTTGTACCTAGAAGCACCAGGTATTGCCACCAGTTATAGGTGGTGCAGTGAGGGTCTTGGCAAACGCACTGTAACTTTACCCTGAATGGGCAAGGTGACAGTCAGTCTTTTAGCATTCTGAAGCTGTGCATTGAGAGCCAATTCATCAAGACCCTCTCAACTTATCACTCTACCCAGAAGATTACTGCACAGCCTGACACCATAGCAAACAAATCACAGTGCCTTGGCAACCTACCTGTGTGGCCATGTTACTCACTGGTTCCAGTGTCTGGCTGTCAGACAGCCATTTCATTGAGTGCTCAGTCATAACCTAGCCCAAGGCTGAAACACATGTATATAAGCTATATGTTGAAGATTTTTTTCTATGGAAATAATAAATCTTAGTATATAATATATGCAATAAATATTCTATTGTCCATTTCAGGGTAAATGAGTGATACGTACAAGAAACGTACAGATCCTCTTTAATAGCTGTCATATTCCATTTCTGTCGGCCTTTATTCTTTTTATAGTGTCTCTTAATATTTAATCTGGTGCTGTTTTCAGCTGTGGCGTTTTATGATTGAAGGATTTTTATTAACAAATCACAAGTGTCAAGCTCAAGAAACAGGTGTTTAGGTTTCCAAGCCATTTGGAACATGCACCTCTCAGTATCCATTCATCATGATAATATGTGTCAGCGGGAACTTGACTTGTAATCAAATATTTGCAATGTGCTCGCTCTCGACTTTTAACACTCTGCTGTTTTTTTTGGATCTTTTTCATTCTCTGTCAACTTGAAATTTATGTCTCAACTTCATTAACTATACGGCTCTTAAGCATTTAAAAAGCTGAATAATCCATACTAAAAGAGTCAGGATTATAACATTGGCCACAGTGACAAATTTATTTAATAACAGGCATGTTACCTGTGTCAGAAACATGATCATAGATCGTAGCACTTTAACAGAATAGGTAATCAGCTGAATGATCAGACTGAGAGTAATTGTAAATTGCAGTTGACTAAATGGGTGCAAAGTTAACAGCATTAATGCAGTGCAGGTTCAGAATGGCAAAAACATACATTGAAGGCAGAGTAGTGAAAGCTGCACAAACATGGCCTCTTCACAGCAATGTCTTGTGACATGTGACTCAGTTGGAGGAACATGTAGCTGCATAGTCTCTATAGATTCTATGACAATAGACAGTCAAAATGAGAATAACTACTTCAATAAAAGCATTTAGAACACAACCTGCTACTTGCAAATTTTTCCATAAACAGCGTTACTCACAATGAAGTCCAGGTCAGCTCTGGTAACACAGGTGAACAGCTGGAGGGGTCCAAAGACAAAGGGCCACCATGTTGGAACTGGATTACTCTAGTAGCAATTAAAGAGTGGCTCCGCACACACAGTAGCTGGGTCTTCCAGAGTAGATGCATGCTATAAGACGTCTGCACTGTTGCCGGCACGCTGTTTCTGACAGTGAAGGGCTTCTCACCTGGCTGCAGATTACTTGCTCAGCTACTTCTGCCTCATCAGTTGTGGCCTCTCTGAGCTGCTGAAGGAGGGACGCTGATGTGTCTATACACCCTGAGCATTTCCAGCAACCCAGGTATTTCTGGGATATTGTGTTACAGGGGCCTGCATCTACATCTAACCATGGTGAGTAAATGGGTACTCTGCTTATAACTGCTTTCTACCACCCACCAGCAGCACATAAAACTCTAGATAAACACTGTATTTGTTCTATGACTGAGCACTGTTTTGCTGCTATTTTTATTCTAGTCCATGCAGGAAAAAGGGTGCACTCTATACTTTCTAATATTAAGCTCTAGCATGCAAAATTCAGGTTTTTTTTTGAGTATACATGGATATACAGGATTTTGCAAAATGAAGGCATGTGTACAAAAATGGGATTGACTTTAATGGAGCACCCTGAAATTTTAGGGCACATACTATCAAAAAGATGAACCTCCTACACTAAATTGGCAAAAGTATTGGGATGCCTGCCTTTACACGTAAATGAACTTTAATGGCATCACCCTTTGCAGCTATAACAGCTTCAGCTCTTCTGGGAAGGCTGTCCACAAGGTTTAGAAGTGTGTCTATGAGAATGTTTGACCATTCTTCCTGAAGCGCATTTGAGAGCTCAGGCACTGATGGCAGGCGTGAAGGCCTGGTTCGCAGTCTCTACTCTATGTCATCCCAAAGGTGTTCTTTCGAGTTGAGGTCAGGGCTCTGTGCAGGCCAGTCAACTTCCTCCACCCCAAACTCGCTCATCCATGTCTTTATCAACCTTGCTTTGTGCACTGGTGCATAGTCATCTTGGAACAGAAAGGGGCCATCCCCAAACTGTTCCCACAAAGTTGAGAGTATCAAATTGTCCAAAATGTCTTGGTATGCCAAGCCCAACCCCTGAAAAGCAACCCCACCCCACGCCATAATCCCCCCTCCACCAAACTTTACACTTGGCACAATGCAGTCAGGCAAGTACTGTTCTCCTGGGAACCGCCAAACGCAGACACATCAATCGCATTGCCAGTTAGAAAAGCGTGATTCGTCACTCCAGAGGACATGTCTCCACTTCTCTAGAGTCCAGTGGCGGTGTGCTTTACACCACTGCATCCAACGCTTTGCATTGCACATGGTGATGTGAGACTTGGAGGCAGCTACTTGGCCAAAGAGACCCATTCCATGAAGCTCTCTATGCACTGTTGTGCTAATCTGAAGGCCACACAAAATTTGGAGGTTTTTAGCTATTGACTCTGCAGACAGTTTGCAACTTCTGTGCACTGTGTGCTTCAGCATGCGCTGACCCCGCTCTGTTACTTTATGCGGCCTACCACTTCATGACTAAGTTGCTGTTGTTCCCAGTTGTTTCCACTTTGTTATAATACCACTAACAGTTGACCGTGGAATATTTAGTAACAAGGAGATTTCACGGATGGACTTATTGCACAGGTGGCAACCTATCACAGTACCACACTTCAATTCACTGAGCTCCTGAGAGCGACCCATTATTTCCAAAATGTTTGCAGAAGCAGTCTGCATGCCTAGGTGCTTGATTTTATACACCTGTGACTTTGGAGGTGATTGGAACTCGAGAATTCAATGATTTGGAGGGGTGTCCCAATACTTTTGGCAATATAGTATATGTCTGCTACCACATTTGTCCATACATTGTTGTAATCAGTGGGAAAAAGCTTACCCACCCTCCCTCCCTAATCTCTTATATAGAATAACTTGCATCGGTACCTTTTTGAGGAACAAATCTTTTGAACCCAAATGCCTATTTTCCATTTCTATTTTCCATTTTAATGCCATTTACCTATCAGTTTATGATGCAATCACTTCATGTTAGGTAATCATTTTTGATCATTAATAAGAGATTAGAAAAAGAAGTCAAGTGCTCTACAGCAGACATACAGTTGTTTAATTGCTAATCTTACTCCAGAACCACTCTGTATGACCTTACTGTTTGTTCAGGGGTCATTTTCTGAAGGTGAGCAGCCAGTGATCAGATTTGGTGGAGGCTTGTTAGCCACTCTTTGTAAAGTAAATGAAGATTCCAGCACAGTGTGATACTGTGTGGTGATGGATTGCTTAATTTGGACTATGTTTTAAAATGCACATACACTATATTGCCAAAAGTTTTGAGACACCCCTCCAAATTATTGGATTCAGGTGTTCCAGTCACCTCCATGACCACAGGTGTATAAAATCAAGTACCTAGGCATGCAGACTGCTTCTAGACTGTTATTATAGCCAAATCAATTTTTCCACATTTAAGCTCTCTACAGCTTCCTTAAAAAATACTTGTGCTATATTTGATATTTGTCTTTGCAAGAGTGATCATAAAAGATCAGAGGAAAAGAAAAAATACAAGGAGAAAAAGGATAGGCAGACCAGAAAGAGTAACATAGTGTGAAGGAAAATAAACCATTTAACAACTAGAAGCCAGAATATGTTTCTTTCACTGATTTAAGCAAGCATCAATATCTCCTAAGGACCTTACAATAAGTAAAAAAAAGGGCCGCAGATTGGGTAACAGGGCATTAGAAGATCACCACATCTAAAATGTCAGAATTATTTTATGTAAAGAGGGTAACTAATACTATTCGCAATTATTTATGCAATATTTCCCCATTTTGTTTTAGAAATAATAATAATATAACATAGATGACCAATCTATGTAAGTTTCGAATGCTTAATTGGTTTATGTTAGTTGCCATATTAGACAAAACAAGTCATAAAAATGGTGGTAGATTTCTTCCTAAAAGGCCTTTTAAACCTTCCTACTGACATCTTGTATTTTTCTCACCTGCATAAGATGTGCATAGATCATATAGTTCATGGTTTCTTTTGTTGCCCTGTATGCACAGCCTATAGAGTAAATCTTTACATTCCATTCCTGTGTCAGAAGTTCCTATTTGTGCTCAAACATGAGTCATGCCACATGGCACTGCAAAAGTTAATGCATGACCTCTGTGTATCTGTTGTCTAAGAATTGATACTTCCTATGAAGAAACGACATACTGTATCCCACAATCACTGGATCTCTCAGTCTAGTGCTGATGCAGGTGAGAGCTAAATTGTAATGAGATCTGACACAGACAGGCAAAGCATATAACAGAGCTTTCACTCTCACATTAGCATGCCCACATTTGTGGTGCAAATGGCAAGGCATGGATGGGGTGCTATGTGATGCGAAGCAAGAAGTTTACTGTCCCTTTAGCGAATTGGGACAAGCTAGGTGAATGGATACATGGACATAGGGGAATGAATCGACCATGACACTACAAACTGTAGCCACAACATGTGAGCCTATCATTACAAGGTAAGGCAAACAAACGACACAGGAAATATAACTACACTAATACTTGGTTAAAACAACAAAACATTTGAAAGTGTACAATATCTTTAAGGTATTACTGCACTGGAAGTCAGCTGTATGTTGATAATATCACTGCTCACTATACCACCATAGTTCTAAGTATCTTTTGATACTGACTACTAAGTCAGTATCAAAACATAAGAATATATTTGCCATAAAATTAGAACAAGCATCCCATGAACAGCTTTTTGAAAAGTGACAGGGAGTCTTTATGCAGCTGTTTACTGCAATTCCAGCTACAACATAAAGAGCCCATTTGTCTGTTGGTGGAGTGTCAAAGTAAAAAAAAATATTTCTCCTTATGTCATTCCTGAGACTTTACTCACATGTTTTCCTTCTATTCATTTCAATGAGTCATCTGTAAATAGAAGTGACATGATATGTTTGTAAGTATTTTGTCAATGAAGGTCACTTCACATAAGCAAATACAGTCATACGCACCTTAAAAAACATAAATGATCCATAAAGTGTCATTCATAATGTGCATAGATGTACACATTTTAGAATTTTGATTTAGCTTTGCTTTGAGGCAAAATATGACCCTGCTAGCATTAAAAGGGCTTAACAAGTAGAAGATACTAAAAACATATCATCACCTCATAATTAAGCATCCACAATGCTTAATTATATAATAAGAAATACATTTTGTGACCAAGGTTTTTGGAGAGTCCCTGACTCTATAGGCCCATAGTAATGATGGACAGCCTCACTGGCCAACAATGAGGCAGAAATAGTGATAGAGGTGGATCCAAGCTTTTAACTACAATAGCTAGTTAAAAGTTTAATTTTTGTAGCTCCGATAGCAAAAGTATGTAAATATGCATTTACCTTTAGGTCTTTGTTTGCAACAATTCCATGCAAAAGGGGGTTACTGCCCATGTTGGGTTTTACCTGCCCTTTGGTGTGGATCTAAAGCAGAAGTCCAGATGTAGTGTGGGGGGAGCAGTCAAGGGGGGTATTTGGGTCTGGAAAGAAAGAGTCAAAATGCAGGTGTAATGTGGATTCTTTGATAGGGACCCACATGGCACTGCTCATGGCCTGAAAAGGAAAGGGAAACTGTATTATTTCTTTAGGAATACTAAGGCATTACAGCAGCTTACCCCCTCAAACAAAATGCATTGATTGGAGTACAAGTGAAATATGAGTTTTACCACAGATGTGGATTTTATCCATTTATATTGGTCTAATACTACCACAAGTTTAGGAGGGCATTGTATTGCTAATTTTTAAGTAATACACTGTTCAGTAAATGAGTTAAAGAAAACAATCTTGCATTTAATGCTGAGTGTATTAAGCTGCATGTCAAGTTGGTGCAATTGTGTAAAGGCTGTCAGGTACAGCAGCAAAATCCTATGACACCACAAGTGCAGGAACAGAACCTACATACATTCACATCCAGCCTATACCTGAGAAAATCCTGTTAGCAGCTAGTTTTGGGATAGGAGCGGTAGTAAGAGGTAGGTTCTTTGATGCACCAGCCAAAACGCCTGTGTCACACTGGCCCTAGCTGTGGACATGATCATTTGGGAATATATTCTGGACCACCATAGCATTTGAGGCTTCTGCAATAAAGTGTGTATAGCGCCTATCCAAGCCTAAGGCTTGACAAGCAAGCCATCAAGAGATTGTAGTGGAAATCAACCAAATGAGGTGGTGTCCCTGCAAAGCTGTAGAGCAAGAGGTAAGAGACCCCCTGTGGGTCTGGGAATTGGCTTAACAACCTGGACACTAAGGGGATCCTCTAACATCCTGCCTGTTTAGTGCTTTTCAGGTGACCGCAGGGTTTCTTAAAGGGACAATGTCAAAGAGTTTAAAGGAGGCTGCAATTACTAAACTCTTCTCTGAGAATACGAGGTCCCCGACTGTCATCAAATACCATGCATTCAAAGCTGTCTAAGTTGCTGACATGGAACAAATATAGATAAGTAATTTTGAAATGTGTCTGACAGTCATTTAAGAATGCATGTTCCAAGACTGTGCCTAAAAAACATAAATCAGACGCAAACAGACTTCCTGCATTTTTTGGACAGAGGCCTGTAATAGAAGTCCCCATACTTCTCTCATGACAGAGTCACTTTAAAGCTGTGCCCCAAAGTACCCATACAGTGAGAGAAAATTATAGCAACATACCAGATAAAGTTGTTATGATGTTTCTGTTATAGCCCCTGAGGTCGAAGGGTGCATATGCTGCACTGAAGAAGGCTGTCCTTCTATGAATACCTGATATCTGCCAAGCCTATGGAAGTGTATAGCCATTTCTGCATCTGAAATCTGGGTAATATCAGTTTTATGTTACTAAAGAGAGCCTGGAGGGAGGGGTTTTTTAAATTCTTTATTTATTCAGTGCTTTATATCAACAATAGACATAAAATGAAATGTACAAAGACTATAGATATCACTGAAATACCATTTCCATAAGGTAGAAAAAACAGTTGTAAGTACCCGTAAACACCATCTGTGGGGAGGTGCAGCGTGGTGAGGGCAGTAACTCATCCATCCGTTTTGTAATGTGGGTGGAAAAATCTGTTGTATTTCTGTGTAAGGCCAGTTTAACTCTCCAGCATCTTCCAAAAAAGGAATATCACTGACACCTTAAGAAAATTAAAGCTAGCTCATGTTGGCTGCTATAGCAAAAATACAGTTTCCTTTTGCTCTGGTTTTTATAAATAAGCCCCATTCTTTGGAAAGCAGAGCCATGTATCTGGAAAGAGGCCTGTTATCGCTCTACTGGGCAGGCTGTGTATCTCTCGGTGTTTTTAATGGGAGGTGATCTGTACGCTCTTGTTTCCCAACACTGCTCCTGTTGTGTGTATAAATGAACATTTTGGGCAGCTGCTGGGCAACTTCCTTTCTTCGCTGCAGAGACAAACACACAACCTTTTTTTAGCTTAATTTGTCATATTCATCATGTAGCAGGAAGAACTCTCTATTGATGAAGATCTTGGTTTATTACAGCAAAGAACGCAGGTAGTTCTGTTTTAACCATTTCCCGGCCAATTGGAAAGGAAGCTTGAGATGTAAATCTCCCAAGGCAAGGATTAATTGGCTAGTGTCTGCTTTCAGAGCCGTTTATTTGGGTTCATATGGTGGAATGTGCCCGCTCGCAAATATTTTCCTCCACTGTTTGCAATAGCAAGACACAGATGTCAAAACACATCAGGAGAAGAGGATTGTGGGAGATAAGCAACATTCAGGCTCCGATTAACCCATTTGAAGCCCCAAGAGTGTGTAACATATTTTTCCATGTATCTATGTTACAAAAAGATATTTAGTATTCGTAGGGAAGGAAAAAATACAAGACCTATATTTTTCATTTTTTATGATGTGTCATTTTTATGCTATTTTCCATAAACAAATCATTATTCATTCTACATTTAGGTGAATGTTGCAGTCCTGCCACCAATATTTACTGGCTCGGCTTTAGGGAAGTCATAAAATATTATATATTGTGTAAAAACCTTTATAAAAGTATATAAACCTTAGAAAGAATCAGTAGCTCTAACTGCTGGGAATGTATTGAGACAGCTGATTCATGGAATCTTTCATCAGAAATAAAGACAACCCGTCATGTAGGTGTTTAGGTGCATCACTTACTCAGTAAGAAAACAATAAATACCCTATAAATATTAAACTCGTTCTCTAGTGAAGTGCTTGGCTTAAAGCAGACCTTCACCCTCATCCATGACTTTGTCTGATTTTCTTTCTGCACCCCGCCTTTCAATTACATAATTGGATATTGCAATTTTATGGGGAGTGGGTACCTTTTTAGTAGGTTATGGCTCTGCACCTATGCATTTCTCTGTCGCTGTACCCTTTCTGCCTGAAGCCTCCTTGGATACTGATGTCACTCATCTCAGGAGGCTTTGGGTCACTTTTGGCTCAGGAAGCTTTGGGTCACTGTGCATACACTGGGCAGTCACATCCACAATGTTTGTTTGCTGCCGTGAGTCATCAGGGGCTGGTTGAAAGAGCCTGAAAAGATAGCTCAACTTGGAGGACCCCTTCGGTTGTCTTCCAAGGGGTGAAGACACGGATGAATGATATGCTGATCAATGAACAGATGTCTAGCATTCTTCATGATTCTCATCCGAGATTTCTTAAGGTTTGGGAACCTTGGATACGATATTCCTTGCCATCCCTGCCCCTTACTAGTTATGACCCCTTATAATTGATGCCTGTGCTAGCCCTGCATCCGTGACTCTTCTAGTCTCCCTTTCCTCTATATTTTCTTTCTGATTCCCTTTTTTTTTTTTTTCTTTCATCTAACCTTTTTTCTTTCCTCTTTTCTTTATGGTATTATGTTAGACTACTGCCGATAATATTTGGTTCGGCTGTTTACCGTCCTTCCTTGCTGTTATTGGACATTTTATTATTTGGCTAATACAAGTCAGCAGATTGTACCTGTTCCTGAGTTATTGTTATGCTCAGCCCCTCTGCGGGCATATATTGAGCTTGTTGTGTTCATAAAACAAAACTTTCTTAATAAAAATATTGAAACAGAAAGAACCTGTAAAGGACAGCTGGCCTCCTGGTGGTGCAAACCCCAAGTTATGTGATAGAGCAGCAACTTATACCAGACAACTCTGAATTCATTGGGCAGGTGTGTATGTTTTTTGTGGACAACTCAGCTGTCAAAGTAGGAGGCAAAAAATTGTAAAGGGGAGTGAAGTTCTTCTTTAAAGGGTAACTTCACTGCATCTGACCACTACAAACCAAAAATGCTGTTTAATAATTTTTTTATTTTTCAAAGCAAACTCACCCATCCATCCATAGCTGTGGCCATCTTGAGTAAGGGCAGATGATTCATGTAGCATTTACTTCCTGGAATCCATCTGCCCTTAGCTCAGGCATGCAAACAAAAAGGTGTGCTTAGTTAAGAAAAACCCTCTTCCTCTCCTGAAGACTCCTAGGATGTATGACATCTTTTGCCTAGACATGGAAACCAGAAAGTAATTGAAGAAATGTAGAAAAAAGTTGTAAACAAGTAAATATGATATATACTATATTGCCAAAAGTATTGGGACACCCCTCCAAATCTTGGAATCAGCTGTTCCAATCACCTCCATGGCCACAGGTGTATAAAATCAAGCACCTAGGATAGGCTAAGTAGAGTGGGGAAGAGTTAGATCCTCTGTCAATTTATTTTGCTACTTGTATCTCTTCTGTGGAAAATGCTAGAATTTCAACCAGAACAAACCATAATTGTAAACCATCCAATGAGAGCAAATGTTCCAGTGACAACTGTCTAAAATGGGAATTTGCTTAATTTTTTTCTTATTGCATCAATATGACAGGAAGTGAAGGGAAATCTCAGAGGGGTAAAGACAGCAAAAAGTAACCCAACCACTGGATTGGCATAAGGCCAATGTGGTGCCTATATTTAAAAAGGGGTCAAAATCTTTTCCAAGTAATTATAGACCTGTTACTTTAACTTCTATAGTTGGCAAGATACTGGAGTGTTTAATAAAAGACCACATACAGTATATGAATTCTTGCTGGAAAAAATATTTTAAGCAACAGACAGCATGGATTCATGAAAGACAGAAGTTGTCAAACAAATCTGATTTCTTTTGGAGGTGAGAAAAACCTTGGACAGAGGGGTGGCGGTGGACGTGGTATACTTGGATTTTGCAAAAGCATTTGACACAGTTCCCCACACACAGCTAATGTGTAAGGTAAAGTTTATTGGCTTGGAAAAATCCGATGGTCTCTGAACTCTGAATGGTCTAGGGTTGTTAGTGGTGTACCCCAAGGTTCAGTGTTGGGACCCTTACTTTTTAATATATTTATAAACAATATAGGGTCTGAGATTAAAAATCCCATTTCAGTTTTTGCAGATGACACCAAGCTGTGCAGTGGAATAATGTCCTTACAGGATGTCTTCAATTTACAATCCGACCTCAATGCTCTGTTTAATTGGGCAACTATGTGGCAAATGAGGTTTAATGTTGATAAATGTAAGGTTATGCACTTGGGGGCTAAGAATATGAATGCATCATACATGCTAGGGGGAGTACAACTGGGGGAATCAATGGTGGATAAGGATCTAGTGTTTCTAGTGGAACACAAGCTTAACAATGGCATGCAATTCAAAGCTGCATTTTCTAAAGTGAGCAAAATCCTCTCTTATATTAAAAGAGGTATATACACTTTTAATACAATACTGTGGCAGCACAGTGGCTAAATGGTTAGCACTTCCGCCTGGCAGTGGTAGGGCCGTTGGTTTGAATCCCAGCCACGGCACCTCCTGCCTGGAGTTTGCATGTTCTCCCTGTGCCTGCGTGGGTTTCTTCTGGGTACTCCAGTTTCCTCCCACACTCCAAAGACCTGCTGGTAGGTTAATTGGATCCTGTCTCAATTGGCCCTTGTATATGAATGTGAGTTAGGGACCTTAGATTGTATACCCCTTGAGGGCTAGGGACTGATGTGAATGTACAATATATATGTAAAAGCGCTGCGTAAATTGACAGCGTTATATAAGTACCTGAAATAAATAAATAAAAATATTGTATTACCCCAGTACAAATCATTAATAAGACCTCATCTTGAATACACAGTTCAGTTTTGGGCACCAATTCACAAAAAGAACATTGGGGAACTGGAGAAAGTACAGAGAAGGACAACCAAACTGATAAGAGGCATGGAGGAGCTCAGCTATGAGGAAAGATTAGAGGAACTGAATTTATTCTCTCTTGAGAAGAGGAGATTAAGGGGGATATGATCAACATGTATAAATACATCAGTGGTTCATATAGTGAACTCAGTGTAGAGTTATTTACCCTGAAGTCATCACAGAGGACAAGGGGGCACTCTTTACGTCTGGAGGATAAGAGATTTTCTTTCCAAACACGGAAAGATTTCTTCACAGTAAGAGCTGTGAAAATGTGGAATAGATGCCCTCAAGAGTTGGCTCTTGCCAGCTCAGTGGATTGCTTTACAAATGCCTGGATTATTTCTTAGATACACAGAATATAACTGGATACTAACATTTATAGGTAAAGCTGAGCCAGGGAATATCCGGTTGCCTCTCTGGGGAGAAGGAAGGATTTTTTTCCCCTGCATTGCATCATGCTTTGTAGAGTTTTTTGCCTTCCTCTGGATCTACTGTGGGTATAGAATTATAACTTTTTTCTTTTTATGGTTGAACTTCCCTCCTAGATTGTAAGCTCCAAGGAGCAGGGCCCTCCTATCCCTCTTGTATTGAACTGTATTGTTGCTGTATTGTATTGTCTCCCATTATATTGTAAAGACCTGAGCAAACTGTTGGTGCTATATAAATCCTGTATAATAATAATAATAGCTAGGTGGAGTTTTGTCTTTTTTCAGCCAGACGAACTATGTAACAGGAGATTTAACCCTTCCCTGCTTCCCTCCATTTATCCTTGTGACCATTGTCACTGGGACTGAAACTATAGCAAAATTCAAAATTTTGTTTTGTCACCAGGACAGCAGTAGAGGTAGAATATTCCAACAATTTCTTATCTGTCATCTAAAGCATCTGATCAAATTGAGATCGGATTGATCAGATGCTTTACAAGAGCTCTGCAGACCAGCCCTCTTGAATTTCCTCCCGCCCTAGAACTTTGGAGAAATATCTAGAAGCAGTGGGCAGATCTGAGCTTTTAGTGGATCCTGGCCAATCTCCAACAGGAGGCTTGGCAAGAGGTCAGGACAGTCTTTAACCACTAGCCTACAGGGCACTTATACCCTCTTCCTGCCCAGGCCAATTTCCAGCTTTCAGCGCTGTTGCACTTTGAATGACAATTGCGCAGTCATGCAACACTGTACCCATATGAAATTTTTATTTTTTTTTCTTAGTTTTTGTCATAAAATTTTGTAAATAAGTGATTTTTCTCCTTCACTGATGTGCGTTAATGAGGCTGCACTGATGGACACTGATAGGTGGCACTGATGGGCACTGATGAGGAGGCACTGGTAGGTGGCACTGATGGGATGTGAATGGTTTTATATAATCTGTATTCTTGTGAGCCAAAACACAGGAAATAAATAATAAACATTTTGGGGTTTTCCTGTGATGGTCAACATGATTGCTCGCAATGCACGCTTGTTGCCAAAGCTTCTGCTTCCAGTGTGGGTTTCTTTTCACAATCCAAAACATGCTGGAAGGTTGAAGCAGAAGTCCATTTTGCACTATTAAAAAGTTAAAGCCCAACTCCAGGAACATTATGAATCTTGCAGTGGATTAAGTGCTCATTTAGTGCTAGGCATCAAGAAAAGCAGTCTTACTTAGCCAATCTTCTTCCCTCATAGCCTCTTTCCTGTACTCTGGCAGTTAGCAGATGCAGGCCGTCAACCACTAGAACATAAGGAAGCACCATCTTCCAGAGGAGCAGTAATAATGTTTTTTCTGGTTTCCTAGACCTAAACAAACATTTAATCCCTGCAGGAAAACTAAAAACCCTCCCTTGCGTTGAAGCTGTCCCTGCATTGCCGAGTTTAAATGTTTTATTTAAGTCTAGGGGATGTCCTCACATTCATTGCAGAGCTATAAGTCCTGCATTGGTCTTAATGTCATCAGGGGCATCCAACTGCCAGAGTATAGGGGAGAAGAGACTGTGGAGGAGGAGGATCAGGTAAGTAAAACTGTTTTCTTGTCCTATAGATGTAAATGAGTAATTTGCCAGGGGAGAGTTTTACTTTCCCTGGAGTTCAGCTTAAACTGTAATACATTCTTTCTTGGTGCTGGATGTCCAGTGCTTTTAAACTGAATGTTGTAGGAACCAGGGGCTGACTGACAACTCATGGGGCCCCCAGGCAATAGGAGATCATGGGGCCCCTGTGTCCTTGCCCAAACTCAAAAAAGCCTATGAAAAAAGTACCAAGGGCATCTCATGGGGCCCCCTACTGACCCCAGGCCCTCGGGCAGTGCCCGAGTTTCCAAATGGTCAGTCCACCCCTGGTAGGAACATAATATTATAAGCTCCTTTGGGGCAGGGACTGATATGGATGAATCAATGAAACTTCCACAATGCTTGTGGGAATGGTGCAGCGTGGTGCAGTGGCAGTAAACACACAAGGTCTGGTGCAAATAATAGAACTTTTAATGAAGTTGCATCCCAAAGAAACAAACAGCCTAGCGGGAGGACGCCCAACTGGTAACATTCACCATTCTGAACAGTAATGCAGATTGGAGCAGGGCCTGATGTGCCAACAGCGTCTGTCTCTAAGGGTGGAATGTAGCCTGGCCGGTCTGTGTCCAATTGGGAGAATTCCTGGAAAGGATAGCGTGTTCCTATCCCTACTCGTCTAGCACCTTTCCCTACCGCTATTCACTTTCCCTGAAAGACGGGTAACCTGTACCTACCCTTTCCACTCGCAAAATGTGTGCCAATCCCAGGAGCCAGGGTGTTAAATAGACTTTTCCTGACCCAAAATGGCCACCGGAGTCACATGGGGTTGCATCATCCAACTGAATCGCTTCCCCTGTGACCCAATAAACCATAGATCAACAGGTTCCTCCTGATTTGCTCTCCTTCTGCAATGCTGCTGCAGTTGAGCGCCACCTGCAGTGGAGAAAAGAGACTGCACCTGCCTAAATGCTGATTAACATAATGTTGTTTGATACATGAAGAGAGTCTGTGCCATTTTTTAGTTAAATTTTTTAGGCAAATATATTCCAGTACTTTAAAGCAACACGTTTTCCGCTAGGATGAATAATAAGATGGAAGGTCTGTCTTGGAATGGTCAGAGGTACTTATAATCAGAGGGTATGTTTAAGAGTAAAGCAAAGTTATCTCAATAACTTGGAAATAGAGTTTGTCTAATATTAATGTATAACCAAAGGTAAAACATTTTTTTAGTTTTGGATACAGTAGAGGGATTAGAACACATCAGTTTTTATTGCTTCCCCAGTAACTTCACCTCCGCAACTTCTCCAAGATACGCCCGTTCTTAATCTCTGAAACTACTAAGCAACTCCCTGGTTATCTCTCTGGTCACTCCCTGGTTATATCTCGCCTTGACAATTGTAACTCCCTCCTCATTGGCCTACCTCATCGCAGGGTATCCTCTCTTCAGTCTATCATGAATGCTGCTGCCAGACTCACCCACCTTACTAACAGTTCCATATCTGCCATCTCTTTTTGCCAATCCCTCCACTGGCTTCCCATTGCCCAGTGAATAAAGTTCAAAACATTAACAATAACATATAAAGCCATTTATATCTCTGTCGCAAATTACATCACCAATCTTGTCTCCAAATATCACCCAAACCGTACTCTCCGCTCCTCGCACAACATCCTACTCTCTAGTTCCCTTGTCCCCTCCTCCCATGCTCATCTCCAGAACTTCTCCAGAATCTCCCACATCCTCTGGAACTCTCTACCCCAATTTGTGAGACTATCACCAACTAACTTTTAGGCGATCTCTGAAAACCTATCTCTTCAGGGAAGCCTATCCTGCCTTTAGCTAATAATGGAATCTTCTATTCCTCCTTCCAGTCCATCCCCCACAGTTATTACCTTTTGTACCACTAGCCCCTCCCTTTTAGATTGTAAGCTCAAAGGAGCAGGGCCCTCCTAAACTTCTTGTATTGAAATGTATTCTTGCTGTATTGTCTCCCATTATATTGTAAAGCGCTGAGCAAACTGTTGGCGCTATATAAATCCTGTATAATAATAATATTAATAATTGCTGTCTATGCCCCCCTTAAGGAGATCGAACCTCTTCATTTGTCCTGTTTACCATTATCATTGAAGTGAAAGTAAAAGAAAATCCCAAATTTTGGGTTGTCCCCAGAAAAGTAATGGAGGGGAAATCTTCCAATGGAGACAATAGTTCTGGAAATCTGAGGATCCCCAAGGAATTCCCTTAATTTGCAGGGATTTCCTCTCACTTCCTGTTTTGGCTATGGGACAGAAAGTGAGAGGAAATCTCCCCAAAAGGGACACAGATGGCAAAAAATAAACTGACAGGTGACCCTCCCTTACTCTATCTAAAATTAAAAAAAAAAAGTTTTGCCTATAGTTCTAACTATAAAAGACACTGATGATATCTGAGTGGTAGAACATTTTACAATAAAATAAAGGTTTTTCCTATATCACAGACAAAAGTTTCTATGAATATTCCATTTTTAAATAGTGATGTAACTATTATGTTACTATACTCATGAGATACAAAAAGTGCATAGCGTTTGGTTAATAAGAAGTTCCTTACATAAGTGTTCAAGATACTTCAAACCACTTTCCTCCTACATAAAAAATGAGTGATGCGTGGGTGTAGCTTCAGAGTGCTAGGGGATGAGGTGTAAGCGGATCAAACTCTGAAGATTATCTACACAGCAGAATAATTTGTTTAGACACACAAAGAGCAAGGTGCTTTGTACTAGGGTCAACTTTCAAGCTGAATAAAGCCTAGAATAGAAGAAAGAGGAGGGAGTGTGTTGTAGAGGCCCATGAAGCATTTCACAGTCAAATGGACACAGCTATACAGTTACACCGATGAACAGCAATGGGAGGCTTGTATTTTTTGGCTGGAGTTTGACATGTGAATTTATAAGAACTCAGGTTCAAGTAGTGCTGTACTCTGGAATGTATGATGGGATTTGCCATTAATAGGATCTGCCTGTCTGTGACAGAGTGAGTTTATTTAACAAAGATCTGTTGTAACTCAGTAGTAATTCCTCACTGCATACACCACATGCCAAATACATACTAATCATAACTTACAACTGTTATTCTATTAATGTAGAAAACATTGTTAAAATGTCATTAGAAATATTATACTTATACCATAAAGTAAAAGAAGCAAAATGCACATACTGTATAAGTAAAGATATCATTTAAAGTGGAACTATAGACAAAATGTTTTTTTTTTTTTCATTTTAGATCAAGAGCAAGATAGGGTTATAACGCCATCTGTGTCCTATTGTGGAGATTTCCCATCACTTACTGTCTCATAACTAAAACAGGAAGCGAGAGGAAATGCCTGCAAACTAAGGGAATTCCTTGGGACCCCCAGGTCACCAGAACTAGTGTCCCCTCTATTATCTTTTAGGGGAGAACCCTAAATTTGGGGTTTTCTTTCACATTTACTTTCAATGATAATGGTAAACAGAACACATATAGAGGGTGAATCTCCCTAATGGGGCACAGACAGCAATAAAAACTGACAGGTGTTCTAATCCCTCTGCATTCTATCCACAACTAAAAAAGGTTTTGTTTTTAGTTATATTTTAAAAATGGATTGATGTACCGTACTTCTTTTTATACCACTGATCAACCCTGGAGATGTAAAAAGATTTTGCTGATTGTAAAAAAAACAGTAGGGTGAATTTGCTAAAGGCAAATAGACTGTGCACTCTGCAAGTGCGGTCACACCCATTTTTTCCAGAACTTAGTGAATGAGGTGAAGCTCTGCTGATTTCCATTATCCAATCAGGTGCAAGCAAAAATGCTATTTTTTTATTTACCTTGCATCTGATTGGGTGTTCTTTACAAAGTGAAACTTCACCACATTTGCAAAGCTCTGGAGAAAATGAGTATTACTACACTTCCAAGTGCTCAGCCTATGCCATCAGAGACTTGACAAATGTCATTCTAAAGTACTTCAAAATTTAATTTGCTTTTAATTTTAAATTAATGTAAATTGATTTTCAAATTAATGGAATTTCCCAAACAAAATACACATTCACTGTTAGAAATTCATTCCATCCTGCTCCTTCAATTTTTTTCTTGTAACTAAGGTAAAAAAGGACTATTGATTGAACCACATTAAAGTTGAACTACACTCACCTTTAATCCAGCAATGCGATGTCCTGGAGCTCCCTGCCATCCTCTGACATCTTCAGGCGGCCGGCTTCTGGGTCATTGGTCAGCTGGGGATGACATCACTCCCATGCACGAGTGGGAGTGCAGTCAAATTCCACATTGCCGAATTTGTACAGTGAGGTGTGCATGCACAGCTCACTGTACAGGGATGAATAAGCAGGTAGCCAACTTTAATGTAGGAGAGAAATATCATGTGTCTTCTGTATTAAATATATTGCCTGTTTGACCATTTTTCTGCAGAAGCCTAAAGATCCACTTTAATTATTTAAAAAATTGCATTTTTTCAAACACAATTCTACCTGTGTATGACCAGCTTCAGACCAAATCCTGTATCAGTGAAATGCAATGGCTGTCTGGGTGCATTGTTGCCTGCTACTTCTATCAACTATCTCTGAATTTCTGAATCCCTGAAAGATGGCAAAAGAGGCAACAAATATCATTACAGATATTGCAAACTTTCCAACTTACATCACATTTTCTAATGTGAAAAGGGAAACTGGGGAATACAGAGAAACTGGACTCAGCATTAGCCTTCTCCCAAGGTCTTCACACATGACTTGTGTAGACAAAGAGCATGATGTGGAAGTTTGAGTGATATTCTTGCTGTAATTATTACTCATTGTTACATGCTAACTACCTCTTGATTCATTAAATGTGAACTCTAAGCAGATATAAAGAACCCAAACAATGGTACTCATTAATATGCTACTACATATAGTTTTAAATGTAAGCAGTGCAAGAACCTGAATTTGATCTGGTATAAGCCTTTTGCGGTCCCTTTACAACAGGGCTGTAGTGTCAGAGCAAGAAGCAGTACAATGATCCAATCAGTTTGATCAGTGAAACAAGAAGCATGGTGATAGAAGGAAAGATGAGCTAATCACTGTACTGCTTTTTTTCACCATCCACTCACAGACTGAGGTGGGACCAGGAATGCTTATGCTTAGAGGAGGTGTTTTATTTATGTAGCTACAAACCTTAGCACCATACAATAATGATATAATCTTCTAAGCACTGGGCCAGTGTTTCAGGAAAAGGGGGGCAAAAACAATACCAAGATCCTACATTTCACCATACAGCTTGGTGCCAAAAAACACCAGGCTCTACACCTTCTGTATTCTAGGAGGTGTGGGAATGCTAGGTGGGACTTTGTGCAACTTATCTGTCTCAAGCCACATTTATCATACTTGCTGCTATAAGAATGTTTTGGACCTTTTGCTATAAATGGCTAGACACTGATGCTTAAAAATACTTGATATAAGGACCACATCATCTTTGTTCACCATCTAAAATAGATCTAATCCCAATCACTTAAAGCTCAACTTCAGCATTGCCTTAAACTAGTTCCACCCCTTGCTCCCCCAAGCATAGTCTTTAACCAATAAGCAGAAAGAAACAAAAAAAGCTACGCCAATAGTGAAAAAGTGGAAAAATAGCTGCTGGCAAGACAATCAAGTCAATTGTATACAAATATTATAACTAAATTGCCGTGCTCAGAATCTGTCACAACCATAAAAGTGATAACATAAATGAGTCCAAATGTAGAAATTAATAATCCCAGTGTTATGAACCATATAGTAGATCACCATGTGTCTTCAATAAAATGAGTCCTCCACCACCAGAAAATGGTAGGACTCATGTGGACCCTTATAAAAGTCACAAACGTATGAGAATATATCCACCGAATCCCTCAGAATTGGAAGATGTTATATCATGGTACTGGATGGAAGTATCACCTTCAATTCCTCCCCATTCTTCATCTCACGATAATACCTCTCAGTATAGCCATGCAAAGAAAGACAAAGGGGCGACCATTGCATAAAACCATAAAACACGGTTATTATCATAAAGTATTGCACTCACATTCAGGTGGACAAATCAGCGCTGTGTACAGAGTATTCTCCTGTCCCAGGAACAGGTACACTTTCTGGTGTTAGAGAGCAGCGTGTAGACGTCAGACGCACAAGCTCCATCTGACGCGTTTCATCACATATGACGTCGTCTGGGGCGTGGAAACTATGTGCAACTGTCACCACTGCTTTTTATAGCCATCCAGAGAGGGAATGACCCCCCCTTAGATCAATTGTTGAAATTAAAATGGCCTCTGTGTCACCAGACCTTAATATGGATTTAAAATGGGCACCGCTTGGCTAAACCAAGCCTCGGTCTGGATGTCCAGACACGGTGGCCATTTTATGATAATAAACATGTTTTATGGTTTTATGCAATGGTCGCCCCTTTGTCTTTCTTTGCATGGCCATACTGAGAGGTATTATCGTGAGATTAATAATGTTCTAGTAAGAGTTCTACCATTTTCTGGTGGTGGAGCACTAATTATATTGAAGACACGAGGGTGATCAACCATATGGTTCATAACACTGGGACTATTCATTTCTACATTTGGACTCATTTATGTTATCACTTATATGGTTGTGACAGATTCTGAGTTGTGACTTTTGAGCGTGGCAATTTATTTATAATAGTCTTTAACCAGTACAGTGGGGCAGCACAGTGGCTTAATGGTTAGCACCTCCGCCTGGCAGCACTAGGGTTGTTGGTTCAAATCCCAACCATAGCACCACCTGCATGGAGTTTGCATGTTCTCACTGTGCCTACATGGGTTTTCTTCAGGAACTCCAGTTTCCTCCCATACTCCAAAGACATGCTGGTAGGTTAATTGGCTCCTGTCTAAATTGGCCCTAGTATGTGTATGTATGGATGTAAGTTAGGGACCTTAGACTATACCCCCCTTGAGGGTTAGGGACTGATGTGCAATATATATGTAAAGCACTGCGTAAATTGATAGCACTATATAAGTACCTATAATAAATAAATAACCATAATGTTTTAAATTTTAAAAATATCTAATTAGACACACAAAAAATGTTTTAATTACCCATTACCTTGCTATTGTAGACACAGGGAGGAGGGTCCTATGTATCATGTCGGGTGTTACAATAAAGATTTGTGTGCCACACTGAAGGCAATGACAGGGGAGTTCTCTTCTATCACTTCCTTCATTAGCTGCTGTTACCGGCAGTACTGGGATGTCTGATTTGTATTAACTGGCCATCAAATTAGATGGGGGTTCATGGGTGGAGAAAAAAAACAGCAAGAGATCCACACAAATGATCCATCCATATTGTACTGTACTACTGAAGGCTACACAGGGCTGTTACATGACTGGTCGCCTTATGCCCCTGTGAGAGTCAGAGAGCAGTGGCGGCCAATCATATGAAGCAGAGATAAGGGTACCAAGGGATTGTTTTCAGTTACAATGATAACTTGATATCTGGTCACAGGAGGCACTGTTGTGGAAAGTAGAACATGTTTGAAGTAAGCCACAAGAAGGCTTTTGCAGACTAACCTTTATTATTTTGCCTATTTTTTACATTTTCATATAATTTCACAAGTTGTTTTCGGTCTTTTTGAATATTCCTGTTTAAACACATTTTCAGAGTTAAAGTGGTTGTAAACCTCAGATGTGAAATATGAATAAAGCATATCCATCTATAGTGTGTACGTGTCTTATTTAAGAGCACTAAGTATCATTTCTGTCTGCTGTTTCATTCCTCTGCTATCAGCATAAATCACTTCTGACAAGTTTTCCTGACACCAAGAGAAAAATAGTGACAGGGGAGGGACCGCCAGCAAACTGACAGCCTCTGCTCTGTTCCTGTAGGTTGTGTGGAGGGGAATGAGCCTCTTTCCTCAAATAAGCTCTCAGAACTCTCCTCACTGAGATCTGCAGAGTGTAATTTCAGCTCTCCGCCCCCTTTTTTCTGAACTCTCAGGCAAGCTTTATAAATTCAGCACTGTGAATGGGTGTAGAGAAGAGAAGACTGCAGATAGACATGTATAACTAATGTAGGATTTGTTTCTTCTCTGTGTATTACCTGAGGCTAGTCACTTCACTGAGTATATGTAAGGATTTACACTTGTAAACAGTTTTTGAACGAATGGATCCAGGAAACTCTAAAGTTTATGTCTTTCCACAGCAAAAAGCCATGACAAACCGTTGTCCCAACTAAAAATTTCTAAAAATGTTGCAATTTAAATACGTATCCCCAAAAAACTCAAATAAACTTCACTATTGTGAATGTTATTTCAGATATAATAATTTTTCATCAATTTACATTTTGATAAATCTGCGTTTTCAAATGGACATTAAAATAACTGATGATCTTGCAAACAGGGCCTTTTTTTCAGGTACTTCATTTTATAGGAAGACTACACTCCTTCCATGTCTCCCAGTTGTGCCACTGTGTTACCACCCTCTCACATGGGCTTCTGATGGAGACTAAATGTGGCTGTTTCAATACACATTGCACAAACATGGGCTGCTGTTGTCAAAATCAGCAAATCCACCCTGGGACATGCAGACATCACTGGACAGTGTTTATGGAGCAAGTGGAATTTGTTGGCAAACATTTATTTATGGAACTAAGTACTGTCATAAATGTAAATATCATTCAGTCAAAAAAAAAAGTACAGGAAAGAATCAAAACGAACAAAGATATTACATTTCAACTTTAGTTTGTATTATAAAATATATACTATAAAGCTTAATTTCACATGAATATAATTATTTTTACTAAACAGGTGGAGAGTTTCAAAGGATTGCTTTTCCATTTCATAGGACTGGGAATATTTAACTCATGAGAAACGAGTGCAAATATTTGAATCAAAGGTCACCGAATTGCTAATTTTCAAGATTTGATCATAACAAACATATGGACTGAATACAATTTTCTGTTTATGTTAAAATTCTATTATTTAATGTCCGGACCACTGAAAAAATGGACTCCAGCGTACAAGAGAATCCTCTTCCTACTGCATATACAGGCAACAAGTCTGAATGAGCCTGTGTCTATAAATCAAAGGCAATCTGGTTTTATATAATGACACAATGACAGACTGAACCTATGAATTATAAGATGGGATTCACAGAATGCTTACAGGTATCATTCAGGTGTGGGAAATTCCGGTCCTCAGGGGCAGACTACAGGATACTAATAGTATTGGTAATAAGGGCTTTAACGTAATTTTTTGCAGAAGATCAAAATGTTCTTGAGCTTTATTATCATATATAAATATATATATATATATATATATATGATCATATTGTTTCTTTACACTGTTAGTTAGCATGTGTTTGTATGTGTATTTGTGTGCCTTATCCAATAATTAACTTCATTATGTTACTGCTAATAGTAATAACAGTTACTATTTTCTTTTTCACTATCTTTTTTTTACAATTAATATTATTTAAACCATCAACATTGAAGGAGATTAAGTGGAGCTTTCTTGAATATACATTGTTGACCCATATACAAAAGAAAAAAACAAAAAAACAGGGAAACACTAACAAGTAATATGTACAACCATCTTGATTTTTATGATATACAATCATCTATTACGATTTCAAAAATAATGTTAAGTAATTAAGTTTTAAACAACAAGAGCTCAGTATAATAGTATACCATGTAGCTGTTGCATATGTCAGGTGTAAGTCATTTCTAATTTGTGTTATAAACATGTAATTACAAATTCATGGTAGTTTCCTGGGGCCATTAATTAGGTATATAAAATCTTTATTACTTTGCATACACACAATTGCTTATTTGCCACTGACTTAATCAGTATATCTGGTTTAATTGGATCTCAAGGTCCTCTGGTTTTTAGGTGCATTTAGGTAAGATGTGATAAGAGGTGATGTTGGTTATCCAAATGGCATGCCAAGTCTTAATTTTGAAATGTAATACGCTGTGCATCAAGCAAATCTTGCATGCTTATCAGTAGACAGTGACCACATTTGAACTGGGGAACATTAGCATAACACAACCAATGCCAATTTCAGTACCTATGCATTAAAACCTACCAAAATGCTGTTATTGCCTTTTTGAAATTGAGCAAGAAGAAGAATGTGAAGTTTGATATTTACAGTAGGGTAACACTGATACTGAGCATTTGCACGGGTACTTGTACTAAATATATACCTAAAACTGATAACTTTGTGGTACGATTTGAGCCCATACAAAATTAGTCGCACTGCAAATCGCACCACACCCGCAGGGAAACCATATGTGATTTGGTCAGGAATCACACTGCATTCCTGTTCAAATCACATGCGATTCTTTGCAGTGCGATTTAAGCCCATTCATAATAAGTATCGGTATTCGTAATTGCCGATAAAAAAATGATATTGGTGCAACCCTAATTTACAGGATGCAATTAATTTCCAATATGCAAAATCTAATTTTGTATTAGAATGCTACTGATCTTCCTGATAATAGATGTGTCACAGTAGTGCAGGACTTTTACCAAATTTCAATCCTTGGATACCAGATCTTCTCCAGAGCTGCTCATGGAGGATCCAGTGTCAACAGCCAGTTTGCAGACCACCAGACAGATTCCAAATCACAAAACAAAAGCATAGCCATACAGGAAATGTGTCAAGGCAAGTGGCAGTCAGAAAGCAGGGTCCAAATATAGTCCAAGGTTGAATACCCAGGAAGCAATCCATATGCTGAATAGTCAGGCAGAACAGAACCATTTGACCAGGCACTGGATGGGAGTACTGAGCTACTTAAGTAGGTGGTTAGTAAGGTTCAGGCTATACAGTGGAAGTGCTGTAGTGACAGAACCTGTCCATTGATGGCGATGGAGAGC
The DNA here is from genome assembly GCF_062004578.1 of Staurois parvus. Lineage (NCBI taxonomy): Eukaryota > Metazoa > Chordata > Amphibia > Anura > Ranidae > Staurois > Staurois parvus. Next base: position 6,420,240 of record NW_028318358.1, read on the forward strand.
AATTCAACCTATACAAATGGTTGATCTGGATGGACTTTTGTCTTTTTTCAGCCAGACTATGTAGCAAATATCTTACAGATTCTAGCCATGCATGTTCTGCGATCTAAACACATCCATGGATGAATCTGTACAGTCAAGTGTGAAACTGTCCTGTTTGTAACCTTCACTGGTGTAGATACAGGATTCATATTGTTTGCAACAGAAAGAAGAGTGTCCACAGTACAACCCATGTGCCCCCCCCCCCCCCGTTTCCTGACTACCACCAAAGGGTTTGTGGTGTTGCTCACTCCCCATTAATACTTATGTCCCCCTCTTTCCTTCTGCTGTCATTCAGTACCATATTAGCTCATATTTACTAACAGATGAAACGGGGGCTTTAGGCTAGGTTCACACTTGAGCATTGGCTTCTTGTGAGTATTTTTTAAACATTTATTTGCATGTTTTTTGTACATTTTCAGGTGCAAAATTTTTTATTTAAGACAGTTGAAATCAGATTGCTAGTAGAAGACTGGCTTTTAGGCACATAGTCTATGGGGTCAAAAATGTCTCATCCTGCCCCTAAACTAGGTTAGCGTGACAAGTGATGACATATCACTTATTCAAGAATGTACCCCACAGGATAAAATAGAAATCTTGTGCTCCGGTGTCAACAGGGGCTTACAGCATTCAACATAGGAGGGCTTTTTAAATTGCAAACACTGGCCCACATTGTTCCAAAGTGGAAGAGATGGAAAGGAAAGTTAAAAAAAAATCCTCCTTGGGCCCCAATGATCCAAGAAGTATGTATTTTTGTCATTTGTATGTCAATTTAGTGAATATTGCACTAGTTCTGTAACACTGATTAGTCCAAGATCCCCCATAAAAACCTAGATGTTATTGATTGTACCATTCTGTTCTTCCTCATACAAGTGACTGACACATCAGCGATAATGTCCTGTCCTTCTGCACCATAGGCTCACTATGCAATGCCCCTAGCCAGCATGACTGAATTATGGCTAATCAGTATTGGTGCATGTACAGTAGAGAATGACCTAGATGTAATAGATCAGTCTTGAATATTTCTGTTTGCTGAGAATTTGGACAAGCAACTTTACATCCTTGTGCCCGAGGCAATAAATGACAAAGGAAAACTGTTAATAGTGACAGGAGTGTTTTATGGGTAATCCTGTATACAAATCAGTGTAATAAAAATATATTAATTATTGCTTAACAAGACTTATGTTTCTTGACACTGTCTCAGTAGTTTCCCATTAGAGAAGAAAGGGTTTATTTAGTAAGGGCAGACATACATTAAAAAGGCTGATATATAACAGTAATTGTAAAATAATACAAATATAATTAGTAAAGCTAATGTAATCAATTGTATGTATGTTCATTACCTTATATTTAACCGTTTGAATCATTTACAAAGATTAGGGATATACTGTATACATTGGTTTCTTCAGTCATAATATTTTAATGTATATGTCACGCCAAAACCTATAAAGGATCAGGCCCATTGCTACTTGATTTTACATAGGATCTTGCTGGCAGCAAGATCTTACATGAAATTCTGTTCATACACTGTACACATTAATGTTTGTATACACTCACCGGCCACTTTATTAGGTCCACCTTGCTAGTACCAGGTTGGACCCCCTTTTGCCTTCAGAACTGCCTTAATTCTTCGTGGCATAGATTCAACAAGGTGTTGGAAACATTCCTCAGAGATTTTGGTTCATAATGACATGAGTTACTGTTGTCTTTCTATCATCTCAAACCAGTCTGCCCATTCCCCTCTGACGGAAAAAGTGGAACAAGAGCACACTGGCCTAGCGCATTATCCCAGATGACAGTTTATTGATGAAAGTTAAAATATATTCACAAACAAGAAGTGAAAAATCGCATAACAAATAACAAACCTATTCGAAATTCGAATTTCAGAAGACAGATATGTTTATTTTGTTTTAGTCTTTTCTATACTATTCTATTCAATTTTTTCTTTTCTATTATATTCTCTATTATTCTATTCTTTTCAATTAATTTTTTTCTATTCTTTTATTTTCTATTCTATTTTATTCTGGTTTATTATATTCTATTCTACTTCTGTTTCATTCCCTTCTTTTCTTTTACATTCTTTTTTATTCTATCTTTTTATTTTCTATTCTATGCTATTTTATTCTATTATGTTCTATTCTATTATGTTATTTTCCTTTCTTTTCTATTTTATTCAATTCTGTTTTATTCTATTTTATTTTTTTCTGTTCTATTTTATTCTATAAAGCAGCCTAAGTAGGAATCATCATCCTATTTCACTTTTATACCTTACTGTATTTATTGCAATATGTTTCCATTTCACATTCAAATTAATTTTTTAATTAGAATTCATCTTCATATTCATTTTTTAATTCGGACAATTTGTTTCGTATTAATTTATTTAGAAATCGTTGACATTTTGTGATTCGGAAATTCAGATTCACCCGAATCTCTGAATGACAAAAATGTTGTCCGAATTTCAATTTGCAACAAAATGAATCACAATATAGAATAATAGGGGTTAATGAAATCTTACTATAAGGGAAGTATTTGTATGTCCAAGCAATTAAAGTTGATCTATAGCATTGAAATATCCGAAAAGCTTTAACATATTATTTAGTTATAAATTGTTTTCAATCTTAATTTTAATCTATTAAATATGCAGCCTCTATTAACCACTTGCCCTCCAGAGGATTTACCTCCCTTCCTGACCAGGCCATTTTTTGCGTTATGGCACTGTGTTACTTCAACTGAAAATTGCGCGGCCATGCAATGCTGCACCCAAATGAAATTTTCATCCCTTTTTTTCCTACAAGTAGAGCTTTCTTTTGGTGGTATTTGATCACCTGTGCATTTTTTATTTTTTGCACTATAAACAAAATAAAAAATGTTTTTGAGAAAAAATATTTTTGACTTTTTGCTATTAAACATGTCCAATAAAACAATTTTAAAATCAAATTTCATCATAAATTTAGGGAAAAATGTATTCTGCTACATGTTGTTGTTAAAAAAATCCCAATACATGTAAACAATTATTTTACGTGAACGTTATAGCATTTACAAATGTCGGTATATATACTGGAATTGTTTTTCACTAGTAATGGCGGCGATCAGCGACTTATAGCGGGACTGTAGGCATTCTGACACTTGGGAGAACTGACCTGGTGTTACTGACATCCCCAGTGACACCAATACAGTGATCAGTGCTAATAAAAAGCACTGACACTGTACTAATGGCACTGGGCAGGAAAGGGTTAACATCTGGGGCAATCAAAAGGTTTTCTGTGTGCTGTTTTACTATGAGGCTGTGTCTGTGCTTTACACTGTAAGCACACTGTTTTGTATGGCTCTGCTATGCAGAGCCATACAAAGCAGTCTGCAGGAGCTGACAGGGGAGAGAACTGTATTGTTCACATACAGTTCTCTCCCCCGTCGGTAATACTCAGCGATCACCGGGTGCCGGCAAATAATCACCAGCCAAGACCCAGTGATTGACAGCTGAGGCCGCGCAGGTAGGGGCTCAGTAGGGTGTGGTAAGGTATGGCCAGTAGCCTCTCACCAACTCCTAGTGTGATGACCTGTCTCCTCCCAACAATATCCCCAACACTGCTGCAAACTGACCCAACAGCAGCCTGCTGTGTGTGTTCCACCATGTCCTCTCTGAGACTTCCTCGACTTCCGGAACAGTGCTTTCTTTTTCTACCCACAGAGCTTTGGTAGTGGTGGGATATGTAATCCCAAAGCTAATCTGTAATACAGGCTCAGGTTCTCTGGGGACTACATTTCCCACACGTCATAGTTTCTCCCAGCAAGCTCTGTCCTTTCCACAATCCACAGCAGCTCAGTTTCTTCTAACTCTGTTTCTCCCAGGTGGTGGGTGGGGCTTTCTTCCAGTTCTCCCTGTGGCAATTACAGTCCTGCAATTGGCCAGTGCTCTGTCTCTCTCTTCCCTCTGTGCCCACAGCTGCTCCTCTCCTTGCTGGCGACTATGGAGGGAGAGAGAAATTGCAGAGGTGGCTGCCGCATCATAGAAAGGCTGACAGCTCGATTCCTGCATCCGCTCCTCTTCTGCCAGTACTGCAGACTAGGGCTACACTGCTTTGTGTGCTCCAAATGCCCTTAAAAACCCAGATATAGCCTTGTAAAAGTAGCAGTGACATCATCACTGTACTGTACATGCAAAGAGAAGAGCTGTGGGAGGGACCCCCTATACAAGCTACCTACGGATAACTACATGATGGGCAGAGACAAGACCAGTAACCCTGAACAAGGAACAGCAGTGACCGGTCTTTATTACAAAACACTCCTGAACAGAGACAATGTTTTACACTGGATTACTGCAAAAATCTGGTAAAAAATACAAAGCACACAAAATGAAATTAAGAATATACATGGCTCTTGTATTTAGACATTTGATTAAGATGACCATACACTGTACAATCTAATTGTATAATCTTCTTTAGCAACCATCAACTAATAGTGCAGCCTTTTTCAAACTTTCTAACATTGAAGACTCCTTAAAATGACTTTCTGGTCTCAGGGAACCCCTGCTAATAATTCTTATATCTACAGCTCACAGTACATTGATACTTAGTAGGAAAAATCCCACGTTATAGACAGATAAAATAAAGATAGGATAAAATGAAAGGAAGTGAGTGTGGCACGGAAAGAATGCACAATAGATTGTATAATAAGATTGTATAGTGCATAGCCAGCTTTATCATGGAGTTTCAACTTTCAATTATGAGAGAGAGAAAGAGAGAGGGAGAGAGAGAGAGAGAGAGGAATGGATGGATAGATAGACAGACAGACAGACAGATTATTATTATACAGGATTTATATAGCGCCAACGGTTTGCTCAGCGCTGTACATTATAGTGAGAGACAATACAGTAACAATACAGTTCAAGAGGGATTTGAGGGCCCTGCTCCTTGGAGCTTACAATCTAGGAGGGCGGGGTGAATGGTACAGTAGGTAGTCGCTGTGGGGGATGGAGTGGTTGGAAGAGTAGAGGATTCCAGAATTAGCAGAGGGCGGGATAGGCTTCCCTGAAGAGAAAGGTTTTCAGTGATCGCCGAAAGGCAAGTAGAGTAGGTGATAGTCTGATAGATTGGGGTAGGGAGTTCCAGAGGATGGGTGATGCCCTGGAGAAGTCTTGGAGACAAGCATGGGAGGAGAAGATAAGGGAGCTATAGAGTAAGAGGTCTTGCGAGGAGTGGAGTGAACGGTTTGGGTGATATTTAGAGATAAATTCGGTTATGTAATTTGGGGCAGTGTTGTGGATGGCTTTAAATGTCATTGTTAGAGTTTAGAATTTTATCCGTTGGGCAACTGGGAGCCAGTGGAGAGATTGGCAGAGAGGGGTAGCAGATACAGAACAGTTAGCGAGGTGGATGAGTCTGGCAGTAGCGTTCATGATAGACTGGAGGGGGGGTAGTCTACGATGAGGTAGGCCAGTGAGGAGGGAGTTACAGTAGTCGAGGCGTGAGATGACAAAGGATATGACAGATAGATAGATAGATAGATAGATAGATAGATCAATGGTTTGAATCCCAACCACGGCACTACCTGCCTGGAGTTTGCATCTTCTTCCTGTGCCTGCACGGGTTTTCCCCAGATACTGCAGTTTCCCCCTACACAGAGGCATAGCTTGAAGCTTGTGGGACCCAATGCAAAAATCAACTTGGGGCCCCCCCACTACCAGCCGCTGCTTCCAGTGTGCACCAAGATACTCCAACTGCATACCAAAATACTCCTGCTGCTGGCTGTACGTGCACACAAGGTGGGGGCAGGCAGGCCACACTCTGAGCTTCCAGGTGAAAGCAGTGGGCTTGTATGTAAAAGAGGAAACCTAGAGGGATTAGCCAGGGCCCAGTTTGGGCCACGCAGTGGGCCCTTTGACTTCCAGATTCACATACAAGCTTACCGCTTTCACCCGACAGCTCAGAGTGTAGCCTGCCTGCCTGCCCCCACCTTGTGTGCATGTGCATCCAGGTGTCAGGCACACGTGTATATAGTTGGATACAGAGGCGGACTGACAACTCATGGGGCCCCTGGGCAATGGGGGATCATGGGGCCCCTGTGTCCTTGCCCAAACTCAAAAAAGCCTATGAAAAAGGTACCAGGGGCATATCTCATGGGGCCCTCTACTGACCCCGGGCCCTCGGGCAGTGCCCAAGTTTCCAAATGGTCAGTCTGCCCCTGGTTGGGTACCTCTCCCTGTAGCCGTATTTCAGCTCTGATCCAGTCAGTATGCCGTCCCCCATCCTTGTAGAGCAGTTCCTCCCCCAGGACCTGTCCCCATTCATGTAGCTGTCACAAGCCTGGTGAGCTGCTCTCACCCTCCTCCTCCAGTCGTCCGACCCCATGCAGACTCCTTCCCTGCCTGTCCTGGTGCAGCATAGACTGGGAGCAGGGTTGGGTCCTGAACCTACCAGCAATTGGTCGTTCTGAGGAAGGTGAAGCATTGCAGCAAGAACCATCTGGTGTCCCGGTGGAGCTTCTAGACTGAGCTGAATGTGTAAAACCATGACAACCTTACAGGGAGGCCACTTGGGCCCTCTTGCACATGGGTGGGGTTGCCATTGCGACTCCTGCGACCCTATTGCTATGCCCATGCACCCACACTCCAAAGCCATGCTGGTAGGTAAATTGGCTCCTGTCTACATTGGCCCTAGTATGTGTATGTATGAATGTGAGTTAGGGACCTTAGCTTGTAATCTCCTTGAGGGTTAGGGACTGATGTGAATGTACAATTTATATGTAAAGCGCTGCGTAAATTGATGGTACTATATAAGTTCCTGTAATAAAGATAGATAGATAGATAGATAGATAGATAGATAGATAGGATTTTTTTTATGTGACAATTGCTCACAATGGAGTTCAATATTGTGAAGAGTGACAGTATAAACCCCATTGAAGAGCAGCTAAACACAGGAAATTGGAAAATGGTTAAAGTGACCTGGATTATGAAGTGTCAAAGCCCAGAACACCTTGTAATCTCCAAGTCTTGTGTATATAATAAATGATTGCTGGCATTCACCAAGGGAGACATTTACAACCAAGCTACAATGCTAATTTGATGGCTTCAAAAGCATATGTATATAGAGTGGAGACAACGAGGAAGAAAATATTGACGACTGCTAATCACTGGGTTATAGATGGCTAACCTGCTACTGCAATTTTCTATGATAAAAGGAAAACTAGACATTCAAAACATACAAACTGAAAACAGTATAAAATATTAGTATTACATTTTAGCATGAAATATTTCTCTGCGTGTATTAATGAAATTGTAAATATGTGGTAAGTTGCTTGTATGAAACTGTTGCATAATTGGTTGATCCCATTGATTGGATGAAAGGTAATTTGTTTACATGGTCTAGGAAGTGCAGGTGCAGAGGCGCGCTCTTCTTTTCACAGCTGCCTTTGTTCCCCCGCGGATGATACTTGATCATACCCCATCATCTATACATCTTATTGTATTATAGGTCAGTGCTGGTTTGAGTCGTCAGCAAAGCACAAGCCCTGAGGGATATTAAAATCCTTGGACTAACCATTTATCCCATGTTCCTCTGCAGTCCCTGTAATAATGCCCAAGTTATAATCTGTCAACCTGCCACCCATCCCATGTTTTATGTTAATAAGGGGCGTCTTATTGGCTCGGGGTCAGCCTGTGACCAGGTCAGACCTGTCCTGAGGCCAGCCAGAGGTCGGGAGGTCAGGGGTGAGGGAAAGAGTAGGCCCTATGTATGGATTTTACAACAAAGCTACAATATTGTGGGACTTCACAAATTCATGTTGCCAGTGAGAGCTGAAATAGGAGGACTTTTCTGCCGTCTTGTAGTCACAGTATGTGCGATGTGTAACAGAAGAGCAGCTGATGCAATACACATTACACAGTAAGACTCCTCAATGTCCTGTCCTCTGGACTGTTAGCAAAGCCAGACATGCGTTGAGCGGGGTTAAAGGAGCGCTATTACTAAAAATAACATCAGTGACGGCTGTGTACTGCTGGGAAAGTGACCCTCATTACCTTATTTTGTATAAATTGAGGAAATGAGCTCATATTTCTCACTTTTGCAGTGAAGCACCCCTTTCAGCATCGCTCTCCTCTCAGAAGAGGTTTGGCAGAAAGGAATGGTAAAACATTTTTTTCAGTTGTAAATAGCGGCAGTAGGTCTGCTCTTAACCACTTGTCTACTGGGGCGGCCATTTTATCCCTTTAAAATGCACATTTTTAGGCCTAAATATTAGTTAAACCCTGCCAGAGAAGTCTATATTTTCTGACCCTGGAGAATAAAATGGTGGTAGTTGTAGTTTTTAATGACACATGATATTAGTACACACATTTATCAAACACAAGTTTTTAGTAAAGCATCCACTAAAGTTAACTTTAGTGGACAAAAACATGGTATAGTACCCCTATTTGTTTTATATTTAAAAAATAATATTGCAGTATGTAAATAGATACCCAACATGTCAAGCCTTAAAGTGGAACTTCACATGAAAAATAAAAATAAGCGAACAGGCAGGATTTTTACATGAATGCAACAACTCCTCCTGCGCTCAGAGACCCAGATCCGTAGGGGAACAATGGACCAGTAGTCTTGGAAGAGTATGGAGATTCGTCCAGGACCAATCAAAGGCTGTGCAGCTCAAACAAAAAGCTGGGGAAGCTCAATACAAACTGTAGCAAAGAACAAAAGACAGAGCGCACCAACCTTGCGCATTACCTCAGTAAACAGTTAATGGATTTATTGATTTAGGAGATATACTCACAACCATAGTAGTAAAACAAGCATGTAAAGTCCAAAATTGAACCACACGATAAAGAGACACGTGCGCATCCCCTCAGAAGGGGAGATTCTCAGAGTGAGGCTGATGCGTTTCGAAGGGGGAATCCCTTCTTCATCAGTGCCCACGTGTCTCATTATAGTGTGTGTAAGGGACCGCCCGGCGGTACAACTAGCACTCCACTGAATAGGCGTCCCCAGTGCACGGAGTCTAAGTCCCAGGGTGCTTGTTCACCAGGGCCCCTGATGGTGGGGATGGACTTGGAGCCCCCCGAGACCAGGTCGTGGCTACTGGGTGCGTCCGTCAGTGGTAGTGGTATTCGCCAAGGGCTCCCACGGGAAAGAGTCTGATATGAGGAGTTCAGAAGACCCCACTGCGAGGGATGGGCGGATGGATGGGTGGATGGATGAGCAAGGTCAGACGGGCCGGGTCGGTAACAGAGAGGACGGTAAGGTACAAGGCAGCGGGCAGAGAATGGTCGGGTCACACGCCAGGTCAGCAACAGCAGGGCAAATCTAATAGGGGGCATCCAGGAGAGAGGTCAGGCAAAGCAAGGGTCAGAATAGGAGAAAACAGCAAGGTCAGGTACAATCCGGGTCAATAACTTACAGGGTACAGGTTCGCAGAATCACAGGATGCAGGAAAGACCAGAAGGCACTGAATGACAGCTCAGGGCCATTTAAATATCCCGCCCTGCGCTGCCATTGGTGCCCAGCGGGCGGCCGCGGCTTCTACTGCGCATGCACGAACTCGAACGCCGCGGCCGGCCCGGACCTAGTGCCCGTGTCCCTGCACAGGGCGGTGCACTGCGCCTGCGCCGGGACCATAGCGGCGGGTATCGAGGAGATCCCTGACAGTGTGGTTCAATTTTGGACTTTACATGCTTGTTTTACTACTATGTTCGTGAGTATATCTCCTAAATTAATAAATACATTAACTGTTTACTGAGGTAATGCGCAAGGTTGGTGCGCTCTGTCTTTTGTTCTTTACTACAGTTAGGATTTGTACATGCTTTTGACTGCTTTGACAAATGGATGATCTGGCCATAGTGAACTGACATGTTGGTACTCTACAGCTAATATATCAGGTGGAAATATTTTGCTGTACTTTATATGTCCAATTATTTTCAGTTCATCATGGCCCATGATTGTCTGCTTTTACCTATTTAAATCCTCCACCTGCTCAGAGGGATTACCAAGCGGTACTTTCGCTCACAGAACACCAGAGGATTACCAGTAAAGCCTTTGTTTTTAACCAATATATGATTATATGTTTGTGCTGTATTTTGTTGCCTCCCCTGAAGAAGATTCAAAGTATGAATTACAGGATTGAAATGCGTCAGATAACCCTACTTTATTGGCCACAGGTCAGGCTTTCCTGTCTGTCAATTTTACTTACTGATACCATATTGTCATATTTTGTAGAAAGAACCTTTTTATGGTTTTTTAAGATTGAATTCAATAAAATGTTATTTCATTATAATTATTGTTCAATTGTGGTGCTTGGAAAGTCCCTATTTCCAAAAAAAAAAGTATGCTTTTCAATGTCTTGCCCAATGCTATCACATTGCTAAATGAAAAAAATATAATACGATTTAATTTAAAAAATCAAATGCAACCCTGTTGTCCTGCACACACCTACAGATGCACACATATGCACAGGGCCACGACTGTACCACACAACTGAAGTATCGCTGCAAACATTGGAGTGAGTACTTGACTTGGCAACATGACTTGGTGGAGAAATCATTGTTGGCAAGCATAGAGGTAAGATGTTTCTTTCGTAGGTGGTTACCAGGTTTGCACACATCTCAGGAGGGATTTTGGTCTACAGATCTCTAAATCCTTAAGCATTCTTGGATGTCACTTGGCAACTCATGTTTCAGCTCCCTCCATAAATTTTCTATAGGATTAAGGTCTGGAGACTGGCTAGGCCACTCCATGACTTTAATGTGTTTCCTCTTGAGCCACTCCTTTGTTGCCTTTGCAGGATGTTTTGGGTCATTGTCATGCTGGAAGACTAATCCATGACCCATCTTCAGTGTTCTGAGGGAAGAAGGTTATCATCCAAGATTTTACAATACATGTCCCCATCCATTGGCCACTCAATGTGGCAAAGTCGGCCTGTACCTTTAACAGAGAAACAGCCCCAAAGCATAATATTTCTACCTTCCTGCTTGACTGTAGGGATGGTGTTCTTAGGGTCAGAGTCAGTATTTTTTCCTTGAGATCATTCACAAGCTTCTCTCATGTAGTTTTGGACTGATCCCTCAATTTTCATGATCATCTTTACCCCATGAGGCAAAATCTTGCATGGAGCTCCAGACCGAGGGCAATTGATGGTTATTTTGTATTTCTTCCATTTGCGAATAATTGCTCCAACAGTTGTCTCCTTCTCACCAAGATTCTTGCTGATGGTCTTATAACCCATTCCAGCCTTCTGCAGGTCTACAATCTTCTCCCTGACGTCCTTTGACAGCTCTTTGGTCTTGCCCATGGGGGTGAGGTTTGAATGGAAGAAAGAGATTCTGTGGATAGGTGTTTTTTATACATATAACTTGTTGTCATTAGGAGCACCTTCTTAAATTGCCAGGACTAATCTGTGTACCACATGAGCACACAGCCAGTCTGTGGGAGCCAAAATTAGTGTTGGTTGGTAGGGGATCACATACTTACTACTTAATACTATACACTGAACTGCAACTCAATTTATAACATTTGCATCATGTTTTTTCTGGATTTTTGTTTGATATTCTGTCTCTGTCATTTAAAATATACCTATGATAAAAATTATGGAACCGTTAATTTGTTTGTAAGTGGGCAAACTTACAAAATCTGCAGGGGATCAAATAATTATTTTTGCTACTGTAACTGGTTAAAGTAGAAATCCTCCCAAGCCTTTTTTTATTCCATTTTTGATTTGATTTTGTATTCCCATAGAACAGACCTGACTATTGATTTTTAAAAGCATGTTGGCACAATGTATGTTTGGTAAGGTACTAGAGTTGCAAAGAAATGGGGTATGGTAGATCTGTCTGGATTATTACTGGTAAAATATTGACAGACAGGTATTTATTTTATCAGGATAATTAAATCTAAATGCATTTGACCTAAGAAAGTTGTAATCTTTCATCTAGCAGTGATGTTTTGTTGAGCACATACAGTACCTGTACATAACAAACAATTTATATTAAACAGATGTTTATAATTCAAACTATTTCCTAGCAAAAATGTAATATAAGCAGATTCAAGTGGACTTTCTGCTAGTTTATTAGAACTCCAAATTTCCTATTCTCGTACATCCATGAATCCAATATTTCAGGATAGATTGCAGCTGGACACAAACACACAATGTTTTTTCTTCTCACATATAGCTTGGACCTACCAACGTCATAGCCTATGTACTGTAAAGACAAATGTTTTTCAACCAGGGTTTCATGGAACCCTCATGTTTCTTGCAGGGGTTTCTAGGAACTATGAGCTATTTCTGCATCTCAGATAAGTTACCACTGACACCAGTAATGTTTTAACTATCTGTAAGGGAGGAATTCCTCCCACTGACCACAAATATTAGGAGTACTCTTCCCAATGAGCATCATGCTAATGTACCATGAGTTGAGGATATAGTAATTATTGTTAGGGGTTCCCTAAGAACTGAAAGTTATTTCAAGGGTTCCTCCATGTTAAAAAGGTTTGAAAGGCTGGTATAGACTAATTTGTAGAGTAAGGGTGCCCGTAGACATTAGATGTCAGTCTCCATATCATACACTTTTTGAATGCCTGAGGGCAGTAGTATTTTTACAACCAATTGCCGTCTGGAGTCTATGGCTTACTCCATATTCTATGGCTTACTCCACATTCAAGTCAATGGACAATCTTTTGACACCATCTACACTTAAACAGCCATTACATCTCACAAGTCAAACTGCTATGAGAAAATGGAGGCTGTCTCTGCCATGGCTGAATATACCTGTATGTCATAGTAACAAAGAAATGGAGGCTGCACTCTGAAATACAACCCCACAATCAACTTTATTGAGCTAAAAGTCTACATATAACCCAAATGGGCTCCTCTGTTTGGAACGTGCACTCATGAATAAGAAAAAGCAGCCTAGGTCAGCTGTGTATGGACTCTTAGCTTGATAGAATTAATTACGATGTGGAATTCCGGAGTGTAGCCCTCATTTATATGAGGTGCTGTTGATGAGCTGAGGGGAGAGCTGGCAACTGGTGATGTGGAAACTGGGTTCCAAAAAAATATGGTGCTGAGCTTCAGGGTAGGCAACGTATTTGCCAATGATATCAGATTTAGAAATGTCCAACTGTCTGAAGGCCTTTCCTGATGCCTGATGACCAAGAAGGATTGATTAGCTGGGATGAATTTCCTAATCCATCTACTGCTATTTTCCTCAGTGGCAGGCCTGTGATTGCAGTGCTCCTTCTGACACCTCTGTAGACATACTCGTATCAGTTTACTTAATACCAGGGCCGGAACAAGGGGGTGAAGAGGGACAGGAGAGGTGGCAATCCTGGTCAATGTGGTATCATGTAGGGGGGGGGGCATTGTAAGGAGGGTAGGGATTTGTGCTGGGGGGATCTGGGGAGAGAGAGTATTTGAGCTGGGATGGGGGGCATAGATTTGTGCTGGGAGGGGGTATTTCATCAGGGGGTCTGACTTCTACTAGAAGGAGGGGAAATTTATGCTTGGGATAAGCATGCAGATTAGTGCTCAATTTATTTTTGGGGGGGGGGACTTTTTCTGCCACATAATGCTGATACATCATGGGAGGTGCAGTTTAGCATATTCACCCTTGGCCCTGCATGACCTTGTCTCGGCGATCCCTTAAAAAAATTTTCATTTTTATACCACAACTGTTCATAAGAATGTTTGCTCAGTGGCCAGAACTTACCAGCTAAAACCCAACATTTCTGGTGCATCATTTTAACTCATGACCTGTTCTAATCAGTTTTGGATAAGCTAATGAAATTAACAGAGACTACTCTGGAGAGTCCTGACTTAGCCCCTTATCATGTTTGACAGAAGTATCATATAAATAATAAATTCATTTTATTGTCTCACAGTACTTCAAAACCATGAAAAAGGTTTACACAGTGTCGATTATCATGTTTTTATGGGGTCACGTGTCCATTGTGAACAATAAATATCATTCTTCCTGTAATGGTGAGCCTTCACATCTTAATTTATTAGTGGGTTCTGTATATCCCTGTATGAGACATACTCTACTGCCTGAAATATTGCTAAAACCTGTCCAGCAGTCTCACTTGTCAGTGAGAGGACAGAGCTAGACTGACAGAGGAAATGGCTCTTCTAGTTCAGGTTTGGATCGCAAAGGGTAATATTTTACAATTATTATGCAAGTCAAGTGCAGATTTTGTGAGCTGAGCCGTTTTAGTGCCCTTCTTTCAACAGAGATCATTTATGATCTGAAACAGAAGTGTGTTAAAATTTAAGTCAAGGATACAGAGTGACTGGTTAGGGAAAGTATTGTTTCAGCACATGGAGTTCTGCTTGTCGCAAGGAAAGTGGAGGGAGGAGGTTAATGCACTGAAACGTGTGAGTAAGCATAAGGCATTATAGATCTTGGTGCCTAGAAATATAAGGTTGGCTGGTGAGGGAGGAAGCAAATTGATTACTGATCAGTCCAAGGCTATGGAAATGCTACCTTATGCATTGGTTTTCTTCTTCCAGTGTTGTATCTGTTGATAATGAAGAGCACAGACTGCATCTAGTGTCATGTAGTGTTCTATTCTTGTCAATATTTTACTGCCTTACACTAATCCATCCAGCCATGCCTATATCTGCTCAAATTACTCTTAACTCCCCCCAAAGCACAATGATTTGATGGAAATTAAACATGATTTGTGCTAAGTGCATTAACTTTGGGCCATTTCACACTGATGCACTTTTGATGCATTTTTGTGAATCATTGACCTGCAATGGAAGGTCCCTTTTGGTGCGCTTTTGAAAAACTGCACCAAAGATGCAGCATGCAGGACCTTTCAAAGCGCAGGGCGCCTACAGTGTGAACAGTTACATGGGATTTAACAGGGAATCGTTTTCAGGGCTGCTGATAAGGGGGTACCACCATTCCTTCTGTACAAGGCCCAGGTCAGCAGGGGGCCAGGCAGCAGAAGGAATAAGCTGTATGCATGGAAGGTGATCGGTGAGGCAATGCGGCAATTACAGGAACCGGAACATATTTCCTGTCCCTTCCTTTAACGAATGAACACAGTGAGGGATTTGTAGATCTCTCACTGTGTTCATTCATAACTGAAGCATAGTAATCTATGTTTACTGTGCTTTAGTTTGTTCATGAACAGGAGCCTCTGTACAGGGCGCTTTCTGTTCATTCACTGTCCAGCACAGCTGAGGCTGCAGAGAAAGGGACTGAGGAATTTATGTGCTCAGTCCCTTTCTCTGTCTTAAAAGTGAGACATCAGGGGTCTAGACCCCTGATATTTCACTAAAGTCCCCCCCAACAACAACATGAAAAAGTACATTAAAAAGTAATTTCACAAAAGTGTAAAAAATGTATTTAAAAAATTGTTTTCTTTTAATTAAACAGAAAATAAAGGGCGCAGCAGGTTATCTGGCCCATAGAGTGTGAATGAGCGGTTTGTGCAGCAGGAGCCACCTTTTACTCTATGAGGACACAGCGGCCATATGAACATACCTATAGGTCCTAATTTGTCAGGTGTGCAGGTGCAGGTGAGTGGCCAAAAATGCACAGTGACTGTGTTCGAGGCCATACACTTGTGTTCATACAGCTGCTGTGTCCCTGTAGCATAACAAAGCCTGCTTAACCACTTGCCTACAGTGGTATTTAATCGCCACTGGGTTATTTTTTTCCTAAACAAACCAAAAACGACTGAAACTTTTGAAATAAAAGTTTTTTTCTTAGTTTCTGTTATAAAATTTTGTAAATAAGTATTTTTTCTCCTTCACTGATGTGTGCTAATGAGGCTGTAGTGATGGGCACTGATAGGCTGCACTGATGAGCAGGCACTGGTAGGTGGCACTGATGGGCATTGACAGGTATCACTGATGGGCACTGAAAGGCAGCACTCGTATATAGCACTGATAGGCGGTACTGACTGGCACTGTTAGGCTGCACGGGCTGGCACTGTTAGGCGGCACTGAAGGCAGCACTGACTGGCACTTATAGGTGGCACTGATTGGCAGCACTGACTGGCACTGATAGGTGGCACTGAAAGGCAGCTCAGATGGGCACGGATATGTGACACTGATGTGGCACTTATGGGCACTGGCAAGTGGCACTGATGGGCACTAACAGGTAGCACTGATGGGGCTACACTGATTATCAGGGCACTGATCATCAGTGCAATGATGATCAGTGTACATGTCCCCTGTGAGGAATGCTGATTACTGGCTCTCCTCTCCTCACTAGCTGTCAATTTGCATGCTTGTTGAATGTTACTCATTGAAGTGTATGGGGCCACGCTGCAACTGCCCTACAACTGCACATGATTGAGACGCAGTGGTCTAGTCATTTTAGGATTGAAACAAGCAGTGAGGAGGTGATGTATCACATTCTCACCACCTTTCAAATGCCCTCTGAAATGTGATCCACTGCAAATCATATTTCAGAGGGGCAGCAAGGGCTGCTGCACATGAGCACAAACCCTTAAAGGGCCTATGGTCAAGTTTAAAGGTTTCCAGAAAATATAGATACCAGTAGTGCTGGTCCATTTTCACAACAAGCTACAATAATTTATACAGTAAATAGTGCAGAAAACATGCACAGGTGGCCAGTGCATTTGTTGAATCAATGTGATCAAGCTGTCATTAGTGCAGTTCACAGGCATAATACAAAGAGCCAACTGGAGTAGCTCTGTGCCTTGTGATTGCTGTGATGGCTAATCACAGCAATAACAAATGTAAATACTTCCTTTGTTGACACTGAAGACCCCCGCTCCGCTCCTTTTCTCTGTTGAAAGATGATTGAATGAAGGGATCATAGGAAGGAGATGAGCAGCAGCAGATTGCAGGTGGGCGGGGTAATTTCTTTGTTGGATAGGTTTTTTTAACCCTTTCACTCACACCCCTCTTGTGCATCTCATCTCCATCCTGACTCTGTATGGGATACTCTGTATATTAATGCCCTTGCCTTCTTTATCCTGCACGTTAACCCCCTCTTCACCTTCCCGCTGTATGTGACCTATACATCAATCCTCTCTCTGTGTTTCACTTATACATTAATGATGCAGAGTCTAGTGCACCATTATCCAAGATCAATGTTTTAGCCACCTCAGCATGTTTCTTCATTTTTTACATTTTTGGACAAAAAAGTAGATCAATTTTGGGGGTGTTATTACTGTCCTGGAATTTTTATTTGATATGTTAAATAACAGAAAGTATGGGAAAAGTTATTTTTCCAATTTTTTTCTTTTATATGATAAAAAATAAAAACACTCAGTAGTTATTAAATGCTACCAAATGAAAGTTCTAACTAAAAAAAAAATTTAAATTCATTTGGGTAAAGTGTTGCATGATCACGTATTGTCAGTCAAACCACTGACAACTTAAAAATGGCCTGCCAATAGTGGGGTTCATACAGGCTGGCACTCAAATGGTTAATATCAGTAGACATTTTGTGGTTTTGTTCCTCCATGAGATGCACATGTACTGTTCCCAACAGTGGTCACATAGACCCATAAACATAATAAAAAGTTATTATTTTTATTTTAGACCCACCACCATATAGCCGGAGGACACATGGATGCTGAAGTGTACATTCCATGGATAACCACACTCATTAGTAAATTCACCACATGTAATCTGGAGCCTGTGCCTGTGTGTCTGCATGCATAGCAGGACATAGTAAATACTATGATGATACAATTTGCTTGCCCATGCACAATCAATGTATCAATCAATCAATCAATCAATCAATCAGTGTTCACCCTTAATAAACCAGATCCTAAGACTGGCCATACACTATACAATTTTCTTGAGATTTTTGGTTTAGATTTATCAAAAACCATATAATAGGAAGTCAAACCTAACAATACTTTCAATTGTATCCAATTAGGCAGGCTCTTGCACTACATAGCTGAAGGTAAATCTAAAGGGAATTGGGCAGAAATTGGACAGAAAATTGTATAGTGTATAGCCAGACTAAGGCTGGATTCACATGTGTGAGCTGCATGTTTGCCATAGCACGTTTTCATGGAAGTGCATCACAAATGCAGCATGCAGTTCTTTGATGCACCTTCACGAAAACGTATGTTCTA
The DNA here is from genome assembly GCF_062004578.1 of Staurois parvus. Lineage (NCBI taxonomy): Eukaryota > Metazoa > Chordata > Amphibia > Anura > Ranidae > Staurois > Staurois parvus. The sequence continues at coordinate 6,438,326 of NW_028318358.1, forward strand.
ATAGAGGTCAACAGGAGTGCGCCTAAAACCACTTGTAAAATGCGCTTAAACCCACGCTGTAGCAAGAATGCAGCACACACATATGAACCCGTCCTAAGGGTTCAAAGTTAGTGTGGATTTTATATCCCCAGATACAGAATAAAAATAAAACACATACTTGTTACAAATGGTTATGCGAAATAGGCTTTATTTTGTCTTATTGATACATATGAAACTGTTTTTTATAATGATTAATTTTGTTGTTATTATTATATTATTAATATACAGGACTTACATAGCGCCAACAGAAATGCTTTACAATATAAAGAGAGACAGTACAGCTACAATACAATCAAAACAAGAGGATTAAGAGGGCCCTAATCATAAAAGCTTACAATCTAATAGGGTGGAGTAAGTGGTACAAATAGTTATACCTGTGGGGGATGAGCTGATGGAAGTAAAAAACATCTATTTGGAGGTGTGATAGGCTTCCCTGTATAGATGAGTTTTCAGGGATTGCCTAAAGGCAGACAGAGTAGGGGATAGCTGGACAGATTGAGGTAGAGAGTTCCAGAGGATGGGAGAGGCTCTGGCAAAGTCCTGGAGACAAGCATGGGAGAAGGAGATAAGAGAGCTTGAAAGCTGGAGGCCAGTAGAGGAGCGGATAGGACGGTTTGGGTGAAATTTGGAGACAAGCTTTTGTGATGTAGCTTGGGGTAGAGTTATGGATGGCTTTGTAAGCTGTTAGTATGTTGAATTTAGGTCACTGGGCAATCGGAAGGGATTGGCAGAGAGGGGTGGCAGACACTGAGTGGTTGGTAAGGTAGATGATCCTGGCAGCAGCATTCACGATAAGACTGATTGGCTGATTGGTGTAAGTTTAAAGAAAATAATATTTATAGAAATATTAGCCTTAAAGTGATAGTATATACATTATTTCCATCACAGCTGTACCTATACCTTGAAAGGCTAACCTTCAAAACCTAACTCAAGGAATCAGAAAAAATATACCCTTGTAATGGGGCTCATCCATGCTGCAAGGGGTAATCGCTTGTTATATCTAGAGGTGCCAGAATAGGGAGAAATGCCTTATTCTGCACTCCAGGTGGCTCTCTCCAGTGGTGTGACTGGTCCCTCACAGCCTTCTATCTAAGCCATGGTCACACACCAAGTACAATGCAGGGTTAAATTACTATTAAAGGCAAGTTTTTATAATAACAATCATGTCATACTTATCTGCTCTGTGGAGCAGGGCCAGATCTAGCCTGTCTGTTGTGGGGGGCAGTAAAAAATGTCAGGGTGACAGAAGATGGGAGGTCAGCAGGGCAGTGTACAGGGCTCAGCAGGATGGAGGACAGGGGTCAGCAGAGCCATGTACAGGGCTTAGCACAGTGGAAGACAGAGGCTAGTAGCAAGTGAGGAAGAGTGCAGAGGCCAGTAGTAAGTGAGGCAGAGTGCAGAGGCCAGTAATAAGTGAGGCAGAGGTCAGTAGTAAGTGAGGCAGAGTGCAGAGGTCAGTAGTAAGAGAGGCAGAGTGCAGAGGTCAGTAGTAAGTGAGGCAGAGTGCAGAGGCCAGTAGTAAGTGAGGCAGAGGTCAGTAGTAAGTGAGGCAGAGTGCAGAGGTCAGTAGTAAGTGAGGCAGAGTGCAGAGGTCAGTAGTAAGTGAGGCAGAGTGCAGAGGCCAGTAGTAAGTGAGGCAGAGTGCAGAGGCCAGTAGTAAGTGAGGCAGAGTGCAGAGGCCAGTAGTAAGTGAAGCAGAGGGCAGAGGTCAGTAGTAAGTGAAGCAGAGGGCAGATTTTGCATAACAGTGTGTGTTTGTGTGTGTGTGTGGGGGGGATAAATGATTAAACAGACTTTGTACCTATTCACTGTATACACTATACACAAATACCACAGTCCACGTACCCACAAAATACTTCTACTTACTATGTCACAAGTGACAATCTCACAGATACACATAGAATGCAGAAAAACTGTAACGTTTCCATTACATATGCTTTTCTGCACACAAAAAGTAAACATGTCGTCCCCAGAGTCCCCCCCTCTACATCAGAGTCCTCCCTCTTACATCAGGGTCTCCTGAGTCCCCCTCCTTACATCAGGGTCCCTAGAATCACTCTCTTAAAGAGAATCCCCCAAGTTTCCCTAGTTACATCAGGTCCTCAGAATCCCCCCTTTACATCGAGGCCCCCTCCTCCTTACATCAGGGTCCCACATGCTCCCCCTCTTAAATCAGGGTCCCAAAAGTCCCCCAATAACATCAAAGTCCCCGAAGTACGTCAGGGTTCCCATAGTCCCAGCTCCCCCCATTCACCAGGGACTAAAGAGTTCTTCCTTCCAACATCAGGGTTCCTAGAGTCCCTTCTTTTACATCAGGGTCCCCAGGCTTCCTCCTCCTTACTTCAGGGTCCTCAAAGCCCTCCTTTACATCAGGGCCCCAGAGCCCCCTATCCTTACAACGGAATACCCAGAGTCCTCCCCTAACATCAGGGTCCCTAGAGTCACCACCCTTATGTCAAGTTCCCCAGAGCCCCCCTTTCCCCCTTAACATCAGGGTCCCCACAGTCACTCCCTTCAATCTAGGTCCCCAGAGTTTCCCTAGTTATATCAGAGTCCCCTGAGCCATCCCCCTTTTACATCAGAGTTCCCCTCCATACATCAGGGTTCCCAGAGCCCCCTCCTTACATTAGGGTCCCCAGAATCACCCTCATTACATCAGGGTCCCTAGAGCCAATCTTTCTTTATGTCCCTCCTTACATCAGAGTTTCCATAGCCCCCTCCTTACATCTGGCTCCCCAGAGTCAACTGCCACCCCCCCCCCCCTTTAATCAGGGTCCCTTACATCATGGTCCATAGAGCATTCCCCACAACGGGGTTTCCATTGCCCCCCTCCTTACATAAGAGACTCCAGAGTCCCCTTTCTTACATGAGGGTCCCACAGAGCCCCCTTCCATACATCAGGATCCCCAGAGTCACCCCTTCCTTATATCAGAGTTCGCAAACCCCACCCACCTTACACCAGGGTTCCCAGACCCCTCCCCCCACTTTACATTAGGGTCCCCAGAGCCACCCCTTCCTTATATTAGGATTTGCAGATACCTCCCACCTTACATCAGGATCCCCAAAGCCACCTCTTCCTTATATCAGGGGTTCCAGAGGCCCCCTCACATCAGCATTACCAAAGTCACCCCTCTTAACCTCAGGGTCCCCAGAGCCTACAGCCTTTACATTAGGGTCCTCAGAGTGCCCCACACACACACTTATAACATTGGATCAGAGTCTGAAGATTTTCTTTACCCTGTTTGCATAAGGGTTCACAGTCACAGTTCATTCGGCAGCTACAGAGGGAGGCTAAGAGATGGAGCACTGGCAGCTGAAAGTCCTCCTCCTCTGAATGCTGGGAGGCGGATCAAGGATGTGGGTTGGTTGCTAGGACACTGGGTGGTCCTAGCAACAACCACAGTTGCAGCTAGCACTGATAGCGGCAATTGGCAGCAGGCAGTGGCAGTAGGTGAAACACAGGATATTCTTTGGCTTTGGGGGAATGCAAATTAAATCTGGGGGGGGCTCAGCCCACCCCAGCATCCCCCTAGATCCGGCCACACTGTGGAGTAGTTTTGCACAGAGCAGCCCCAATCCTCCTCTTCTTGGGTCCCCCCTGATGCTCCTGACCCCTCCCTCCTGTCAAATGCCCCCAGAGCAAACAGCTTGCTATGAGGGCACCCAAGCAGGCTCGCTCCTGAGCACAAAGAATGCACAAAGGTAAAAAACCTTGAGCCTTTAGAACCACTTTAATAGCCACGCATTGTACATGATAAGACCAAGGGACTGCCCACAGACCTGAACTTCAGGAAAAAGAGAGCAGTGCCAGAGCAATGAATAGGATACTTATGCCTGTTCTCATACACCTTAGACATGAGAATTGAACCCTTTTGGTGCAGGGGGCCCTACTGCATTGACAGATTTTTTTGTAATGCTTGGAGTTGGGCTTTAACATCTTTGAAATGTTTCTTTTATTATTTTTCTTTTACTTACTTTGCTCTTTTCTATCGACACCTGTGTGTGCCTCTTTGCTTATTATATCTAATATCTAATTGGTACCACCCAACTCAAAAAATATCACTTTTTCAGATGACTTTTATCTAAGAATCCAGTTGGATAATTGTTAGCTGAACAGTGATTGCATCCTATCAGGTACAGTTATTGTTTGAGTATTCTGACATCCATGGGTGCCTGCTGCCAGAGTACAATAACCAGCAGAGGAGATTCCTTCATCCATACTATACAGCGGGGATGGAGCATTATATTATTATATTATTATTATACAGGATTTATATAGTGCCAACAGTTTGCTCAGAGCTTTACAATATAACGGGAGACAATATAGCAACAATACAGTTCAATACAAGAGGGATAGGAGGGCCCTGCTCCTTGGAGCTTACAATCTAGGAGCATATTAGATGTCTCTCTTTCAGCCCCTGTGCTAAACAAAAGAAATCTATATGTGTATGGCTAGCCTAACGAGTCACCCTATTACTCTTGTTTATTTGTTAACAAATGATACTTTATTTAATAAAAAAAAGTAAAAAAATTTTTTTTTTGCCTAGGTGATATTGCAGAGCCTGCTTTCACTTCCGCATTTCTGGTGCATTATTATTATTATACAGGATTTCTATAGCGCCAACAGTTTGTGCAGCGCTTTACAAAATGAAGGTAGACACTACAGTTACAATACAATTTGGTACAAGTGGAAACAGAGGGCCCTGATCGTTAGAGCTTACAATCTAGGAGGTGCATGAAGAGAGTGGCTTTCGCAGGAACATGCCATTTACCATTATTTCCTATGGATCACATTCACATCTATGCAGTTTTTGCATGCGCATCTTTTGGAAAGGGTGAGGACCTTTTTCTGCAGAAAATTGTGTTTTTAGTCCAACAGACTTCAATGGAACTGCGTAGAAAATGAAAGTGCGATTTGCATGTGTTTTTGATGCGTTTTTTTAATCTGCCCAGCAACAAGTTGGCAAAAAAAAAAGATTTAAAAGAACGCATGTGCAAAACGCACTGCAGAAACGGATCAAAAGCAAACTGCATAGGTGTGAACCTAGCCTAAGTTTCATCTAACGTGCTGCCAGCGAGCTGCTCCGAAGCATTTCTTTTCCTCACCACTAGATGACAGCAGAACATTTTAGGCCTTGGCTGCCTATTAACTTCATTAACTATTCAGTGCCTCAGACAGGCCAGGTTATTAAACAGGAAAACAAAACAGCTGGATGTCACGCTTACCTACAAAGAACTCCATACCTGAGCATTACCTGAGGACACAAGTCTGTTTTTCAGTAGGCCTAGAGGAGTCAGTCCCAGGCAGAGAAGGGAAGGTGGGTGGGGGAGGGGAGATAGATAAGCACAGTGATCTGAACAAGCAGATAGAGGGCAGATGCAAACAAGAGAAGCACAATGACATACTGGGAGCAGGGCTTGGGGCCTGGGATATATTACAGCGCTCTTTGCCACAAATACCTGTAATTAAGTGCACTTAAAAACTGCTACTTGCAATGCGCTGGGTCTCAGCTGATCCTGTGAACTGAAAGCTGCAGACTAGGCTATGAATTGTGGACACAAAGGACCCTAAACTGGAAATGGCTATTAATAATATTTACAGCTATGTACAGTCAACCTCACACTGTGTCAGACCTGTGTGTTCCCCAACCACACTGCCTTTTTCAGTCTTTTAACCTTGTGATAAAATTTATTACAGCATAATACAGAAGGCCTACTTTTAGCAAGGCCCTTGGATTTTCCTTTCCTCGCCTACTTCCTCTCCTCATCCTCTCTGCTTTGTAAAAGCTCCCTCAGCTCCCCTGAAACTTATTAACCAGTGGGATGGCGAAGAGTCACTGCTAAAACCTCACTCACACAGGGCAAATACATCCATGCCCCCTGAAGTACTATGTTTACCAGCACAGGGATGCATTTGTGTGTATGTAGTATAGGAGGGGGTGCAGGGGTGTAACAGGTGCTCAGGTGGGGGGAGGGGTGCTGAGGTGGACCAGGTGCTCAGAAGGGGGTGCAGAGGTGGAACATGAGGGGGGTGCAGAGATGGAAAAGGTGCTCAGGAAGGGATGCAGTAATGGAACATGAAAGGGTGGATCTTAAACAAGAAGGGGTGGGACAAATTTAAATGGGGGGCGCCCAATGTTAATCTTGCCTGGGGCAGCACAAAACCAAAACACACTACTGGTACACTGCCCTACATACTACTGGCCCCTGTACACTGCCCTACATACTACTGACCTCTGTACACTTCCCTACATACTAGTGACCCATGTACACTGCCCTACATACTACTGGCCCCTGTACGCTGCCCTACATACTACTGACCCCTGTACACTGCCCTACATACTACTGACCCCTGTACACTGCCCTACATACTACTGACCTCTGTACACTGCCCTACATACTACTGACCCCTGTACACTGCCCTACATACTACTGACCTCTGTACACTTCCCTACACAATACTGACCACTGTACACTGCCCTACACACTACTGGTACACTGCCCTACATACTACTGACCTCTGTACACTGCCCTACATACTACTGACCCCTGTACACTGCCCTACATACTACTGACCCCTGTACACTTCCCTACACAATACTGACCACTGTACACTGCCCTACACACTACTGACCCCTGTACACTGCCCTACATATTACTGACCCCTGTACACTGCCCTACATACTACTGACCCCTGTACACTGCCCTACATACTACTGACCTCTGTACACTGCCCTACATACTACTGACCTCTGTACACTGCCCTACATATTACTGACCCCTGTACACTGCCCTACATTCTACTGACCCCTGTACACTGCCCTACATACTACTGACCCCTGTACGCTGCCCTACACACTACTGGCCCCTGTACATGGCCCTACATACTACTGACCCCTGTACACTGCCCTACACACTACTGACCCCTGTACACTGCCCTACACACTACTGACCCCTGTACACTGCCCTACACACTACTGACCCCTGTACACTTCCCTACACACTACTGGCCCCTGTACATGGCCCTACATACTACTGACCCCTGTACACTGCCCTACACACTACTGACCCCTGTACACTTCCCTACATAATACTGACCCCTGTACACTGCCCTACACACTACTGACCCCTGTACACTGCCCTACATATTACTGACCCCTGTACACTGCCCTACATACTACTGACCCCTGTACACTGCCCTACATACTACTGACCTCTGTACACTGCCCTACATATTACTGACCCCTGTACACTGCCCTACATTCTACTGACCCCTGTACACTGCCCTACATACTACTGACCCCTGTACACTGCCCTACATACTACTGATCCCTGTACAATGCCCTACATACTACTGACCTCTGTACAATGCCCTACATACTACTGACCCCTGTATACTGCCCTACATACTACTGACCTTTGTACACTGCTGTACATACTACTAACTTCTGTACACTGCCCTACATACTACTTACCTCTGTACAGTGCCCCACATACTACTGACCTCTGTACAGTGCCCCACATAACATAATTGTAACCACGCCCGTTTTTTTCACCACGGTGCTGCACGCTGAATTTTTTCTAATAATGCTGTGCCACACCTACAATTGAATGCTCCTGCCCCTAATAAAAATGTCACTCCACCCAAGTGTTCCTTAAAAATTTTTGGGAAAAGTTGGCAACTATGCACAGGTGTAGTGTGCATCACCATGCCGGAAGTCCCATCGCTGCCAATTGGGATGCAGTGACTGCACGACTCCAAATATGACATAGAGGGTGCATTCGGGGCCGTGCATCCGCATGGATGTCACATTGGGAGAAGCGGTTGTGTTCATGTAGCCACTTATGTTCGGGATGCACATAGCACTTGTGCTAGTAAAACATGGCCTTGCACGGGGCATGGATGTAATTGCTCCATGTGAACGAGGCTCTACACAACTACATATACTACATGCTCCTGCCTTCTATCCAGTAATAAGTATAGTATAATATGAAGAGATCATTACACGTTTTGCATGGAAGTTGTTCTCCAAGTATACAACAAACTGCTGCTCACCTGTATCAGATATCCCTGTCTACAAGTGCGGAGCAGCAGGGAGTTATCTTTCATCTCCACACACATGTGAATGAATCAGTATAACGTGTTTCAATGGTCAGTGGGTTTTAGCAGGTGCTATTGGCTAAGACTCATTGAGATTTGAAACGCACAAGCCTGGAGGACTGTATGTTGTATTCCTTCAAGTAAATAAAGTATTGCATGACCTATTGGTTCCGGTTATACTTATTCATTCACATGCAAGTTGTTCTCCCTCTGCCTGCATGGGTTTCCTCTGGGTATTCTGGTTTCCTCCCACACTGCAAAAACATGCTGGAAGGTTAATTGGCTCCTGTCTAAATTGGCCCTAGCATGTATAAGAATGTGAGTTAGGAACTTTAGGTTGTAAGCTCCTTGAGGGCAGGGACTGATCTGAATGCGTAATAAATATGTAAAGTTCTACGCAAGTTCACAGTACTATATAAGCACCTGTAATAAATAAATAACTGTAAGAAAGGAGGATTGTTTAACACAGACTGCTTGCTGTGTAGCCATGAAAGGCCGGCCATACACTATATATTTTTCTGTCCTATTTCTGCCCAATTTCCTTTAGATTTACCTTCAACTATGTAGCGCAAGGGCCTGTCTAATTGGATACAAATGAAAGCGTTGTTAGGTTTGACCTCCTAATATATGGTTTTTGGTAAATCTAAACCAAAAAATCTCGGGAAAATTGTATGGCCAGCCTAAATATGCATATCTCATACCTGATAGACAGCTGTGGAAGTAATCACTATGGTATTCAGAGCTACAACAGTGATTGCTGCATTCTATCAGGTGTACTGTGTCAAGTGGCTGTCCCACTCCATACTGACCACAGGGGTCGCTCACTGGGCACCACCACCATTTATAAAACGCCTTGTATTTTTTTAAATGAATGCAAGGCGTTCTTTGATTGGATGAGGTGGAGTGCAGAGGTGGTGTCACAGAATTAAACTAAATAAATGACTTGCCAAAGTTCCCAGGATGGTGCAATGGCATGTCCAAAGTAGAAGAGATGATGAAAGAATTGGGGGTATTTCAATGGCCCCCTGTCCCAATTCTTTTTTTTTTTAATTATGAAACCAATGTTGGCAACATGGGTTTTCTGATTGTGGTACCATTATCTCACTATGGCAACTTGGTATTTTCATTATAATGAGAACGTGGAGGTCAGGGAAGAGTTCCCTGCACAAAACTAGTGTTCAACCATGTAAACAAAAAAAGTAAGCAATATTAATTCTACAGTGCCTTAAAAAAGTATTCCTACCCCTTAAAATTTTGTGATGTTACAACCAAAAATGTATATATATTTTATTGGGATTTTATGTGATAGACCGACACAAAGTGGCACATCATTGTGAAGTGGAAGGAAAATGATAAATGGTTTTCAAAATGTTTTACAAATAAATATGTGAAAAGTGTGGGGTGCATTTGTATTCAGCCCCCCGGAGTCAATACTTTGTAGAACCACCTTTCGCTGCAATTACAGCTGCAAGTCTTTTTGGGGATGTCTACCAACTTTGCACATCTAGAGAGAGACATTTTTGCCCATTTTTCTTTGCAAAATGTGGAACATTTCAAGAGGTATGAATACTAAGGCACTGAAGACTTGTTTTGGGGGATTGTACTAACATTTTACAAAAATAGTAAGCTGTTATTTGGTAACTTTCCAGTGCAGTCTAGACTATTGGTCTGTGTTAGCTCCAAAGATCAATCAAATGTGTATCCAAAATGATAGTTCATAATTTAGACAGATAAGAGAAATATAAGTAGCTGGGGAAAGTCATCCTTTACCAAGAATTGATGTGTCATTGTTGGGTGTACAGTCCATTTAATACCAAATAAGACATCTTTGAGCCCCCAAAGATAGTAAAGTGATATCAGCAGAGGTGCCTGAATGTAAAGAAGCTGAGACATGGATTTTTCATAAAGTTCATATTTTTTGTCCTCAGATTTTTATAAATACACTGTCAAGGCATTTTGTGGCACTATACTGGCCACATCCTCAGGACGGTGCATAAAACACATATATATATATATATTTATAGATTGTGTATTATTGGTCTTTGACTACTCGTGTGTGTGTATATATATATATATATATATATATATACACACATGAGTAGTCAAAGACCAATAATACACAATCTATAAATTCAGATGATGGTTGGTAAAACAGTCCGACAGACTGTTAAATCTGTAAGAAAAATGGTAATATAACAAAATACACTATAAAAGTACAATAGTTCTATAACCTCCACACAAGTTATAAAAATGTCTTAATCATAAAAAGCAAGTTTTGCAGCATAAAGTATCAACATAAATACATATAGAACAATACATAGAATACATTATATAAGGATAATAAAAAGTAATAGATACCATTTAATACCAAGAAAGAATATTTTCCTAGTTGTTTTGTCTAAATATATCAAATGTTTAGATGGTAAATGAATCTAGCTGGGCAAATCAGAACATGGGCCATAACAGGGCATACAGTCCTGTAATATAATTGGTCATCTACTATACGTTGTATATCCAATGGCAATGTTGTACATAACATAATGTTGTGTATGTATAATAAAGGTTATTTCTCTATGTATGCTCGGCCGTGATTTTCTAATATAATCTTAATACAAACTTTAAAGCAAACCTGTTGGTAAAAAATGGTAATGCAAGACCTAGTCTGAAATACCACCTCTGATCCTTGGCAAAAATGTGTAATGCAAATAGTAAACAGCTTACATCAGACTCTGTCACCTTCTAGCCTCATGCAACTTACCATTGGTTAGGGAGGATGCCTTTGATAATGAGAGAATAATATTGAGATCCATGATACAGGATTGGGTGTGCCACTGAAACTATTTACTATTTGTGATTTACATAGCAGCTACAGTTCTGGGGGTCCAGGGGCACTCTGCAGGGAATCTGCCTCACTATCTACCTTAAAGAATGGCCCCTGCCTGCTCCCAAAACATGGAATCACCTTTGTGACTACTTTAATGCAGCAATAAAACTTTCAAAGTTATGGTGTTCTGGAGACTTACTAAAAGAATTATCCTCATTTGTATGGCGCCAACCATAACTCATTGCAAGCACCCACCTAGCAGATATAAACCAAATATAATGTATTGATTTTTAGCACCCCAGTCACATATTGCTTATGTTGATGTGAAATAATAAGGCTAGTGTGGTGGGTTCAGCAATGTCAGTGATACTGGGTTAATTTCTCATCATCTAGAGTTCTGCCCATCTGCCTAAGTCTGGGGACATTTCATGTTTCTAATATGTTATTGTCCATTTAGGAAGAAACTTCTTTAATAGTTGTGTATCAAATCCGATCACATTATTTAAAAAAATAGCAGGGTGGGGGAGAAATTAAATATGGCTAGTGTACCAAAAACATGAAAAAAAAAGATAGGAATTTTGACTTACTTGTAAGTTCCTTATCTATATCTTCCGTATAGGGTACAGGATTTGAATTCTTAGACCATGGAACCAAAGCAATATACTTATGGGTGGGCAACAACATAGCAAATAGAACTGCCAACACAAGAAAACAAAGGTTAAAGAACTGGAACAAAATACACTCAGATGAAACTTGCTTCTAAAGCTCGCATCAGCCAAGGCCAGAACATCCGCCTTGTAGAACTTTGAAAATCTTTGAACAAAGGACCAGGTGACAGCCTTGCAAATCTAGGAAGCAGATGCTTGATGCTGAGATGCCAACAGCCCTAGTGGAATAGGCTCTGACAGGGAAAAGAGGAACTCTCTCTGGTCATACAGTATGTTCTAGAAAGTAGCTGCATGATCCACCCAACAATGGGTGGAACGGGAAGCAAGATGACCTCTGCGAGGGCCACCAGGCAAGATAAAGAGGAATTCAGCCTTGTGAAAAGAGGCCATGACTTTCAGGTAGACCCTGACAGCCCTGACCACATCTAGGCAATGAAGGATGGACCCTGAGCAGGGGTTAGAGTTTAGAGTTCACAAAATGTATGCTCTACTGCCATTTTGTTCCATTTTTTTTGTACCTGTGTTCTGTCATTGCTAGTTGAGGGAATCCCCAGTAGGGTACTCATGGTTATAAAGTGTGGAATGGGTAGGGTTGTGCGTGTCCAAAATGATAAATATGTCTCAAGAGGAGACAAGGTCCATCACCTAAGGACACTAGCAGAAATCAAGAGTCTTATCGAGTGGGTGGGGCTATATGGTGTGCTCTTAGCAAAGTTTTTGTTTGTGTCCATTCACCTGAAGGTAGCCTTATATAGCCCATGGTCTAAGAATAAGTCCTGTGTTCCGTACTGTATGATTAATATAAATGCTTTAGCTGGAGTTCCACTTCAAATTTAAATGACGTCATCATCAGACAAAAGCTGTTATAGTTTGAAATGTTGATACAATCCTCTGAGAATGAATATTGCCACCAAAAATCAGTCAACCTCATATTTTTGTACCAGAACTATAATAAAATTATAACTAAGAATGAGAAACATCTAATGAATTTGGAAATATCTTGGTATCATTTATTGCATAAGCATGGGAAATCTTTAGGAAATGCTCCAATGGGTATCAGGCCCAAAACATAAAGTGGTTTTAATGGATCACTGCATGCCTGAAACGTAAAATAAATATACATTTGTAACACCTTCTACAGATTTTTTTTAGCAAAAATGTGAAAATTATTTGAAAGCCAAAAACCTCCAAGGCCTGTTTAATTTGGAATCATCTGCGATGAAGAAGTATGTGAATGAAAGCGCCTGTAGAGCAGAGTGTTTTTCTGTTATGCTGGTTCATTAAAATGGATCACATCCTACACAGCAACAATCATGAAGCACATTCAATCATCATGAAAATGTAATATTGCGGATTACAGCAATTCTGCTTTCCCTTGGTTTCACTTTTCTGTCTTAATTATGTTCTTTTCTACAAAATAACAATCATATGTTTAGAAAGGTCAGGTCAACGGCTTTATATTACAATCAAGGTGAGACAACTGTTTGACAAGAAGCAGTATTATAAATTAAGTCTAAAATTGCCACATTTCCAATCCTCTAGTATATTTATGTAACATAACATGGCTAAATATATTTCTTCTTGCAGAAGTGTCTTTGCTGTTACAAGCTCTTGTACTGTGACAGTGTCACTGCAGTGGCATCATGGTAAGGTCACTGCACTGGCTATAATAAAGTCATTGGAAGTTCTCTGCTTGGTGTTTGTGCACAATAAAGCTGCTAAAAACATGTGACCTCTACACCACCTATTAGTGCATCAGAGAACGAATGTTACCAGCCCAGGTATGTGTTCTCTGCAGCCCCCTTAAAGAGAACAAGTCACAACTGGACTTATGCAAGGCTTTGAATTTTCAATCTGAATCATAAAATGTAAAGGGTTCACCTATAAAATATTCATATTTGCCACCTTATTTAGCTCAACTAAAAAGAGACAGTTGGGTTTATTTACTAAAGCTGGTTTACTCAGAATGTTGTGTATGTCTGCATGGAAACCAATCAGCTTTCATGTTTTATTGCTAAAGCTTAATTGAACAAGCTAAGGTTAGAAACTAAGGTTAGAAGCTGATTGACTACCATGCATAGGAGCACCAGATTCTGGGTGAACCAGCTTTAGTAAATTTCCTCCGGTGTCTATTTATTTAAAATACACACATTTTACTTAGCATTACTGCCTCAGTTTATTTGTGCCCCAAGGGTTTTCAGTAGGGGTGAGTAGATCTACCTTGGTTGGGCTTGTTGAAACATCAAGCCCCACTGAAGTCCTTGGAAGTGAATCTTGATATTAAATTCTGACCATTTTCAAGGCTAATAGGCAATCTATTGTCTATCCATTATTATATACTTTATCTGCTTCAACTTTGGTGATTCTCAAAATTTATAGAGTTAGGACTGTGGAAACTGGGGTGCCGCGGCGTGGCCTCTACTGCTTAGGGATGTATTTGCAAATGTATGCAAACTAAACCCCTTGTTTTAACGTGAACTGTTAGGTTAATTTGGTTTGTTGCAGTCTGGCTGGTAAGTGAGCTGGGAATTTTTGGTTGTTGTTTTTTGACATACATCGCACTTCCATGTGCTCCTTGCTGCAAAGGCCAGTTATAGGTTGGAGTGGCTGCCATTTGTTTGTACTATTGTCAAAAAAGGCATGGGGAGCTGGGCAATGCCATAGGGGTCATTTAACAAAAAAAAAAAAAATTAAATACCCAGGAGAGGAGACATTGGAAAAATACCAATCTTTTAAACTACATGCTTGTGAGATGCCTTTTGTTGTATGTAGTATTACCAGAGCAGATTTTAATAGCATCAGCAATGCCATATTCTAGCATTACATTATATGGATATGTTATATTTTTTTAACTTTTATATTTAGCTTGGCTTGAATTCAGCAGCAGGACCCCAATCTGAACCATTTCAGCTTGAAAAAAGGCTTTTTTAGGTCGTTTTGGCTGTAACACCTGATTTTTTTATCAAGCCGTAATAGTCCTGAATTTACTTGTGGACATAGCAGCCAAAGCAGGTCTGAAAGCTATAGGAATGTTACCTGTAAAAAAAATAAGCTAAAGCCCTTACCATCATACTAAATGTAAGTTTAATGGTATAGATTGTGAGCTTGTTTTTTTGCAGTACCACATTGCATTGTCTTAAAAAAAAGCCAGAACAGATTTCAAGAACACACTTCAAAACCACAACCTCACACTCCCCGAACCCAAATACTTCAGTTATGTATTTGGTAGAAAATGGCAGCAAATAGAAAGTAAGGCAGGTTTTATCTTGCAATCAAAATCAGAGAAAACAGTCATAAATATTGTTCAGTGGCTGGACAGCAGGCATTAAAAAAAGCTAAGCTATAACCACTCCAAAGTCTAGAAGTCCGATTCCCATTTTGTCAAAGCTCTTTAAGTTTCAACCCCTCACCTATATAACTAGTGTAAATTTCCTGACTTGATGTGCTTACTGTAAGATTCCCATCTGCAATTTCTTTTATTGTTTTAAATTATTTTTTTCATATGTGTTTATATTTTTAATTTTCCTGGGGTTTTTTTGTATTGATGTAGTGGTGGGGCTGCACACAGCAAAGGCCAGACACACCTACAATTTCCATATTCTTCCTCCTCCCAGGCACGCACAAGCCAATTGTATGTTTAATATTTTTTTATATTATTATAGTCAGGGCACTGGAGGCATAGTTGCAGTGAGGAAAGCCTATGGCCACGTGCTACCAACCCCTTTACAATGCAGGGTAGGCAGCAGCAAATGGAAGGAAGAAATTTTATGGCCAAGAGGAGGGGCAGGTAGCAGCAAATAATTAAATATTAAATCCTATGGCCATAGGATGCCTGCCCCTCTCCAAATGCATTCTGAAAAAATACAAGCAAGCCACATAGAGCTAGTAGGTAGTGATTTTTGCTATGACCACTTTCTTCCCCTCCCCCCTCCTTTCTCTCCTATACCTCCTTTTGTAACAACTAGATCCCTTCCTCCAGTCCTCATCTCTTTCTACTTCGACTCTTCCTCCCTTTTCACCTTCCCCTCTTTCTACTCTATCTCTGCCTCCTTCTATTTTATATTAGCACAAGGAGAGGCTCTTGAAAGCTGGAACATATTTGGAGACTGGTGCCCTACTGAATCACATATGGTGAAGAACTGGTGGAAAATAGCCCTCTTCCTCCAGGTTATGGCATGGACCAACATTAACATATTTCCACCTGCAATCACAGATTTTATTGTATTTTTATTTTTGTTAAAACCTATTTACAGATTTTTTAAAAATAATTTTAATTATTGATTTTACCCCTGCAAGTCAGTCCCTGCCTTGTTGAGTCAAACATGGGTAGGGACGGCTATGCAAAATTGTTAAAAACAATGGCAGCTAAAAATGGGGACTTTGGAATTTGTGGTACCACCACATTTGGTGGGAGACTCATTTCTATCTCTCATGGTCCTTGTTAGTCTTTTACTGTGTGTCTTACTCCAGGGACAAGATGGACAGGGAAAGCAGCAGCTAAAATACAACAAGCAATTCTAGGACCATAGCCTTCCTTCCCCAGAGTGAAAAACAAAAATAATAGCAGCCCTCACCAACACCAACTGTGTCCAGTAACAACCATCCCATGTCCCCAAACGCCACCCCACACTTCCAGCACCTGTATGCCAGCTTGGCACTTCAACTGCTTCCATACCAACTGGTGAGAAGAGCCCTCTTCCTCTAGTTCATGTTCTGGGCATGTCCTACATTAACATTTTCTGGTACCAAAAGAGCTTTATTAAAAAATTACAAGGCGTAAGTTGACAATTATTATTATTATACAGGATTTATATAGCGCCAACAGTTTGCTCAGCGCTTTACAATATAATGGAAAACAATACAGCAACAATACAGTTCAAGGAATGGGCTTATCTTGGAGATGTTGCGGAGGTGAAGTCTACAAGATTTGGACAGTGATTGGATTTGGGGCTGAAAGAACAGATGGGAGTCTAGGATTACACCTAGTACTCTGGCATGAGGGGAGGGACTGATGATTGTGTTATTGATCTTGATGGAGTACTAAGAGCTCAGTTTTGGAAAGATTGAGTTTGAGGAAGTGGAGTGACATCCGTGCCGGTAGGTCGCTTAGTAGGTTAGTAATGCAAGAGGAGACTGAAGGGGTGAGGTGAGGGGTACAAAGATAGATTTGTGTGTCATCAGCAGAGAGATGGTAACTTAAAGCCATGGGAGTTTATCAAGTGACCAAGGGAGGAGGTGTAGATGAAGAAGAGAAGGGGTCCAAGGACAGAACCTGAGGGACCCCTACAGAAAGAGGGAGCGAAGAGGAGGAGGCTGCATTATAGGTAACGCTGAAGGAGCGCTGCAATAGGTAGGAGGAGAACCAGGAGAGAGCAGAGTCTCTGAGACCAAGAGAGTGGAGTTTTTTGAGGAGGAGGGGAGGGTCAACCGTATCAAAAGCCGCAGAGAGGTCAAGTAGTAAGAGTATGGAGTAGTGGCCATTGGTTTTAGCTGTTAGTAGATCATTAGTGAGTTTTAGTAGGGCAGTTTCAGTGGAGTGGAGTGAGCGAAAGCCAGACTGTAAAGGGTCAAGAAGGTTGTTGTCGGTGAGGTGGGAGCTCAGGTAATTGTAGACTAAGCGTTCTAAGAGTTTAGAGGTAAGCAGCGAGATGGTTCTTAAGTTGTTCGGGTTGGTGGGGTCCAGGGAGGGCTTTTTAAGTATGGGAGTGATGGAGCATAGGATGGAAGAAAAGGGTGACCGTAGTAGTTGTGAGGGGACAGGATCCAGGGGGCAGGTAGTGAGACGGGCTTCTGAGAAAACCTTAGTGACCTCTTCGGTAGTAGCAAGGTCAAAAGAGGAAAGTGTTGAGGGAAATTTAGTATAAGGTATGCTAAGTGGGATGGATGTCTGTGCAGTGGCGATGCCCCTACGAATTGCATCAATCTTGTTTTTGAAATGATTTGCAATCTTGTGAGCAGTGAGTGAGGTACTGGGTGGAGGTGGAGGTAGAGAAAGTAGAGAGTTAAAAGTAGAGAAGAGACGACGAGGACTGGATGACAAGCTATTGATGAGAGAGACAAGTAGGCTTGTTGGCAGCATGAAGGGAGGCATTGTATGTTAAGAAAGCAGATTTATATCGGGTGAATGCTTGCTGGGATTTGGTTTTATGCCTATGTCGTTTAACAAGGTTGATATCTTGCAAAACAGTAGAAAGAAACATAGCAGGACCATAAATATGACCAGTCTCCCACATAGGGGTCTACAAAGTAACAAAACTCAGTGCCATCAGAGACAGTTGACTAAAGCATAGTAGACCTGTAACCGAAGTAGCCTTTAGGCATAAAATCAGCAATAAACACAGCGCGTGATATAGTGTAACCTAGTCTAGGAAAAAATTTGCCTAAGGGGTGGCATATCCAAATTAACATTTTCATATATGAAATGACTATTTTTTATGTTTTATTAAAGCATTATTTACAGATTTACATTTTTATACTTTACATTTTCATTTCCATTTTTTTTTACTTTTTCCTCACAAGGCCATCCCTGCCCTGAGATGGGATAAAGTCACCTTTGCAGGTTACAGTTGCACTTAGCCTAAATTAGGAATGCTGCTCTATAACAGGGGTCTCTAAACTTTCTAAACAAAGGGCCAGTTTACCGTTCTTCAGACTTTAGGGGGGCCGGACTGTGATCATCGGGAGTAGAAAATGTCCCTCATCATTTGGCGTAAACAATGCCCCATCTTTGGTGTCAGTGACACGAATTGTGCCCCATCCTTGGTGTCTTTGGTAGGAATTGTGCCTCATCATTGGAGTCATTGGGCCCCATTGTTGGTGTTATTGGGAAGAACTGTGCCCCATCCTTGTTGTCATTGGTAGGAATTGTGCTCCATTCTTTGTGTCACTGGGAAGAATTGTACCCCATTGTTGGTCTCATTAGGAGGAATTGTGCCCCATCATTGGGAGGAATTGTGACCCATCATTAGTGTCATTGGTAGGAATTGTGCCACACTGTTGGTGTCATTGCACCCTATTGTTGGTGATATTTGGAAGAACTGTGCCCCATTGGTCTTCGGTGGGAGTTGTGCCCCATCATTGGAGTCATTGGGCCCCATTGTTGGTATCATTTGGAAGAACTCTGTTCCATCATTGGTGTCATTGGTAGGAATTGTGCCCTATCGTTTGTGTCATTGGGAGGAATTGCACCTCATCATTGATGTCATTGGAAGGAATTGTGCCCCTTTATTGTCAATGAATGAAATAGTGCCCCAAGGGCTGAATAAAAACAAGCAATTGGCCATATCCGGCCCCTGGGCCGCAGTTTGGAGACCACTATATCTTATATTTATTTGCTCTATAAGAACAAAAAAAAAACACATGCAGCCTGATATCACTGTAGTACATGTGGACAGGGACAGGCTATAATGAGGCAGTATTATTAGGATCTATGTTCACTGGGCTTAAAAAACATGCATTCTGATGACCACAGTAACACCTGTAGCTCTGGAAGACAGTGAAGATTTAATTGACTGAAGGTGGTAGTGGAAAGTGTTTTACATTTAAAAAATATGCTATTGATAAGATAATTGTGTTTCTTTAACTTGTATAATGTTACTTATGTAGTTGCATGCAATCCACCCTAAGTAACATCCACATGACTCCATAACTGAAAGAACTGAAATCCAGTAAATGGAAGGGGTGAGCCAGGGACATGCTGGCTCAATGATGATGATGGACATTCTCAAGCCAGGAAATGAGGTTCTGCAGCTTCTAATGCTCAATGTGAGAAGCTCCCAGTCTACAGTGTCATGAAATAAGCATTTTCAGTACAGAAGCCTCTACAACTGAGCAAGCCTGAAAGTAAGGCTGGATTGGACATTTAGACCTCCTGCATGCTGGATGTTTTAAACGTCACTTTAGAGGCATTTTGCATTTTGTTTAGCCTACGTGTTCCTGCACACATAGGTGTTTACAGGCATTTAGGCCTCATGTACACATTAACACCCCTAGACGTTTAACTCTCTTGGCAACAGAAAAACGCTAAACCAGGCAAAAACATGTTTAAATGCAGTACCGTTAACATGTTTCACTGCTCCTAAACTCTGCTGGACCTAAACTCTGGTAAAAGCCTATGTGTACATGGACAAATAGACTTTTATTGAGTTGAGTTCAGAGGCTTTGGCCAAAAAACCCCCGAAAAGCAGTGTACATGAGGCCTTAGAGGCAGGAGCCTAAATAAGTAAATTAATATTCTGGGCAATGAAATGAGTATATGCTCAAGTGCTTGATGTGCTTAAATGCATTTGCAAAAATCTGGCTACAGGTGCATTTTTGACACTGTTTTTCTCCTGCTAATGGTCATGAGACCTTAGTGCTGTGCATAACCACTCTCCAAACAACATTTGGCTTCTTTTAGGCCTAGAAGCAACAAAGTAGTTCACTGCAAAATGCTTCTCCTGCTTCTTCATTACATTATTAATTATTATTATAGCACTTATGCTATTATGTAATTATGGCTATTACACAGCCTCTGTGTACTTCAGTTATGGAGAGATGAACGTCAGGCAGCATCTACAGGTTACAATAGAGACTGCGGGGTTCATATTCAAGCTGTCCTAACCCTAAATAGTCTCATTTCATAAATTTATTTAAAATAGGTTATGTAATTGTTATATGTGCTTCAACCAGGTAATCCAGAAGGAACGCAAGCAAAAGAACATGCTTCCTGTAACAACACATAACTCAGTGCAGAACTCTTGACACCTAATGACAAACTGATACTTTATTTGCAAAACAGGAATACATGAACAAGCAACGCAAATACAATTATGTACCTCACACATCGAATGCATTGTTCTACAAATGGGAATCACACCATGGGGTTGATTTTCTAAAGGAGAGAATGTTCATTTAACTTAGAGAATAAGGTAAATCTGCATTCACTTTAGTCATCCAATTGTGTGCAGAGAAATTTAACCACTTTAGTGGTTTTTGGCTTTCTTTGGATTGGATGGATAATATAAATACATATTTGCTTCATCCAGTAAATCCGGCCATACATGGATCAAATTTTGATCCATGTATAAGCTTGCTGGTTGTATACAAGTTGATCTATCAATATATGATCTGTAATAGTTTGTTAGGACAGACAGAGTGCACATCCAGTTTACAATTGATAATAAGATTTGCCAGCACAGTACAGACAGGGTTAATTTTGGTAAAAGTAACTCCCAAGTTCCTTTCTTAACCACTTCAGCATTTTAGATGTGTCTAGTATGTCCAAAAGGTTAAAACAAGCCCACACAGCAGCTGTGAGCTTGATTCAGTATTATGCAGCAAGCTCCTGACATTTCTGTAAAAGTCATCTTGGCAGCTGGTGTGAACAAGTCCTCAAAGAATATCAAACCTGTACACTTTGTCATCCATTGGAATAAAGGTTCTGCATATCTCATGATATATGTACTGAATGTTGTCCATTAGACTCTATTGAAGAAAGCCAAAAGGTGGAATCAGTCCAAATGAAAAACAAGAAATTGTTCTAAGAGAGAGTGAGAGCATTCTGATATTAATATAACCAATTAACATGCAAAAAGAGAGTGAGTGCTATGTAAATCTAACATCTGATGTCCACAAAGGCTATGGGCTTGATCTAATATAGTGTGAAGTAAGATAAGGTGGAGGAATCTCCTCTGTCATCTACTGTATTCAAGCATCCACAGCAACCATTTGTCTGACCATTTTCCACCCGCGTCCATTGATGTTTCGGTTGAGTTTTGTTGATCTGTGTGGTACCAACAGGGCCACTCATGGCTTAAATTTTGTCTGATTCAGCAAAAATCATCTAACATCCAAGCTGTGTATGGCCAGATTTATTTATAGTAGTGTATGTGTAGGCAGGTAGAAGTATGTTCTAGTTAGGTGATGCCCCAGACGGGAGGGTAATGGTTAATGCCTTTCCTGGTTCTTTAGGTTTTGACGGGTTATCTCTAGGCCAACTGATCCTGTTATATAAAAGAGGGACAGTGGTCTGAAAGAGGAAGTCCCAGGCCTGAGAGCCCTTGAGAAAGAGAAGATCAGAGGAACCGCAACTGGGAGGAATGCAAGAATGTCATCTGCTACTGCCGTAACATAGAAGGTCCTCTGCACCTGTGGTTTGCCCCAAAGATACCAGTTGCTGGCGAACACTTCTGATGGGCTTGTGTCTCTACATAGACTTTACCTACTGCAGATATGCTGGGGCAGTACATAGCCTGAGTTAGGAGTCGGGACAAAGGCACAATTCTGTTTTGCATGTTGGGCATTGAGGTGTTCATTCTGCATTTTTCCACGTAAAGCTTTGAAACTTTTTTTCCCGCTTGGTTTGAAGTTACTCAAGGGGTGTAATGCAAGTAGCCAGCATCTATAGTCTAAGGTCTGGGTCAATGAACACACTCTGGTATGAAGACAGCTCCACAAGAGTTAACACAGTGTGGAGTGCAAGCAAGTGCTTACCTAGGGTAACAGAAGTTTATCAAGCAGCCTGTCTATAGCGTGTACCTGTTACAGGTGGAGCGGCCTCTAGCCAGAAGGGAGATGTTGTTGGCTCTCCTTCCACCACTGTCCATCTCTTATAGCAACAGGAGTGGACTCCCCATCCTGTAAAAAGGTACAGACGCTCACGAGTAAAGTCAAGTGCCTACACTAGGTGCACGGCAGGACCCACTCTGCTACTGGGGACAGTAGTGGAAAATGCTGGACATGTGGTTGTGGTCAGTGTTCAGCACAGCCCTCCTAATTGCAAACGGTAATGGAACGATGTACATTTTACATGGGGACCTGAGAGTTAACTGGAGAACCATTATGGTGCAAGTGTAGAGGACATTGATGAAAATGGAGTAAAGGTACCCCATGTGTGAGACAGTAACACTGTTACAGGTGCCTAGTGTAGTCCAGAAGAACCCATTCCAGGGGTAGTCCTCTCATGCAAACCACACTTGATGCCCAACAAGTTAATGGAGAACATGAAGGAAGTTTCGCCATTATCCAACTATCCCACCCCCCCCCACCCCCTTTTCTACATATGGCCAGCTTTAGTAGCTTTGCAAAGTCCAGTACACATGTACAGACATTTTGGTACATGTGTACTGCTACCTGTTCAACAAAATCCAGTCTTATGACCAACTTCTGTCAATTGGTCATGCTGGAAAACCAGCATTTGATCAGCACTTGTAGTAGCCAATGGTTGCGAGCTCTGATCAGAGTATTCTGAAGGGGGGGTGAGCCCCTGCTGTCAGAGTACAATAGCACAGCAGGAGAGATCCCCGCATAAACATCACTTGTGTTGAAGCAAGAATCTGTCACACTGTACATATATAATCAGCTCAAAACTTGAATTGTTGTACGTGTCCTTATTGGAGAGGTTTACCCTGACTTCCTGTCCTAGTAAAGGTGGTCATCAACACAGAGACAGAGAGGAACTCTCTTTGAAGGGAACAGGCAATTAAACACTGTATTTAATTATAACCAGGCTTACTGTCATTCTGAGTCCCTGTTGGAGAGCTTCTCCTCTCTTTCTGTTCATTGGAGCACAAAGTAAGGGAAAGGTCCGTAATGGAGACCTAGACATCAAACAATAAAACAAAACTTTTAAAGAGACATTGTCACTTTACCTGTATGGAAAAAATGTCAGTGTCTGTGCAAAGCCACCACCCAGACACACTGATACCCACCTCCCCAGCAATCCCCTTCTGTTTCTTTTTTGCATTGCAACTGCCACAACATACCTATAGGGTGTAGGGGAGCATGTGGTCTCCAGAACTGGACAACAAAGCAAGATGCAGCGGATGGTATTAAGACTCATAGGAGTGTAGCTGTGGTAAAGGGGTTACATTTTGATTTTCAAAACCAACAGAGAAATGACAGAGTTTCAGTGTGAACTCACCACAAAGTGCAACTGTCAGTGTCCTGTGTATACAGTAATCCTGGTGTTACATTCTGTGTTCTCCAGAGAACGTTGTAATAGTGAGCTGCATGAAATAAGCCATTAATAAATATTAATATAAATGACTTTATAAGCGTTTCGCTGTTTTTTTGTACAATGGGGTTAAAATAAAATATATGTTTTGAAAACGTAAATGCTTAAGGTAGATCTAAGCACAGTCATTAAAATCTCAAATAACCTTTAAAATGAAATTACCATGTTAATGTTATTTCAAAAGTGATTGTTCGTTATTTTTAATTCCCCTGGCTCTCATTGAAATATTAATTGGAAGTCCTGCTATGAAAGTCCTTGTGTAGGTACGTACAGTTATAGGACTACATTGCTCCTGCGTTGTCACCCTGTCACAAGGACACCAGATGGAGACTACAAGTGCCTGTTTTACCACAAACTATGCAAGCATGGTCCACTGTTGTCATCATAAAGAAACCCACCCTGAGATCTGCCAGGCAACCATCGCTGTAGTCAGGGGCGGAATGACAACTCATGGGGCCCCCGGGCAATAGAGGATCATGGGGCCCCTGTGTCCTTGCCCAAACTCAAAAATGCCTATGAAAAAGGTACCAGGGGCATCTCATGGGGCCCCCTACTGACCCCGGGCCCTCGGGCATTGCCCGAGTTTCCAAATGGTCAGTCCGCCCCTGGCTGTAGTGCATGTAGACAGGACTGTAAAGAGGCTGCAAGAGACCATCAGAACTGAGATGCAACAATGTAAGGGTTCATGTACACTGCAGCTGATAAACTCACATCAGGAGCTTTTCTGCATTTTTTTTTCAGCAGCCACTGAACTCTCCCTAATGTTTTCCTATATGTCCATAAACACATCGTCATTTACAGTTGTTTACAGGCAGTTGAGTTTACAGTCGGGTTTTTTTTAACGCACCAAACTAGCTTTCAGGAATAGATTTTATCAGCATTTCAAACGGCAAATGCTTGTAAACGCGTGTAAACACAGCTAACCGCCTTTATAAGCATTTGCGTTTAGAAGCGTTTTTTAACTGCTCCATATCCAGATGCTGTCCAGAGCCTTTTTTCATCATCAGAAATGCATGCAAAGCATTTTCCATGTATTCAAATGGACCCGGTGCACCAGTGCAGTCAGTTCCAGGTTTTATGTGAAGGAAAAAATGGTAGAATGTGCTGCATTATGCTCATGATGGGATCCATAGTGAATACAACCAGAAAAGATAGGTAATCTCAACACATACTGCCCTCTCTGCTTCTGCTCTATCTATTTATCTCAAAATGTCTGAAATAATTAATTTTTTACTGTTTTTCAGTGCATTCTGGGCATTTTGGAAGGTCTCCTGATGTTATCTTTAAAAAACACTTCTACACGCAAACGTAGTATGCAAACGTGGCTAAACAGACGTTTTTTTAACCTATGTTTTCCAGCAGTCAGTTTCCATCGTTCAGAAGTGTTTTCCAAACGTCCCGTGTACATGAACCCTATGAAAAAAGTAAAAAAAAAACTGTTTTCTTTTTTTTAAAGGGCAATTTTATATGATATACAGGAAGCTATTTACTAAAACTGGAGAGTGCAAAATCTGGTGTAGTTCTGCATAGAAACTGATCAACTCCCAGATTTTATTGTCAAAACTTTATTGAACAAGCTGAAGTTAGAAGCTGATTAACTACCATGCACAGCTCCACCCAATTCTGAGTGCGCCAGTTTTAGTAAATCTTCCCTACTATGCTTTATAAACTTAGGGCTTGTTCACACAAGAATATGGTGCCTGAGAGCCACGTTCCCATGCGGCTTTGCGCACTGCATTCCAATCGCAATGGTTTTGCGATCTGCTGCGAGGGTCAGTTAAAGTTAACGACACCCTGAACACAGGTTACAAACGCATTGCATTGGCTCGCACCAGCGCTTACCAAACAGCATTATACAAAGTACCATGCGATGTGGGTGCCATGCGTTTAGAAAAAGTAGTGCATGTACTACGTTAAGCGTGGTGCGGTACGATTTCTAGCCCATTCAAATGAATGAGCTTGAAATTGCACCGCATAGATTCTCACAGGAATGCACAACGCATTCAGATCTTAGTATAGTGTGAACTGGCCATGTATGTCCCTCATTTGAGGTTTCACTGCCCACCCCCATAATCAATCTATGTAGTGAATCTAGCAACCATAGTAGTTCTTATCCACTCTCTTCTCAAATGGCTTCCCCAGTGCCATCCCCATGGGATGGAAAAGCATGCTGCAATTATAAAAAAAAAGGCATCATCGGTGACTGTCTTCCTCTTTGCTGGATCACCGATGACATCATGGGGTTTATTTACTAAAGCTGGAGAGTCCAAAATCAGACTCCCTTCTGCATAGAAACCAATCAGCTTCTAACCTCAGCTTGTTCAATGAAGCTTTGGCAATGAAACCTGGAAGCTGATTGGTTTCTATGCAGAAGTGAGTCTGATTTTGGACTCTCCAGCTTTAGTAAATTAACCCCCATGTGTCTCATCTCACGCATGCGCAGTAAATTACAGTCATATGCTTTAAAAGAAAAAAAACCTTTTCCACCCTGAAATCTTGTGGGATCTCAGAGGGAAGGTTTTTTTTTAATCAAATGAGTGTACAGTAATTCTCTCTTTCTATGACTTCAGGGTGATTTGGGATTAGCATGCAGAGCTGCATTGATTCCTGTCTTTGGAGGGATGTGTATTTACCAGTTTTAATCTGCTCTGATTTGTTCCTACAGCTCTGTGTCAGTGAACTGTGGCTGCAGGAGGAAAGAGCGCCAGCAGTGACTGGAACATGAGAGCCTATGGGTGACATCATCACTCTGGGAATCCACAGCTTTTTCTTAATGCTCCCTGAGCCGGAGTTGCAGGATCACATGACCGGACCAGGGCAGATTAAATATAGGTAAGTACACAGATCCTTTTTATACATTTTAGGCAAAATAGGTAGGAATAGAGGGGAGGGAACATTTTTAAGAATAGTTAAACTCAGGCTTTTCTTCCACTTTAAGTACTCATCTTTAATTCTAATACTTCCCAGCAATCCTGGGAAGTCCTTGTTCAGGTGCTTACTGCTATGGGTGACAACTGTCTCCCACTTGTGCACCATGCACCAGTCACCCCTGATTTAGACATGGTTGACACATTTATTTATTTTTGGTACTTATTTATTTCAGGTACTTAATTATGTTTTACATATATATTGTACATTCACATTGGTCCCTAACCCTCAAGGGGTGTAAAATCTAATTTAAAATGTTATGGTTATTTATTTCAGGTACTTATATAGTGCTATCAATTTACACACTGCTTTACATATATATTGCACATCAGTCCCTAACCCTCAAGGGGGGTATAGTCTAAGGTCCCTAACTTACATCCATACATACACATACTAGGGCCAATTTAGACAGGAGCCAATTCACCTACCAGCATTTCTTTGGAGTGTGGGAAGAAACTGGAGTACCTGGAGGAAACCCACACAGGCATAGGGAGAACCTACAAACTCCAGGCAGGTGGTGCCGTGGTTGGGATTTGAACCAGTGACCCAAGTACTGCCAGGCGGAAGTGCTAACCATATAGCCACTGTGCTGCCCAACACATGGAGCAGGTCCACAGTTAGGAAGCCAGTCCAGAGAAATTACATACAGACAATGCTGGAACATGCACATGTAGACTGGAAGTGGTTAAAAAAAAATTAACTGCTCTTAGAAAAACAAAGGTGACAAACTATGTTATGAAAAGAAGTCTGACAAATATTTATGATACACAGAATTTTAGCAATCTGAATATCCATTAAGGGTTTAGATATAGGTACTTTATTACAGTTATATGAGTGGACATAACCTGAAACATTTATAATAGGATATCATTCAATGTCCTCACTTTTATTTGGTATTAGTACTATGAACACCCTCTCCAAAAGAATAAGGGACTTCTAGGCAATGGCCATTTTTCCATGTCCTGCACTTCTCCAGAAGCCTTTTGCTCGGCCCTGACTACAGCCCCACCTCACTAACATTAAACAGTGCTGAAGGTGGCTATGTAACAGCATTAGAGCATACTCCTTCAGCTGTGGTTTTCCGCACTTTGGAGCTATTACTAATCCAGTCTTTTTGCTGTTTATTTTGCAGTTGCTGTTCTGCAGCCTACATGGACACATCAGTATAACAAGCTGCTCACTGCTGCAAAACTTGTAAGCAATGTCTCTCATTTGATAATCCCATTGATTGTGGACTGTTCTAGCATTGATTGTGAGTTGTGCCATCATTGCTCTTTCTGAATGATGGCATCATCTAAACCGCCAGCAAGTGGAGGAGCAGAGCATACAAACTGTGAGCTGGGGGGAGCACAGTGGTGTGTAGTACACAGTCAGACTAATCTACAGAAACTAGAGGGGGAAATGTCCACACTGCAATATTGACAGAATGTAATATTTACAATTCAGACGAGAACATGATAAAATTGTCAGAGATTTTTTTGACAATGTACAGAAAATAGAAGGTAAGACGGTATCCTTTTTCTCCAAAGATAATCCATACGCATTCACTACTTAATGGCCCTGCAATCTATTGTTCATGGAATTGTTTCCTACTGTTTCCTACTGTGTATGTCTGCCTCCTTGTAATGTCCTCTGTGTGCTCCTGAACCTCTCCTTTTCCCCCTTACTTACCTTTGTTTGGAATAACAGGCAAACGTTGGTTGTGGCCACACACACTGCTCTATGCTCACTGCAAATCCATAGTCCATCTCTAGAGTGAGCAAGAGACGATGGCTAAATTCCTGCATACAGTCGGATCATGAAGAATGAACATAGCCACCCTCTAACAGGAAAGATTAAGAAGTTAAGCCTTACAGAGGAACGGTGTTAAATAAATAGTGAAATCATTTTGCGAGCTCATTACCTGAATGTTCACCACGTGGCTTCTGTCCTTATAAAATGTTTTTATCTGACTTTAGCTGCAAAAAAAACAAAAAAAAATTGTAAACCCAAAAATGTTACTGATAATTTAAAAAGTTGACTGTAATGCCCCATTCACACTAGGATGTTTTGAATAGCGGGCAGAATTAACGCAATTATTCCCACAATTTCAAAATTTTCTGCTAAAATGACAGATCACACAACCATGTGTTAAGGTGCCATTGATTTCCATGGCACCGGAAAACGCAGTGTGGCTCTGCCACAATTGTCGCATGATAAATCACGGTGCAATCACAGCAAACTGCATTGCATGCCACCCAAAAGAAGTGAACTTTTTTGGGAAGACACATGTCATGTCATGTGGTTTGCTGCAATTGCAGCATGATTACCCAAATACTGATAGCTGATTGACATTAAAATGAATGGCACCTTAACTTGTGGTTCCATGATTTGACATTTTAGCAGAGCATTTTGAAATTGCAGGCATTATCATAGCGATTCTAGGGCCTAACAGACTGTTGACCTTCCTTTGTTTCAACTGATGTATTATGTGTCTATTGCAAGAGTCCACCTGATTGTACAGAAGCTGTGTAAGTGCATTGTTGCTCACTCATTCTTGCTAATTAATAGTACATCTAAACCAAGTCATTAAAATCTCATATAAACTGTAATGTGTAATTTCCAAAATTGGTTGTTTTTAGACTTTTTAAATCTGAAGCTTTCAATAAAATAATAGCTGTGATCCTGCCATGAAAGTCCCTGAGCAAACACTTCCTTTTATAGGGTGACAACTGTCTCCCAGTTAAGCTCCTGAATTGTAACCCTACAAAACAGTGACCTGGGCCAGATTAACTGACGGATCCGCCGCTGTGCTGTGCATGCGTCGCTGCCTAGTAACTGAACTCGTCCTGATCCAGGCTGTTATGTCTCTCACTCTCTGTTTAGACAGATGTGTCTGATCATATTCTTTTTACAACAGGTAGTAATAAGTAAGGTTGAGAGATGCTGTGTTTGATGTGCTAAGGTACCCTGGACCCTCCTTTCAATATTATGTTTACTATGCCATTGTGGTATACATGTGATATAATGTTAAAGTGGCTATTATTTTCCTAAATTTGGCAGGTTTATCATGTCATTATGATCTTAGAGGTCAAGAGGGAGTTTCCCTTTGATGTTTGCTCTTATCTGATTGGTGATTTAAATGCATGCCTGTTGCATTACATTGCATTTATTACATGTTTGACAAAGCAGTCCGTTGTGTGATCATTTTAATAAAAACCTTGTACTTTTTAATGGATTCATGGTAGGTTGGCAACATATGCATTTTTGTACGTTAATCACCAGTTAACCAACTGATCGTTGCTAAAGTACCCCCTCCCCCATGCTCCAGACTTACCCAGGTTGGGATGGGAAAATATTCATGATTATGAATTGTCACCTTGTGACAAGACTACAAGCAGTTGTTTTGACACACATCGGGCAGGCATGATCCACCCATCAGAAAACACGTTCAATGCAAAGATGCACGGCCAAACGGGAGCGAGTGCATATAGACAGGAAACGGCCAAAAAGGGCTGGAGGAGAATTCTAAGAAGAAGAAAAAAAGAAAAAAAAGTGAATACACTATTTTATGAAAACAATTATTATGATACACAGTACACATGTGAATCTGTAGCAGCCAATCACATTTAATTTACTGTAATCAGATCCATTAAGATATTATTTTTCGGATTGGGTTATTATGGGTTACTATGCATTGAACATCCTCATTTATCTTTGTTAAGCTACATGTGATATCTTTAACCACTTAGTAGTGAGATTTTAACCTCTTGCTGACTTCTGTGAAATACATTGAGGTCAATCAATAAGGCAGTACAAAGAGCAAAACAAAGTGCAGAGACCCATGACAACAATTTATATCACCAAAATATCAATTCTGATGTGGTTATTTCCATTTGCTCTTTGGTATATTAACATGCACCAACTAAAAATGCTAGTTACCTGGCGTACCTGACGTTTAGTCACTGAAAGGCACCCCAACACACAAGTACAGTAGGTGCTGACACATGTGCTCTGCAGTGCAACATACTGCAATCCACATTGTCATGTATTACATTGTCATGTAATACATTAAAATTAAGCTTGACTCTGGTTTTGCATTGTGGTGTGCTGGCAGCCTAATCAAAATAAATGGGCTGTGTTCATGCAACACATGCTAACATGCATGCGGTACAGCACTGTAATACAATGCTACAACGTGAAGGGGACCTACGATATTTGCCCTTTAAGATATTTTCATATATTAGTCCCTAAAGCTGGTAATACACTTATAGATATCAGGACTATGGGCTGAACAAAAAAAAATCCAACAGATCACTCTATCCATGCTAGATACTGTGGATAGATGGATCATCCATTCCTGCTATTGTGATCTCCAAGGGGTAGTGGTAGAGGGGCACTGGACACGGATTTTTGCGGGTTAAATTACATATAGAGTTATTACTTGGGCCCAATTGGCCTGTATTTGGCAGCTCATCATCTGTTGGGTTCAGTCACAGTCATCTGACAATAATCCACCAGCTCCTTCAACAAAAGTTGATTGTTCAATTGACTTTTATCAAGCTAGTTGGTATCAACAGGTAAATATATAGCTCGAATTTCACCCAATTCATTATTAATCAGTGGAGATTCAAGTCGTGTAGTTAAAGTACACGTTCAGGCAAAACCTACTCCCACCCCATTCTAAGCCTATTCTATCTAACCCTCTAAATAAAAGATCCCAAAAAGTACTAAAAAACACGAAGAAAACTGGGCGTTCAAGGATGACTAATACTTACCTATTCTGAAGCTGCCCTGGTCACATGATCAGCTGTCAAAAAGTGTGGATAGATGGATCATCCTTGCCTGCTATTGTAATCTCCAAGAGGTAGTGGTAGAGGGGCACTGGATACGGATTTTTGCAGGTCAAATTCTGTATCCAGTCATTACTTGGGCCCAATTGGCCTGTGCTTGGCAGCTCATCGTCTGATTAGCTGCAGTCACTGGGCATCTGACAATTATACACCAGCTCCTTCGACAAAAGTTGATTGTTCAACTGACTTTTGTCAAGCCAGTTGGTATCAACAGGAAAACCTATAGCCAGCTGCTTAGACAAAAGTTGATTGTTCAATTGACTTTTATCAAGCCAGTTGGTATCAACAGGTAAACCTAAAGCTCGAATTTCACCCAATTAATTATTAATCAGTAGAGATTCAAGTTGTGTAGTTAAAGTACACCTTCAGGCAAAACCTACTCCCACCCCATTCTAAGCCTATTCAATCTAACCCTCTAAATAAAAGATCCCAAAAATTACTTTAAAAACAAAGAAAACTGGGTGTTCAAGGATGACTAATACTTACCGATTCTGAAGCTCCTCTGGTCACAAGATCAGCTGTCAAAAAGTGTGGATAGATGGATCATCCTTGCCTGCTATTGTAATCTCCAAGAGGTAGTGGTAGAGGGGCACTGGATACGGATTTTTGCAGGTCAAATTCTCTATACAGTCATTACTTGGGCCCAATTGGCCTGCGCTCGGCAGCTCATCATCTGATTGGCTGCAGTCACTGGGCATCTGACAATTATTGACCGGCTCCTTCGACAAAAGTTGATTGTTCAATTGACTTTAGTCAAGCCAGTTGGTATCAGCAGGAAAACCTATAGCTCGAATTTAACCCGGTGCATCGGCAATCAGCGGAGATTCAAGTCATGTAGTTAAAGCGCTAGTTCAGGCAAAACCTACTCCCACCCCATTCTAAACCTATTCTCTCTAACCCTGTAAATAAAAGATCCCAAAAATTACTAAAAAACAAGAAGAAAATAAGCATTCAAGGATGACCAATAGTTACCGTACCTATTCTGAAGCTGCTCTGGTGTGGTCATATGATCAGCTGTCAGCGGCGGCTTCCGTGTAAAGGAAGAACAGCTGACAATGGATGCCCCATAGTAAGTCAATGCATGATGTCATCTCCTAAACATTTCCAGCCATTGTCAGCAATCTTTCTTGTATACAGAAGCCACCGCTGGAGACTGGACTGGAGCGGCTTCAGAATAGGTAAGTATACATATCTTCTTTACAGGGTTAGATAGAATAGGTTTAGAATGGGGGTGGGAGTGGGTTTAGTGTTAGTTAGGTTTTGCCTTAACTTTCACTTTAAGCCATATTACATAAGCCTATCTGTTGCTTTGTTTCTTTACTGAATACAGACTGACAGACACACAGATCTAAAATATATGTCTGTCTATGTATATGCCTGTTTGTTGATCTACCTGCCTTTTGCTTAGTTAATGTAATTACATACTGTATTGTCTAAGCAAATTGCCCATTCTCTATAGCCGTAAATAGTCCACATACGCGGGAGCGTTTTGGTTAATGCTTTCAAATATCATTGGAATGCTCTGTATTTTAATTACCAGTGATTTCCATGCACTAACTACCTTATTCTGTAGATTTATCTTTGGTTGAGCACCTATATTATCCTTGAAATAGGTGGGTTAGTTGCCTCATTAAAATGATAAACTGTTTCTTTGCACATGTAATTATACATGCATTTTCTAAGCACGGCTGTAGAGTGACATAACAGCGAGAAAGAAGACTCTGAAGTGCATCATGTTGCCGCACAAATGTAATACATGATCAGCTCATGGTAATAGTTACAGTATCACAGCTTGATAACTGCTCTGTCTTTGGTTTAAAGCCATTTGGATTTCATACTGCTGGTAATGGGTCCCTTCTGCGCACAACACTAAGCAGAAACACATCACAATGGCATCATAAATTATATGCAACACAGCATGGTGACTTTGGGGTTTACAGTGACACCTACTACTATCACAGATAATCTATAGTGCAAGCTGTTATATTAAACCTCACAGAAAGTAGAGCTGATTAAATTACTGGTTCTCCAGGGGGAAGATATTGGGGAAGTATGATTCTTTGGCAAGCCGTCTCAAGCTGACATTTCTACAGCTTCTCTACGGTTCCCCTGTTCTGTGGTTGTAGTAGGTTTGAACTCTAGATCAAATCATTAAACTTTTTTGGCCCTAAGCCTGTGAGAGAATGAGGGCCTCCTTCTAAATAATGCTAGTTGCCTGGCTGTTTTGGCTTTATACTTTGAGATATTGAACCCAAACAAGCATACAGCTATCAGAACTTCTGCTCTTCGTGCCTGTGGATAAGGGACTCATAAAGTACTAAAGGCACAGGGGTTGATTTACTAAAGGCAAATAGGTTGTTCACATTGAAAGGGAAGTTGCATTTTGCGCAGGAGTTTGCCCCCAGAGCTATGCAAAAACGGTGAAATTTCACTTTGCAAAAAATACCCGATCACATGCAAGGAAAATAACAAAAACAAAGAATTTCACCTCATTCACTAAGCTCTGGGACAAAGTGAACAGCCTATTTGCCTTTAATAAATCATCCCCACTAGATCAGCTAGACTAGAATTTAGCATGCTGTATGTCAGCCTCCAAGGGCTAGCAGCACCTTCCATGCATACAAATGCCTACCACTATAAAAAAGGACGTAGCATTAAAGTGTCTTTTAAAGTGACTGTTCCTTAAAAAACAATTCTGGCAAACCCTGCCTGCAAGTAAAGACTCTTAATACATACTTCTCCAGCATGCAGTGCTTATTTCTTCCTCTTTAAGAGCTGTGGCTTGTGGAAGAATCTTTAGCTTCCTACACTTCTCAGTGATTGCATCCTCTGCCACATGCTGTGGTTACATCCACTTGCTGCTACACCACGGCAAAACACAGTAGTGATGTAATACTGGAGGGAGGAACCAAAACGCGCAGTAGAAGAGTCCAATCCAATCTACCAGATGCAGATATTTCTGGGGCATACCTTTTGGAAAGACTTAAGAGATGACTTGCCACAGAGGAGAAAGGCAGGTTTTGGAAATCTTTTCTTTACAGGCAATTTATTTTTTAAAAAATTTCATTCAAGCAGAACTTACTCTAGAGGATAAACAAATCATGATGATATTTCCATTGCAGCAACTTAAACTTTGCTACCACTGTTGCTAAATCAATGCATAACCAATGCAGATGGGTTGATTTACTAAAACTGGACTATGGCTGGCTTTGGAGAGCTGGATTTATAGACAACTGTACTTTCATCTTCCCCTCCCTTAAAAAAGACTAAACCCAAATCCCGGCCTTTTAATCTATCAGAACAAGTGGCTACATTCACAAGAAATTATTCCTAAGAGTTGAGTCTCTGAACTATGAACCATGGGGGTACACAAGAATATATAGCCCACCACACTGCAATCCCCAGTGCATGCGCACAATATTGCAAAGTATAGCGCCATATGACAACTAACTCTCTTTGCACAGACTGCTCACTCTCACTAAAATACTACAACACACCCTGACAAACGGCTGGTGGGAACCCACCCTTTTATAATGCAGGGACTGGCACATAACCACGCGCACCATAGTTGAAAGGGTTATTTACTAAATCTTGAGAGTGCAAAATATGGTGCAGTTCTGCATAGAAACCAATCAGCTTTTTTTGTCAAAGCTTAATTGAAGAAGCTGAAGTTAGAAGCTGATTGGCAGCAATGCTCAGCTGCACCAGAATTTTCACTCTCCAGTTTCAGTAAATACACCCCACTGTCTGTCTATTATGCACACCACTGTACTGGCCATGAAGTCTACTAAACCTATTAACTAAAAGTGGGCCAGCGTAATGTGTTTTGTGCATCTGAAAGTCAGGGGATATATTAGGCAGCAAGTGCCTGAAGTTGATGTGTTGAAAGCAGAAAAATAGGCATGGAAGTTTGTTGTGTATGGGACTGTGTAGTCGCAGACCAGTCAAGATGCCCATGCTGACCCGTGTCCACAGCCAAAAGTGCCTACAATGGGCATGTGAACATCAGAAATGGACCACAGAGCAATGGAAGAAGGTGGCCTGGTCTGATGGATCATGTTTTCTTTTACAACATGCGGATGGCCAGGTGTATGTAATTGGAAGAAGGCAAGCCGGAAGAACTAGTGTGATGCTTTGGGTGATATTCTGCTGAGAAAGCTTGGATCCTGCCTGTTACTTGACAAGTACCACCTACGTAAACATTGTTGCTGACCAAGTACACACCTTCATGGAAGGGGTATTACCTGATGGCAGTGGCCTCTTTCAGCAGAATAATGTGTCCTGCTACACTGCAAAATCGGTTCAAAAATGGTTTGAGGAACAGAGTAACAAGTTAGAGGTGTTGACTTGGCCTCCAGATTCTCCAGATCTCAATCCAATTGAACATCAGTGAAAAGTGCTGGAAAAACTACTCAGATCCATGGTGAACCCAATCCCATTGGTAAAATGTTGCAATAAATAAAAAAGAACAGAAGGGGAAAAAAGTTAAATGTGCTTGCCTTAAACCCGGTTTGCATGCACATTGTGCCTATGGTGATGTCACGCTACATCTGGCAAGATTACAGAGACTGCTTAGTAGCGCAACTCTTACGAAAAGATGTTCCTGCACTGTGTGCTGGAACATCATCATACGAGATTTGAGCTACTCAACACTCCCAAGGTTCTTGTAGGAAGGAGCATGGTGTCACTGCCTAAAGTACAGAAAACTACCTGACGTATAGCAACCAATCAAAATTCAGTTCACTGAACACGGTTTCTGATCAATTGCAATGAGTTGTTACAATTTATTATGTTGCTCTTTGCCTCGCTGAATAACCCAGTTTAGCTCTAATCCTTCTCAAATTTTGGCAGCTACACTGTGTACCTAGGCGATCCACATTGTAACACGTGCTAGTGCCTCTGACACTGGAAGTGTTAATCTAATAAAACAACTGCGGATTTTAAAGGAAAAAATCTGATGAAAAAATTCTGATTTACTACTTAGTGAAAAGTGTAAGAAGCCCTGTTTATAGCAGAAATGTTTTCATAACACACAGCAGGCCACTCGCGTGTGTTATTTAACACCATCCTCAAATTAAGCAGCATATAGATAAATATAATTGCCGGCTAAATTTCCATCCCCAAAGTGGTCTTCTGGGACATATAAGCAGGGAAATGTTTTCCTAGTAGAATTATTTGTGGGAAAGGGGCAGAATAAATCCTTTTGGATCAAGAGATGTATGAGCCAATTGTGGCTGGTGGCTTGGGATTTTATGAAGCATCTTCTCATGCCAAGTACTGGAGGACAGGGAAGTTATAAAGAGTTGGAAATTAAACTGTACAACGAGATGCCATTAGCAACACGGAAAACTGATTCAGTGGAAGAAAAATAAAGCTCATATATATTGCAGAACTAGTAGGCCTTTATTCTTCTTATTGTACAGTGGATAGGATAGTAAATATGGCTCCAGTTCCATCTTCATGGTCCTGGATCCTGCAACATTGTTGTCATCGATGTGCTATGATATGATGACAGTTAAGCTTTATTTTACACCTAAATCAGAACTAAACCCACCTATCCTTTACAGCTAAGGAAGCTGCCATCAGTTTGATCTGCAGTTGCCATTGGTGCGCACATGTGATCAGCTCTGACACCATTTCATGGCTTGACAGTATATTTGAAAACTAATGTAAGCACACAAGTAAGTGCAACAGTTAGGCCTCATGCACACGGGAAGAAAAAATACCACTTTTAGAGGTATGTATAATTTTTTTTATGCCTCTGAATGCAACTCTGAATTAGCCAATGAATCCATGCTCATTGTATTCGACTTTAACATTGAATGTTTCGGGAAACCTTTAAATGGGGGGAGGGGGGGTAGTTCCACTTTAAAGTGGTTCTAAAGGCTAAAGTTTGTTTTACCTTAATGCAGGGTGGATTTGATTTAAATCAAACTGATTTAAATCACGATTTAAATCACTAGTCAGTAAGGCTTGATTTAAATCCTAGTTTTCTACATAAAGACTAATTCTTGCTGGTATAACTTTAATATGCAAGTAGATGAAGATTTTTAGAATAACAACTTTTCGTATTAGTTTTTTTATCCCCAGTTAATAGGTTAATCATTCATATTTGGACAACTTTTCTGTTGTACTTAGGAAGGAGAAAAATAATCATTACCTTAATAATAACAATTTAAATAGATTTATTCAACTGAAACAATAACATTCCAGCATATGTTATTTGCTTAAACAAACATTCATGTTTGTTAACTAATTTGGCTAAACAAAATATATATATTTTAAGAAACTTAAGACTGTCAGCCCCTTCCTCCTCACACTTAGTTTCACTTTCTTCTTGTGCAGATCTATTCCACTCCAAACAATCAGAAAAATATTGTTTCTATTCTATTCACTGAACTTCTTGAAACTTAGCACTGAAGGGGTTGATTCTGTATTCATAGGTTTGTAGAAGTTAGGATTAAGGTCTTTTTCTTAACTCTGTTCATGTTATAACATTTTTGCTGTGAAGAAGAGGCATGTGATCTCCGCTGAGTCACATTTAGTTTTGAGAACTGCAAAAGTAAACCAAGCATCTGTGATAATATCTTGTAGACAGAGAAACTGCCCAATAATCTTACAAAAACCTCTGGAAGAGCATGACATTGTGAATGGATTAATGGAATTTATTTACCAAAAAAATTAAACATATACAGCCTTATTCTACATAATTAAAAAACGAATCTTTATTTCATGATGGAATAACCTTTGGATGGTAATATATTTTCCTCAAAAAGCATTTTATTTTAAAAAATCAGATTTAATTAAAAAAAAAATCAGATTTTTAAAAAAAAAGCATTGAATTTTATCCACCCTGCCTTAATGTGTTGCTAAACCCACAACAGTAAAATCTGTCTGTATATGCAATAAAGCATGCTTGTTATACTCACTGTGGAACCTAAGGGCTTAATCCTCTGCATTGTGTAAAAATGCAGAGTTTGGTCCTGTTTTCTCTGCCCCTCCCCTTGTTTAAATGTCCACCTGATGGACACACATAGCCTGGCTAGGGAGAAAACCCACACATCTGCCCCCATTGCAAGAGCTTGCTATGGGGGCAGACACAGAAGAGGAGGAGCCCACAGCCCTGGTAGAGGACCCCAGAAGAGGAAGTTCGGTGCTGATCTTTGAAATGCTATTGCACAGAGCAGGAAAGTCTAACATATTTATTATTTTAATTTAAAAAAAAAACTTTACAATCATTTTAAAGCTTAACACCAGTTTTCCAGAAAAGAAAAATTTGAAAAAAAAAAACATCCAGCATGTGTGATGATATTCCCACTATATCTGGCACTGTTACTGGGAGACTAAATGCTCTGTGATCCAGTGACTGCACTCTTCTGGGCTGAATAACACCAACTATTTTTCAGTAACATAGAAAGATAAACTCCTGAACCAAGAAGTTGAATTACTTATTTATGGACAGCGTGTGTTACCTGTCTAGTTATGCAGGATTACGGATTCTTTGGCAAGTAAAACTGAAAGTATATGCAAAGAAATCAATCAGTTTGCAGGTTTTACCCCTGGTTCACATCTGTGCGGGTGGTGCTGCTGCGGATTCCAGAGGAATGCGGACCCGCGGGCGGGTGCCATTAATTCTAATGGCACTCCACCCACACTGGAAATTGCAACCGTACTGGGAACCTTGGTTCCCGTGCGGGCTGTGTTTTCCGAAGAAGTGCAGGGACTTCTTCCCTGAGTGTCCTGAGGCACAGGAGTCCATTCAAATGACTGGACTCTCATGCCCACATAAAACGCGGCCCGCAGGAATGCGGAGATGTGAACCTAGCCTTAATGCCAAAGCTTAACTGAACAAGCTGAGGTTAGAAGCTGATTAGCTATCATGCACAGCAGCACCAGATTCCGAGTGCACCAGCTTTAGTAAATATCCCCCATAGTATGCATTTCTACTATGTGTATTATTATTTGCACAAAGTTTTGCTTTAAAGTAAACTGCCTGAATAAATTCTTGATTTTGCACCCTCAAAAGGTTATTTTCATAACTTGTTAATATGCACAGCATATTTGCACATTATGATTGACGTACCTAAGAAAGGAGTCCTCACTAGCACTGAAATATCAGTGCTGCCCTCCATTGCAGGCACTTCTATTTTCTGGTCATCTTCCCAGAGAGAAGTTTTTGGCCTCTAGCTTGGCTGGGCCAGGATTATGTAACTTCCTTTCATGTGCATTTTGTCTTGGCACACAATCATGCTGAGACTGTACACCGTGCTGCACATGCATGGCTGAAGCTGGCCATAGATGGTTCAAATCTCTGCCGCTTCAGCAGGGAGTGGCCAAAATCCAAGCCTTCAACGGCAGGCTGATTGTACCCAAGTTGATCTATCGATTTATTTGGGTACAACAAGCATGTCAGATTTTTGGAATGTGATTATTGCCACTGGCTATAGACACTTCTCCCAAACATTGTAGCTCCGAGAGAGGGATTCCCCCATCAACACTGACTGTGTTGCAAGAAAAAAATCGCATCATCTATGGCCTGCCCTAGTGTAAAGAAGGTTTTTTCAAACTTTTGACTTTCCTGGGCCACATTGGAAGCAGAGAAATTGTCTTGGGTCACACATAAAATACACTAACAATAAGGATATCTGATGAGCAGAAAAAGTTGAAGCAGATCACAAGTTAACGATCACTGATACAGGTAATCTACCTATCTGAGTAATAAAAACTTAATTTTTTTGTAATATTTTTTGTTATAAAAGTAAAAACGGCAGTATAGAACTAGTGTGATATTTGAAGCTGTTTTTGATAAACTAATACATCAATATCTGATTTGATGGCTGTAGTAGCAATTCTCAAGAAATCTCAAGGTGTTCATAAGATATTTTGGTTCTAATTTTGCCTTTCACATGCTTAAAAAATAGTTGCTTACTATTACAGACAACCTGGCACACCGCCTGGGTGCTTCCATCAGAGAACTGCTTCCTCGCCGCTGGGACACAGGACCAAGGTATTATAGCTGGGCATTGCATCCAAGAACTAGACAACACTAGCTTGGGTACAACAAGGAACTCAACTTTATTGCAAATTCACACAGAATTTATACCACACAAAATCAGATAAGAGCTTGATCACATGATCCTAAACAATGCAACCTGTAAAAGGTAAAATCATCAGTACATCTAACAGTACATCTAATAAACAGTTAACATTTAACAGTGATCTAATCAAACAGTAATAGAATTAACAGCTATAAGCTAACAGCTAACAGTGATCTAATTAACAGTAAGGTCATCAACAGCCTAGCACCCACACCAGCCAGGAGCCCACCCTAGACAGCCTGGCAACAAGCCCACATCCCTGGATATACAAAGTACATTACACTTGCTGTCTTTCAGGTGTTTGCCTTTCACTTGTATAATCTGTCCACTAGAAAAGTCATCATAAAACAAAACTCATACAATATTCCAACAGTCTGAAAAAGTGGAATTCATTAATCTTCATAGATTTGTTGAGGGAGGTTGGTGATAAATATTTCTGTCCCAAGTGGAGGAATTTCTCCAACCCAGTCTGCAGGAGGGCCACCATATTTCCTCTGACCATTAACCTGTACCAGATCAATACTACACCTTTCCATCCACTCCAGAAGGGAAGTTTTATTGTCTTTATTCAGATAATTAATCATGCCTTGCTCTCACGTTATTATCCATCATCACAGACTGATCCGCTCTCTCCATGTAATCAGAGGCTGACCTGAGTTCTTTTCCATGCTCTGACCGGGAGAAGCAGACAAAATCCCTGGTCTCCTCTATGGGCCATAATCAGTGGGTAAAAGGCTAGCCCCTAGTCCCCCCCAAAAACCCCCTCCCCCGTATGGTATGTTGTCTATTACACACATAAATAAGTGCTGCCGCAAACTGATAACATGAATAAGGCGTGATTGTGAAGAGTGGAATATTTTACTTTGGAAAGATAAAACTTATAAAAGTCCAGTAAAGAAACACTGTAAAATTTTTCTTCAGCCGCATGTGTTTGCTAAGTGTAAACACATTTGTACAAAAATTTAAAGTAAGTTTACGATTTTGTGTTGGGCTGCATTCATAGCCATCTTGGGACTCATGGGCCGTGGGTTGAACAAGAATGGTGTACAGTTTTAAAAAAAAATGTTGGCAGTTAGGTAGAGGTTTCTGTGGCAGAAGAGACGACAAGCAGGCTAATCCACATTAATCGATGTACCCTGCAAATCTCTATACTGTATATTCATCAATGTTATTCTTTGACAGGGACATGTACGTACCTTATAAATGACTATGGGAGTTATTTACTAAAACGGGAGAGTGCAAAATCTGGCTAAGCTCTGCATAGAAACTAATCAGCTTCCAAGTGTTATAGCCAAAGCTTAATTGAAGCTGAGGTTAGAAGATGATTGGTTCCTATGCACAGTTGAACCAGATTCTGAGTGAACCAGTTTCAATAAATCTACCCCAATGTTTCCATAAACCAAAGCATAATTTTGCTCTCCAGAAGATACGCTGCTTTTTTATACAGATGTGGGTCTGCTCAATTTTGATGCTACTTCTACTTCCCTGGCTGTTATGTTTCCCCACTTCTTGCAATAATTGTCAAGTCACAGATCTCTAACATGAATACAGATTAGTAAATAGTCAGAGGTTCTCATATGTGCATGTGTTCGGGGCAACTAACTTTAGGTACTGGAGCAACATGGCAACCAGGCATAAGCATTTTAAGGATGTCAACAATAGCAGTCTACCTATTTTTTACTTACTTGACAGGTTTCCTTTAACAAGATTGGCAGTTTGAAGGGAGTACATGATCCTAACTTTCAAAAAGTTATCCCTACAGTAATGAATGAGTAGCAGAACGACACTTTGACTGATATACATTATCACCATAATACAAGTAATAATGATGGTGTGTTATCTTCTCTTATATGATTCAATCAGTGTAAAAAATACAATTGATTCTAACTGAGGCTGCGTACTTTTAATCAAATATGGAAATCATTATTTGTCTCCAAAGAAAAGAAACATAATTCATTTTTAAAAAGTCTGAATTATATTGTTTGGAATGCTACAATATTACTATACTGCCAAAGCAGACAGTAATTGTATGAGACACTCCATGATAATGATTCCAATTAAGGACTGCATCTGCAAGGAGTTATAAAGCTCAACCTGTTTTTTTCTGTGGGTTCTACAGTCTCTTATCACAACCCAAAAACATTTGGGTAAGAGAACTGAATTATTTGGAGATAAACCCCACAGCAATTATAGGTTATGTATATCTAACAATATTACACTGGACCTTTTATCCAACAGCAGGGTCTAAGTATTCTGTAATGTGGAATCTAGCATCACTAAATAAATTCAATAAATAGACAAACATTATATAATAACTAAAAAAAAGGAACCTTATATATTAGGGACTATTA
This sequence comes from Staurois parvus, assembly GCF_062004578.1. Lineage (NCBI taxonomy): Eukaryota > Metazoa > Chordata > Amphibia > Anura > Ranidae > Staurois > Staurois parvus. The sequence continues at coordinate 6,481,162 of NW_028318358.1, forward strand.
TGATGCCAACTGGGAAGCTGTATGTATGCAAATTATGCCAGATTATATAAAAACATGTCTTTTATTTAAGCAATTCAGACATACAAAATTCTGGCACAATGACAAAACAGTCACAATATACAGGTGAAACTCAAAAAATTAGAATATCGTGCAAAAGTTCATTTATTTCAGTAATGCAACTTAAAAGGTGAAACTAATATATGAGATAGACTCATAGACTCATGAGATAGTTCAAGCCGTGAGTTGTCATAATTGTGATGATTATGGCTTACAGTTCATGAAAACCCCAATTCCACAATCTCAGAAAATTTGAATATTACATGCAATCAATAAAACAAGGATTGTACATAGAACAATATCGGACCTCTGAAATGTATAAGCATGCATATGTACTCAGTACTTAGTTTGGGCCCCTTTTGCAGCAATTACTGCCTTAATGCGGTGTGGCATGGAAGCTATCAGCCTGTGGCACTGCTGAGGTGTTATGGAAGACCAGGATGCTTCAATAGCAGCTTTCAGCTCCTCTGCATTGTTCAGTCTCATGTCTCTCATCTTTCTCTTGGCAATGCCCCATAGATTCTCTATGGGGTTCAGGTCAGGCAAGTTTGCTGGCCAACCAAGCACAGTAATCCCATGGTCATTGAACCAGGTTTTGGTGCTTTTGGCAGTGTGGGCAGGTGCCAAGTCCTGCTGGAAAATGAAGTCAGCATCCCCATAAAGCTTGTCTGCGGAAGGAAGCACGAAGTGCTCCAAAATCTCCTGGTAGACAGCTGCGTTGACCCTGGACTTAATGAAGCACAGTGGACCAACACCAGCAGATGACATGGCTCCCCAAATCAACACAGACTGTGCAAACTTCACACTGGACTTCAAGCATCTTGCAGTGTGTGCCTCTCCATTCTTCCTCCATACTCTGGGTCCTTGGTTTCCAAATGAGATGCAAAAGTTGCTCTCATCAGAAAAGAGGACTTTGGACCACTGAGCAACAGACCAGGTCTGTTTTTCTTTAGCCCAGGTAAGATGCTTCTGACGTTGTTTGTTGTTCAGGAGCGGCTTGACAAGAGGAATACGACATTTGAAGCCCATGTCCAGGATCCGTCTGTGTGTGGTGGCTCTTGATGCACTGACTCCAGCCTCAGTCCACTCCTTGTGAAAGTCCCCAACACTTTTGAATGGCATTTTCCTGACAATCCTCTGCAGGCTGCGGTCATCCCTGCTGCTTATGCACCTTTTTCTTCCACACTTTTCCCTTCCACATAACTTTCTATTAATGTGCTTTGATACAGCACTTTGGGAACATCCAACTTCTTTTGCAATTACCTTTTGAGGCTTTCCCTCCTTATAGAGGGTGTCAATGATGGTTTTCTGCACAACTGTCAGGTCAGCAGTCTTTCCCATGATTGTGATTCCTACTAAACCAGACTGAGAGACCATTTAAAGGATCAGGAACCCTTTGCAGGTGTTATGGCTTAATTAGCTGATTACAGTGGGACACTTTGAGCCTAGAATATTGCACCTTTTCACAATATTCTCATTTTCTGAGATTGTGGATTTGGGGTTTTCATGAGCTGTAAGCCATAATCATCACAATTATGACAAATCACGGCTTGAACTATGCTTTGCATGTAATGAGTCTATCTCATATATTAGTTTCACCTTTTAAGTTGCATTACTGAAATAAATGAACTTTTGCACGATATTCTAATTTTTCGAGTTTCACTTGTATATTAAAAAGAACAGTTTTCACAGAATACAGGCGAAAGAGGTCAGTTTTGTCCTAGTATGAAGTACGTTTTAGTCTACGCATTTTGTAGACAACATGCTTCTTGCTGGGTGTGCACCTTAACAGGGTAATATGATTATCTGCCCTAAATGAACTTATGTCCACATATATGGAGTACCTTTATTCTGGAATATTGAGAGGCTGTTTGGAAGATTTTCTAATTACGTGGGGTTATTTACAAAAACTGAATGCTGCAAAATCTGATGCAGCTCTGCATAGAAACCAATCAGCTTCCAGGTTTTATTGTCAAACCTTAATTAAAAAAACAGACGTTAGAAGCTTTTATTGCACAGTTGCACCAGACTCAGAATATGCCATATTACCATCATTGGAAGATTCCGTATTTGTCCTTTATTTCATCCGTTTTAGTCCCAGGATTGGTGTGGACAAAATGTATAGAGGGTTGGATTGACACTAGTCAGATTATTAATTGCGCTATGCGAATTAAAGGAAGTTTATATGAGGGGCCTTTTTATCCGTTTTCTGTAGTGACATTTGTGCTCTCCCTCCTTTTATATTTGGATGTTGATGACCTTTTAGCTTTAATTTATAAATTGCCTACTTAGCCATCATGTATATAACCAATTTGCATTAGTTATTACCAGTTTTTAATTTTGTTATTGATTTCTAAAGTCTTAGGCTTTTCCACGGGCTGGGTGGGTAGAGCTTCTCCCCAGTCAGAGGTATATATATATATATATATATATATATATACATATTACCTGTGGGTAAGTCATTGTGTGATTGATATATTCCTCTTTTCTCCCTCCCTAGTGTTCTTGACATTTATTCTGTTAGATACAATTGGTGTTTATTTTAATTGTCCTTTTGTTCTGTTATCTACATTTATATTTGGCATTTGTTTAAAATGTGCATGTTATTTCCATGTATATGTAACTATCAGTTATATCGCATTATTTTTGTTTTAGAGTGTATACTGTACATCCGGGATGATCAAATTGATATAGTAGCACCCAGGATCGTGAAGAAGTGGTGTTGTCTGAGAACCGCGTAAAACAAAGATTACTTCATGCTCGAATGCAACTGACTTATTTTGCCTTTATTCTTTCTAATATATATATATATATATATATATATATATATTGACAGGCTTGGCATTGTATCACAATTTTTAATAGTTGAATTGTTTAAAAAAAAAATATTTTTTATGATTTGACATTATCTGACATTATCTGTATACATACAACTTCCCGGTTGGCATCATAATAGTCCCTAATATATAAGGTTCCTTTTTTCTTAGTTGTATTTTCCCATGGAATCAAGCCCCTGGGATATTGTTATGATATTGCATTTTAGTTCCACCACACCCATACAGCATTTAAGACATTACATAATTACATGTTTTGTCGGTTCTATTTAGAATATAGAAATCTTACAGTTGAAATCCAGCTTAGGCAAAGAATAAAAAAATTATGTTGGCCAACAGTAGGTAAAAATAAATAATCAGCTTCTACTGCGATACCTAAACTATCAGTGATGTTCTCTACAGACTCATCTCGGCTCATCTATTCAGTGGCAGTGCTATCCTGGGTTGATTGACACTCAGAACCATTTAACCCACTTCCTGTTATCCTAGGGCGTCAAGCCCCCCCCCCCCCCCAAACCCTAAACACAGCAGAATACTACTGAGATTTAGGATCTGCCCACAGAGGTGAAGAGAACCCAACAGGGTGGAGCTACCTGGAAAAAGAATGTATTTCTGTTTAAAGCGTGCTCTTGAAGGAGGGGGACACAAATGATGTAATGGACTTTTATACATATACATACAGTATACATAAATGATGTATATGGACTTTAAAGTGGTTCTAAAGGCAGAAGGTTTTTTACTTTAATGCATTCTATGCATTAATAGAAAAAAACTTCCACTGTTTGTGCCTCTCTCCTCTTTAAACACTAACCTGACACCACTCTTGATTCAGTGCCGCTGGCAACCCCTCAATTCCTACATTCACGGGTTTAGCTGAGAGCAGTGTGTGAAAAGCGTGTGGACAGCTGTGGACACACACAGCCTGGCTAGGGATGAGCGGCTTGCTATGGGGGCACTTGGAGAAGTGAAAGTTTGGTGCTACTCTGGGCAAAACAAGCAGGTAAGTATAACATATGTGTTATTTTAATTTAAAAAACAACTCTACAATAACTTTAAATACTAAAACATTTCTGAGACGTCAAAGGGTCTATTGGCTGGATTAATAAAGTGTGATATTTACCTGGGGCTTTGGCCAGTTCAAAGTCAGACCCCAGGGCACTGGCAAAAGTAGTAATATTTACTCTATCTTGTGTTTGCTTTGCACTATTCTAACCCCAAATGCTATCGGCAATATTGCAAAAACAGATCAAAAAAGGATACAGTATTTTTTTGTATAAAATTATGTTATTAATCAAATGCCCCCCAGGGGTTCCTGACCATGGATGGGGCAAGAGAGGTTATGCTGCCATGTATCAGGTGATACCTGAAAGTAAAGGGCGACAATTGTGCTAAATACAGTATACAAGGCTTAAAATCTGGCTGATTCCTGCTGAACCAGCTGAAGTTCGAGCTCGGGGTAACCCTGCCTGCACCACCTGGCTTGATAAACTTCAAAAAATCTTTGAATATCTAAAGACCTGGGTGGAAAATTCTTGGCCAAACAGCGACTGCGGCCAATCAGATGCAGTAACTGTTTGAATATTCTGACAGCAGTGGGCGCAGGGCTGAACGAAGTAAATCTATGTGTGTATGGTTAGTCTTAGTGCTGAAGAGTGCCTCTGAATGTGCTTTTGATCCATTTTTAATAAAAAAATTAGGACATAAATGGACGCTGCTGGTAGGTAACTCAGACTGTGATTGAATTATAAGAAAGTGATTGATGGCATATTGGTTATAAGAGGTCAAAAAATTTTCATTCCCTAAGGAAATAAGCTAAAATTTAAGCCATGTATGGCTAGCTTTATTAATGAACTAGTGCAGAGAAAAGTGGTGTCAATCAAATGTGGTCATTTCTGTCATCTGATCTGACAGTAGATTCTGTATCATGAAAACTTTATCACTGATCATTTTGCATTTATTCTTCTGGTCTGTTGAGCGCACACTTTCACAGACAGTGTGTCCATACAGTATGGGCACACTGTATGTGAAAGTTATGCTGGGCATAGACATACTTTTTTCTTTTCTCATTAGCCACAGGGCTGATACAAAAAAAAACCCAACAGATTTCACCATCCACACAAGCAAGGTGGATGGAGGAATCCTCCCTTCTGAGCCATTGTAATCTGACAGCAGAACACCTCTGCTATCAGAATACACTGATCAGCGCTGCAGCCGATCAGTTGCAGCTGCTGATCAAATTAAACATTTCCAGCATTCCCGCTCAACAGAAGTTCATAGATGGGTTGAAATTCGGCTGCTCTCTGCTGAACCAGATGAATTTTGTTCCACCTATGGCCAGCTTTAGAAGTCAGCACCATGTGATTGCAGGGAGCTTCAATATTATGTTGCCCCCCCTCCATCGGGGTGCAATGGCTACTGTCCCTTGGTGGCCCCTCCTTCTCCCTCCTCTTTTTACTTTGGCTTTCAGGTGATACCTGGCTCATGCCTTGAGTGGGAAGGCTGCTGCTTCAGAATATATATACCCTGTCTTTTCTGGCAGCTCTCCCCACAGCTCAGCAAGGCTACTAACAGCAACCCCCTGTCCCCACCTCTTTTTGTCATCCTTGTGTGTATACTTTGTTTTATTGATGTTGGGCTAGATGTTCGTGTAGAACGTATTTTCGACTCGAACATCGGGCGTTCCTGTGTAAGGGCATTCGGCGGGCTGTTTGCCCACCACACCTCGCAATGCACTGCACCCCAACAGTGCATTGTGATTGGCCAAAGCAATGCACCTAACCACAGGTCAGGTGCAATGCTTTGGCCAATCACAGCATATGATGATGTCACAAGGAGCGGTGTGAAACCGCCCCCTTGTGACATCATCACTGTATTTAAGAACTGCCATCCCAGCTCAGCTGCCAGACGGCAGGAGCCAGAGTTGAGATTGCTTTCCTTTGTTCTTTCTTCCGGTCGGAGGTTGCGGCAGGCATCGTAACTGATGTTGGATCTACTTCGGGGGACATTTTTTAATTTTTGCTTTTAACCCCTTGACGCCGAGCTCACGCAAATATGTGGCCTCTCGCACCCTGCGCACATATGTCCATGACTCACGGACTCAAAAGGTCCCGATCGAAAGGGGAGATCGGGACCTTTTCTGATCATGTGACCGTCATGATGGCGTATCACGGCAGTCATATGGCCCTAAAACCCCGCCCGCCTTCCGGCTTCTGAAACTCTTAAAGGGCCGGGAGGCGCCGACGCAAAGAGGTTAATAAAGGAATTGTCAAAGCTTGTCTACTGTCATTTTTTACACTACACTTTTTTTTGTGAATAAGTAGCAGAACCATGTACCCCATACTCATTCACATGGGGGGGCAGGATCCAGATTCCGATAAGCCCCCTGCCCGCAAACCCCCACAACCACTGGCCACGGTTGTGGAGAAGAGGCTCTTGTCCTCATCAACATGGGGGCAAGGTTCTTTGGGCACCCCATGTTGAGGGCATGTGGCCTGGTATGGTTCAGGTCCCCCCCTTTCCTGACCTGCCGGGCTGCATGCTTTTTTGGGGGGCCACCACGCCATTTTAAAAAAAAGTTTTAATTGCTGTGCAATGCCAGCAATTCTTTTTACATTCATCTGTCAGCAGGGAACTCTGCTGATAGCTGAAACATTAAAGAATGTTTTTAGTAGCTGTGCAGTATCTTACACCACGAAACGAACAGGGGGGTGTTCGGCCCATTCCTAGTTTTTAGGTGATAAATAATATATTATTGCTAAACTTTCACAGTTGACCATTTAAAGTTAATTTACTGGCAGAGGAGCCAAGCTTGTGCTGTCCTGTGGTTTATCCTGTGTGCTGATGTGCAATGTACTGCTCTGACATATATTACAATACACTGCACCGCGTTGTGTTGCAGAAAAGTAGGGATTGATTTACTTTTTTTCTAATGCAAACTAATGTATATCAGTGCATTGCACCCGTGTGAACTCCCATTCACATGCATCATTTTATAGTGGTTCTGGCATTGGTCTGTGTTGAAAAAAAATGTGCCAGCGCATTTGGGGTGAATGAACCCTTATTCTGTGTTATTATTTTCTTAGGGTGAGTTTGCTTTTTTTATAATTTTTTCAAATTGCCAAAGCTATTTCCGTCCACCATCTGTCTTGTTTATTTAGGTATTACTGTTGTTTATTATTGTCTTTAGGGTGCTGCTTGCAGTCTTGTGTGCTTCACATTTGTATTTTATCACCTATAGTGCAACAGATGAAAGCTAAAGAATCCTGAATTTGGCAATCTATTATCAAAGTGCATGTGTCATTCCAGTTAAGATATTATTGCAATATACATTATGATTTAATGTTGCAATGTAATCTTTTTCTTCAGAAGCCTTTAGCTATACGTTGGATCTAATTTATGGAAACACATTGCCAGAGGTATAGCACAAACAGCTGACCACACTACTGGGATGCCATTGCTGAGTTGGAAGGGAAACATGGTAGTAAATCACTTTATGGTATAATATACTTATGTTTTATTAATAACACACAGCCTGGGGGCATTTGTATAACTAATCTTCCTGTTATCTGCCCCTTCATTCACTTTCTAATCACAAGAACTAATTAGCAAAATCACTTAATTCTTCCCACTTACAGATAGGCAGGGGGTTAATCCTCAACACTCACAGCCCCTGTGACATTTGGAATCTGCTATGTCTCTTCTTACATAGTTCAACTTATCTGATCTATGTATCTATTTATATATTATTCATTATATGTAATTTATTATACTACTATGGAAAAGAATGCACAGCATGTTTATTCCTTTAATATTAGTCTCTGAGATGCTGTAGATTTATGATCTTTGTGTTTACATTGTTTCTATATAACCCTGTCACTGTTCATCTGTCATAGAGATACAGTACCATAATGCTACTGCCAATAAAGCAGGGCAGCAGGCAATAGTGATGAAGTAACCCATATCAACTAATCAGCTTTTTAAAATCAAATCAGTGAAAATAATTGTTGAGCGGTTACTATAGATCACAATACTTCGATTTTTGCCCTCAAGCTAAAATCCACATATGATCTTTATTGCAAACTTACATTGGTCTAGCTTGGACCGATACATATCTCATACCTGATGGGAAAGCTGACAATAACAGTAGTAGTTGCCTCTACTACAGTGATAGCTGCGGTATACCAGGACCAGCACTGAGTGACTGCCCCACTGCATACTGAACAAAGGGGGCTGTTTGCTTGAGACTGACGCCATTCACATAGTGTCTTGCATTTTTTTTTAATGTTTACAAGGCATTCTCTGAGTGGACAAGGTGGAGATTACGAGGGTACTGCCACTCCTATCCACCTTGTCTAATCAGGGAATGCCTTGGAAAAATACAATGCATTCTGTGAATGGCAGCAGTGCGGAGAGAGTGACCTACAGTTGTGACCAAAATTATTCAACCCCCAATGCTGTAAAGGGGTTTAGGGACTATAGTGTACATTTGGAATTGTATTCAGAATCAAATCCTACAAGGACGTTGTAACTACCCAAATGCAACTAAAATGACATCAATTGTTTATGTAATACAGTAGTAAATGGTTCTTATGTGGTTTCTTCATTGCCACAATTATTCAACCCCTTAAAGACTACCACTCTGAAGAACAGAGGTTCATACAGGTGCTTTCCATCAGGTATTGAAAACACCTGTGGATGTCACCGAGCAGCAATCAAGCATAATAAGCACCAATTAGGCAGCTTTAAAATGACTGTGATACTCAGCTCCTTCTAGACATTTACTGGTGTGGTTACAAACATGGTGAAGGCAAGAGAATGGTCCAGGAAGACAAGAGAAGAGGTGATTTCTCTTCACAGGAAGGGCAATGGCTATAAGAAGATTGCAAAGATGTTAAACATACCAAGAGACACCTTAGGAAGCATCATTCGCAAATTCAAGGCAAAGGGCACTGTTGAAACGCTACCTGGTCGTGGCAGAAAGAAGATGCTGACTTCGACTGCTGTGCGCTACCTGAAGCGTAGAGTGGAGAGAAGTCCCCGTGTGACTGCTGAGGAACTGAGAAAAGATTTGTCAGATGTGGGTACAGAAGTTTCAGCCCAGACAATAAGACGCACACTGCGTAATGAAGGCCTCCGTGCCAGAACTCCCAGGCGTACCCCCTTGCTGTCTCCAAAGAATAAGAAGAGTCGACTGCAGTATGCCAAAAGCCATGTGGACAAACCACAAAAGTTGTGGGATAGTGTTCTGTGGACTGATGAAACAAAATTAGAACTGTTTGGGCCCATGGATCAACGCTATGTTTGGAGGAGGAAGAACAAGGCCTATGATGAAAAGAACACCTTGCCTACTGTGAAGCATGGTGGAGGGTCAATCATGCTTTGGGGCTGTTTTGCTTCTGCAGGTACAGGGAAGCTTCAGCGTGTGCAAGGTACCATGAATTCTCTTCAGTACCAGGAGATATTGGATGGAAACGTGATGCAGTCCGTCACACACCTGAGGCTTGGGAGACGTTGGACCTTTCAACAGGACAATGATCCCAAGCATACCTCCAAGTCCACTAGAGCATGGTTGCAGAGGAAAGGCTGGAACATTTTGGAGTGGCCATCGCAGTCACCAGACTTAAATCCGATTGAGAACCTCTGGTGGGACTTAAAGAAAGCAGTTGCAGTGCGCAAGCCTAAGAATGTGACTGAACTGGAGGCCTTTGCCCATGAAGAATGGGCGAAGATACCCGTAGATCGCTGCAAGACACTTGTGTCAAGCTATGCTTCACGTTTAAAAGCTGTTATAACTGTAAAAGGATGCTGTACTAAGTACTAAGATTGAATGTCACTTGGGGGTTGAATAAAACTGATAATGCTGTGAGCACAGAAAAGACATTTGTGGTTATTTCATTATAACTGTTATGTTATATTTGTCTGACCTACAAGTGCCTCTTTAATGTAAATGTAAGCAAGATGACTGAATGATCAAAAGCAATGTCAAACTGGCCAAAACACTCAATTTCAGTGGGGGTTGAATAATTTTGGTCACAACTGTATGGTAAGTGTGTAGAGAGGAAAGATGCTCGGCACAGGACCTATGTTCATATTTCTCTATGTTTGTGTTTATCACTGTTGAAGTGTCAACTACTACAGTAATTGTCAACTTCCCAGGTATGATATATGCATACTTACATTTATCCAAGCTGAAGCAATGTAAATATGCAATAAAGATCATACTTAGAGTTATGTTTTACAGGATTTCCCTATGCCTATTATTTGCTTCTTGCCTTCCCCACCCCTAGCAGTGTGGTCATAGTAAATACTTGCACATATCACCCACCTATGAGATATTCACCTTTTCCTAATCACTGCACACCACGTATTGCGGACGTCATTCACCTCAATGAAAAGCCTGACCACACTGTTCATATCCGTATCTCTATAGTCCTGATATGACAGTGGCTTTGGTTGTAAGACAAAATTGGATCACCCAGAGGAACCCCCAGCAAACATGGTGAGAACATACACACAGTGCCCCTTGTGCAAATAAAACTGAGAACCCATGGCTGAAGGACTGTTGATTGCTGTCCTAATATGCGAAGTGCAATTGCATGCAACTCTATGTTCTGCAACTGTTACTGCTCATGACGACTTATCTAATGTCTTTTTGGCACAGTGAAGGAGCAGCTCAGTTTTGTTATGGATGGTGAACAATTAAAGATTTGTTGAACACCTTTTCCAAGGATGCTGGGTAATCTCTTTGACTATGTACATGTTCAGGGTTAGTTGCAACCTCAAATTGATCATGGTTCCCAATACCACACAACATTTGTCCAGCTTTTAACTCTAAGTTCACTTAAATCATAAAAAAGTTCAGTAAACACTGCCAGCCCTCTTGAACACAGCAATGATATGAACTCTATATAAAGAAAAAAAAAAAAAGAACAGATTCCTCCAGCCACACAAACAAGGTGGGTGGAGCAAATCCCTTTGCTGGGATATTTATTCTGACACCAGCATCTGGTGCTGCCAACACAACAAAAGTTTTCCAACTTGTCCATTAAACAGAAGTTGATCTAATGATTGATTTCTGTTGAATGGAACAGCCACATACTGATCAAAATTCAGCAGCTCCCCGTTGAACCAGCTGATGGCCAGCTTATGCCATTCACAACCAAGGTTCCTTGGAACCCTAGGGTTCCCACAGAAGTTGCTTTGAGTTCCTTGATCGGTGGCTGATTGAGTTCCCATTTGACAGTGCCTCCATAGTTCCAGGATGAATGCACCTGGCAAAGTCAGCATCATGACACCTATTATCTTTTTAGCTGTCTGTAAGGGTTGCATTCTGACCACCGCTGTGATTGCATTCTTCCTTCTGACCACCAACGTAAGGGAGGCCACAGATGAAGTGATTTATTCTCCTGCAACCACAGGTTTTCATCAACACAGTCAGTGTAGATGGGGGAATCCCTCCCACTAAGCCATTGTGTTCTATTGTAATGGGCTCCCCGCAACCCCCTGCCAGGACCACACAGTGATTACTGCTAGCGGCTATAGCTGCTGGTAATAATTGTATGCTAAAAATCTGACATGCTGGTTGTACCCAAGTTGATCAATGGATCAACTCGGGTATAATGAGCCTGTCCAAGGATGGATCAAATCTCAGCCTCAAAACCTAGAAAATTATTTTTGGGGTTCCTATGGGTGTAAAAGGCTGATAAAGCTGCCTTAGATCACAGTCTCTGAATCCAACCAAAAATGACCAGACTGAGCAACAATATAATGTCTGCGAAGCATCATGAGACATTACCAGGCAAAGACTATCAGGGGGAATAAAAAAGAAGATAAAGAAGCAATCTATAACTTGCGATTCAAGAGTCAATGGTTTGAGCTAATCCTTTAGGGCAGCCATAAATGGATTGAAATTCATGCTGTTCAGCAGGCTGGTTGTACTAAAGTTGATCAATAGCCTGTTGGGTTTTTTTTTTTTGTACGATCACTGCTGCTGGCTATAGCTGGCAGCAGTGATTATTGTATTTTGATGTGGGGAAGCTTCCCACTCTCAGAATACAATTGTCCAGCTAGAAGGATTCCTCCATCAACACTGACTTTGTTGATGGGGCAATCAAGCAGTTTTATTTCCCGTGGTTGAAAGAAAGAAAATTGCATAATCTATGGCCAACCTTAAATGCAAAAAATTCAACTGTGACTTGAAGTTTCACAAAAAAGGGATGTAGCTATAATATATAATATTTATGAAGAAAGTACAGAGAAGGGCCACTAAACTGATAAGAGGCATGGAGGAGCTCAGCTATGAGGAAAAGTTACAGGAACTGAATTTATTCTCTCTTGAGAAGAGGAGATTAAGGGGGGATATGATCGACATGTATAAATACATCAGTGGTTCATATAGTGAACTCGGTGTAGAGCTATTCACCCTGAGGTCATCACAGAGGACAAGGGGGCACTCTTTAAGTCTGGAGGAAAATAAATTTAATCACCAAACACAGAAAGGCTTCTTCACAGCTTCACAGTAAGAGCTGTGAAAATGTGGAATAGACTCCCTCCAGAGTTGGTTCTGGCCAGCTCAGTGGATTGCTTAAAAAAGGCCTGGATTCTTTCTTGGATACACAGAATATAACTGAATACTAATATTTATAGGTAAAGTTGATCCAGGGAATAATCCGATTGCCTCTCAGGGGACCAGGAAGGAATTTTTTCCCCTGCAGGAGCAAATTGGATCATGCTTTGCTGGGTTTTTTTGCCTTCCTCTGGATCAACTGTGGGCATAGGTTTATAACTTTTTTTTTTTTTTAATGGTTGAACTAGATGGACATTTGTCTTTTTTCAGCCAGACTAACTATGTAACTATATATACTGTATATATACACTATATGATCAAACATTTGTGGACACCTGATAATTTCACATACTATATGGCAAAAATTACTGTATGTGACACGCCCTCCTAAATATTGAGTGCAGGTGTTTCCAATAAAGGTTCTTGTTAATGTTATAGCATATAAAGAAATATTAACCAATTGTGTGCTTCCAACCTTGTGATGACAGTTTTAGGATGTGACTGTGCCCAAAAGTCAGGTCCAAAATGATAGGGTTTGAGGAGCTTGGTGTGGAGGAACCTCATTTGCCCTCCCAAAGCCTTGACCTTTACCCTATTGAAAATCTTTGGGATATACTCAAATGCTTATTGCATGTCAGACCTTTCCATTCAATATCAGTACTAGTCCTCAAAAATGCTCTTTTTACTAAATGGGCCAAATTCCCATAGACACACATTCCAACCTGTTATAGCCCCAAACTGTTGTTCATAGAAACATAGAAAAGTGATGGCAGAAAAAGACCGTGTGGTCCATTGAGTCTGCCCATTTTTATTTAATTTTGTTTGGTGGGGGGGTGTTTGTTGTTTTGTTTTGTTTGTTTTTTTAAATCTTTTTGCATCCTAGAATTCTATTTGTGCATCATCCTAGGATTCAGTTGTGTATCAATGCTCATGGTTTTGGATTGGCATATTTAACAAACTTGTATACTGTAGGTGTGATGGTCAGGTGTCCACAAACTTTCGATTATATATATATTGAGTACACCCCAACAGATTTGTTAGAAAACCCTGGGACACTATAGTATAAAACACGCCCACCAATGCGGGACTATCAAGTTCATTCAAGACCATATTGCAAAAATGAATACACCCCTGAAGTAATGAAGTCTTAGGAGCAAAGCTAAATTTTAGGCAACAAAATCCTAATTAACAAGAATTCAGCTACAGGTAAGTCTAATTACTCATTAAACAGGAGTCCAGCACACAGTTGATTATAAAAGGGTGTTACTTAACAAAGAAAACCCCTTCCCATTTCATGCTGTCAGTAATGGCACCACATGGCAGAGAAATTCCACAAGGCCTGAGAAAGAAAATAATTTATTTACACAAGAAAGGTGAAGGCTACAAGAAGATCAGCAAAGCTTTACTTATCAGTCAAATTACTGTAGCAAAAGTGATACAAAAATTTAATGGACTTGCAACCATCTCATAGAGACGTCCAGGACATCCACAGAAGTTAAAGTGTTACTGAGCCCAGGACCCTACATTATCTATATCTAGTCTCCCACAGTACACACAACATGAAAATGCAATTATTTTAGTAACTATAAACTTCTAAATACCTTTTCTCATCAGCAGTTAGAGCAGTGTTGTGACTTCTGTTAGTGTCCAGCTGAGCACATGTTAAAGCTTTTAGGAGGAGTTTTCTTTCTGCTCTAGGAGGATGCAGAACTCCTGACCTTTGTATTCTGTCTGGACAGTGCTGATTGGCCCTGTGCTGATCACATGCACTCTCCCAAGGAAAAAAACCTTTCTGGCAATACATACCAAACTGAGCATGTGCACAGTGTCTCCACATTATATATCTTATCAGGAGATATGAGGGGGATACTGGAAGAAGGAGAGGATCAGAGAACTCAGGATCAAACTGTATTTTTACACAATACAGATGATTACCCCTTAGGTTCCACAGTGAGTATAACAAGCATGCTTTACTGCATATACAGACTGATTTTACTGTTGAGGGTTTAGTAATACTATAACGCTTCGATAGGAGCATCTTCTGATGAGAAGGGTTGAAGAAAGTCGCCATGCAAATTCACTGCAGTTAGTTAAGGAGGTAGAAAGCCAAACTGGGATTATTGTTTCCTATGACACAATACAGCTTACACTGCAGAGGAATGGCATGCATGGGTGTCATCCACAAAGGAAGCCTCTCCTATACACCATGCACAAAAAAGCCTGCCAGGGCCCATGCTGAAAAAGAAGAAGACTACTGGGACTCTGTACTCTGGAGTGATAAGACCAAGATAAATGTTTTTGGAACTCATGGCTTCAAAACTCTATGGCATTGCAAAGATGAGGAGTACAAAGAAAAATGCACGGTGCCTACAGGAAACATGGTGGCCGTGGCCTTCTGTGGGGCTGCATGAGTGCTGCTGGTGTCGGGGAGCTGCATTTCATAATTTTACAGATGTACTGCTCTATATTGAAAGAGAAGATGCTACCATCACTCCGTGTCTTTAGTCGCTGTGCATTTTTCCAACATGATAATGATCCAAAACACACATCTAAGGCCATTATTGTATTTCTGAAGAAGAACAATGTAACAATATGTCACCAACTTGTTCATTTCATGCTTAGAAGACTTAGTGCTGTCCTTACAAATCATGGAGGTCATACAAAATACTAGATGGAATAGTTTTTGTTGTGGGGTGTATTCATTTTTGCATCAACTAATTTGAGTAAAACTGAAGATTTTGTTAACCTTACTTTCATGTAATGAGCTAAACAATGTTCTATAAAACTCAGTTTTGACAAAATTTTGTAAAGTGTTCCTGTGTTCATTGAGAGATTGATTTAAATCTTACTTTAAAGGGGTGTACTTATTTATGTGAGCACTGTGTATATATATATACAGTTTATATAACATAGAACAAGCTATATAGAGAAATAAAGAACAGGAGTGACTCCTCAAAAGTGCTTACCATCAATTAACAGAAGTGACTACAGTTCACAGTGACACTTAGCTCTCTCCCATTGTAGGGACCAGTCCATCTGGAAGAATTAGCATGTGAAATGTGGCTAATGATATCTTGTAATCCTCTGCTTAACTAACAGCTCCAGAGTTTACAAAGAGGATCTTTACAAATGATTACATGGGATTAGCAGGGTACACCCTGCTGGGGAGGATTATCACCATGCAAACAAACTTTCCCCAGCCCAAACACTGTACAGACCCCTCCTGATGTCTAGTGTCCAGGGGCGACACTCACAGTGTCAATGACAAACATTTGTAGTATGCAGCAGTCCTAGTTCAGCAGCTTACCTACTGGCACTGAGTGAGTTAAACCTCCATATGCTTTCTAGGCTTGCATTTAAAGCTGTTGTCTACAAAGAAATCTAACACATGGAGCTGAACATCATTACTGCCATAAAGGGAGAAGGAAATGCCATTATCACACTAATCTAATTTTTCCATTCCCAATGTAATCGTATCTGGAACAAGGTTAGCTTTTATCAGAGACACACTGTAAACTGAGCAAAGTGTGTGTAATCTTTAATAGTGGAACTGCCTAGACTTTATTTACACTTGTACTCACAGTATGTACCTAATATTTCAATGGATGCATGTAGATTGTAAGCTTTCAGGAGCACAGCCCCCTAACCCTCTTGTCTGCATTTGTATTGTAACTGCACTAACTTTATTTTGTAAATGCTGAGCAAACTGTTGGCACTATATAAATATTGTATAACAATATTAGTTGCTCCTGTATTATCTTCATAAAGGTACATAAAAGTGTATCAAAAATAAAAGGTAGCATACATCAATGATGGGGTGCATAGCAACCAACCATTGCTCATATTTCATCCATTCAAAGTAATCAGGGCTTGTTCAAACCAGAGTGGTTTTCCTGAGCAAGTAGAAGCATGCTGAAGTTGTTCTACATTTTACCAGTGTTTATATGTATATCCTAATCATTTCCATACATACAGACTTTACATGAGTTCTTAGTGTGATTGTGTCAAAGCGTTTCCATTTATTTTAGTGTGGGGAAATACATTAACATGATTTTCCTTTAAATAATCAGACAACAAATGTTGTAGTATCAAATGTTAAAGTAAAAATGCAGTTATGCTGGCCATACATGGCTCAAATTTGGGACAGATCCTGCTGAGTTGGCAAAAAAGTCAAAATGTGAGTGACACTGATGGCACCACCCGGCACTATAAACTTTATTTTGAACATCCTCAGGTATTACAAAAGCCAGAAGGGGAGATTTCCCTAAACAGCATGGATGGGGGAATATGCTGATTGACCAGCAGGCTGAATGAGACAAACATTAGCATATATGGCTAGTTGTATAGTTACCCTGTGTGCCACTTTCTGCAGCAGTGTCCCTAGTTTTGCAGGCTGTCCTTTGTACCCTCCTATTTCCAAGGAAGATTTATTTATTTCAGCTACTTATATATCACTGTCAATTTATTCAGTGCTTTTACATATATATATATATTGTACATTCACATCAGTCTCTAAGGCTCCATGTACACTGCAGCTGATAAACTCACGTTTAGGAGGTTTTATGTGTTTTTTTCAGCCGCCCCTGAACTCTCCCTAATGTTTTCTTATGTGTCCATGTACACTATGTCATTTACAGGCAGTTGAGTTTACAGTCTTTTTTTTGGAACGCACCAAACTTGCGTTCAGGAGTAGATTTTATCAGTGTTTCAAATGCCAGACACTTGTAAATGTATGTAAACGTGGCTAACCGCATTTATAAGCGTTTGCGTTTGGAAATTTTTTTCACTCTTCCATTTCCAGATGCTGTCCAGAGCCTTTTTTCATCATGTAAAATGCATGCAAAGTGTTTTCCCGGTACTCAAACTGACCTGGTACACCATACTATGAGGTTTTGCATGAAAGAAAATATGTTAGACACTGCTGTTATAATTTCTGCACAGAAATGAACTGCAACACATCCAAACACCACAAAAAAAAAAGAGCTAATCTCAACAAATACTGATCTCTCTGCTTATACTCTCTCTATTTCTCTCAAACAGTCTGAAATAGTTAATAATTTACCATTTTCAAGTGCATTCTGGGCATTTCGGAGGTTCTCCTGTCCTTATCTTTAAAAAACGCTTCTGAATGCAAACGCTCATAAACGCAGTATGCAAACCTGATGTTTTTTAACCTGCGTTTTCCTGCTGTCAATTTCCAGCGTTCAGAAGAGTTCTCCAAACGCACCGTGTACATGTAGCCTAACACTCAAGGGGTGTACAAGCTAAAGTCCCTAACTTACATTCATAAATACTATGGCCAATTTAGACAGGATCCAACTAACCTACCATCTTGTCTTTGGAGTGTCGGAGGAAACTGGAGTACCTGGAGGAAACCCACACTGGGAGAACATACAAACTGCAGGCAGGTGGTGTTATATCTGGGATTCAAACCAACAACCCTAGTATTACCAGGCAGAATTACTAACCATTTAGCCACTGTGCTGCCCTCTCATCAGGTACCAGTCAAGTTGCTGTAGCAGGCAGAACACAAAGTGCACCACCATTCTTTATACTTTTTGCAATTTTTCTGAGAATGTTGGCAGTTATGATCAGTACAAAATGAGCTATTCCTCTAAATGAGCCCTTATAAAATATAATTGCTGATGGCAATATCACATATCACTCTATAACTTTATCCAGGGTTTCTCAAACCAGGGTTCCTCCGGAAGTAGCTAGGGGTACCTTGAGCAATGAGCAATTTGTGCCTCTCAGATAAGTTTCCACCCACACCAATGATATTTTGAGCTATCTGTAAGAGGTAACTCTTTCCAATGACCACAAGTGTAAGGAGAATTCTTCCCACTGAGCATCACACTAATGTACTATGAATTATACAAATAGTCATTTTTAGCAGGGGTTTCCAGGGACGGGAACGTTATTTCAATGGTTCCTCTGTGTTAAAAAGGCTGAGCAAGGCTGCCTTCATCAAACTGACTGGAGTTTAGTATGAACAGTGTAATTATTTGTAGTGAGCCATGGAGCCAATCACATTTCTGCTTCAAGAGTTTACCATAGTTAGAATGAAAGCTGGCTGCTTGCTACATTGTATCTTATATTGTATCATTGATCTTTGTAATATAAATGGCACAGTAAATCATTAACACCTGCCTGAAAATGAACTTTTACTTTATCAATCAACTCATCCCCACACAGTACCTTTTGCATCATTTGCCCCTCCCTCTTAGATTGTAAACTCTCAGGAGCAGGGCCCTCCTAATCTACCTGTCTTGAATTGTATTGCAAAACTGGCCATAATCTGCATTTTGAGCAGTTTTCTGCTGTATCAGCCAAAATTTCTTCTCTGATTGGCATCAACTGGCTTAACAAAAGTCGATTCTTCAATCGACTTTTGTCAAGTAGTTTGGTTGAAAAATCTTAGACGAACAGCACCTGCATTGAGTCATATACTGTTTGGGTATAATGACAGCTGGCTGTCAGAATACAATAGCTGTCATTGCTGATTCATCTATTTAGCATGGATGGTAGAATTGGGGGGGGATTGACTGGAGTCAAGAGAAAACTTAATGTGTATGGCCAGCCCAACTGTACTGTCTCTACTTTATATTGTAAAGTGCTGTGCAAACTGTTGCTGCTATATAAATACTGTATATTATTATTATTATTATTACTAATAATAGAACATTATTATTATTTTTCCTATTATTGTTGCTGTTATTATTATTATTACTAATAATATACAATTATTATTATTTCTATTGTTGTTGTTATTATTATTATTAATATTACTAATAATATACAATTATTATTATTTTTCCTATTATTGTTGTTATTATTATTATTACTAATAATATACAATTATTATTATTTTTCCTATTATTGTTGTTATTATTATTATTACTAATAATATAAAATTATTATTCCTATTATTGTTATTATTATTATTAGCATTAGTATAATTATATGTAAGATTATTATTCATATTTTATTGTAATAATAATAATTATTATTATTATTAGTAGTAGTAGTAGTAGTAGTAGTAGTAGTATTAATAATAGTAATAATAATAATAATAATCGTACATATCATTGATGATTAGATCAGTCTATAACAAAGCCAAGTTTACCTGATTTTCTCCGATAAAACTTTTGTGCAGGCTCTTCTTAGCTGAGGACATTCCCATGTTCCAGATGAAAGTTTTCCTCCAAGCTCTGCTCCCAGCCCCCATCAGTCTAATGTTGCATCCTAAATGTCAAGTCCAAGCGGTAGGTCGCCCGGGAGGTTGTCCTCCTCCCATAGATGAAGGCGATGTAGATCATCCGATGTAGAAAGGTCGTTGATGGGGTGCAGTAAGTTCTGCATTTGTTCCTCCAATATATAAGATCCCCGAGCACCCTCCCCGGTGTTGCCCGGGCTCCTGGCTGCATTCCCAGCAGAGCTGTTCCGATGCTCCTGGCTGCCCATCCCGGCCCATCACACACAGCGACGTGGGACAAGTCAGCCCCGGAGCCGCCGGGCAGCCAGACGACAGCACAGCTGAAACCCGAGCCGCTGCCAGGTACACACGTGATCCGGAGCTGGCCAATAGTCAGGGGGATGGAGGGAGAACACGAGCACTTTGGAAGTCTATTCTAAGCAATAAGTATAGTAAACAGTGCTGGCTTCTATTTATAGAACGTCAACAATGGGGAGCCCCGGCTGCTGTCATCAATACCGACCATCGCTAATATATAGAATGATGGGAGCCCAGGGCTTGTTTTATAGAGCCAGGGATCGGTTTATGGTTTTCATCAGCACTGCCCCTTTTATTATTCTATGAAATCAACTAGGCATGAATAATTACCATTCTAGATAATTTCTTATACATTTATGAGGCTTACAAAATGGCATTGATTTAAACAGTATTTCCATTGTTAAAGTCAAATGAGACCCCCCCCCCCCATATGTTTGTCATGTGTTGTTCACATTTATGCGACATAACAAAAATTACAAATATTTCTTACCTTTATTTGGAGCGGATTTACACACAGGACTCTATGGGCAGCTTGTATTGTTCAGAAATCTTCAACGTACAACTAGGCCAGGTTCACACTGGTGCTCAGCTGCTTGGCAGAAGCACAGATCTATGCAGGGGTGGACTGACCATTTGGAAACTCGTGCACTGCCCGAGGGCCCGGGGTCAGTAGGGGGCCCCATGAGATGCCCCTGGTACCTTTTTCATAGGCTTTTTTGAGTTTGGGCAAGGACACAGGGGCCCCATGATCCCCTATTGCCTGGGGGCCCCATGTGTTGTCAGTCCGCCCGTGGATCTATGCACAGTTTTTGAGCATTTTACCTGTGTTTTTAGCAGCGGTCCCCATAGACTTCTATCAGGTCATGTGTTTTTGCCACGTTTTCTGAAAGTGCGCCAAAGATGCAGCATGCAGGACTTTTGGTGAAGTTTCAGAAAATGCTACAAAAGCACACAACTTTATAGAAGCCTATAGGACCAAGGGTAAACCCGTGGATAAAATGCACAAAAAATGCACACACACCCATGCTGAGTACCAGTGTGAACCCAGCCTTAGGGGGCAGACTGAGGGACAGTTTTTGCAAAGTGTAACATACAAGTTACCTCCAAACTTATAAAGAGTAAGGCTGACCATACGAGTCATTTGTTTAAATTCAACCAGATGGTTAAATTAAAGGAAATAACTCGATTCCCCCTATCTACATATTCAAAGAAGACGGGGAATCAATCCCAATAAGCTATTCTATTCTAACAGGGAGGAAACTTCCCCACTCTCAGAATACACTGATCAGCACCCCTAATTATAGCTGGCAGCACTCATCAAGAGAAAATTCTCCAACAGGCTGGTTGTATACAGGTCAATCAATAGATCAACTTGTGTACAACCAATATGCCTATACATGGATCACAATTTTAGCAGGTTCCTGCTGAACCAGCTGAATTATGATCCATTATGGCCTACAAAAAAAAAATATATACAGTGGGCTCAAGGGACATTACTTAAAATCAATGAGATGTGTCCCTTGTGCTTCTTTCTTCTAGTTGAGTAGAAACCTTTTGTCCTCCAATACCTTTCCCTACCTCACGCCTGCTGCTGTAATCTTCTGGTGTGGTGGGGGTTAACAGAACTGAGGAGCTGTTACAGGCTCTCATCAAGTGTGCCTGACTATGCCCACCCTTTCTGCCCAGGTGCTTCATTTATAGAAGCCGTACTACAACATCCAGGACTGGTGCTTCCACTAGGCAAACTAGGTGGCCGCCTAGGGCACAGCACAGACTGGAACTCTCCCTGTGTTTGATGCCGCCACGTCATGAATGATCCTCCAGCTGAGTGGAGGGGCAGCAGTGGGGGAGGAAGAAAGGATTGAAGAAGATGCCGGGTGTCTGGGGCCAGTGTAGCAGCTGAGCTTCCAGTGTTCCCCTCAGACTCAGTCCCTTACTGCAAGCTGACTGACGACTGCTGATCACTGTGGAGTTCCAGCCCTTCTCTTCCCATTCAACAATGGAGGCAGAGCTGTGCCTGCGGAGGAACGTAATGTCTGATGTCCCCATGATCCCCTATTGCCCGGGGGCCCCATGAGTTGTCAGTCCGCCCCTGGTTGTACACCAGTCAATCAATTGATCAACTTCTCTATAACGTCTGTACAACTATTTAATGGCCCTGTAAACTATTTTCATTAACTTGTTTCTTACTATGTTTTTCTTCCTCCTTGTAATGTCCTCTGTGTGTTTGGCAGTGCACGTTAGTTTTAGCCATTTGTACTGCTCATCTTCATAGTCCTTAGTTCATCTCGGGAGTGAGGGTGGCTACATTCCTACAAAAAAAAGCAATTTGGAGATTTGGAGGTGGCTGAGAGCAATAGAAGGTACTTTTTTTTCTGATAAACAGAGATAGCTTGTACTTCTGGGTATGGAGAAGCATGCGACTTGCTATTCTACATGACGTTATGTGAGAATGTTGGTGCTTGCTGATTGGCTAAGTGCTTTCAAATGGGGCAGGGCAGTGTCCTTAGCTTTCTATATGCTCCATCACATGGGTTGGAGCTTATTGAGAGCTTCTTCTCATCTGTTCTAGATGGAACAGAAGGGTAATGAAGAAATGGTGTATATGTGCTGCTGGAGAGGATGGAATTTAAAGTGTACTTCTACTTTTGCAGACAAACTATTTGATATTTGTTACATGTTACCATTCACATAGCATAACTTACAAAATTATCAAAAATTGCTGCTTACTTTTTTTACTTGCTGAAAAATCCAACCTAGCTTTCCCCTTCTATGTAATGTTAAGGAGGGGGCTGGGGAATTATGTTTACTTGATGCACCCTGTCTGTACTTTGCTGGCAGATCTTTATTATCAGTTGTAAACTAGATTTGCACTGTTTCAAATCCTGTATATGCTTCTCTGGTCCTCCACTACATAAGTGCTAGTCTGTGAGAGTTCATCCCACTCAACATATGTAGCAAAATTAAAGATAAAAATAAACAACAAAGCCTGTCAGGACTTGATTCATCTGCTGGTGGCACTGTGCTCCCCAGAGTGGAAAGTTGTAGTTCCAGTGTTCACCAGCAGGTGTCTCCCAGCAGCTAGCAGTTTCTAGTAATCAGTCTCCACCTGATGCTGGCTGCTGTGTAGGCATTTAGTCTCCTCTCTGCTAGTACACTTGGTTTCAGTGTTTTGTTTTGCTTTGCTTGCTGCCAGATATTGAGTGCTGTTTAACCCACTCCTTGCTCTGCATCCTGTACCCTGATGCTTTTTTTCTGCTCCCCTTGTACCTAATCACAGTCCTGGTTTCCTTCCCATCTTCTCCAGTATACCCTGTTTATCCGCGTTCCCTATCTTTGTACGTATTGTATATAGTTATATAGTTTGTAGTTAGGCTTCTTTTTACTTAGTCATTTTTGACTATATGGTTGTGGTTTTCTTGTAGTTTTATGTTTGCCTTGTGTTGGTGTTTGGATGTCTATGGTTTTTCTATAAGTAAATTTATTCTACGATATGTAGTCTGGTCTCGACTTCTAAGTGTAGCCATGCAGATCTGGCAATCCCAGCGGTTGATTCCTGACAAAGCCGCACTCTGGTTGGATTTATTCATTGTTGCTGACATCTGACACAGTATCCCCTTAGGACACACCCACTGAAGATATTCACTCCAATTGGACTTTCTCCATAAACACCTATGAATAAGCCCAATAGGGGTAAAGTACATCAGAGGGGTGTGGTCTAGGGTTGGGTACTGTGTCGATAGCCAGTTACATTGAATAAATTCAATAGTGTGACATTTGCAGAGTGTAAATTTGTTTTTTTTTATTTTTCTAGATGTGCACAATGCCTGTCCTAACAAAGGGTTAAAAATCACAAGGCATGGATGACACATTGTATGTATCTATGCGTAAAATAAAGTATGTCCCCTAATTGTACATCCAAGCAATCCCGAACAACACAAGCTGGTTTTAGAGTCCTATATATAAACTTGCTCCAAAGAAACAACGAGAAAGGTAAGAAATATTTTTAGGTATACTATGTGAATGGAACTTGGCCCAGACTGGCCATAGGGCACACTGGGCATATGGCCAGTGGGCCAAGGTCACCTGGTCCAAGGCCTGTTGATGACTGGGCTACATAGCGGGAGGTCACCTCACGCTATGCGGCCATGCCTGTGTTGGCTCTCCCACATCACCAACAATGTTATTCAGGACCAGCGGGTGAGGTCGGTGTGGCCATACCACCTGGAGCTCCAAATTGATGTCCCTCCCTTCCAAAGGCCATTGACACCTCAGAGGAGGCCAGCAACTGTCTCGTGTATCCTGCACAGTCTTTGGCAGTGTGTGTGTGTGTATAGTGTGTGTGTGCAGTGTGTGTGTGTGTGTGTGTGTGTGTGCAGTGTGTGTGTGTGTGTGTGTGTGCAGTGTGTGTGTGTACAGTGTGTGTGTACAGTGTGTGTGTGTACAGTGTGTGTGTGTGTACAGTGACTGTGTGTGTACAGTGTGTGTGTGTACAGTGTGTGTACAGTAACTGTGTGTGTAGTGTGTGTGTACAGTGTGTGTGTGTGTACAGTGTGTGTACAGTGTGTTTGTAGTGTGTGTGTGTACAGTGTGTGTACAATGTGTGTGTGTACAGTGAGTGTGTGTGTGTGCAGTGTGTGTGTACAGTGTGTATGTGTGTGTACAGTGACTGTGTGTTTGAAGCATGTGTGTGTGTACAGTGTGTGTGCAGTGTGTGTGTGTGTAGTGTGTGTACAGTGACTGTGTGTGTACAGTGTGTGTGTACAGTGTGTATCTGTGTGTACAGTGACTGTGTGTGTACAGTGACTGTGTGTGTACAGTGTGTGTGTGTGTACAATGTGTGTGTGTACAGTGACTGTGTGTGTACAGTGTGTGTGTACAATGTGTGTGTGTACAGTGACTGTGTGTGTACAGTGTGTGTGTGTGTGTGTGTACAGTGTGTGTGTGTGTGTGTACAGTGTGTTTGTAGTGTGTGTGTGTGTACAGTGTGTGTACAATGTGTGTGTGTACAGTGACTGTGTGTGTGTGTGCAGTGTGTGTGTACAGTGTGTATGTGTGTGTACAGTGACTGTGTGTTTGAAGCATGTGTGTGTGTATAGTGTGTGTGCAGTGTGTGTGTGTAGTGTGTATACAGTGACTGTGTGTGTACAGTGTGTGTGTACAGTGTGTATCTGTGTGTACAGTGACTGTGTGTGTACAGTGTGTGTGTGTGTGTGTGTGTGTGTGTGTGTGTACAGTGTGTGTGTGTGTGTGTGTGTACAATGTGTGTGTGTACAGTGACTGTGTGTGTGTGTACAGTGTGTGTGTGTACAGTGTGTGTGTGTACAGTGACTGTGTGTGTACAGTGTGTGTGTGTGTGTGTGTGTACAGTGACTGTGTGTGTACAGTGTGTGTGTACAGTGATTGTGTGTGTACAGTGACTGTGTGTGTACAGTGTGTGTGTGTGTACAGTGTGTGTACAATGTGTGTGTGTACAGTGACTGTGTGTGTACAGTGATTGTGTGTGTACAGTGTGTACAGTGTGTCTAAAATGCCCAGGCCTGTTTTTATCCCAGTCTAGGCCTGAATGGAACACATAACAGATATATAGAGGGGTTTTCTCAAATTTGACAGCAAAGGTGGAAATATAATTTAAAGGAGAAGTATTTTATTGCTTTCTCATTTTTAAAGTCATACCTAGGTGGATGTAGCATAGATCTGATGGTGCTTCTGTCCCCTAAGGTTGAGAAATGAGCAATCAAACAACTCTGATCGCTCAGTTCTCTGCCACTCTGAGCAAAGACCCATGACTGTCAGTCTCCAGCTCTCTGCTCTGCCATTCCAGCACTCACTGGAGCACTGGGCTATGGAAGGGGCGGCTGGCTCAGGCTCTCGGCAGCTCCCTGAGTGGCTGGACCAGATGCCAGTCCAAGCTCCTGGGTGGATCCCAACCATACGGTCATGATCTTTCCCCAGCCTGGACCAGCTCTCTGACATCAGCCGACAGCGGGCTGAAAATGGGTCACAGAAGTGCAGATTGAACTGCACTCCTGTGATCCACAGAAGAAGCACAGCCAAACTAGCTTTGATTGTACTTCTCCTGTAAGTTAACCTGTTGCTTTGCCCTGCACATGCAAAACACAAGTTCATTTTAACTTATGAAATATGGAATAATAAAAATAATTATTAACAACAGATAAAAATGGATTGAACAATATCTCTGGTTGCAATATTATTAAAAGCTAGCTGATGGCAACAGCAGATTTCTGATCCACGTTGGCTGATTGGCTGACATTGTCAGCAAATCGGAAGATGGCATTGATCAGTCACATACCCTGGGGAAAGATCTTTAAACTGCGCTTAACTGAAATTGAACAGAGCCTACTATAAGCAGCTGGAGGCTGTTTAAACCACGGCACATGTTAGTGTTTTAGTGTATAAGGGTACAGAGAGGGTACATAGTAAATGTCATTTTTCTTTGACGGTGATGTGTTAGTGAGCCCATTCTTGCATCATCTTGGATCAAGTACTGGCAAATTCTGCCCCCCACCCTCTCTATTCTCATCCTGAAGAGTCACTCCTAAATACAACCACACAAAGACCTGTGTTTTTTTAAATCTATGTATTAGTAACAGACAGTTTATAATCATGTGCTCTGTGCTAGTCAGCTGGGGAATCTTTGTATTTTATTGTTGGTTTACTGGGAACTGCCTCACTCAACTATGAAATGAACCCACTGCTTGCACCTTTCTGCTTCTCCTATTTATAAATTGAGTTCAATGGCTAGTGTGCTATCACCTGCTCATTCTTTCTTGTATCTGTTTCTTCCTTTCTTGTATTTGCTGCAGACACGTATGTGGGGGTCCTAAGGTGGAACCTCACCCTAAAGGGGAAGTTCTGTTTTATGCCCTCCTCCGCCCCTACTCTAACACTTTTGGGCACTCCTTTTTTTTTGAGGGGGGGGGAGAGAAGGTACCTAATTTCAGTCTGATCACCTAGGCCAGGGGTCTGCAACCTTTAAGACATAAAGAGCCACTTGGACCCGTTTCCGAGAGGGAAAAAAAGACTGGGAGCCGCAAAACCATTGCAACATTTAAAACAAATCCGACACTGCATATATTGCAAAAAGCGCTCTGGTCATGAAGGGGGTTTAAGGGCCCAGTAAGCAAAGGGTTAATCAGGGCCACAGTGTATCGTCATAATCACAATCATAGCCTTAGGTCAGTGGTGGGCAACCTTTTTTTTCAACTGAGCCAAATCTCGCCAAAACCACGATTGAAATTTATTTTGAGAGCCACATTTTTAAAACTGAAAATACATCCCCCATATAGTAATTCATCCCCCATATAGTAATTCATCCCCCATAGTAATTCATCCCCCATAGTAATTAATCTCCCATAGTAATTCATCCCCCATAGTAATTCATCCCCCATATAGTAATTCATCCCCCATATAGTAATTCATCCCCCATAGTAATTCATCCCCCATATAGTAATTCATCCCCCATAGTAATTCATCCCCCATAGTAATTCACCCCCCATAGTAATTCACCCCCCATAGTAATTCATCCCCCATATAGTAATTAATCCCCCCTATAGTAATTCATCCCCCATATTAATTAATCCCCCATATTAAGTCCCCAAGTCCCCCCTGTGTCAATTCACTTACCTTTGCTCCGCATGTTCCTCTCGCCGTGTTCCCGCGCCGTTCCGGTGTAGCATGAAAATCTGTCTCCTATGAGGATCTGTCCCCCTCGACGTATCTGCGCATGTGCCAGTTTCAGGCATTAGCAGCCGATCGGCGATCTCCGGCACATGCGCAGATACGTCGAGGGGGACAGATCCTCATAGGAGACAGATTTTCATGCTACACCGGTCTTCAGGGCGGACTGTGAGAGGAGCCTAGCGGGAGCCTAGCTCCGCGGGCCGGATTAAAAGGTCCGCCGGGCCGTAGTTTGCCCATTGCTGCCCTATTGCCTGTCACCTGGTGGGCAGTGTGCTCCGGAGCCGCAGCCAAGGTGAAAAAGAGCCGCATGCGGCTCTGGAGCCGCGGGTTGCCGACACCCGACCTAGGCAATTCCACTGGTCACTGGAGAAACTAAAAGATATTAACATCTTCACAATTTACACTTACTTTGTGTGGGATAGCGACACTCTTAGGTCAGAGATCATATACCACTTCAGAGACACACACACAGAAGGACTTAGTCTTCTTGTTCCTACCTTCTTCTGTTCCTACCTGTCCTAGTAATTGACTACATAGTCATTTTGAGTAAGTAGCGCAGAACACTGGTGTATCTCCACCAGCTTATTATTTATTTATTACAGGTACTTATATAGTGCCGTCAATTTACGCAGTTATATATATATATCTATATATAGTACATTCACATCAGATCCTAACCCTCAAAGAGCGTACAAACTAAGGTCCCTAACTCATGCACATACAAGGGCCAATTTGGACAGGAGCCGATTAACCTACCAGCATGTCTTTGGAGTGTGGGAGGAACCCTACGCAGACACAGAGAGAACATGCAAACTCCGCACATGTAGTGCCATGGTTGGGATTTGAACTGATGACCCTAGTGCTGCTACTGAAAAATATGCACACATACAAGGGCCAATTTGGACAGGAGCCAATTAACCCGCCAGCATGTCTTTGGAGTATGGGAGGAAACCAGAGTATGACACATTACACTGTACCATTAATCTTTGTCATCCGAAAGGCACAGAGTGAAGTCCCCACAGTTAGTTCTACAAGGCCTTGTACAGACATGGTCTCATGCTTAGGCCATAGGAAGGCTGTGTCCCACAGTAGGTCCCAATTTGGAAACTAACCACACTCCACCTACACTTTCACTAGCCACCACCACTTTCTCTCCCCAGCAGGAAGCTTCTCCTTCTTACTGTGCTCTTCTCCATAACCTCAAGGATTAACTGTGATATACACTCTTGGATTCATAAACAGAAGGGTTAACTCTTTACTGTATAACCCGAAAGGTTAATTAAGGCAGATGCTCTCTGTTCCCCAGTTCCTCAGATACACTATGAATGCACCTTGCAAATCACACTCGTTCCCACTTCCAAGTAACTGAGACCAGGCAATTCTTCTTTAACAGACACAGTAGCCGGTTGCAAGAAGAAAATGGAGAGATCGATTCCTCTGATGCAGATGCTCCTGCTGATCCTTCCATCCAGCTTCTTTCTGTTGCCCCCTGTGCTCTCTGGCCCCCCTGTGCTCTTTCCCACCCCCCATCACCCCCTGCAGCTCTCCCGGGTTCAACCTCCCTTATCCAGCCGGCTGCGGCGGGGATGCTGTCAGGATGGAGAGTGGAAAAGGAGCGGTAAATGTATAATTTACTGGCCCCTTTCTTTTTTGAATGGAGAGTCAGTGACCAATCACTGACTCTGTTCATTCATAACTGAGACATAGTAAGGCTGTGTCCTCAATCTCCTTTCTCTGTCTCAAAGGAAAGATGTCAGGGGTTTGTTTAAAAAGTAATTAAAAAAATGGTAAAAAAAAAACTAACAAAAAAAAAAAACTAATGACACCAGTGGCAGAACTACCAGGGTCACAAAGGTCGCACTTTCGACTTGGCCCTGGCATTTCGCCATCAGGCTCGGACACAAGGTCCCCTACTGGGGGGTCAGGGGAGCGCTTCGTGGTTTCTTGCA
Organism: Staurois parvus; assembly: GCF_062004578.1. Classification (NCBI taxonomy): domain Eukaryota; kingdom Metazoa; phylum Chordata; class Amphibia; order Anura; family Ranidae; genus Staurois; species Staurois parvus. The sequence continues at coordinate 6,510,784 of NW_028318358.1, forward strand.
CTGGGGCCCTGAAGGTTCTGAGTTCCATGTAGTGTTAGCACTGTTTGGGTGACAAACTTGCATATAACACTGTCCCTTCTCATATAGCTCAACATACTGGATTGGCTGTGCTGTGCCACAGGTTGTGCTATTCTTACTGTACATGCTGTCATTAGGAAAAGTCTCTCCAGAAATTTTGCTGAAAGTCTTTTTTGGGAGCCTGCGACTGGGTCCATTTACTCCCATGCCAAAACTGCAGGCTGATCCTTCCCTGTATATATCACCTCACAATGGGCAGTGAGTCAGATGCAAGGGAAGACACGACTCAACTCAGCATCCTCAACCTCTACAACACCTGTCAATAGTTAAAAGAACTGGATTCACAATAACCTTAAGTAGGCGCCTGCCTAAATGTCTCTCCCAAGTGGTTCTTTCTCCCATACAGAGGACATCATTTTCCAAAAAAGTTCTCACCGAGCATTGCACAGTTGCTTTTTCTAGTCCATCAAATGGGGAATCCTCATTCATCTTCAGTCCATGTGGCCATGTTAGGTCAATGATGTGTAACATTTTTTAGCTTAGCCAGAGAGAGTTTATTGTTTTATTTTTCTAGGCAGAGGCTGAGTAGCAGCCTGGGATGAGTCAACCTGTTAGTGAGACAGGAGTTCAGCTTAGGACAAGCTGGGAGGCTCTAACAGGTCAGGGCTTCTGGAGCCCTCCCACTCTTCCAGAAACTTAGAGAACTTTCTGGAAGAGGAGGGGAGGAGGCCTAGATCTGCATATTTGAGGGACCCTGGCCAATCCCCTGGCAGGAGGCTGGGCATGGTGTACAGGGCAAACCTTAAAAGTGGCAGAGCCTGTGCAGAGTCAGGAGAGTGTCAGGTGGAAGATGGAGTGAGAGGCTGGAGTGTGGACCCTGGGAAGAGGCACAGGGAAGAGGTCTACCTACAGGCAAGTGCTGGAGAAGAGGATCTCCACTGTACCACCCACGGGTGGACTGACAACTCATGGGGCCCCCAGGCAACAGGGGATCATGGGGCCCCTGTGTCCTTTCCCAAACCTAAAAAAGCCTATGAAAAAGGTACCAAGGGCATCTCATGGGGCCCCCTACTGACCCCGGGCCCTTGGGCAGTGCCCGACTATCCAAATGGTCAGTCTGCCCCTGGTACCACCGTCTCCAAGGGAGGGCAATCCTGAGCAGCAGGGAAGGAGCCAGCCCAGCAAAAGGCCTGAAGGCAGCCACCAACCCATTAAGCTATCAGGAAGGACAGTGTGAGTACTTATACACACCCTGGGTCGCATGGGGGGAGAGGGCAGTCAGGTGGGAAACCCAACTGGCTTCTCATATGGGGCTGCTGTGCTTAATTTGCAGTTTCTGGGCCCCTTGCCTAAGGAATGCCCTAAGTGCAGCAGATTGCTGGTGCCAGGCAGGTCTCTTGCAGACCTGTTAGTGTATCTGTGTGCCTGTACATCGTAAGGGCAAGCAGATTCTTACTGACAGGAAGACTCAATGAACTTCCATGGCACCCCACAACACTGTTGTAGTTCATTAAAAACTACATGCCGACAGCCGCAAAGACTGTCAGAGCTTGTAGTGTTCTCATTCACAGAATACTGTGAATGAGTGACGTGACCGCCTAGCAAAGCCCTGAAGGCCCATGTTTTGTTTAAATTGTGACAGCTGGCGGTGGGGGGGATCTCCAGCTAGCTGTCAAAATGGGAACTTGGGGGGTGCAGGGTCATTTCCGTTTCTAACATGTTACATGTTACGCCCTGAATACGGGTGTAACATGTAACATGTTACAAAAGGTGAACTTATCCTTTATAGTGGTTTTAACCCTTATATATACCCAATGAAGTGACTGGCCTCAAGTGATACACAGAGATGAAACAAATCCTCCTACATACATTTTGCCTGTTTATCTGCAGCAATTTCTTCTCTACAGCCATTCAAAGTGCAGGATTTATACAGCTTGTCTGAGCTTTCAGAAAGCAGGAGGAGAGCTGAAGTTACACTCTGCAGAGTTCAGTGAGAGATGATCGGAGGGAAGGGACAAATCCGCTTCATACAGTGTTTTTAGAAGAGAGCTGAGGCTGTCAATCAAAGACTGTGTATTGGAGCTCCCTCCCTTGTCACCTTTTTTCTCTTGGTGTCAGGAAAATTTGTCAGAAGTGACTCATACAGATAGCAGAGGAATGATGCAGCAGACAGAAATGAAAACTTAGTGTTCTGGATAGAGACAGGTACACACTATAGAGATGATATGCTTTGTTCAGTTTTCATGTGAGAGTTTCACAACCACTTTTAAGGTTCCAGCTCCATCAATTTATTCCTTTAAGCACCAGGCAATCAAAAGGCAGGATCTCCCCTAAAAAGGTCCTACAAGTGCGACAATGTAACAATGCAGACAGGGGATTGTGTTGTCACCCTGTAGCAGGAAGTGCCTAAACAAGAATCTTCATGGTAGGATAAATATGTATTAATTTAATAAAAACAGATTTAAACAGAACCATTTAAAGCAGAACTAAACTGTATCTGAGCACCACAACCTCACCCATTCATCCATGTCTCCATGTTTTATTTTGTTGTGAAATCACTTTGAAAAACAACCCCCTAACATTTGTAATCATGGCCATCTTGAGTAAGGGAAGAGGATTCATGTAGCATTTAGTTCCTAGAATCCATCTGTCCCTAAAAATGATATTAAAGGCCCGTATTCTAAAATAAGAAAGGAGATACTTGCTCTGTGCAAGGATATTGTAGGGCATGCATTAAGGTAAATTACCTTTTGACTTTAGAACCACTTTAAGCTCAGGCATGCAGACAGGAGGTTGTACATAGCTGAGAAAGCCCATCCTTCCCTCTTCCAGATGAAAATAACAAAAAAAAAAAAAAGAAGACTTCTGGGATGTATGACATAATTTTGGCCTAGGCCAGAAACATGGAAACAACTGAAGCTGTAAAAAAAAGTTTAAAACCTTCTTATCTATTTACTAAGAAGCATAAGGATTAAAAATAGATAATGTTGATTGAGAGAATTTTTGTTCCGTTTAAAAAAGAAAATGACTTAAAAAAAAAACATTTTAAAGTGAGATTTTAATAAGTATGTTAACATACACTGCCCAAAAAAATTAAAGGAACACTTTGAAAACACATCAGATCTCAATGGGGAAAAATATAACGCTGGATATCTATACTGATATGGACTGGGTAATGTGTTAGAAACATAAGGATGCCCCATCGTTTGATGGAAATGAAAATTATCAACCTACAGAGGACTGAATTCAAAGACACCCCGAAAATCAAAGTGAAAAAATTATGCAGCAGGCTGGTCCATTTTACTGGCAGGTCTGAAGAAGGAGCCTATTGAGCATGCTCCGAAATGCATTACCGCCCCCTTCACCTCCTACATCTGACTGCTCTCCAAGCTTCATTTTGATGCACAGACACATCCTAGACTCTACTTCCTGATCCTATAGACATAGTTTGCTGCTGGACGGCTGGATGTCCCACCTGGATCTTATTACATCACACGATGAGTCTTTTTAACTATTTATCTTGTAAGTGAAATTTATCCATTGTTTACTAAATAAATTGTCAATACTGCACTTAGAGGCGCCTTCCTCTCTGTTTCTTGTTACTGCATTAGAGCCTTGCTTCACTCTAAGAAGAGCTGCCTCAGTGTTACTGCTCCCATCCATCCATCCATCCCTGATATCCATCTGGCACCTTTATCCAACAGCTACAGAGGTTGGGCTCCAACAAGTGTGCCCTATATAATATACATTTTCTAGTCCATTTTATTGACATTTCATTGCAGCAACTCAAAATGGTAAAGTAGTTTGTATGGTTCCCATGTGCTTGTATGCTTGCCTGACAGTCTGAGGTGCAACCTGGCACCATCAAATGGACCGAAATATGATATCCCAGAGGTGTTCTATTGGACTTAGTTTAGGCAAGCGTATGGGCCATTCAATGATATCATTTCCTTCATCTTCCAGGAACTGCCTGCATACTCTCGCCACATGAAGCCGAGCATTGTCATGCACCAGGAGGAACCCAAGACCTATTGCACCAGTATAGGGTCTGACAAGGGGTCCAAGGATTTCATCCCGATTCCTAATGGCAGTCAGGGTGCCATTGTCTAGCCTATAGAGGTCTGTGCGTCTTTCCGTGGATATGATTCCCCAGACCATCACTGACCCACCACCAAAATGGTCATGCTGAACGATGTTACAGACAGCATAACGTTCTCCATGGCTTTTCCAGACCCTTTCACGTCTGTCACATGTGCTCAGGGTGAACCTGCTCTCATCTGTGAAAAGCACTGGGCACCAGTGGTGGACCTGCCAATTCTGGTGTTCAATGGCAAATGCCAATCATGCTCTATGGTGCTGAGCAGTGAGCACTTGGCTCACTATAGGACGTCTGGCCCTCAAGCCACCCTCATGAAGTCTGTTTCTGATTGTTTGGTCAGAGACATTCACACCAGTGGCCTGCTGGAGGTCATTTTGTAGGGCTCTGGCAATGATCATCCAGTTCCTCCTTGCACAAAGGAGCAGATACTGGTCCTGCTGATGGGTTGAGGGCCTTCTATGGCCCTGTCCAGCCTTCCTAGAGTAGCTGCTTGTCTCCTGGAATCTCTTCCATGCTGTTGAGACTGCTGAGAGGCACTTCTGGCAATGGCATGTATTGATGTGCCATCTGGAGGAGTTGGACTTCCTGTGCAACCTCTGTAGGGCCCAGGTATCGCCTCATGCTACCAGTAGTGACACTGACCCTAGCCAAATGCAAAACTAGTGAAAAACAGTCAGAAAAGATGAGTAGGGAAAAAAATGTCAGTGGTCTCCACCTGTAAAACCATTCCTGTTTTGGGGGTCATCTCATTGTTGGCAATCTAGTGCACTTATTGTTAATTTCATTAACACCAAAGCAGCTGAAACTGATTAACTAACCCCTCTGCTACTTAACTGACCAGATCAATATCCCAGGAGTTTAAATGACTTGATGGAATACTCTGATTAAAAAGTGTTCATTTAATTTTTTGAGCAATGTGTATTGTATGTTTACAGTAAAACTGCCTGGACACTTTCTCATACTCACACTAGGCCAACTGAGAGAAAAAGGCATAGAGAGAAAACTATTTCACTTTGTTAGAACAGTACAGCAGAATAAAAGTACAAATCAGGGCTTCAGCACTTTGAAATGCCAGCTTTCACTCTAGGATCAAAATGTCATCCAGCTCCTGTCTCCCTCGATGGGAGATTAAATGACAAAGCACTGTGTGCGAGGCGTTCATGTTATCTGCAGAGTAACAACTTTCTAAGGCTGGGAGGCAGCTCTAGCGGTAAAGTGTCAATGTTACGAGCTTGAAAAATATTTATCCTCATAGCTCAGAGTGCTCCAGAGGCTTTTTGATCCTTTGCAATTAAAAATAAATAGGAATTACTAATGAATATATATATAACCTATGACCATAACAGCCCTGTAATTAAGTAGAAGAATGTTCAATAAAATGTTGGGCAACGTGAGGATGTAATATTACTTTTCCATTGTGTGATTTGCTGCCAGCTAAGGGTAAACAGAGCCTTTAAGTCAGCATTAAGTGATTTGGGATGTTGACTGATCAGCATTGCCCTTAAACAAGTATATGAGAGTTCAGAAAGTAGTCTATGATTTTTATCATATGTATATTTTAAATGATAGAGACAGAATATCAACCAAAAATCCAGAAAAACTCATACAAATGAGTTACAGTTCAGTGAGTAAAATAAGTATTTTCTTCCCAAGCAAAGCATGACTTAGTACATGGTAGAGAAACCATTGTTGACAAGCACAGAGGTAAGACGTTTCTTGTAGTTGGTTAACAGGTTTTCACACATCTCAGGAGGGATTTTGCTCCACTCTTCTTTACAGATCTTCTCTAAATCCTTAAGGTTTCTTGGCTGTCGCTTGTCAACTCGAAGTTTCAGTTCCCTTCATACATTTTCTAAAGGATTAAGGTCTGGCTAGGCCACTCCATGACCTTAATGTACCTCTTCTTGAGCCGCTCCTTTGTTGCCTTGGCGGAATGTTTTGAGTCATTGTCATGCAGGAGGACCCAACCACGACCCATCTTTAGTGTTCTGACTGGGAAGAAGGTTCTCGTCCAAGATTTTACTATACATGGCCCCATCCATTGGCCCCTCAATGCGGCAAAGGTGGCCTGTACCATTAGCAGAGAAACAGCCCAAAAGCATAATGTTTCCATCTCCGTGCTTGACTGCAGGGATGGTTTTCTTAGAGTCATAGTCAACATTTTTCCTCCAAACATGGTGAATCAAGTTAATGCCAAACAGCTCAATTTTGGTCTCATCTGACCACAGCACTTTCTCCTAATCCTTCTCTGAATCATTTAGATGTTCAATGGAAAACTTCAGATGGGCCTGTACATGCGCCTTGTCAGGGCTCCAGGGTGTGACCAGAGGTATGTGACTGACGCAGAGAAACGCAGGCTTCAGATATGTTATAAACAATAAGACAATTTATTAAAGACTAACAATACAAACATAAACGCAGTGCAATACTAAACATAACACAGTGCAAACGAACCAAACCAAACCACCCACAGATAACAATATATACAATGCAAGCGTCGTCAGGCAGGCTGGGTCAATAACAATCGGGCAGGTAGGAACAGGGGGTCAGGCAGAGAATGGTCGAGGTCACAAGCCAGGGATGAAACAGGAGAAGTCAGCAGAGGTCCGGAATCAGGCAGGGTCAGCAACGAATCAGACAGAGACAGGAACAGGAATGCAGGAACAAGATACAGGGCCCAGGAAAAACACACACCAAGGCAGAGACTGCAGGTCTGGCCATCCCTTAAATACACCTGCATCAACTTCAGGTGTTTGGCTGGCTGCAGGGTTGAGTCTCTGATTGCCGGGAGCACCCGATGGCCATCCCTGGTACTGCAGCCCACAAGGCAGGTGGGTCCCACCATTACTGGCAAGTCCATTCCTGACAGTACCCCCCCTCAAGGAGCGGCCTCAGGACGCTCCAAACAGTCATAGCTGGGCAAAATGTTCCACCGCCCGGGTCTGGTAACTGGCGGGATATCAAAGACTGGCACATCGGGCAGGACTCCGGGCAGCGGCACATCGGGCTGGACTCCGGGCAGCGGCACACCGGGCAGGACTCCGGGCAGCGGCACACCGGGCAGGACTCCGGGCAGCGGCACACCGGGCAGGACTCCGGGCAGCGGCACACTGGGCAGGACTCCGGGCAGCGGCACACCGGGCAGAGGCACATCGAGCTGGACTCCGTGCAGCGGCACATCAGGCAGGACTCCGGGCAGCGGCACATCGGGCAGGACTCCGGGCAGTGGCACATCAGGCAGGACTCCGGGCAGCATCGCATCAGGCAGAACTCCAGGCAGCGGCACACCAGGCAGAGGCACATCGAGCTGGACTCCGGGCAGAGGCACATCGGGCAGGACTCCGTGCAGCGGCACATCGGGCAGGACTCCGGGCAGCGGCACATCAGGCAGGACTCCGGGCAGCGGCACATTGGGCAGGACTCCGGGCAGCGGCACATCGGGCAGGACTCCGGGCAGCGGCACATCGGGCAGGACTCCTGGCAGGACTCTGGGCAGAGGCACATCGAGCTGGACTCCGGGCAGGACTCCGGGCAGAGGCACATCGAGCTGGACACCGGATCACCAGGGGGAGCAGCAGGCACCGGGCCACCAGGCGGAGCAGCGGGCACCGGGCCCCCAGGCGGAGCGGCGGGCACCGGGCCCCAGGAGGGGCGACAGGCATCGGGCCCCCAGGCGGAGCGGCGGGCACCGGGTCATCAGGCATGACAACGGGCATCGGGTCACCAAGCATCAGGTCATTTGGCTCGCCAGTGGGCACCGCGTCATCTGGCAAGGCAGTGGGCACTGAGTCACCAGGCACGACAGTGGGTTCCGAGTCACCAGGCATGACCGCGGGCACTGGGTCAGACATTGGATCGTCTGGCTGGACAGCGGGCATCGGGTCACCAGGCATCAGGTCATCAGGTACCGGATCGTCTGGCTCGACAGAAAGCACCGAGTCATCTGGCGCTGGATCGTCTGGCTCGACAGCGGGCATCGGGTCACCAGGCATGACCGCGGGCACTGGGTCATCAGGCATTGGATCGTCTGGCTCGACAGCGGGCATCGGGTCACCAGGTATGACAGTGGGCTCCGAGTCACCAGGCATGACCGAGGGCACTGGGTCAGACATTGGATCGTCTGGCATGACAGCGGGCATCGGGTCACCAGGCATGACAGTGGGCACCGGGTCATCAGGTACCGGATCATCTGGCTTGACAGCGGGCACCGAGTCGTCTGGCAAGACTGCGGGCACCGAGTCGTCTGGCAAGACTGCGGGCACCGAGTCGTCTGGCAAGACTGCGGGCACCGAGTCAACTGGCGGAACAGCGGGCATCGAGTCAACTGGCAAGACTGCAGGCACCGAGTCGTCTGGCAAGACTGCGGGCACCGAGTCATCTGGCAAGACTGCGGGCACCGAGTCAACTGGCGGAACAGCGGGCACCAAGTCGTCTGGCAAGACTGCGGGCACCGAGTCGTCTGGCAAGACTGCGGGCACCGAGTCAACTGGCGGAACAGCGGGCATCGAGTCAACTGGCAAGACTGCAGGCACCGAGTCGTCTGGCAAGACTGCGGGCACCGAGTCGTCTGGCAAGACTGCGGGCACCGAGTCGTCTGGCAAGACTGCGGGCACCGAGTCGACTGGCGGAACAGCGGGCACCGAGTCGACTGGCGGAACAGCGGGCACCGAGTCGTCTGGCATAATAGGATCATCAGGCTGGATCAGTTCATCAGGCTGGGTAGAAATATCATGCTGGGTAGAGACATCAGGCTGAATGGAGGCATCAGGCTGAATGGAGGCATCAGGCTGGGTGGAGGCATCAGGCTGGGTGGAGGCATCAGGCTGAATGGAGGCATCAGGCTGGGTAGAGGCATCAGGCTGAATTGTGGGCGCCGAGGCACCAGGCTGCACCATGGAAGGCAGGTTCTCAGATGGGAGGCTGACCGGTTTGGATACTGGCAGGATGGTATTGGTTGGAAAGAACTTTCGCCTTTTCCTGGTTTTAGTTACCGGAGTACTGTAAGTAAGCGCAGGTTTGTAAACGGATGGAGCAGCTGGAGACAGAGAAGAGCTGGAGGATGGAACAGGGGAGGGAACAGTTGCTACAGAGGGCTACAGGGGGAACAGGGTACTGACATGCGGTAGATAGCAGGGTATACTGGGCTGTAACTGGTGGTGCTGTTGGGAAAGCAGGAATAGAGCTTTGAAGAAATAGATTTGAAGCAGGACTGGGTTTTTGCAAGCTGACTGAGGCTGGGTGCAACAAGTCTGACCATGTCTGCAGTATGGGTTGAACAAAGCTCAGCTTACACAAAGCCTGTCTGACCAAAGACTGCACTGAATTTATACAATCCCTTAATACCTGTGGTGAACATGCAGCATAATGCTCCAAGAAGTAACCCACATCATCCTCTAATAACCATACCAGGGACTCTACCTGGTCTGCACTAAATGGCGGCAAAAATTCATCCCTGCATTCGGGGGTACCAGATGAAACCAACTCAGCACAAACCTGAATCAATGGCTGCACCTCAGAGAATTCTGTGCCCTGATCTACTAGAACATGAGCGATCCGTATACATTCTAGCAGTTCATCCCTGGGATACTCCTTCAGAGTTTGATAAGCATACTCTCTGTCATCAAACACTAGCAGAGATAAATACACAAGCTCATCAAGATCCATCCTTCCCAGCAACAAGCCAGGATGGCTTCCCTGTGCAGCCACTTCTGGTCAGGATGGGCCTTGGTGTAATGTCAGGGCTCTGGGGTGTGACCAGAGGTATGTGACTGACGCAGGGAAACGCAGGCTTCAGATATGTTATAAACAATAAGACAATTTATTAAAGACTAACAATACAAACATAAACGCAGTGCAATACTAAACATAACACAGTGCAAACGAACCAAACCAAACCACCCACAGATAACAATATATACAATGCAAGCGTCGTCAGGCAGGCCGGGTCAATAACAATCGGGCAGGTAGGAACAGGGGGTCAGGCAGAGAATGGTCGGGGTCACAAGCCAGGGATGAAACAGGAGAAGTCAGCAGAGGTCCGGAATCAGACAGAGACAGGAACAGGAATGCAGGAACAAGATACAGGGCCCAGGAAAAACACACACCAAGGCAGAGACTGCAGGTCTGGCCATCCCTTAAATACACCTGCATGATCAACTTCAGGTGTTTGGCTGGCTGCAGGGTTGAGTCTCTGATTGCCGGGAGCACCCGCTGGCCAGCCCTGGTACTGCAGCCCACAAGGCAGGTGGGTCCCACCATTACTGGCAAGTCCATTCCTGACACGCCTCCTTGAGGAAGGGAACCTTGCAGGTGCTGCAGGAATTCAGTCCATGGCGGCATATTGTGTTACCAATGGCTTGTTTGGTGACTATGATCCCAACTGTCTTGAGATAATTAACAAACTCCTCCCATGTAGTTCTGGGCTGATCCCTCACTTTTCTCATGATCATCCTTACTCAATGATGCAAAATCTTTCTTAAACTTCAGACCAAGGGCGATTGATGGTTATTTTGTATTTCTTCCATTTGCAAATAATTGCTCCAACAGTTGTCTCCTTCTCACCAAGCTTTTTGCTGATGGTCTTGTAGCCTTCCAGCCTTGTGCAGGTCTACAATCATGTTCCTGATGTCCTTTGATAGCTCTTTGGTCTTGTCTATGGTGGTGAGGTTTGAATGGAAGAAACAGGTTCTGTGGACAGGTGTCTTTTATACACATAACTTGTTGTCATTAGGAGAACCTTCCTAAATTGATAGGACTAACCTGTGTGCCACATGAGCACAGAGCCAGTCTGTTGGAGCCAGAATTATTGTTGGTTGGTAGTGGATCAAATAGTTATTTCACTCACTGAACTGCAACTCAATTTATAACATTTGTATCATGTGTTTTTTATGGACTTTCGGGTGATATTCTGTCTCTATCATTTAAAATACACCTATGATAAAAATTATAGACCCTTAATTTCTTTGTAAATGGGCAAACTTATTGCAGGGGATCAAATAATTATTTTTGCCACTGTATTCATATAGCATCTCTGCATTACACTCATATTTCTGCATGTTGTATCTCTTTACAAATGCCTGCTGATCTGCCTGAAGCCCAGTGTGCTTCTAACTTCTGTTAGTGAGCCAACAACACTACCTCTGCTACATTGAAATCTCAAGATATGCGTAACTGTCTTCTGTTGGACTACAGAACACCAAATCCATCTAAATCTGTGCATTTAACACTACCTTCTCCACAGGCTGAACATGCTACTGTCCATGGGTGGTTCCATTACTCCTCCATCTAGAGTGGACCTACCCTACAACAAGAAGTGTGTTATGCTTTTTTTCAGTGCGAATGCCGTTTTGGCACCTCCAGCACTGAATGTATGTAATGGCAAGGGGTTATGGGGTGTGCTGTAGGGTCTATTGTTAATGGAGAATCTATTGTTGCAAGGGTCTTTTGTCAATGGGGGATCTATTGTTGCAGGTGTCTATTGTCAATTAGGAATCTATTGCTGCAGGGGATCTATTGTTGCTCATAGGAATCTACATCCTGTTTCCTAAGGAGTCTCAATCCTTCCTGATTGCATCTTCAGGTGTCAGTGCTGAAGGATTATACCACAATTTTATACCATGGTGAGGCTGTTCTGTAGTCCAGCAGGGAAGAACTGAAGCAGGATTCATCAAACTCTTTGGGATATCATTGCATCAGAGTCAGAGTGCACAGGAAGTGAGGAACTCACTGGATTTGTGGCAGGATCAACGTATATTTTTCTTTCTTTGCAGCATTTTTAAAGAGATGAAACATGGGAAAATGTACATTTTAAGGAAAGCTAAAAAAAAGGATAAACATGACCATTCAACTTACCTTTTGTCTGACTATGTGTACTGCTATTTTACTTTCTCCATTTTAAGTAGGAATGAATGAATCTATTTGCATGATACAGAACTCACGGGTAATTTGGATGGTTGTCCAGGGAGCCGTGATTAGCTGCTAGTGAACCCAGTTTGCTCTGTTGAATGGTAAAATCTCTCCAGTGACTATTTTCCTAATCACTTCCATTCCCCAAAGCTGAAGCCTACTTCTTTAGGCTAGTGTGGTATACCAAGGTGTGTTTTACTCCTAATCTGGTTTTGGCATTTTGTGCAATGGCTAGTTTTTATCTAGATTGTATTGAAGACAGACTACATTTTCTTCTACAAGATAAAAACCTTATAGTACAATTTTATGTCCTCTATACATTGCACCCAAAGGCAAAAAGCCCAAACAGATAATTATCTATTTACTTTGCATATTACAGTTTGTGAATTTGCCTCGAGATCTTATTTGTCATATTGTCTGTTTTGCCCTCAGACTGTATATCCTCCTGGCATGCCCTCATAGGGCTAAGCCCTTTTTTTAATGCCATCCACCTTTTCTGTGTGGGATCTGATTAGATGACCCTAGGCTTTGTTTTCTCCTGTTCACATCTGTTCTAAACTAGGTCTTTTCTGCTCCCCATATTTGAATGTATTTTATTGTTTTCCAGTAGTATCTGATTGTAACATAAAATATCTAAATGTTTGCATATTCCAAACATACCGATTTAGTATTATTATTCTTAGCTGTTGTTAGATTTGTTATAGCCTTGGCTATGGTAGTACTAAAATATTGCCACTGGAAGGCTTTAATCAGCAATAGAAATTTTAAACCTGGTGGTCATGTACTTTTCTGATGTAGTATTAAAGCATATTTAAACACAAAAGCAAAAATGTTATATATTGCAGCTAACCAATCCTAAAATGTGGTGACTGTATTAGGTTTCTTTCTTTTTTTCCTTTATTTTCACCTGATGGTCAGCCAGTAAGCCTCTTATTTTTCCACTTCCTTTAACATACCATACTGTCCAGACAAAGTAGCAGTAAGAGGGTCGAGTCAAACCATTTAACACTGACAGGGGTGCTTAGAATAGTCAGCTGTTATTCAATATGTAAAATCTTTATCACAAAAGGAAAAAACTATTGCTGTAACTGCTTAAAAAGTGTTAACTGAAGTCTGACTTTAATTTGTTAGTCAAATCCATGTAAATCTGCTTGTGCATTTAAGGCTACATTCTCCACAGGTTTAAAATGCTGCTGTCCATGGGTGGTTCCATTACTCCTCCATCTAGAGTGGAGCTACCCTTCAACTGGAAGTGTGTTACTCTTTCTTCAGGGGAATGCAGTTTTGGCACCTCCAGCACTAAATATATGTAAAGGGAGGGGTGATGGGGTGTGCTGGAGGGCCTGTTGTTGATGGGGGATCTATTGTTGCAGGGGTCTAGTGTCAAACAGGGATCTATCATTGCCTACAGGTATCTTCATCCTGTTTCCTATGTGAGTCTCAATCCTTCCTAATTGCATCTCCAGGTTTCAGTGCTGAAGGATTATACCATCATGTGTGAATGTAGAAACAAAATGTATGGTTAACTTCCTAACTTCTCCTGCATTTTCCATAATAGCGGAATGTGCGCACAGACATTTAATCAATAAAATAATTGAGAGATATAAGAAAATGTCAAGTGATTTACCTCCCCAGTTTCTACTGGAGGTAAAATGTCAGCCTTAGGTGGTCTAGCCTTAAAAGTACATTTTAACTCTCCGCAGAGTAATTCCACATGCATGATTTGAGATAAAAGTTGGGTTAATGTTTGGTGTTTTCCTGCCAATACTGTCCTGTTTAGGGTAGACAACTAAAGTTGTAGACCAGCATTTCTCAACCATGGTTCTTTGGAACCTTAGGGCTCCGTAAGAGTTTTCAAGGAGGTTCCTTGAGCAATGCACAACTTCTGCTTCTTAGATGAGTAACCTTTGAAACCAATGATCTTTTAAGTTATCTGTAAGGGAGGGGGGATTCTTTAAATGTAAGGAGAATTCTTACTGACTTTCACATAATGTACTGTGAGCTGTAGATACACAGTTATTAGTAGAGGCTTCCTGAGCAGGTAAAGTTATTTCAAGGGTTTTTCCATGCTAAGAAGTTTAAGAAAGGCTATAGTAGACAGTGGTGTTGATTTACTAAAACTGGAGAGTGCAGAATCTGGTGCAGCTGTGCATGGTAGCCAATCTGCTTTTAACTATAGCTTCTTCAATTAAACTTTGGAAAAAAAACCAGGAAGCTGATTGGTTTCTATGCAGATCAGCACCAGATTTTAGACTTTCCAGTTTTAGTAAATCAACCCCACAGTTGAAAATTTTAAACTTTAAATTCATGGGGAGCTGGGGGATAGGTTCCATTATATTCCCAGTATTTCATTTTAACTCACTAAAGAAAAAAATAAATATTTTTTTAAATGTTTTTTTTAGCTCTGATCATCATCAAGAATAAATATACACAATACTCTTATGCATATCCTTAGAAGTGCAATGAGTTTGAGTCTTGAAGAACAACTGTCTGAATAAAAAGCAATCTTACCAGTAACAGGCAATGATTGTTGCTGCTATTTTATTCCACTCCAGTTGTAAACTGAAGAATTGCAGTTGGGTTTCTTAAAAAAGGAGGCACTGTATCTGCAGCCATCACAAACCAAAACAACTAAACTGTTTGTTTCTTATTTAAAGTGGTTGTAAACCCTTACATATATCCAGTGCAGTGAATAGCATCAGGTGATACACATAAATAAATCAAATTCTCCTACATACATTGTACCTGTCTATCTGCAGTCTTCTCTTCTCTACATCAGTTCAAAGTACTGAATTTATAAAGCTTGTCTGAGAGTTCAGAAAAAAGGGGGCAGAGAGCTGAAATTACACACTGCAGAGCTCAGAGAGGATAATTCTGGGAGCTGATTGGAGGGAAGAGACACACACACACCCTCCACACAACTCACAGGAATAGAGATGAGGCTGTTAATCTGCTGGAGATCTTCCCTTTTCACTTCATTTTTCTCTTGGTGTAAGGAAAACTTGTCAGAAGAGATTCATGCTGATAGCAGAGAACCAAAGCAGCAGACAGAAATCGCACTTAAGGCTCCTAAATGAGACACAGTCAGGGGCGGACTGACCATTTGGAAACTCGGGCACTGCCCGAGGGCCCGGGGTCAGTAGGGGGCCCCATGAGATGCCCCTGGTACCTTTTTCATAGGCTTTTTTGAGTTTGGGCAAGGACACAGGGGCCCCATGATCCCCTATTGCCCGGGGGCTCCATGAGTTGTCAGTCCGCCCCTGGACACAGTACACACTATACAGGAATATGCTTTCTTTATATTTCATGTCTGCGGTTTACAACCATTTTAAGGGAAGTGGGGGCAGTCATGATAACTGTAGATAGCTCCTCATTTTGTGCTGTGCTGAAAATCAGTGGTTCTGGATGCACTGTTGAAGCATAACTTGATTATTTTCCCTGCTCACTATCCAAAAATGATATTCCTTATTTTCTGTATTTGTGGTGGAAGTGGGAATAGATTTTTTTTTGCTAATGGCAACAAACTGTAGATGTAATGCCCTCTAGTGTAGATAGTTTTTTTTATATAGCTAGAGGCTTGCTAGAAGCCTGTATGTAAGTCAGCCTGGGAGTGAATCAGCAAGGTTACTTTAGGTTAGAGCTGGAGGACTCTACAGGTCAGTCTTCTTGTACCTCCCCCTGCTCTAGAAATTTGGAGAAGTTTCTAGAAGCCAGTGAGTGGAGGCGAGGAGGGGCTGATCTGCATATTAATGGGAATGTGACCAATCCCTGGCAGAAGGCCCAGTAGTGTGGGAGATCAGCCCATAAATACGAGATAGCCTGGCCAGCAGGGGAGTTGGGTGCAAGATGGAGTGAGGAAGTTCTGCTGGTGAAAAGCCTGTGAGGGGGCCTGGAGGAAAGAGGTCTACCTGCAGGCTTGGAGATGGAAAGTGAGACCTCCACTGTTCTACAGTCTTCCCTGTCAGCAAGGAAAGAAGCCAGCCCAGCCTAAGGCCTGAAAACAGCTTCACCTTTTAAAGCTACAGGAACAGGACAATGTGGGTACCTCTACACCCCCTGGGCCTACAAAGGGGAGGATAGTCAGGTGCCATACCTAACTCCCTGGGACAGCATTCTTATGTGCCTTGGAATCCCTTGCCCTGGGATATTCTTCATGACAGCCAGGTGGATGAGGAGATTTTCATCTGGGGTCTGAAGAAGGTTAATTTAACGAGACTAAGTGCTCCTAGTGAGCACTGTGTGCTGATCTGTTAAGAGACAAGAGGCACTCAAGAGGGAGTAGAAAGTCCAGGATTGCATTTCTTTCTGCTTTATGTACATAGCAGGTTTGTCCTCAAAGTTGTTTCAATTCCATTGAGCTTCCCATATACCCCTAGACCCCTTACAAGCTATTTAACCCCTGATAAAACAATTAAGCTCATGGACTGTTTACTGACTTTGGATGCAAAAGTGGAAAATGTGTGTTGCATGGCTGTGCAGGAAAATAGGGGGACCCAAAATCAGCGTCTCTCATGGGGATTGCGCTACATATAACCAGTGAAGTAACTGGCCTCTGGTGATACATAGAGATTAAGTAAATCCTCCTACATAAGTTGTACCTGTTTATCTGTAATAATTTCTTATACAGCTTCTCTGTGATGCCAGAAAGTAGGGGGTGAGAAGCTGAAGTGACACTGCAGAGCTCAGTGAGGAGAGCTGAAAGCTGATTGAAGGGAAAAGACACACACCCCTTCATTCAGCACACAGGAACATAGCTGAGGCTTTCAATTACAGGCTATGTGCTGGAGCTCCCACCCCTGTCACCTTTTTACCTCTTGATGTCATGAAAACTTGTCAGAAGTGATGCATGCAGATAGGAGAGGAAGGAAGCAGCAGACATAAATGACACTCAGTGCTCTGGATTAAAACAAGTACACACTATAGAGGGATGCTTTGTTCATATTTCATGTTTGAGGTTTACAACCCCTTTAAAGCTAGTTAGTTGTTATAGGATGCAGCATAAAATTGCTCTTTATGCTTTTCTTATTTAGAAAACTTGATAGTTTTAAAGAACTGTAAAGTCCAATGACTATATATATTGTTGATGAGGTATTAGTAATGCAGGTCTTATGTGTTTTACATTTTCCCAGTGTCACAGTGTCCCTTGTCTGCCATTTGTGTAGTAATCAGTTGACACGTGGAGTAGACCCTTCACAAAGGGACATATGGGATCTAGAGCCAGAAGCTCCCACAGAGGGAACATGAAGACTGGGATCATGGAGGGAAGTATGAATTTCACCGCTTCTGGTTTTATACAACATTCACACTTAAAGTGTTACTAAACCCAGGACCCTGCATTCACTATATCTGGTCTCACACAGTACACAGAACATGGAAATGTAATTATTTTATTAAATATAAACTGCTAAATAACTTTTCTCATCAGCAGTTAGAGCAGTCTTGTGACTTATATCAGTGTCCACCAGAGTGCTGGTTAAAGCTTGTAGGAGGAGTTTTCATTCTCCCCTGATTGTCCTATGAGGATGCTGGACCCCTGACCCTTTGCCTCAAGAGTGCTGATTGGCCCTGTGCTGATCACATGCACTCTCCCAAGAAAAGAAAAAAATATTTTGCAATACACACTGAACTGAGCATGTGTAGTTTGCCCCCATCGCTTTGTACTATCAACAGATGGGTGATTCGGGGGTTGGCATCGTCAGCTGTTTTTCACACTTTTTTGCATGCAGTTAGGCTTGACTGTTTTTTTTTTAGGCACTCCCATTGAAGTCTGTTGGGGTCAGAAACACAGGAACCTGCTCCAAAGAAGCTACTACAACTTTTCCGAGCAGTGACAGCACATTGCTCAGATGTAAGCAAGCAGAATAGAATAACATGGAAATCTGAGTGTCAAGTGTTGAAACTGTTCTGGAAAATTGGCTCAATACACTCAGGTGTGAATAGGCATGGACGTTTTCACTGGAGTTCTCCTTTAATCCAAAACGATTTCAATATTAATGTAAATGGTAACGATCCCCTTCTGCCTTGCTGGCTGTTTGTAAAAACAATGCCAAGAGCCATGGGTTTATTCTAATTACAGTGAAATTCTCCTGTAAGACATCACAAACTGATGAATGGCGAAGGAAATTACTTCCACACAAGTCTGTAGGAAACAGCACACAAAATGATTTCAGGTCATTTTCATTTACGTGAAGTTATTACGTCTTTTACATCGACAATATATTCTTTCATGCAGAAACAACTTGTGTTTTAGCCTTTTTTTTTCTTTTTCAAGTAAGAGGAAAAAATGACAGCCAAGGCAAACTTAATAGAGCAATAGAAACACTGGAATTGAGCAGTTTTCCTGGCAAGCATTGCAATGAATGGGATTCAGTTCAAGGATAATGGTACATTATAGCTGAAGGGTCTTCTAGGATGTGCTAAGAACTCAAACATCTGGCAATTATAAGATCTTTGCCCCCATAGACAGATTAGTATAATATTCCTGTTTGACAACATGTAAGGCAGGGTTAGAAAAACGCTTCATTTGTTACAGAACTGCAAACATGCCCAGCTAACTAGGGCCTTATGGATTTCATTATAATCAGGCATTCATCTGACTGTTAATGATGGGACTTGTAGTTCAGCGTTGTTGGTAAAACTCAATGATTCCCATGATAAACTATGTGCATGTGCTTTTTTTTTTTAAACAAAGGAGAACAACTAATTATAACATACTGCTGAATGTTAATTAGTGAATGTTAATTAGCTAATCCATCTTATAGTTACACATCAGGTTTGGGGAGCCACTTGATTCGACTTTCATTGGATACGTTTGCAATTTTTTTGTGTCATATTTCTAATGATATGTGATATACCCTTTTTAGCAGAGTATATGTAACAATCATTATGCACTATGCAATTTTCTACAAGGAATGCAACTGATTCAAGTCCTTGACTATGTCAAGAAACAAGCTGTAATGAATATTTCAAAATTATGACAGTCTTTGTTTGTGACCGGATTTTTTTTCAGGATGCTTGTAAATGTATTCTTGATTACTAAGCTCCACTTGCAGGGTGAATAGTATAAACTGGGCTTGCTAGCTGCTACAAGAATAAGCAGTGCTTGGATGTTTGGATTAGGAAGCTGGGTTCACACTGTTGCACTGCGGTAATGCGTTAGTTGCATGGGTGTGCTGGGGTGCCATTAATCCTTAATGCCACCCCAATGCAACTGTGCTGCAGTACACCACAAAGCAGAGTAACACACTACTGTTGTTGTGGTGCGTTATGGTATAAAAAATAGTGCATGTACCTTACTTATTGCATTTTGGTGCCTGAGTGGCTGGTGTTAATGCAACACACATTAATGTGTAGAGAAGAGAGACAGCAGCGCCACTCTAAGTGTAGAAGATTAAAATCAGGCAGATTTCACAAGCTCTTACATTAGGAGTTCTCTACCTGCATTAGGAGTATCTACAAGCTCTTACAGCCGGCTGTCTCCTCTGACAAGTCCATACTACTACAAGCCAGTGGCATGCCGAGGCAGGTACAGGGGGTGCAGTCCGCACCGACCGCTAGGGGTGACACCGGACCCCCTCCACCAAAAGGTAAGTTGTAAAGCAAGCCGACAATCCCCGCAGGATGGATCCGATC
The DNA here is from genome assembly GCF_062004578.1 of Staurois parvus. Taxonomy (NCBI): domain Eukaryota; kingdom Metazoa; phylum Chordata; class Amphibia; order Anura; family Ranidae; genus Staurois; species Staurois parvus. The sequence continues at coordinate 6,530,438 of NW_028318358.1, forward strand.
CATCTTGCGGGGATCGGCGTCTTTCTTTACAATTTACCTTTTATTGGAGCGGGTCCAGTGTCACCCTGTATAGGTTGCATGCCGACGATCCTGCGGGGATCATCAGCATGCAACCTATACGGGTGACACCGGTGTAGCGGCAAGATGTGTCTCCCATGTAGATATGTCCCCCCGAAGCAACTGCACATGTTCTGGTTTCAACCGGGACATGCGCAGTTGCTTCAGGGGGGACATATCTACATGGGAGACACATCTTGCCGCTACACCAGACCTGCTCCAAGAAAAGGTGAGTTGTAAAGAAAGTCGACGATCCCCACAGGATGGATCGGATCTGCAGATTGAGCATAATGGATCGGAGTCCAATCCATTATGCTTAATCCGCAGTTCCGATCCATTCTGCGGGGATCGTCGGAGGGGTTGTCACCAAGTGTTACCACACCGGGTGACAACAACCCTAGGGACGTCTCTGCTACAAGCCCCAAACTAAAGAAGGACTTGGACAGCACCTCCACATGGACCTTCTACTAACCCCCATTGCTGATGGTCCATCCCCAAACGCACACAGGGTAGAGGCGTCTTAGCGCTCCCTCTCCCCACTCTCACATTAATGTGTGGCTTAATGTACGTGCGTTAGCACACCACATCAGTTTGAATCCACCATTAGATATGGATACCCCTCGATACTCTCCTATAAAGCTACATTCATAGTCAACTAAACTAATATTAATGAAAGACTAGAGCGTACAGAGCGTATTAGGAAGGAAGGTATTGAACACAAGGACAGAATGGACAATGGCTAAAGGGCTCATATACATCATGAAGCCTGACTTTTCACCACCGGGGACTAAAGTCAGCCATAGGTGGATTAAATCTCAGCCTGTTCAGCAGGGACCGGACCAGATTTGATCCATCTATGGGCAGGTGGGTTGTGCTAAGTTGATCGATGGATGAGGAAACTGGCCTGTCAGATTTTTTGCTTGCAATTACTGCGACCAACTATAGCCGCCAACAGTTATCATTGTGTTCTGCTGGCAGGGAAGGCAACACGCCAACAGAACACAATAGCTCTGCGGGAAGGATTCCCCCATCAAAACTGACTGTGTTTTATGGGGGAATCGAGCAATTTTCTTTCCCTCCACCCAATGTGGAAAGTAAGACATTTGTATAATATATGGCTTGCTTAAGCCTATTATACCTTTGAGCTTTTAAATGTCTTTATAGGTACCCATGTACTCCCAGATGTGACCTAATTCTAATAGTCATTACCACCCTAACACACCACTTAGCCTACATAAAATAAACCTTTAACACATAAAGATATCCCACTTATAAAGTTTTATTCACCAAAAATGATCTGGTGGAGAATCATTCACTGTCATTTAAAAAACATAGACCTGGAAGATTCTCCACCAGAGGATATTTGGTGAAAGTCTCATTCTCTGCTCTAAAAACAGACCCCTAGTTTTGAAAAAAGAATGTGTAGAACTTGCCAGGTTTTGTTTTGTATATTGTGTGGGTATCATTGGTGAAATTTCCCTTTACCTCCTGTCCTTGGGGTACAGCAAGAAGTGGGTTTAAATCTCTCCAAAGTTAGAGGAAATCATCTCTTGCCCAGCTGTCACTGGAGCAGTGTCACCATTGGAATAGTTCCTCCAGTACCACTGACAACTGTAATATTTTTGATTTTCTGCCCACTTCTCTCCTGTTAAAGTATAACTAAAGGCAAAAATTTTTTTTCGTTTTGGATAAAGTGAAGATGGATTAGAAGCCCTGTCAGTCTTTATTGCTGTGCCACCGTTAGGGAGATTCCACCTCTGTATTTGTCCTGTTTATCATTATCGTTGAAAGTAAAAGAAAATCCCAAGTTTGGGTTGTCCCCAGAATAATAGTGGAGGACAAATCTTTCAATGGAGACACTAGTTCTGGTAACCTGGGGATCCCCAAGAAATTTCCTTAATTAGCAGGGATTTCGTCTAACTTCCTGTTTTGGCTTTGGACAGGAAAGGAAGGTAAATCTCACCAGTGGGACACAGATGGCAAAAATAAACCTTACAGGGGTTATAACATCCCTTACTCTATTCAAAATGAAAAAATAAAGTTTTGCCTATAGTTTCTTCCTAACTGGGACACAGACAACAAAAAATATCTGACTGAACTTCTGACTTTGGATACACTCTAAAACTGAATTTTGGGAAAATGAAAATAATACCCTTGCTGTGAGAATCCAACCTTACTGCAAGGTATAAATGCTCTTTTTTGCATAGGTTACCAGTAAAAAGCGCATTTACTTATCCCTTACCTTATCCCCTGATCAGTCCCTGGCAGTCTCTTCTTTTCAGCACTCCGGCCAGCGGTCATAGCTCTGACATCATTACCTTTAATGCAGAACTGTAAGTGAGGCTGCCAATGGCCCACCCAGCCCAAGTCAGAATAATAGAGGGAAGAGGTGGGCGCTGACTGGGTTTTTATTTGTACCCTAGGCGAATACGAGCATTTAAGTCTTCCAGTCTGGGTGAAGCCACATTGCAGGGGTAAACTTATTTTTTTTTTACCTGAATCTAACGTTCAATATGAACAAGGCATATTTATAAAGCAGTGAATGTGACATTCACCAAACATTCACAACAGGTAAATAACTGTCATTTAAAACATGCACCAGAAATATTAATCTGCAGTGAATGATTGGTGATACATTTACTGCTTTCTAAATGTACCCCTAAAGGTAGCACTAAAAATGAATTAATAAGCAATCTAATCCTAATCTTTAACCATATTCCTCTTCTAAACCCTACACTTAGCCCTCTAATCTCTGACCCTAAAACCTAACTATAATTTAACATTTTCATCACTTATACCAGCCTTTTTCAAACAGGGTGCCCAGGCCAGTGGGTGGAACAAGCCTGCCTTTTAGTTAAACAAAGCCACAGGTTTTCATTGTTCACTATTATGACCTTCTAGCTGCCGGGGACCCGACAACCAATGGCATCATCATCATTTGATAAGGATGATGTTGGTTGCCTTCACTGCATCTCCGTCAGTGGTGGGGTCACGTTATCTCAGTGATGGAGAAAAACTGAGGGAGAAGAGAAATACTGGAATACTAGTCAGTACCAGTGTGCAAAAGTGCATTTGCTTTGGAAGAAAAAATCACCTCTAACATTGGGAGTCATACATGTATTGATGTTGCTGCGTTATATAAAATTATTAGAATAGTTTTTAGATTTTAGAATGGGGTGCCTTAAGACTGTCCATAATTTTAAAGGGTGCTTTGAGACTGTCCATAATTTTAGAGAGTGCCTTGACTGAAAAAAGTTTGAGAAACAGTGCCTTATACTATGTTAAACCCTAACTCAAATTGATAATTGAGTGATACCTTTGCCAAAAATGTCAGTGCCCAGTCCATTCTTGGCAGAGAAATAACAGCACTAAAACTGCAGCACTGAAAGCTCCTTCTCAGTCTGGATGGGACCATGGAAGGTTGATCTATGTGATATACAGGGCCCCATTCGGGATAACAACAGAGCTTTGCAGCTTTTTACGAAGCCTTTAAATGTGGGTAAACTGTGATGTGATGTAACTGTATGTGATTCAGGGTCATTTTAAAAATTAAGCCAAACAGGATTTTCCCTGGACCTCAATAAATGGGGGCCCCAGCAAGAGAGCCTGAATTACTTTCTGAGATCTTATACAAATGAAACTGTATTTCAAGACTAGAAAAGCTACAATTTCTGGGGAAATTGTGTGAAGTGTTCTTGCCTCCACCAGTAGTCTACAACTGGAGTGGGCGGAGTAACTGGGTGGAGTGGCTAGAGTAACTGTTGTGTGGTTGGAGTGGCTGGAGTAACTGTGAAAAGGTTTTGTCAGCTCCCACTCTAGTTTTGAACATTCCGCCATTTATTCCTATGGGACCAATTTCACCACAAAAACGCCGATATTTTGTGAACCATTCTGTGAAACGTTCCATAAAGTAATAGCACACCAATCGGGAACAATCCGCACGTTTCGGTATATTACTGTCTATGTAGTGTAAAAACTGTGGGAGGAGTTAGGGTGGTAAATTTGGCTACAATAATAAGAATATATATGTGAGATAACAGTAAGTGGTCTTGCTTGCAAGAACACTTAATTAACAGTATCTGCATTATGCTTTTATTTATATTATTATTATACAGGATTTATATAGCTCCAACAGTTTGCTCAGCGCTTTACAATATAACGGGAGACAATACAGCAACAATACAGTTCAATACAAGAGGGTTAGGAGGGCCCTGCTCCTTGGAGCTTACAATCTAAGCGTATATAACATATCTTTATTTAAAGAAATAGCAAAATATGAACAACAAAAAAACTACTATAAACAAAAATCCTTTATACATCTTAATATATACAACAAAAATTGCTCATAGCAGCCAATCAGATTTTAGCTTTGTTTTACAACCTCCTACTTATACACGTGCACACAAACGCACATGTGCACACGAAAATAAAAAAAAACTGAGATCGGGAAGTGACAGCTGCTCCCGTTTTATATAGGACAGAATAAATCCATCTTCATCTGAAAGCTTTTTCTTAAAATGTAAAACCTGGCTCCAATAAAAAACAATTCAGCAAACCTAAAATCCTACGTAGAACAATTATTTGTACTGACATCATCTCCAAATACACAGAACAAGTGACACCGCTTTTTTTTTTTTTTGCTCCATTTAGATTTGGTATCCAAGCACTTTGACGAAATCTGATTGTGTGCTTTTTCAGACAGAATCCAGTAAAACGCTATTATTCTTTCATGCAAAGAGTTCTCCTAATTGGCTGCTTTCACTAAGTCAAGCCAAGATCAAGATTAATATTTATCTATAGCATAATTGCAGTAGACAGAGAGCACAAGGGATTCGGGGACTGTACCGCAGCCTCCTATAGCAAGCATTTACAAGGGCAAATGTTGCATGCTCGGCAAACTGCTGTCTAGCAGTGATGAGGTCAATGGAGCAATCATTTGCTTGTCTTTAAAAGGGCAATCACACTCATCAGGCAAAAACGCCTTTGCAAAGCTCAAACAAGAAACATCTTTCAATCTATGTCTGAAGTCTGGTAAAATATTTATTTTCTGTTAGATAAGAGCCAAATGCTTTAAAAAGTATATGTTCTGTGAACATTCAGAGAAGACCACAAGAGAGTAAATAGTAGAAACCACTATATATGGGCTTGGTGAATGAATGCAGAGGTGCGGTTAGTTATGTTTGGGGAGCCTAAGTCGGATATGGTTTATAATGAATGTACTGTGAATGCCTTCAGTAGGTAAAACAGTGCTGAACATTTGATCCCATGTGTGACAAATGAAGCGGACCTCTGAAGGTGTTCCAAACACAGGCAGACAGGGGAGCGGTGTGCACGTCGGTGTTAAATATACACGCTCATATCTTACATTCTTACTGTGTAATCCTTTGCAGACCATCCCCATCTGTCTTTTCAAATGAACGGTCTGCATGAAATAAAACATATTGTTCATTTATTTCTTTTTCCTTTGGAGTTAGGAAACCACAGATTCAGAAATGTGCGGTTTGATAACCATTTTGGTGGTGTTTGCATGCGTGTCCATTTCCTTGGGACTGCAACACATCTGGTATGAAGTTCATCTCAGCCTTTATAAACACTAAAGTGAAACTGAAGCCCAATTTTTTGGTTCTCTGATAGAGTGGTAAAGGGTGGAATATCTGTAAGATTCTTATTAGTAATGGTTAGCACTTCCACCTGGCAGTACTAGGGTCGCTGGTTCGAATCCTAACCACGGCACCACCTGCCTGGAGTTTGCATGTTCTCCCTGTGACTGCGTGGGTTTCCTCCGGGTACTCCGATTTCCTCCCACACTCCAAAGACATGCTGGTAGGTTAATTGGCTCCTGTCTAAAATTGGCCCTAGTATGTGTATGTATGAATGTAAGTTAGGGACTTTAGATTGTACGCCCCTTGAGGGTTAGGGACTGATGTGAATGTACAATATATATGTAAAGCGCTGCGTAAATCGATGGCGCTATATAAGTACCTGAAATAAATAAATAATTAGTGTATATGTCCCCGCCCTGAAGATTTCCCTATACCTTAATTCTAAGTGACAATCACAATTAAAGTGTTATGGATAGACCTTAATCAAGCTTAAAAAAACTCTGGATGGGGTCATATTTTAAGATTTGTATCTGTAAACAAGCTCAATTTACAAAACTTTAGAGTCCATTCACACTTGTGTGATTTGTCATGCGACTTTGGGGTAAAAGTCACATGAAAAGTCGCACCCCATGTTTCCCAATGAGTACCATTCAAATCTGTGCAACTTCATGTCACAGCGACTTGAAAGCAGTTCGTGCACTACTTTGGTTTGACTTTTGATATGACTTTAGTACAGTGAATGTAAAGTTGCATCAAAGTCGCACCAAAAGTCGCATCAAAGTTGCGCTCCAAAGTCACATTGGAAATCGCACAACTTTGGAGAAGCTTTAATGTGAATGGAGCCTAACTCAACCCAATGTACCCTTTGTTTTCAACCATGTGACCGATTCTTCAAAGCTAATTGGACTTGACTGAAATATACTGTCACTTTTTTCTTTTAAATAAGGATACTTATCCTGGTCTGGCCTAACAGGCTCAGCTCACAGAGCTAACACACCAGGATAAGTATACTTATTTTCAAAAAAAGTGACAGTTATTTTCAGAGCAGTATATTTGAAAACTACAGGCACAGGCTAAATTATAGAGTCCTATCCTTGTGTTAAAAGTTTGTGAATTGAGCGTAACGTGTTGAATCAGTGCATATCAAACCTGTCTTAAAGTTTGAACAACAGTGTACATTTTTAGGGAATGCATTAACCAAGGTCAGATTCTACTTTCATCACTAAAATGGGATGACACCATTATGTAAATCCCATTGCCTGTACAAAAGTCATTTTTTTAATTTTTCCTTCTCCATCTCCATCTTAGCATCCATGCTACTGCCTCTCAGTCTCTTGCCAGCCAATGCAAAAATCCATCACGCACATACAGATTTGTCCCTCCTTTGCCTTCCACTCTCTTACCTGTCAGTGCAAAAATCCTTCAGTCTCATTTAGATTAGCAGAAGCTACCTTTTACCCTATGACCTGCCAGAACACTATATTAAACAGGGTGATTGTAGGTTCCTTGCTGTAGGATACCAATTACATAATTCTTCTAGTATGTTTATCAGGTAGAGAATGTTTTGGGTTTTTTTTTTTACTTTTGCTCTGTATTTTGCCATGTTGGGAATGTATCCATGCAAATGTGTAAAACTATTGATCCACATTAAAGGATCATATGCCTCAAGCAGTTACTTTTGTACACCTACTCCTTTACTACCTGCTCTGTGCAATGGTTTTGCATAGAGCAACTCCACTCCTCTTGTTTTTGGGTCCCCCGCCAGCCATTCTGGCTCCTCCCCCCATCCCAGCTGAGTGCCCCCCCCCCATAGCAAGCCTCTTGCTATAGCAGGCACTCAAGCAGGCTCGCTCCTGTGAGCCAGAGAACATGTCTGCGGGAGCAAACATTGCACCCCTGGATCCACTGATCATGAGTGCAGCGCTCTCCAGGCTCCGGCAGGAAAAATAATAAATGCACATTTTTTTTGCAAAAATTTTTTCTCTAAAAGGCGAATAGAAGCTCTAAAGGCCATGTCCACCATAAAATAAATATATAATTATGAGTGGATACTCACATGTTGGATTACCAGCCACTTTGTGTATAAAAATGATAATTCATGTAGCTGTGAGAACTTCCTGCTAGTATTGACTTTCTTCTCATCATCTGTTGGGATCATCAAAAAGCTATTACTAACTTTTAGATGTGGTAGCCACAATAGTTTTTTTTAGGATTTTTTACCCTGTATTTTCACCTGGTGATCCAATCAGTAAGTGTGTTATTTTTCAATTTACTTTTACAGATCAAGCTGTCTGTTAAAAGTGGCAGTTAGAGGGTTGAGACAAATCCTTTTACACTGAAAGGGGTGCTTACAATGGTCAAGTTTTATTTATTTATGTAAAATCTTTAATCCAAAAGAAAAAAAAAGCTGTTGCTGTAAATGCTTAAAAAGTGAGAACTGGATCTTAGCTTAAATTTGTTAGTCAAGTCCATCTAAATCTGCTAGTGCATCTAATACTACCCTCTCCACAGGCTGACAATGCTGCTGTTCAAGGGCATTTCTGTTGCTTCTCTATAGAGTGCAGATACCCTAGGACAGGAATTGTGTGATTGGCCTGACCACCAGGTGAAAATAATAGAAAAAGTCTAAAAAAGAAAACTAATGCAGCCACCACTTTTAAGAATCAGTAAGCTGGAAATTATTACATTTTTGTTTGGATTTAGATACCCTTTAAACATAAAATATATGAATAAAGAGAAAAACTAATGAAATATTTTTGGCACTCTTGCAATGACCTTGGGAGGGTGGTCAAGTTCTACAGAAGGTCTTACTGCCTTAGCCCTGGTATAGGATGATGATTTAGACTGGGGATTATTTACTAAAACTGAAGTGTGCAAAATCTGGCGCAACTCTGCATAGAAACCAATCAGCTTCCAGGTTTTATTGTCAAAACCTAATTGAACAAGCTGAAGTTAGAAGCGGATTGACTACAATGCACAGCTGCAACATATTCTGAGTGCTCAAGTTTTAGTAAATCCCCCCCCCCCCTCTGTGTTCATCCAGAACTGAAATCTGTATAGACTTAACATACAAATTTATACACGATTTCAATGAATGTATATAAAGTGAGATTTTCAATGTGTGATACTATTATGTTTATATTGTCATTTATTTAACTCCCGGTTCACATCTCTGCGGCCGAGCGGGCCGCGTTTTGCACGGGTACGAGAGCCCATTCATTTGAAAGGACTCCCGTGCCCGTGGCACACAAGGAAAGAAGTCCCTGCACTTCTTTGGAAAACGCAGCTCACACGGGAACCTCGGTTCCCAGTACGGTTGCGTTTCCCAGTGCGGGCGGCTGGCCATTAGAACTAATGGCACCCGCCTGCGGGTCCGCAATTCTCTGTGCGGGTGGTGCGGTTACATGGATTTTCGTGCCGATCCTCAGCGGCACCACCCGCACAGATGTGTACCTAAGGTAAGGCTTGGGAGAAGCTAATTGTGAACTCTTTCCATAAAATACAAGAAAGACGCAAAATCTTCCCCTAAATCTTTTCCTTTATCTGAAATGTTTATCCTGGGTGACACCCTGAAACAAGCATATGATTCAAAGCTCATTTCTATCAGCTAATTTGCATGTTAGAAGTAGCTGTCCTTTAAGAAGTGCCGAGAACATTTTACCATTAATGACTACAGAATGGCACGTTTGGCAACTAAGAGTTATCGCAGACTTTTACGGAGGACAGATACTTGGTGTACTTTCTTTGCTGCATTCAGGCCGCAGTGTCTTCATAAAATATTTAAGCCTTGTGCCCTGGCATTGATTTTATGCAAAGACTGGAGAAGGATCAAGAGGAATATATTAGGTGTGAGCTCCACGCCAGCCTCCTGCTGGGAATATGGACCCTATTGTCCTATGTTCCATCTGCTCCATCCTGCAATGGAAGGAAAAGAAGAGGCAGAAGGGGGAGAAAGAGAGGATGACGTGAGGCTGGGAGGGAAGGATGTGATGAAGGGAGGGGTTGATTAATATTAAGAGGTGTCTGCTAACTCACTAGACCTCTTCATGTCTGCCTCTGCCTGCAGATGGGATTTGTAATTGGAGTTTAAAATGCATACACATGCACAAATTTGTATCCTAAAAACAGCGTTGGGAACGGAGTGAGAGAGCATTACAGGAAGCTGTTCAGGACCAGGGCCTTGCTGAGGCTCTATAGCGGTGCTGTAGTTAACCTCTTTGCTGTCATAGGGTCCATAAATGCCTTGTAGGCCCTTACAGAAGCAGAGGGGCATGTGTTTCTAATAACAAGGATTGATGCCATGGAAATAGAAATGTTAAAGCTTTCAGGAGGTGTGATTATCAGGAAATGTTTTTATAGGAGGGAATTGACCCCTTGTTAAAGAGCATGCCAAGCAATGTTTTTTAAAAGCTTTCCATCTGTTGCCCCCAGTTGTATCAGCAGGATGGGCCTTTGGGAATAATTTGCTAAGCAATTTATATGTTAGGTAGAGATATAATAATCCAAAATGGTATATACTGTACACAGTCTAATCTGATCTTATACAGTGGAGCAAGTCTTTTTTTTTTTTTCAAGAAACCAGTGGCATGTACTATATTAATCACACATAGCAGGTTCTTAGGGGACAAGAGTGTATTTTGGACTACATCTTCTACAATATGTAGGCAATAGATATACTTTCTGAACAAGTATACGAAATGGATAGCAAAATCCAGCCACACCATTTTTTTATGAAGGTCACTCACCTTTCAGACATCGGTACTCAAGTTTTCAAATTTTATAGTAGCAGAATAATAAAAAAAATTCTAAAAAGTCAGACATTTATTTATTACAGTTATTTATACAGTACCAACAATTTATGCAGCACTTTGCATACTGTACTTTTACATCAGTCCCTGCCCTCAAGGAGCATGTACACATACTAGGGCAAATTTTACACAGGTGCCAATTAACCTGCCATTGTGTCTTTGGAGAGTGGCAGGAAACCGCTCAAAGTACTCATGGGAAAATCACCAAAGCACAGGGACAACATACAAAACATGCTGCTTGTGTCCTGGTTGTAATTAGAAACAAGGGCCTAAGTTCTATGAGCCAAAAATATACCTCTGCAGACAAGATATTTGCCTGATCAATCCCTTTTAGTAATGGCGCCCCATGATTGGAGGCCCTGTGATATGGTCATTAGCAACAAATTAAATATATAAACTGAAAAAAAATGACCCCCAGCAATCAGAATTACCTTTAGAGTGCCAATAAGAATCGAGTGTTAAAAGTGTTACTAAACCCAAAATAGTAAAATCAATCTGTATATGCAGTAAAGCATGCTTGTTATACTCACCGTGGAACCTAAGGGGTTAATCCTCTTTATTGTGTAAAAAGGCTGTTTTATCCTTTCTTCTCTGTTGCTCTCCTTTTTCAAATGACCACCTCTTATCTCCAGACTGAACCGTAGGCATGCACATGCTCAGTTTGGTGTGTATTGCTAGAGAGGTTTTTTTTTTTTCTTAGCAGAGTGCATGTGATCAGCACAGGGTCAATCAGCACTGTCCAGACAGAGGTCAGGGGATTTCCATCCTCCTAGAGCAGAAAGAAAACTCCTCCTACAAGTGTTAGCTAGTGCTGGGCTGGACACTGATAGAAGTCACAAGACTGCTCTTACTGCTGATGAGAAAAGGTATTTAGCAGTTTATATTTGCTAAAAAAAATTGCATTTCCATGTTCTGTGTACTATGGGAGACCAGATATAATGAATGCAGGGTCCTGGGTTTAGTAACACTTTAAGTGATATAAACCATTAACCATTAACTAATCATTAACCTTTTTCAGGAAACTGAAATCTTTGTTAGTCCTAAAAATTGGAATTGCAGGTAAATTCATTGTTTATTGCATATGCCACACTTAGCACTTCAGAAACACCATTGATTACTTCTCCATAAAGTAACATTCTGTGGACTTAAAGTGTGAGTAATAATCTGACATTTTGTTTAGATATTTATGTACTACGTGATGACTAGTTCTAACGTGAAAGTGAATCATTTTATTTAAACACTGCTGACTGAACTCCTTTTGTAAGGCCCCTTTCACACAGGGCAGAATCCACCTTGCTCAGCAGGGATCGATCGGCTGATCGCCTGCTGGGCTGAGCCAGCAGGTGGATGGCAGGTCCATGTCTGCTAAGTTTATGCAGAGCTCTGTGGGTGGCTGGGAGAAAACAGACTGCCCACCGATCCAATCCCCTTCCGGTTTTTTTAATGGGACCGTATAGGATTGGAGGTAGGTGGGTGTAAACAGGCACATGTCTATTAACACCCGTTAGTCCATAGAGATAAATTTACCATCCCATCAGGTCCGCTGGAAAAACTGACAGGCAGATCTGATTGGATTGCCCATGTGAAAGGGGCCTAAGGGGGAGCTACAGCCTTTTTTATACGTACATCTGTCATTAGAGAAATATGGAAACAACCATTACTGAACTTCTGTATCTAGCATTGCAACTCCCAGACCCAGAACAAGCATGCAATAAAGTCAGAAAAATGCCAGAATACATTGATTGTAAGCTCCAAGGAGCAGGGCCCTCCTAACCCTCTTGTATTGAACTGTATTGTTGCTGTATTGTCTCCCCTTATATTGTAATGCGCTGAGAAAACTGTTGGCACCATATAAATCCTGTACAATAATAATAATTTACTAAAGGCAAATAAGCAGTTCACTTTGTAGGGGAATTTTCCCTTAGCCTAGTGAATGAGGTGAAGCTCTGCTGACATCCACCATCCAATCATATGCAAGCAAATCTAGCGGTTTTTACATTTTCCTTGTACATTGTGATTGGGCATTCTTTGCAAAGTGAATTTTCGCTGCATTCAGTAAACTAAGAGACAATTTTCTTGCAAAGTGAATAGTCTAGTGACGCAAAAAGTAATAAAGACAAGGTTTCATCTAGGAAATTTGCATTGTCAGATGAAAAGGTCAGTCTACATGTGTTTGTCATGATAGATTTAAGCACATATGTAGTTGTGGGTTTACTGCATGTGTTCATGTTTGTGTGTATGTATAGTTTATAGCTATAAATGCATAAGTACTATTATTATTATACAGGATTTATATAGCACCAACAGATTGCTCAGCGCTTTACAATATAACGGGAGACAATACAGCAACGATACAGTTCAATACAAGAGGGAAAGGAGGGCCCTGCTGCTTGGAGCTTACAATCTAGGAGGGCGGGGCTAGTGGTACAAAAGGTAGTAACTGTGGGGGATGGACTGGTAGGAAGAGTAGAAGAATCCATTATAAGCTGAGGGCAGGATAGGCTTCCCTGAAGAGATAGGTTTTCAGAGATCGCCTAAAAGTGAGCAGAGTAGGCGATAGTCTGATAAATTGGGGTAGAGAGTTCCAGAGGATGGGGGAAGCTCTGGAGAAGTCCTGGAGAGGAGCATGGGAGGAGGAGACAAGGAGGGAGCTAGAGGGCAGAAGGTTGTGCGAGGAGTGGAGAGTACGGTTTGGTAATAAGTACATTGAGTAGCCAGATTGACTTGACATAAACTTTGCTTTCTGCAAAGGTGTGCTGCACATTGAGTGCACTGTAATTTATTTTTTTATTACAATGCAAATGTATAGGTTATTCATAATGCTTTGCTGAATACCAAGCAGTCAGTTTGTAACTGATTTAGGGTCCATGCACACTGGCTTAAAAAAAAAAACGCCAGTTACCTTGGCAGAAAAAAAAAACGCTAATTTTGTGAGTACTAACTTTTAGGTGCATTTAGCAGAAACTGCTCTGAAAAATGCAAATCAGAAGGGTTTTTTTTCTGCCTTTAAACACTGAACTTAAAATATGCCTTTAAGCATTCTAATGTGCATGAACACATAGGATAACATTAGCTGTTTCTACAGGCAAAACACTAAACTCCTCTTTAAGCAGCATTTTTCTAAGCCAGTTTGCATGGACCCTTTATCTGTACGATGTTGATTGCGCTGTCTGACATTAAAGAACGTATATACAAAATACTTCAATCAAATATTTTTAAAAATGTCAATGCAGGTATGTAAACCTGATTTTACTTTACAATACTCTCACAGCATGTAACTAACAGAAATATGCTATAGCTATAGTTTCCCTTTAATAACATTTGATCACCTGAGATCAGCAGGCTACAACATACAATCATATCAGAGATTCGCATCTCGTCATAATATTATGAGGGTGTCAGTGATATTGCCTGGCGTCTGTGCCAGGCTGACCTGCTTTACTTAAAAGTATTTAACCTCACTGTCCTGAGAGATGCCTGTAATTCCTTCCAGAGTAAGACTGATAAATATTAATGTTTCTTTAATTAACCAGTATGTTCCGGGAATGGCCCCTGAGATGCTGCCAAGCCATGTTTATGCAAGATAAAATAATGAGTACAATAATGATGCCTACGCTGTACCTGCTCTTCGTGTAATGAAAAACACAGAAGGGTGCAAGTTATTTTTTCCCTTTACAGAAATCAAATATGTGGATATTTTTCTCACTATGTTTGCTACATGTGCATGTATAGACAGTGATACTGATATCAGTAATATGGATTAAATCACCACTGTCTGGGTAATCTCACATAATCCTTCTAAATGCCATGCATTATCTACATATGCTATCGCCTTGGTAAAATAAAACTCCAACCAAATGAAGGAAGGATAAAAATTATACTTCAAGTTGTTATTCTTGTCTCACATTTAGGGAGATATACACTGTTTAAAAATGATGTTTTATCCTCTCTTCTCTGATCCTCCCCTTCCTCCAGTGTCTCCCAAATATCTCCTGATAGAACAGATGCTAGGGGCACACTACACATGCTCAGTTTGGTGTGTATTGCTAGAGAGTTTTTTTTTTCTTGGGAGAGTGCATGTGATCAGCAGAGGGCCAATCAGCACTGTCCAGACAGAGGTCAGGGGTCCTGTATCCTGCTACAGAAGAATGAAAACTCCTCCTACAAGCTGTAACCAGTGCTCTGCTGGACACTGATAGAAGTCACAAGACTGCTGTAACTGCTGATGAGAAAAGTATTTAGCAGTTTATATTTACTAAAATAGTTGAAAAAGTCAGGAGGTATGCTAAAATATTTAAATAAAGCACTACTTAAAAATAGGCATTGTGGACCAGATTTGATAGTTTTAGAACAAAATTTTCCAATTACACCTCCGCGGAGGATGATTTTTTGTCTTTAGGTGGAGGCAGATGGGAGAACCATTGAGGAAATGTAAGCAGATCACCCTATCCTCCCTGTTTACTTTAACATCAAGGTTTATGTTGATGAAAGAGCGGGATGCCATACATACTAGAGAGTGTTTCGGCAAGCTCTTGAATGTTGCATAGTCAGGATAAAACTGAAAATCTAGCTGCATGATGACAACATCTTCCAATATCTATGGTCATTGTACATCTTCCAGATTTTGAAATCAGTTTTCCAATGGAGTAACTTGTGGCTTCCCTTACAAAGAGGACTGCTTGTTTGGCAATGAATGATCATACTGTATACTCAGAATAGCTTTAGTACAGCTGACATACACATCCTTTTATTCCATGTGTATATGGCAATTCCCCCATCATAAAGCTGTGTCAGAGTTACTTGGTCTGCACATCTGCTGTGGTCATTATTATGAGAGGTCCCAATGTCTTTGTTCAATTTATTTATTTTATATTAAGAAAAATATGATTAGAGATTCTGGAATACACAAAGGTGGGTCAGTACAAAAAGAAATGCCTTGTGCATAAGAGCCATGGTAGGTAATTATGTTTGGCCAGCAGAACTCATTTTTAGAGCAGAACAAGAAAGATGGTTTCATGTGTAGGATGGCGCACCTCCATCCCTTATATTACAACTAGAGACACCATTTAAAAACATTACATATTTTAATTGAATTTCTACCAACTTTTCTTTTTTTCAAACATTTAAAGTAAGTATTAGCCTATGAATTAATACGTGAAACCCATTGCTGGAATCTGTCCTGGGAGCTGTGGGGAAGGTGGAAACCCACATGACTAGGACAACACACAGGGCTGTCAGATGGGGGCCAGCTCTTAATAACACAAAGAAGTTGTACAAACTAGGGTGGTTCAATTGATGAGCAGTTGGGTAAAGGATAGGTTCCATAGTGTGGTTTTAGTAGTAGTATCAGGGAGGTACAGATTCCGCTATATAAAGCTTTATGTAGACCTCATATACAATACTTTGTTGTAGTTCTGGAGATCACACTTACAAAAAGATAGTGATGAGATAGAACGAGGTCAGAGACAGGCAACAAAAATGGTGCAAGGTTTGAGCGAAAAAGCATAACATGAGAGAGACTGCGAGAACCTATTATATACAGGGGGTGGGAGCATGACTGAATATATGTATATGATTCAATATAAAGCTGATATCAAGAATACGGGTGTAGGCAGGTGCAGTCTGTACTTCCCACTGTAGGTGTCGCAATACAGTGGGGCAAGGTAGTCCTGGGGGAACTTAGTTCCTCTATGGTTTCCTTTGGGTACCTGGGAGCAGCTGTCTGATTGGATTCTGCCCCCCTCTTGACCCCCATGGCCATTTTGGATGAGGGAAAAGTCTTTTTAAGTCTCTACCCCCCCCTAAACTGGTGCACGTTTTGTGAGTGACTAGACTAGAGACAGGTTCCCTGCCTGTTAGGGACTGCACTTAGTGGTAGAGAAAGGTTCTGGAGGAGTAGGAAAAGTGCAGGGACTTCACCTCTCACCGAGTAGCTTCCCAGTTGGAATCGGACCAGCCAGGCCAGGCTCCTGTCAGCACTGCTCTGAACCTGTGGACCACTGCTGTGATGCTTTGCATGTGTTACTGACGGGCTGTGCTCACTCACCGGGCCTGTTGTAATTTGTTGTTTCAATAAAATCTGTTCTCTGCAATCCCTTACACTTCCACACCACACTGCACCCTGCTCACATGGTTGCATGCAGGGGCGGACTGACAACTCATGGGGCCCCCAGGCAATAGGAAATCATGGGGCCCCCTGTGTCTTCGCCCACACTCAAACCACACCCAAAAAAGCCTATGAAAGGTACCAGGGGCATCCCATGGGGCCCCCTACTGACCCCGGGCCCTTGGGCAGTGCCGAGTGGCTAAATGGTCAGTCCGCCCCTGGTTGCATGAACTCAAATTTGGAGGAGGAAAATCCAAGAGTAATGTCAAAAATTATTATTTTACTAAAATAGTTGGTGCTTGGAAGAGGTAGTGTCTCAATCAACAGTATATGAATTTAAGAATGCTTGGGATAAATATGGAATTATACTTAGGCTTAGGCAGATTCAATGGACCACGTGGTCTGTTTTTGCCGTCATTCTTCTATGCTACTATGTAGGAAGTCAGAGGCCCACTGTTTAACCTTTGACTAAAATATTACTTTTGGGTGAACTGACCCTTTTAACCACTTCAGCTCAGGAAGGTTTTACCCCTTTCATGACCAAGCCATTTTTTTTCTATTCAGCACTGCGCTATTTTAACTGACAATTGCACAGTCGTGCAACGCTGTACCCAAGCGAAATTTACATCATTTGTTTTCACACCAATAAAGTTTTCTTTTGGTGGTATTTGCTCACCACTGGGTTATAAATGAAAAAAGACTGAAAATTTTGAAAAAAAAAACATTTTTTTACTTTCTGTTATAAAACATATCCAGTAAAAAATAAAAAATTTCTTCATACATTTTGGCCAAAATGTATTCTGCTACATGTCTTTGATAAAACAAAATCCCAATAAGTGTATATTGATTGGTTTGCATGAAAGTTATAGTGCCTACAAACTATGGGATACTGGAGTTTTTATTTATTTATTTTTTTATACTACTAATGGCGGTCATCAGCAATTTATAATGGAAGTGCGGTAGGCAATCTGACACTAGCTGACTAGCTGCCACTAACATCACCAATGACATTATTGCAGTGATCATTGATAATACTATAGAACAGTGATCCCGAACCCGTGGCACGCGTGCCACAGCCGGCACGCCGAGCCTTATCTGTGGGCACGCCAGGAGAATACCGTATTTTTCGCTCCATAAGACGCACTTTTTTTCCCCCAAAAAAGGGGGAAAATGTCAGTGCGTCTTATGGAGCGAATATAGAGTGGCCGGTCCGGTATTTCCACCGCCGCCGTGTCAGAATACCGGGCCGGCCGCTCAGCTCTGCAGTGGGACCGTACCTGTCCCTCTATCCAGCGGCGCGCTGTCTTCCCGGCTTCTGTAGTGTGCGTGACAGCCGGGTCCCAAATGCGCATGCGCAAGAAGCAGTGCTCTTTGTGAATGGTAAGGCGGTACCTGGGACACATGACAGATCCCAGAAGCCGCCGGACCAATCACAAAGCGCAGCGCTTCTCGCGCATGCGCACTGGGCATCCGGCTGTCCGACGAGCACCCACACTACAGAAGCCGGGAAGACAGCGTGCGGCTGGATAAAGGAACAGGTAAGATAAAAAAAAAACTCTGTGGAAGTAAGAGCGGGTACCTGTCAAATTCAGGTACCCGCTCCCCCTCCCTCCCCAAAGGTCAGCAGTCATCTGTACTGTCCGCAGTCTCTGGTCATCCCTGTGCTTTCCGCAGTCTCTGGTCATCTCCTGTACTGTCCACAGTCTCTGGTCATCCCTGTGCTGTCCGCAGTCTCTGGTCATCCCTGTACTGTGTCCGCAGTCTCTGGTCATCCCTGTACTGTCCGCAGTCTCTGGTCATCCCTGTACTGTCCGCAGTCTCTGGTCATCCCCTGTACTGTCCGCAGTCTCTGGTCATCTCCTGTACTGTGTCTGCAGTCTCTGGTCATCTCCTGTACTGTGTCCGCAGTCTCTGGTCATCTCCTGTACTGTGTCTGCAGTCTCTGGTCATCCCTGTACTGTGTCCGCAGTCTCTGGTCATCCCTGTACTGTGTCTGCAGTCTCTGGTCATCTCCTGTACTGTGTCTGCAGTCTCTGGTCATCTCCTGTACTGTGTCCGCAGTCTCTGGTCATCTCCTCTACTGTGTCTGCAGTCTCTGGTCATCCCTGTACTGTGTCCGCAGTCTCTGGTCATCCCTGTACTGTGTCCGCAGTCTCTGGTCATCCCTGTACTGTGTCTGCAGTCTCTGGTCATCCCTGTACTGTGTCTGCAGTCTCTGGTCATCCCTGTACTGTGTCTGCAGTCTCTGGTCATCCCCTGTACTATGTCTGCAGTCTCTGGTCATCCCTGTACTGTGTCTGCAGTCTCTGGTCATCCCTGTACCGTGTCCGCAGTCTCTGGTCATCTCCTGTACCATGTCCGCAGTCTCTGGTCATCTCCTGTACCGTGTCCGCAGTCTCTGGTCATCTCCTGTACTGTGTCCGCAGTCTCTGGTCATCCCTGTACTGTGTCTGCAGTCTCTGGTCATCCCTGTACTGTGTCTGCAGTCTCTGGTCATCCCTGTACTGTGTCTGCAGTCTCTGGTCATCCCTGTACTGTGTCTGCAGTCTCTGGTCATCCCTGTACTGTGTCCGCAGTCTCTGGTCATCCCTGTACTGTGTCCGCAGTCTCTGGTCATCCCTGTACTGTCCGCAGTCTCTGGTCATCCCTGTACTGTTAATTAGTTTGCACTACTGTACGAGTTGTTTTTTCTAAACCAAAAGCTCGATATTCAGGTTTCATTGCAGTGTTGGCACTTTGAAAGAAATAAGTTGGTTTTGGGTTGCAGTTTGGGCACTCGGGCTCAAAAAGGTTCGCCATCACTGCTATAGAATGTCACTGTAATAATAACCCTGGCTGGGAAGGGGTTAACATCTAGGGCAAACAAGGGGTTAAATGTGTGCCTAACTTTGTGTAAAGTGTGCTGCTATTTACTAATGTCTTCTTAGCTTCTCATCCCTGCTTTGCTCTGTACAGAGCTCTCTGTTGATTGTTAACACAAAGCTCTGGGCTGTGATTGTACAGTGTGCTGCTATTTACTAAACGATCTCTAAGTTTCTCATCCCAGCAATGCTTTGCAGGGATGCGAAACTGACAGATCGCTCCCTCTGTACAGAGTTCTGTGTTGTTTGCCAACACAGAGCTCTGGGCTGTGATTGGACACAACAGATCAGCAGGTCCCGGCCATGAATCACTGGCCAGGACTTACTGACAGGCTCCCACTCTGTACAATCACAGCGGGCGCTGGGTGGGGGCGCCAAAGATAGGCAGCAACGTACAGGTATGTCACTTTGCCTACAGTGGTCACTCATCCCCAGTACATTGCCGGCGGGCAGTCGCCAGGCGGTTAAGGGGATCTTTGCCTAAAAAAGGTTTTATCAGGAACAAATAGTATTTGGTTCTGTGTGTTGCTTTATTACTAACACTGTAGTTCCTAGACTCTCCAGGATGCAAAGGTTAAAAACTTATTCCAGGCAATTGTGCAGGCCTTTGTAGCCACAATAATATATGGAGGGTCCAATCTTGGATCAATATTGTTTATAACAATTAGTTCATACACATAACCTGAGAGGTGTACTCACATGCTTTTGTTTCTTTTAGAAGTCAAGCATTTAAAGAGAAGTGATTTCCTTTTTTGTGGGGGTAGCATAGTGACTAAATGGTTAGCACTTCCATCTGGCAGAACTAGGGTTGTTGGTTCAAATCCCAACCACTGCAACACCTGCCTGGAGCTTCCATGCTCTCCCTGTGCCTGCATGGGTTTCCTCCAGGTACCCCAGTTTCCTCCCATACTCCAAAGACATGCTGGTAGGTTAATTGGATCCTGTCTAAATTGGCCCTAGTATATGAATGTGGGTTAGGGACCTTAGATTGTACACCCCTTGAGCATAAGGGATTGTTGTGAATGTACAATATATATATGTAAAGCGCTGCGTAAATTGACAGCATTATATAAGTACCTAAAATAAATCAAATTAAAAAACAGATGAACCAAATATGGTCATAAACATGTACATATTTTAGATATATCATAATCCAGTCCCATAATTAGTGTAAAAGAAAGTGCTCATGCTTGTGTTCAACATGTATTCAAAATCCTGATTGGTGCTCCATTGTGCTCAACAAAAGTGCTCCACATGGACTGACACTCACCCTCATTCCATGACCATCTATCTCTAGAGTGGTCATTACTTTGTGGGACAATCCCAGTAAGCCAATGGTCCCTGGATCCTTTAGTCTGATCATCTATCCTTAAGGCGGTCTGTGAGATATAAGGAATAATTTCCAAAAACGCCCATTGTCTCCACAGCTCCGCAAGCAGCAAAGAAATGTGTCACCATTTATGAAGAAAAAGAAGGGGCAACCCATAGTGTAAAATTGCTTGGTACCTTTATTGGGGGTAATTATATGAATATACACTCACAAAAAAATGCTTATAGCCTGGAACCTGGTGCACTCAGCCCTATTGTAAATCAAAGATGGAAGCCATTGACCCAATCTCCATGCCACCAAACCTCGACTTCCTGTTGACAATCTTTGATCGAGGCTCGTCGAGGATTGGTGGCACGGCTTCCGCCCTGTGGAGCACGCGCTGCTTCGGGGGTCGATCAGGTCAGTGGCTTCCATCTTTGATTTACAATGGGGCTGAGGGCACCAGGTGCCGGGCTATAGGCACTTTTCTTGTGAGTGTATATTCATATAATTACCACCAATAAAGGTACCAAGCAATTTTACACTGTGGGATGTCCCCTTCTTTTTCTTCATATATGGTGACATATTTCTTTGCTGCTTGCGGACCTGTGGAGACAATGGGCGTTTTTGGAAATTGTTCCTTATATGTCATGGACCGCCTTAAGGATAGATGATCACAGGATAAATGATCCAGGGTCAGTCTATGTGGGGCACTTTTGTTAAGCACAATGGAGCACCAATCAGGATTTTGAACACAAGCACGAGCACTTTCTTTTACACTAATTATGGAACTGGTTTATGATATGTCTAAAATATGCACATGTTTTTGACCATGCGCTGTTCATCTGTTTTTTTAATTTTGTTTTTTTTGTGACAATTTTACACAATTAGAAGACTGCTGCAATCAGGTCTAGTTTGTGTTGTTGAGTGGAAAATATTAATAAGCACAGGAACACTTTCACTTTATTTACCTGAAATAAATAAGTAAAGCAATTTGCATTCTTTCCAATTTTTTTTTTGTGCTTTGACCAAAACTGTTTTTTTAAGTAATGATTTGCTTTGTCAGTTTTCCAATTTTGTAAAAGTTGGTTAATTATGAATACACAGATATATATATATATATATATATTTTTTTTTTTTTTTGTTTCCTTTTATATACAAACTTTTTTATGTTTTGTGCAATAAAGTAGTATATAAGATTTGCATGAATTGATAGTAACCAGCACAGACAAAATTGCAGAGATCTTTCCAGCCCTACCCTAAATTTCATTGTTGTCCTTCTAGGACGCTTCAAAAAATTGTAATAGGTAGATGTTTTCCATTCGCCCTGATAGCAGAGGGCAGTAACTGAGCTTGATAAGGCCGCTGTATAGCAACCCTGGCTTCCACTTGACATAGAATGCCTCTGTTCTGCCAAGTAAGCAGATTACAGAGAAGATTCTTTCAGGTGAATCACAGAATAACAGTGCAGCCTCTGCAGAATAGACTTTCCTATTTGTATGTATCGCCTTCTGAATCAGTGTCTTAAAAACAACAAAGGCTGAGAACATCTCTATATATAAAGAACTTGAAATTTAATTACACTACACCTGGTGTGGGAGACAGCAAAGGCTGTTTTGCAGAGGTTGCAGATCATTGTGCACATACCAACGCAATAGGAACACCGAAGGATTCTTTTCAAGCATTTACGTGAACATGTTCCTGTGTGCATGTGTGTGTATACATGCATGACCTGGGGACACATGGCCTCTTTGTCTTGGGCACACAATACATGTGCAAACACAGTGCTGTTGGAGAGGGAGGCGGCAGGCTGTGTGATGATTAATTGCTGCGGCTCTGTATGTTGGCTGGGGTGGGGGCGGTAGAGATAGGATTCAAAGGAGAATTCCAAATATTTAAATTGCTAATGATGTTGCACATTGGCTCCATGTGTCCTGTGCTCTTAACACAGGCGCAGACCTACAAAGGTGTGGGGGTGGAGGCCTCAGGAAAAATTATGATTATGTTTCAAAGGGAGTGTGCCTGAAAAATATGCCCGGTTTTTTAAAGGCAGTAAAGCACATGGTTTTCCACTAGATAATGCTTGCTTAAGTCCAGATAACACTGAAGATGTACCGTATATTCCATTTTTTTCTATTTTATAATAGTATATACAGTTTAAAAAGAGGATTGCTATTGGTTAGCATCTGCATTTTACATACCATATACCTGTAAGTGCATTCATAGCCAAGTTCATAGGACTGATAGAACTAGCGCTTTATACTAGACCCTCCTTTTAGCTGTTTTTATCATGCTATGACTCTTTTGTATTATATTGGTATTTCTTAACTACTTTTCCTCCAGAGGATTTACATCCTGTCCTGACCAGGCTATTTTTTGAGGTACGGCGCTGCGTTACTTTAACTGACAATTGCGCAGTCATGCAACGCTGCACCCAAATTAAATTTATGTCCTCTTTTTCCCACGAATAGAGCTTTCTTTCAGTGGTATTTGATCACCCGTGCGGTTTTTATTTTTTTGCGCTATAAACAAAAAAAAACAACATTTCTGGAAATATACAATATTTTTGACTTTTTGCTATTAAACATGTCCAATAAAAAAAATGTATTTCATCATAAATTTAGATCAAAATGTATTCTACTACATGTCTTTGCTAAAAAAATCCCAATACAAGTAAATTAATTGGTTTACGTGAAAGTTATAGCGTTTACACATGGCAGTATATATACTGGGCTTTATTTCATTTTTTTTTACTAGTAATGGCGATCAGAGGGTTAACTGCTGTGACCCAGTGATTTACAGCCGCGGCCACGAATGGCAGTGCGGGTAAGGTGTGCCTCCTTTCCAGAAATGCAAAATCACATATATATATGTGATTTTGCACACCGCTGCCGCCCTGTAGCAGTATTTCTGCTATGGGGCAGCACTAAAGCTGTTAAAGAAGTATTAACCACTTCGATACCAGGCACTTTTACCCCCTTCCTGCCCAGGCCAATTTTCAGCTTTCATCGCTGTCGCATTTTGAATGACAATTGCGCGGTCATGCAACACTGTACCCATATGAAATTTTTATCATTTTTTTCACAGAAATAGAGCTTTCTTTTGGTGGTATTGAATCACCACTGAATTTTTTACTTTTTGCTAAATAAAACAAAAAACACCTGAAACTTTTGAAAAAAAAAACGCACTTTTCTTCATTTCTGTTATAAAATTTTGCAAATAGATAACATTTCTTCATAAATGTAGGTCAAAATGTATGCTGCTACATTTCTTTGGTGAAAATAATAATAATAATAATAATAATCGAATTTGTATTTTTTTTTCAAATGTTTCTATTTTTTTATTAAATTTTTTCTTTTTTTTACTATTTTATTTTTCAGCACACTGTGACCAAAGCAATACAATGTTACCATAGTAACATTGAAATACTCTGGGCAAGTAATTGGGATTTTTTTTTTACACATTATGATTGCTAATACCAATGTATTTCATTGATATTTGCAAAAATTGTTACTGAATGAAACTGATTCATTCAGTCTTTTTTTGTGATTAGCTGTGATTGGGCAAAGCTGATCACATGATACAGATGGGCTGTGATTGGCCCAGTCTGTACCATGTGACTGCCTTGACCAGTCACAGCTAACAACATAATTGTATACAATGGATGGCATGACAGGAAGCCATTCATTGTATACAATTGACATTTGATCTGTTGTGATTGCTCACAGCTGTCACATGACACTGACAACGGGCTGGTGCAGTGATATGTCAAAGCCAGTGACGGATCGGGCACGTGAGCGGCTCATTTTGACAGGATGTCATATGATGCCCAGTCACAACGGCGAGTGTCCTGCCCGGCCGTCAATCTGCTATAGGCTGGGCAGGAAGGTCTTAAACTCAAACGCAAACATTTATTATATTATTATTATTATAATACAGGATTTATATAGCGCCAACAGTTTGCTCAGCACTTTACAATATCAAGGGAGACAATACAACAACAATACAATTCAATACAAGAGGGATAGGAGGCCCTGCCCCTGGGAGCTTACAATCGAAGATGGAGGGGCTAGTGGTACAAAAGGTAAGAACTGTGGGGGATGGACTGATAGTAGAAATAGAGAATTTGGTTATTAGCTGAAGGCAAGATAGGCTTCCCTGAAGAGATAGGTTTTCAGAGATCACCTAAAGTGGGCAAAGTAGGCGATAGTCTGATAAATTGGGAGAGAGAGTTCCAGAGGATGGGGGAAGCTCTGGAGAAGTCCTGGAGACGAGCATGGGAGGAGGAGACAAGGGAGCTAGAGAGCAGGAGGTCGTGGGAGGAGCGGAGAGGACGGTTTGGGTGATATTTGGAGACAAGATTGGTGATGACTAGAGATGAGCGAATCGAAGTATCCGAAGTGGAATTCGAGTCGAATTTCGGAAAAATTTCGATTCGTGCCGAATCCGAAAAACAGCCTAATTCGGACGCGCGAATCGAAATTTTTCCGAAAATGGCGGCTGACATGTGCGGCGACGGAGCGGGGATGTCGGGGAAGGCGCGCAGACAAGGCGCGCTGCCCCATAATGCATTCCTCAACGACATGTGATCGCATCAGCCAATCAGCAGCCAGCCAGCCAGCACTGTGTAATGGTCGAGGTATATATAGCGGCCATTTTGGAAATCTTCATTTGCCTGCAGTCATTGAACAGAGGCAGACCGCTCTGTACTAGGGACAGGGACAGAGTTAGGGCCACAGAAACGAGAATTGGGGACAGAGAGAAGTTACTTAGGGACAGAGAACCATTACTCAGGGACACAGACTTGTTAATGAGGGCCACAGAATCGTTATTTAGGGACAAAGAAACGCTAGTTAGGGCCACAGAATTCATACTCAGGGACAGACAGAATTGTTACTCAGTGCCAGAGAATTGTTACTTAGGGCCACAGAAACGTTATTAGGGCCACAGAATTTTTACTCAGGGACAGACAGAATTGTTACTGAGTGCCAGAGAATTGTTACTCAGGGACAGACAGAATTGTTACTGAGTGCCAGAGAATTCTTACTCAGGGCCACAGAATTCATTCTCAGGGACAGACAGAATTGTTACTCAGGGACAGACAGAATTGTTACTGAGTGCCAGAGAATTGTTACTCAGGGACAGACAGAATTGTTACTGAGTGCCAGAGAATTGTTACTCAGGGACAGACAGAATTGTTACTGAGTGCCAGAGAATTGTTACTCTCACAGACACAAAATTGTTACTTGCACAGACACAGAATTGTTACTTGCACAGACACACAATTGTTACTCAGGGCCACAGAATTCATACTCAGGGACAGACAGAATTGTTACTGAGTGCCAGAGAATTCTTACTCAGGGCCACAGAATTCATACTCAGGGACAGACAGAATTGTTACTCAGGGACAGACAGAATTGTTACTGAGTGCCAGAGAATTGTTACTCAGGGACAGACAGAATTGTTACTGAGTGCCAGAGAATTGTTACTCTCACAGACACAAAATTGTTACTTGCACAGACACAGAATTGTTACTTGCACAGACACACAATTGTTACTCAGGGCCACAGAATTCATACTCAGGGACAGACAGAATTGTTACTGAGTGCCAGAGAATTGTTACTCAGGGACAGACAGAATTGTTACTGAGTGCCAGAGAATTGTTACTCTCACAGACACAAAATTGTTACTTGCACAGACACAGAATTGTTACTCGCACAGAGACAGAATTGTTACTCAGGGCCACAGAATTCATACTCAGGGACAGACAGAATTGTTACTGAGTGCCAGAGAATTGTTACTCAGGGAAGACAGAATTGTTACTGAGTGCCATAGAATTGTTACTCAGGGACAGACAGAATTGTTACTGAGTGCCAGAGAATTGTTACTCTCACAGACACAAAATTGTTACTTGCACAGACACAGAATTGTTACTCGCACAGAGACAGAATTGTTACTCAGGGCCACAGAATTCATACTCAGGGACAGACAGAATTGTTACTGAGTGCCAGAGAATTGTTACTCAGGGACAGACAGAATTGTTACTGAGTGCCAGAGAATTGTTACTCTCACAGACACAAAATTGTTACTTGCACAGACACAGAATTGTTACTTGCACAGACACACAATTGTTACTGAGTGCCAGAGAATTGTTACTCAGGGACAGACAGAATTGTTACTGAGTGCCAGAGAATTGTTACTCAGGGACAGACAGAATTGTTACTGAGTGCCAGAGAATTGTTACTCAGGGACAGACAGAATTGTTACTGAGTGCCAGAGAATTGTTACTCTCACAGACACAAAATTGTTACTTGCACAGACACAGAATTGTTACTCGCACAGAGACAGAATTGTTACTCAGGGCCACAGAATTCATACTCAGGGACAGACAGAATTGTTACTGAGTGCCAGAGAATTGTTACTCAGGGACAGACAGAATTGTTACTGAGTGCCAGAGAATTGTTACTCTCACAGACACAAAATTGTTACTTGCACAGACACAGAATTGTTACTTGCACAGACACACAATTGTTACTCAGGGCCACAGAATTCATACTCAGGGACAGACAGAATTGTTACTGAGTGCCAGAGAATTGTTACTCAGGGACAGACAGAATTGTTACTGAGTGCCAGAGAATTGTTACTCAGGGACAGACAGAATTGTTACTGAGTGCCAGAGAATTGTTACTCTCACAGACACAAAATTGTTACTTGCACAGACACAGAATTGTTACTCGCACAGAGACAGAATTGTTACTCAGGGCCACAGAATTCATACTCAGGGACAGACAGAATTGTTACTGAGTGCCAGAGAATTGTTACTCAGGGACAGACAGAATTGTTACTGAGTGCCAGAGAATTGTTACTCTCACAGACACAAAATTGTTACTTGCACAGACACAGAATTGTTACTTGCACAGACACACAATTGTTACTCAGGGCCACAGAATTCATACTCAGGGACAGACAGAATTGTTACTGAGTGCCAGAGAATTGTTACTCAGGGACAGACAGAATTGTTACTGAGTGCCAGAGAATTGTTACTCTCACAGACACAAAATTGTTACTTGCACAGACACAGAATTGTTACTCGCACAGAGACAGAATTGTTACTCAGGGCCACAGAATTCATACTCAGGGACAGACAGAATTGTTACTGAGTGCCAGAGAATTGTTACTCAGGGAAGACAGAATTGTTACTGAGTGCCATAGAATTGTTACTCAGGGACAGACAGAATTGTTACTGAGTGCCAGAGAATTGTTACTCTCACAGACACAAAATTGTTACTTGCACAGACACAGAATTGTTACTCGCACAGAGACAGAATTGTTACTCAGGGCCACAGAATTCATACTCAGGGACAGACAGAATTGTTACTGAGTGCCAGAGAATTGTTACTCAGGGACAGACAGAATTGTTACTGAGTGCCAGAGAATTGTTACTCTCACAGACACAAAATTGTTACTTGCACAGACACAGAATTGTTACTTGCACAGACACACAATTGTTACTGAGTGCCAGAGAATTGTTACTCAGGGACAGACAGAATTGTTACTGAGTGCCAGAGAATTGTTACTCAGGGACAGACAGAATTGTTACTGAGTGCCAGAGAATTGTTACTCAGGGACAGACAGAATTGTTACTGAGTGCCAGAGAATTGTTACTCTCACAGACACAAAATTGTTACTTGCACAGACACAGAATTGTTACTCGCACAGAGACAGAATTGTTACTCAGGGCCACAGAATTCATACTCAGGGACAGACAGAATTGTTACTGAGTGCCAGAGAATTGTTACTCAGGGACAGACAGAATTGTTACTGAGTGCCAGAGAATTGTTACTCTCACAGACACAAAATTGTTACTTGCACAGACACAGAATTGTTACTTGCACAGACACACAATTGTTACTGAGTGCCAGAGAATTGTTACTCAGGGACAGACAGAATTGTTACTGAGTGCCAGAGAATTGTTACTCAGGGCCACAGAAACTTTACTTAGGGCCGCAGAATTTTTACTCAGGGACAGACAGAATTGTTACTGAGTGCCAGAGAATTGTTACTCAGGGACAGACAGAATTGTTACTGAGTGCCAGAGAATTGTTACTCTCACAGACACAAAATTGTTACTTGCACAGACACAGAATTGTTACTTGCACAGACACACAATTGTTACTCAGGGCCACAGAATTCATACTCAGGGACAGACAGAATTGTTACTGAGTGCCAGAGAATTGTTACTCAGGGACACCTAATCGTTGAATTAAATAGTATGTCAGACAACATGCAGAGGAGTGGCAGAGGAGGCAATGTTTTAGGAGCGAGCAGACGTGGCAGCAGAGGAAGGGGTCGAGGCAGCAGTATTCGCAGCCAGAGGCCAGTGCTCCCGGTGTCATCCAGCGGTCGTGTCTCCACCGACAACCCTGCCGTCATTGATTGGTTGGCTCGGTCGTCTTCCTCTTCCCAGGTCACCTCTGACACCTACAGCCAACGGTCGGTGGGTACGTCAGACACAACCGTTAGTTGGCATGGCCCGGGACCAAGCCCACTGAAATCACGTGTCCTCTACCTGCCCCTGTCCTTTGCTGTTCCCTCACCAAGCGAAGTATCGCATGCTGTGGGCTCAGCCCCACTGTACAGTGAGGAAGAGCTAACAGAGGGCGGTCAGGAACGGGGGGAGACATCGGCCTTTTCAGCAGCCAAGCGAACAAGTACTGGCGAGGAGAGTGGCTCGGTAGCCGGTCTAGAGACAGGTCTGTCTCCTGACCCAGACGCAGCCGAGGGGGCTAGTAGTGAGGCGGAGACCCTACTTGATGATGAGGAGGTTGATCGCACTTGGCAGCCTCGTCGTCATCAGGCAATTTCTTCCGCATCATCAGGAGAAGAGGGTGGCAGCTTGGCAGCGAGCAAAACAGTCGGTGGGTTGCCCAGGAGACAGCAGCAGGGTCGCATCAGTGTCAGTGGAGCCAAACGTCCACGGAGTAGAGCACCAGCTCCACTGCAGCCTACCACCACGGCCAGTAGTGGTGCCGGTGCGCACGGAGGAAGTAGCAGTCAGCCAGTGAAGAGTAGCGGGGGCAAAGTTTCCTACTCGGTGGTGTGGCAATTTTTCCTCAAGCCGCCCGAGGAAGTAAACGTAGCCGTATGTCGACTATGTGGCCAGAAATGCAAGCGTGGCCAGGGGGCCCATGTTGGGACTACAGCGTTGCGTCAGCATATGCAGCGTCACCATTCGGTGGCCTGGGAAAACCGTGATAAACATACGGCGGTTCTGCCTGCCCCAGCCCCCGCTCCATCACCCGCTCCGTTACTTGCTCCGTCACCCGACGTCGTCAATCGCCCTCTATCAGCCAGTCAAGGCTCCAACACCTCTGCTGAGGGGAGTTGTCGCTCATTGGCATCTTCCGCTCGTTCAGATGCTCCTTCTCCTGCTACTCCTCTTCTCGGATTCCGTCAACAGTCTTTCTTGGAATCCGTATCCAAGAGACAACAGTTTGCGAGCACGCACCCGACGGTGCAAAAGCTGAACGTCCTCCTGTCCAAGTTGCTGGTGCTGCAGTCCCTCCCTTTCCAACTGGTGGACTCAGCACCTTTCCGAGAAATGATGGCTTGTGCCGCGCCGCGGTGGAGAGTGCCAAGCCGTCATTTCTTTGCCCAAAAGGCAGTGCCAGCCCTGCATTCACATGTAGAAGAGATGGTGGGCCAGTCTTTGAGCATGTCGGTCTCTGCCAAAGTGCACGGCAGCGCCGACGTGTGGAGCTGTAACTACGGTCAGGGACAGTACATGTCATTTACGGCCCACTGGGTGAACGTGGTGCCGGCACAGCCGCACCAGCAACTTGGACAGGTCACGACGCTTTTGCCTCCACGTTTGCACGTCCTTGGTCCAGCAAGCATGTCCGCCTCTACCACCTCTTTTTCCGCCGTGTCCTCAGCCGCCACCCCCGTGCCAAGTCCCATTACCCGACCGGCATATCACATGTGCAGGGCGCAACGGTGTCACGCTGTGCTGCACCTGGTATGCCTTGGCGAACGTAGTCACACAGGGGAGGAACTGCTGAGTGTAATGAACAGAGAAATCGACAGATGGCTGTCTCCGCGCAAACTAAAAATCGGAACCATGTTGACTGACAACGGAAAGAACATGGTGTCTGCTCTGCGTCAAGGAAGGTTGTGCCATGCGCCATGCATGGCTCACGTGTTCAATCTGGTTGTCAAGCGGTTCCTAAAATCCACCATCCCACTGCAAGACATCCTTAAAATGTCACGTAAACTGTGCATGCATTTCAGCCATTCCTACACCGCAAAGAACACCCTCATTGAGCTGCAGCGGCAGAACGGAATTCCACAGCATCGCCTGATCTGCGACGTTGCAACAAGGTGGAATTCAACCCTACACATGTTAGACCGCCTTTACGAGCAGCGAAAGGCCATCACCGATTTCCTGATGTTACAAGCGGATAAAGGTACTCCCCTGTGTAACTTAGATGTCAGCCATTGGCAGCTCATGCGTGACACCTGCCGCTTGCTCAGGCCCTTTGAGGAGGCCACGCTATTCGTGAGTCGGCAGGACTATGGGATGAACGACGTCATTCCTCTGTTGCACGTCCTGGAACAAATGCTGTTAACAATGGCTGGTCAGGGTGCGGTAGACGTGGCGCACAGATCTCAACGCCACATGACCCCTGTGGGGGCAGGACAGGAAGAAGAGGAGGAGGTAGAGGAGGACATTTGTGCTCAGGAATTATTGAGTGAAATGGGTGGTTTTTCCACTCAGCGGACAGGAGTGGAGGAGCAGGAGCATCTGGTAGAGGAGGAGGAGGAGGAGACAGAGGACCCAGACGCACCGTGGCAGTATGCTGTGGAGATGGAGGCAGGGAGTCCCTCGCATTCCTTGGCACAAATGGCCCATAGCATGCTCGGTTGCTTGCGTAGCGACAGCCGAATAATAACCATCAGACAGAGGGATGACTTTTGGCTGTCCACCTTGTTGGACCCTCGCTACCGGTCCAAAATGGTGGCCTTTTTCACACCTGCTGAGAGGGAGGCCAAAATTACGTACTATAAAAACCACCTATGTAGTCAGTTGGTCTCTGCCTTTGTGCGCCAACGTCCATCCTCAGACACTGTGGGCCCTGTGCGCTCGCGTTCCGCTGGCATGGCAGCAGGGGAGGGGTGGGGTGGTAGGAGCAGTGGCAGCTCCACCAGCAGCGGCTGCCTCAGTCTGCAGTCGATGATGAGTAGCTTTCTTCACCAGCGCAGTGAGGAAACTACTAACCAGCCGCAGCAGCAGCAGCAGCATCAGGTGGACCTGGAGCAGGAGCTCAAACAACAGGCTTGGGCCTACTTGGACAGCACCCTGCCAACCGAGGTAGACAATCCCCTTGACTACTGGGCAACGAAACTTGACCTTTGGCCCCAACTAGCTGAATTTGCCCTTGAAAGGCTGTCATGCCCGGCCAGTAGCGTGGCATCGGAGCGCGTGTTTAGTGCGGCAGGAGGTATTGTAACTCCGCGGAGGACACGACTGTCCACCCAAAGTGTGGAGAGACTCACGTTTGTGAAAATGAATCAGGCGTGGATTAGTCTGGATTTCAAACCACCAGTTCCTGACACAACTGACTAAATCCGCCATGAATCATGCCTCAAACATGTGCCACTTTCAGGTCTCCTCACACTGCTGGTGTGTTGAATTTTTTGACATAGGGTGCTGGCAGATTACGGGCCTCCTATAGCTGCTGCCAGGCCCCTAATCTGCCATAGGCCCCTATATACCGCCTCCTCCTGCTGCTGCCAGGTCCAGAGTCTCTCATGGGTCCCTGTACGGCCTCCCATTGCTGCTGTCTCCATCGCCACACTCTGCTGCCATGTGCCACTTTCAGGTCTCTTCACACTGCTGGTGTGTTAAATTTTTTGACATAGGGTGCAGGCAGATTACGGGCCTCACATAGCTGCTGCCAGGCCCCTAATCTGCCATGGGCCCCTATATACCGCCTCCTCATGCTGCTGCCAAGTCTAGAGTCTCTCATGGGTCCCTGTACGGCCTCCCATTGCTGCTGTCTCCATCGCCACACTCTGCTGCCATGTGCCACTTTCAGGTCTCTTCACACTGCTGGTGTGTTAAATTTTTTGACATAGGGTGCTGCAAGATAACGGGCCTCACATAGCTGCTGCCAGGCCCCTAATCTGCCATGGGCCCCTATATACCGCCTCCTCATGCTGCTGCCAAGTCCAGAGTCTGTCATGGTCCCTGTACGGCCTCCCATTGCTGCTGTCTCCATCGCCACACTCTGCTGCCATGTGCCACTTTCAGGTCTCTTCACACTGCTGGTGTGTTAAATTTTTTGACATAGGGTGCAGGCAGATTACGGGCCTCACATAGCTGCTGCCAGGCCCCTAATCTGCCATGGGCCCCTATATACCACCTCCTCCTGCTGCTGCCAGGTCCAGAGTCTCTCATGGGTCCCTGTACGGCCTCCCATTGCTGCTGTCTCCATCGCCACACTCTGCTGCCATGTGCCACTTTCAGGTCTCTTCACACTGCTGGTGTGTAAAATTTTTTGACATAGGGTGCTGCAAGATAACGGGCCTCACATAGCTGCTGCCAGGCCCCTAATCTGCCATGGGCCCCTATATACCGCCTCCTCATGCTGCTGCCAAGTCCAGAGTCTGTCATGGTCCCTGTACGGCCTCCCATTGCTGCTGTCTCCATCGCCACACTCTGCTGCCATGTGCCACTTTCAGGTCTCTTCACACTGCTGGTGTGTTAAATTTTTTGACATAGGGTGCTGCAAGATAACGGGCCTCACATAGCTGCTGCCAGGCCCCTAATCTGCCATGGGCCCCTATATACCGCCTCCTCATGCTGCTGCCAAGTCCAGAGTCTGTCATGGTCCCTGTACGGCCTCCCATTGCTGCTGTCTCCATCGCCACACTCTGCTGCCATGTGCCACTTTCAGGTCTCTTCACACTGCTGGTGTGTTAAATTTTTTGACATAGGGTGCAGGCAGATTACGGGCCTCACATAGCTGCTGCCAGGCCCCTAATCTGCCATGGGCCCCTATATACCACCTCCTCCTGCTGCTGCCAGGTCCAGAGTCTCTCATGGGTCCCTGTACGGCCTCCCATTGCTGCTGTCTCCATCGCCACACTCTGCTGCCATGTGCCACTTTCAGGTCTCTTCACACTGCTGGTGTGTAAAATTTTTTGACATAGGGTGCTGCAAGATAACGGGCCTCACATAGCTGCTGCCAGGCCCCTAATCTGCCATGGGCCCCTATATACCGCCTCCTCATGCTGCTGCCAAGTCCAGAGTCTGTCATGGTCCCTGTACGGCCTCCCATTGCTGCTGTCTCCATCGCCACACTCTGCTGCCATGTGCCACTTTCAGGTCTCTTCACACTGCTGGTGTGTTAAATTTTTTGACATAGGGTGCAGGCAGATTACGGGCCTCACATAGCTGCTGCCAGGCCCCTAATCTGCCATGGGCCCCTATATACCGCCTCCTCCTGCTGCTGCCAGGTCCAGAGTCTCTCATGGGTCCCTGTACGGCCTCCCATTGCTGCTGTCTCCATCGCCACACTCTGCTGCCATGTGCCACTTTCAGGTCTCTTCACACTGCTGGTGTGTTAAATTTTTTGACATAGGGTGCAGGCAGATTACGGGCCTCACATAGCTGCTGCCAGGCCCCTAATCTGCCATGGGCCCCTATATACCACCTCCTCCTGCTGCTGCCAGGTCCAGAGTCTCTCATGGGTCCCTGTACGGCCTCCCATTGCTGCTGTCTCCATCGCCACACTCTGCTGCCATGTGCCACTTTCAGGTCTCTTCACACTGCTGGTGTGTTAAATTTTTTGACATAGGGTGCTGCAAGATAACGGGCCTCACATAGCTGCTGCCAGGCCCCTAATCTGCCATGGGCCCCTATATACCGCCTCCTCATGCTGCTGCCAAGTCCAGAGTCTGTCATGGTCCCTGTACGGCCTCCCATTGCTGCTGTCTCCATCGCCACACTCTGCTGCCATGTGCCACTTTCAGGTCTCTTCACACTGCTGGTGTGTTAAATTTTTTGACATAGGGTGCAGGCAGATTACGGGCCTCACATAGCTGCTGCCAGGCCCCTAATCTGCCATGGGCCCCTATATACCGCCTCCTCATGCTGCTGCCAAGTCCAGAGTCTGTCATGGTCCCTGTACGGCCTCCCATTGCTGCTGTCTCCATCGCCACACTCTGCTGCCATGTGCCACTTTCAGGTCTCTTCACACTGCTGGTGTGTTAAATTTTTTGACATAGGGTGCAGGCAGATTACGGGCCTCACATAGCTGCTGCCAGGCCCCTAATCTGCCATGGGCCCCTATATACCACCTCCTCCTGCTGCTGCCAGGTCCAGAGTCTCTCATGCCATGTGCCACTTTCAGGTCTCTTCACACTGCTGGTGTGTTTAATTTTTTGACATAGGGTGCAGGCAGATTACGGGCCTCACATAGCTGCTGCCAGGCCCCTAATCTGCCATGGGCCCCTATATACCGCCTCCTCATGCTGCTGCCAAGTCTAGAGTCTCTCATGGGTCCCTGTACGGCCTCCCATTGCTGCTGTCTCCATCGCCACACTCTGCTGCCATGTGCCACTTTCAGGTCTCTTCACACTGCTGGTGTGTTAAATTTTTTGACATAGGGTGCTGGCAGATTACGGGCCTCCTATAGCTGCTGCCAGGCCCCTAATCTGCCATGGGCCCCTATATACCGCCTCCTCATGCTGCTGCCAAGTTCAGAGTCTGTCATGGGTCCCTGTACGGCCTCCCATTGCTGCTGTCTCCATCGCCACACTCTGCTGCCATGTGCCACTTTCAGGTCTCTTCACACTGCTGGTGTGTTAAATTTTTTGACATAGGGTGCAGGCAGATTACGGGCCTCACATAGCTGCTGCCAGGCCCCTAATCTGCCATGGGCCCCTATATACCGCCTCCTCCTGCTGCTGCCAGGTCCAGAGTCTCTCATGGGTCCCTGTACGGCCTCCCATTGCTGCTGTCTCCATCGCCACACTCTGCTGCCATGTGCCACTTTCAGGTCTCTTCACACTGCTGGTGTGTTAAATTTTTTGACATAGGGTGCTGCAAGATAACGGGCCTCACATAGCTGCTGCCAGGCCCCTAATCTGCCATGGGCCCCTATATACCGCCTCCTCATGCTGCTGCCAAGTCCAGAGTCTGTCATGGTCCCTGTACGGCCTCCCATTGCTGCTGTCTCCATCGCCACACTCTGCTGCCATGTGCCACTTTCAGGTCTCTTCACACTGCTGGTGTGTTAAATTTTTTGACATAGGGTGCTGCAAGATAACGGGCCTCACATAGCTGCTGCCAGGCCCCTAATCAGCCATGGGCCCCTATACCGCCTCCTCCTGCTGCTGCCAGGTCCAGAGTCTCTCATGCCATGTGCCACTTTCAGGTCTCTTCACACTGCTGGTGTGTTAAATTTTTTGACATAGGGTGCAGGCAGATTACGGGCCTCACATAGCTGCTGCCAGGCCCCTAATCTGCCATGGGCCCCTATATACCGCCTCCTCCTGCTGCTGCCAGGTCCAGAGTCTCTCATGGGTCCCTGTACGGCCTCCCATTGCTGCTGTCTCCATCGCCACACTCTGCTGCCATGTGCCACTTTCAGGTCTCTTCACACTGCTGGTGTGTAAAATTTTTTGACATAGGGTGCTGCAAGATAACGGGCCTCACATAGCTGCTGCCAGGCCCCTAATCTGCCATGGGCCCCTATATACCGCCTCCTCATGCTGCTGCCAAGTCCAGAGTCTGTCATGGTCCCTGTACGGCCTCCCATTGCTGCTGTCTCCATCGCCACACTCTGCTGCCATGTGCCACTTTCAGGTCTCTTCACACTGCTGGTGTGTTAAATTTTTTGACATAGGGTGCTGCAAGATAACGGGCCTCACATAGCTGCTGCCAGGCCCCTAATCTGCCATGGGCCCCTATATACCGCCTCCTCATGCTGCTGCCAAGTCCAGAGTCTGTCATGGTCCCTGTACGGCCTCCCATTGCTGCTGTCTCCATCGCCACACTCTGCTGCCATGTGCCACTTTCAGGTCTCTTCACACTGCTGGTGTGTTAAATTTTTTGACATAGGGTGCAGGCAGATTACGGGCCTCACATAGCTGCTGCCAGGCCCCTAATCTGCCATGGGCCCCTATATACCACCTCCTCCTGCTGCTGCCAGGTCCAGAGTCTCTCATGCCATGTGCCACTTTCAGGTCTCTTCACACTGCTGGTGTGTTTAATTTTTTGACATAGGGTGCAGGCAGATTACGGGCCTCACATAGCTGCTGCCAGGCCCCTAATCTGCCATGGGCCCCTATATACCGCCTCCTCATGCTGCTGCCAAGTCCAGAGTCTGTCATGGTCCCTGTACGGCCTCCCATTGCTGCTGTCTCCATCGCCACACTCTGCTGCCATGTGCCACTTTCAGGTCTCTTCACACTGCTGGTGTGTTAAATTTTTTGACATAGGGTGCTGGCAGATTACGGGCCTCCTATAGCTGCTGCCAGGCCCCTAATCTGCCATGGGCCCCTATATACCGCCTCCTCATGCTGCTGCCAAGTTCAGAGTCTGTCATGGGTCCCTGTACGGCCTCCCATTGCTGCTGTCTCCATCGCCACACTCTGCTGCCATGTGCCACTTTCAGGTCTCTTCACACTGCTGGTGTGTTAAATTTTTTGACATAGGGTGCAGGCAGATTACGGGCCTCACATAGCTGCTGCCAGGCCCCTAATCTGCCATGGGCCCCTATATACCGCCTCCTCCTGCTGCTGCCAGGTCCAGAGTCTCTCATGGGTCCCTGTACGGCCTCCCATTGCTGCTGTCTCCATCGCCACACTCTGCTGCCATGTGCCACTTTCAGGTCTCTTCACACTGCTGGTGTGTTAAATTTTTTGACATAGGGTGCTGCAAGATAACGGGCCTCACATAGCTGCTGCCAGGCCCCTAATCTGCCATGGGCCCCTATATACCGCCTCCTCATGCTGCTGCCAAGTCCAGAGTCTGTCATGGTCCCTGTACGGCCTCCCATTGCTGCTGTCTCCATCGCCACACTCTGCTGCCATGTGCCACTTTCAGGTCTCTTCACACTGCTGGTGTGTTAAATTTTTTGACATAGGGTGCTGCAAGATAACGGGCCTCACATAGCTGCTGCCAGGCCCCTAATCAGCCATGGGCCCCTATACCGCCTCCTCCTGCTGCTGCCAGGTCCAGAGTCTCTCATGCCATGTGCCACTTTCAGGTCTCTTCACACTGCTGGTGTGTTAAATTTTTTGACATAGGGTGCAGGCAGATTACGGGCCTCACATAGCTGCTGCCAGGCCCCTAATCTGCCATGGGCCCCTATATACCGCCTCCTCCTGCTGCTGCCAGGTCCAGAGTCTCTCATGGGTCCCTGTACGGCCTCCCATTGCTGCTGTCTCCATCGCCACACTCTGCTGCCATGTGCCACTTTCAGGTCTCTTCACACTGCTGGTGTGTAAAATTTTTTGACATAGGGTGCTGCAAGATAACGGGCCTCACATAGCTGCTGCCAGGCCCCTAATCTGCCATGGGCCCCTATATACCGCCTCCTCATGCTGCTGCCAAGTCCAGAGTCTGTCATGGTCCCTGTACGGCCTCCCATTGCTGCTGTCTCCATCGCCACACTCTGCTGCCATGTGCCACTTTCAGGTCTCTTCACACTGCTGGTGTGTTAAATTTTTTGACATAGGGTGCTGCAAGATAACGGGCCTCACATAGCTGCTGCCAGGCCCCTAATCTGCCATGGGCCCCTATATACCGCCTCCTCATGCTGCTGCCAAGTCCAGAGTCTGTCATGGTCCCTGTACGGCCTCCCATTGCTGCTGTCTCCATCGCCACACTCTGCTGCCATGTGCCACTTTCAGGTCTCTTCACACTGCTGGTGTGTTAAATTTTTTGACATAGGGTGCAGGCAGATTACGGGCCTCACATAGCTGCTGCCAGGCCCCTAATCTGCCATGGGCCCCTATATACCACCTCCTCCTGCTGCTGCCAGGTCCAGAGTCTCTCATGCCATGTGCCACTTTCAGGTCTCTTCACACTGCTGGTGTGTTTAATTTTTTGACATAGGGTGCAGGCAGATTACGGGCCTCACATAGCTGCTGCCAGGCCCCTAATCTGCCATGGGCCCCTATATACCGCCTCCTCATGCTGCTGCCAAGTCTAGAGTCTCTCATGGGTCCCTGTACGGCCTCCCATTGCTGCTGTCTCCATCGCCACACTCTGCTGCCATGTGCCACTTTCAGGTCTCTTCACACTGCTGGTGTGTTAAATTTTTTGACATAGGGTGCTGGCAGATTACGGGCCTCCTATAGCTGCTGCCAGGCCCCTAATCTGCCATGGGCCCCTATATACCGCCTCCTCATGCTGCTGCCAAGTTCAGAGTCTGTCATGGGTCCCTGTACGGCCTCCCATTGCTGCTGTCTCCATCGCCACACTCTGCTGCCATGTGCCACTTTCAGGTCTCTTCACACTGCTGGTGTGTTAAATTTTTTGACATAGGGTGCAGGCAGATTACGGGCCTCACATAGCTGCTGCCAGGCCCCTAATCTGCCATGGGCCCCTATATACCGCCTCCTCCTGCTGCTGCCAGGTCCAGAGTCTCTCATGGGTCCCTGTACGGCCTCCCATTGCTGCTGTCTCCATCGCCACACTCTGCTGCCATGTGCCACTTTCAGGTCTCTTCACACTGCTGGTGTGTTAAATTTTTTGACATAGGGTGCTGCAAGATAACGGGCCTCACATAGCTGCTGCCAGGCCCCTAATCTGCCATGGGCCCCTATATACCGCCTCCTCATGCTGCTGCCAAGTCCAGAGTCTGTCATGGTCCCTGTACGGCCTCCCATTGCTGCTGTCTCCATCGCCACACTCTGCTGCCATGTGCCACTTTCAGGTCTCTTCACACTGCTGGTGTGTTAAATTTTTTGACATAGGGTGCAGGCAGATTACGGGCCTCACATAGCTGCTGCCAGGCCCCTAATCTGCCATGGGCCCCTATATAACGCCTCCTCATGCTGCTGCCAAGTTCAGAGTCTGTCATGGGTCCCTGTACGGCCTCCCATTGCTGCTGTCTCCATCGCCACACTCTGCCATGTGCCACTTTCAGGTCTCCTCACACTGCTGGTGTGTTGAATTTTTTGACATAGGGTGCTGGCAGATTACGGGCCTCCTATAGCTGCTGCCAGGCCCCTAATCTGCCATAAGCCCCTATATACCGCCTCCTCATGCTGCTGCCAAGTCCAGAGTCTGTCATGGGTCCCTGTACGGCCTCCCATTGCTGCTGTCTCCATCGCCACACTCTGCCATGTGCCACTTTCAGGTCTCCTCACACACTGCTGGTGTGTTGAATTTTTTGACATAGGGTGCTGGCAGATTACGGGCCTCCTATAGCTGCTGCCAGGCCCCTAATCTGCCGTAGGCCCCTATATACCGCCTCCTCATGCTGCTGCCAGGTCCAGAGTCTCTCATGGGTCCCTGTACGGCCTCCCATTGCTGCTGTCTCCATCGCCACACTCTGCCATGTGCCACTTTCAGGTCTCCTCACACTGCTGGTGTGTTCCATTTTTTGTCATAGGGTGCTGGCAGATTATGGGCCTCCCATAACTGCTGCCAGGCCCCTAATCTGCCATGGGCCCCTATACCGACTCCTCATGCTGTGACGTTGCAACAAGGTGGAATTCAACCCTACATATGTTAGACCGCCTTTACGAACAGCAAAAGGCCATCACAGATTTCCTGATGTTAAAAGCAGATAAAGGTACTCCCTGTGTAACTTAGATGTCAGCCATTGGCAGCTCATGCGTGACACCTGCGCTTGCTCAGGCCCTTTGAGGAGGCCACGCTATTCGTGAGTCGGCAGGACTATGGGATGAACGACGTCATTCCTCTGTTGCACGTCCTGGAACAAATGCTGTTAACAATGGCTGGTCAGGGTGCGGTAGACGTGGCGCACAGATCTCAACGCCACATGGCCCCTGTGGGGGCAGGACTGGAAGAAGAGGAGGAGGTAGAGGAGGACATTGGTGCTCAGGAATTATTGAGTGAAATGGGTGGTTTTTCCACTCAGCGGACAGGAGTGGAGGAGCAGGAGCATCTGGTAGAGGAGGAGGAAGAGGAGACAGAGGACCTAGACGCACCGTGGCAGTATGCTGTGGAGATGGAGGCAGGGAGTCCCTCGCATTCCTTGGCACAAATGGCCCATAGCATGCTCGGTTGCTTGCGTAGCGACAGCCGAATAATAACCATCAGACAGAGGGATGACTTTTGGCTGTCCACCTTGTTGGACCCTCGCTACCGTTCAAAAATGGTGGCCTTTTTCACACCTGCTGAGAGGGAGGCCAAAATAACGTACTATAAAAAACACCTATGTAGTCAGCTGGTCTCTGCCTGTCTGCGCCAACGTCCATCCTCAGACACTGTGGGCCCTGTGCGCTCGTGTTCCGCTGCCATGGCAGCAGGGGAGGGGTGGGGTGGTAGGAGCAGTGGCAGCTCCACCAGCAGCGGCTGCCTCAGTCTGCAGTCGATGATGAGTAGCTTTCTTCACCAGCGCAGTGAGGAAACTACTAACCAGCCGCAGCAGCAGCAGCAGCATCAGGTGGACCTGGAGCAGGACCTCAAACAACAGGCTTAGGCCTACTTGGACAGCACCCTGCCAACCGAGGTAGACAATCCCCTTGACTACTGGGCAACGAAACTTGACCTTTGGCCCCAACTAGCTGAATTTGCCCTTGAAAGGCTGTCATGCCCGGCCAGTAGCGTGGCATCGGAGCGCGTGTTTAGTGCGGCAGGAGGTATTGCAACTCCGCGGAGGACACGACTGTCCACCCAAAGTGTGGAGAGACTCACGTTTGTGAAAATGAATCAGGCGTGGATTAGTCTGGATTTCAAACCACCAGTTCCTGACACAACTGACTAAATCCGCCATGAATCATGCCCCAAACATGTGCCACTTTCAGGTCTCCTCACACTGCTGGTGTGTTCCATTTTTTGTCATAGGGTGCTGGCAGATTACGGGCCTCCCATAGCTGCTGCCAGGCCCCTAATCTGCCATGGGCCCCTATACCGCCTCCTCATGCTGCTGCCAAGTCCAGAGTCTCTCATGGGTCCCTGTACGGCCTCCCATTGCTGCTGCCTCCATCGCCACACTCTGCCATGTGCCACTTTCAGGTCTCCTCACACTGCTGGTGTGTTCCATTTTTTGTCATAGGGTGCTGGCAGATTACGGGCCTCCCATAGCTGCTGCCAGGCCCCTAATCTGCCATGGGCCCCTATACCGCCTCCTCATGCTGCTGCCAGGTCCAGAGTCTCTCATGGGTCCCTGTACGGCCTCCCATTGCTGCTGTCTCCATCGCCACACTCTGCCATGTGCCACTTTCAGGTCTCCTCACACTGCTGGTGGGTTCCATTTTTTGTCATAGGGTGCTGGCAGATTACGGGCCTCCCATAGCTGCTGCCAGGCCCGTAATCTGCCATGGGCCCCCGTACCGACTCCTCATGCTGCTGCCAGGCCCGTAATCTGTCATGGGCCACTGTTGTCGCTTGTTGGCATATTCCGCTCGTTCAGATGCTCCTTCTCCTGCTACTCCTCTTCACGGATTCCGTCAGCAGTCTTTCTTGGAATCCGTTTCCAAGAGACAACAGTTTGCGAGCACGCACCCGACGGTGCAGAAGCTGAACGTCCTCCTGTCCAAGTTGCTGCTGCCAGGCTCGTAATCTGTCATGCGCCCCTGTACCGCCTCCTCATGCTGCTGCCAGGTCCAGAGTGTGTCATGGGCCCCCGTACCGACTCCTCATGCTGCTGCCAGGCCCGTAATCTGTCATGGGCCCCTGTACCGCCTCCCCATGCTGCTGCCAGGTCCAGAGTGTGTCATGGGTCCCTGTACGGCCTCCCATTGCTGCTGCCAGGCCCGTAATCTGCCATGGGCCCCTGTACCGACTCCTCATGCTGCTGCCAGGCCCGTAATCTGTCATGGGCCCCTGTACCGCCTCCTCATGCTGCTGCCAGGTCCAGAGTGTGTCATGGGTCCCTGTACGGCCTCCCATTGCTGCTGTCTCTATCGCCACACTCTGCCATGTGCCACTTTCAGGTCTCCTCACACTGCTGGTGGTTTCCATTTTTGTCATAGGGTGCTGTATGGCCTCCCATTGCTGCTGCCTCCACCGCCACACTGTGGCTCCACACTCTGGTTTTGGCCCCGTGACTGCCCAAATGAGTGAAGTGTGCGGTGATTCTAAGATCGACGGCACTCATCTGCATGTCATACTGACTGACAGTATTATTTCTCTTCCCCAGCAGACTCCAAGGGCATTTAAATTAAAGGTACAGTGTTCTGCACTAATATTAAGTCTCTCTGAAGCCTAGAAACACCCTTTTTTAAGTTAAATTCACAGCGAATTTATTCGACTCGAATCGAATATTGTCCACGAATTCGCCGAATCAGTCGAATCGAATTTTTCATTTCTTCGCTCATCTCTAGTGATGACAGATATGGAACATTTGGTAAGGTGGATGAATCTGGCAGCAGCATTCATGATAGACTGAAGAGGGGATAGCCTGCGATTAGGTAGGTCAATTAGGAGGGAGTTACAATAGTCAAGGCTAGAGATAACCAGGGAGTGAATAAGTTGCTTAGTGGTTTCAGTGGTTAAGAACGGGCGTATCTTGGAGATGTTTTTTACGGAGGTGAAGTTTATATTGCAGCTTACCAATTCTTAGATGTGATGGCTGTATTAATTTCCTTTTAGGCTTTCTTTCTTCTCTTTTCATCTGGTGATCCAGCCAGTAAGTCTGTTGTTTTTCAACAGAAAAGCTCTCTTGCAGTTAAATGGAAGAGACAGACCATTTAACTCTAGCAGCGGTGCATAAAATGATCAGCTTTTATTGGTTTATGTAAAACCTTTATCCCAAAAGGAACAAAATTGTTTGCTGTAACTGATTATAAAGTATTAGCTGGAGTCCCGCTTTAATTGTTAGTGTATTTAAATCTGCTAGTCTATCTAAAGCCTAGTACACACGATCAGAAAATTGTACGAAAAATACAGTTTTCAAAGCAATCGTATGATAATCCGATCGTTAGTACACAGCTTTCATCCGAAATTATTTGAAGGGACAAGCACAAAAATTTTTCTCGTGCTATACCATATTGTATCATTTTCATTTAAGCAGTACAATTTTCATCCGAAAATGCAAAACAATACATTGCGTCACTTCCGAATTTTTATTTTGTCATACAAGAATTTTTGTAACTTTGGTGACCTCTTCACTTTCAATATGGAGGAGAGTAGCATGCAAAAAAAATGGAAGATCATTCGTTTTATATTCTTATTGCGTGTAAGGGGCTTTATACTTCCCTCCCCCTAGACTAAAAATGCTGCTATTCAGAAGGTGTCTTCTGTGCTCCTTCATCCAGAGTGGAGGCCAGTGGCGGACTGACCATTTGGAAACTCGGGCACTGCCTGAGGGCCCGGGGTCAGTAGGGGGCCCCATGAGATGCCCCTGGTACCTTTTTCATAGGTGTTTTTTGAGTGTGGGCAAGGACACAGGGGCCCCATGATCCCCTATTGCCCGGGGGCCCCATGAGTTGTCAGTCCGCCCCTGGTGGAGGCACTCTAATACTGGAGGTGTGTTACTGGCAAGATCACCAGGTGAAAACAGAAGGAAAAAGTGTAAAAAAAAGAAACCTAATACAGCCACCACATCTAATGATTGGTAAGCTGTTACTGTATATATTACATT
Organism: Staurois parvus; assembly: GCF_062004578.1. Lineage (NCBI taxonomy): Eukaryota > Metazoa > Chordata > Amphibia > Anura > Ranidae > Staurois > Staurois parvus. The sequence goes on from NW_028318358.1 coordinate 6,574,977, forward strand.
TTTGGTTTTGGGTTCAATACTGCTTTTATGTTGCAGTAAACAAAAGATTAACCTAACTAATGCTGACTGTACAACTTCCAGTTTTGATGGCAGTTTAGGAGTTTTCCATCAGCTGTCCACCCTTGATTTCATTTATTTCCTAATTCTTAGCAACCAAATGATCGAAATTGCAGTGTAACTCAATGAAACTACAGTTCCAATTGACAGGCATCTTTGATTGATTTCCTTGCCAAGTTTGATCATTTTGTCACTTAAATCTGGAAAGAGATTAAAACTGTGGGTGGTGGATTACTGAGGTGGAAAAGAAGACCAAACACTGTATGGCAAAAATAATGCTGCCATTCCTTTTCCAGTCACTCTCATGGTAAGAGGTTTTGGTTATAAAATTAGGAGAGGATAATAACCACTTGTGGACTGCTCTCCCACAATCTACTGTGGATGGGCGGCCCGCACAGGCAAAGCAACATACCCATACGTAGCTGCCTGCTTCTGTTTTTGGGGAAGGTCAAGCACCCCTCGTCAACACCCGCTCTGATTGTACATAGCAGGAGCCTTCCAGCAAGTCCTGGCCAATAATTCACAGCCGGGACCTGATGATTAGCTGTGTACAATTACAGCCCAGAGCTCTGTGTTGACAATCAACACAGAGCTCTGTACAGAGCAAAGCAGTGATGAGAAACTAAGAGGTCATTAGTAAATAGCAGCACACTTTACACATAGTTAGGCACACATTTAACCCCTTGATCGCCCTAGATAGTAACCCCTACCCAACCAGTGTCATTAGTACAGTGGCAGTGTATATTATTATCACTGATCACTGTATTAATTTCAATGGTAGTTTCAGTGGTAGTTAGTCAGTTCCCCCCAGCATCAGTTGATGTCAGATTGCCCGCTGCACTATCGCAGTCCCATTATAAGTTGCTGATCACAGCCAATAGTAGTAGAAAAAAAATCCAGTATTATTCCAATATTCCATATATTCCATAGTTTGTAGGAACTATAACTTTCACACAAACCAATCAATATACACTTATTGGGTATATTGGCTATTCTTTTTTTTTTATCAAAGACATGTAGCACTGTGGCCAAAATTTATGAAGAAAATAGATTTTTTTACATTTTTTTATTGGATATGTTTTGTAGCAGAAAGTGAAAAGATATTGTTTTTGGTCTCTTTCACTTATAGCAAAAAGAACCCCAGTGGTGACCAAATGCCACCAAAAGAAAGTTCTATTGTGTGAAATTACCATTTAAAGTAGCGCAGTGCTGTATAGCAAAAAATGGCCTAGTCAAGAAGAGAGTAAAACCTTGCTTAAGTGGATAATCTGGTTGCTGAAAAAAGACATAACCACTGCATGGCAAAAATAAGGCTACTGTTGCTTTTTCAGTCGATCTCATGGTAACAGGTTTATGTTATGGAAATATTATTACTATTATACAGGATTTATATAGCGCCAACAGTTTGCTAAGCGCTGTACATTATAAATGGAGAGGATAATATTCTAGTTGTCTATGTGCAGGCCTGGGCATAGACATATTCAAAAACTGGCATTTGCCAGAAGGGCTGCTGTCTGGGAGTTATGCATGTTCTAATAAATACCATAACATTCAGCACTTGCCTACTTGCTGGGATGCCATGTTAGAATGTTTCATGGGGTTCCATTTCAACTAAGGCTTTCTCTTGATATATTCCTCCTTAAATGCTACTATAGCCCTTTTCTTGTTTACAGACTATACATTTGCATCATGTTCTGATACTTTGGTTGCCCGTAAACTCATCATCTATCGCAGGTAGGGCTATCCCATGGATTGTGTGCAGGGAGTGCTAGGCAGTGGAATCTATTCCACTCCGACAAACACTGGGCTCTTCATAGACTATGAGGGTGATTTACTAAAACTGGTGCACAAAGAATCTGGTGCAGCTGTGCAAAGTAACCAATCAGCTTCTAACTTCAGCTTGTTCAATTAAGACTTAAAGTGTTACTAAACCTCGCACCCTGTATTCACTATATCTGCTCTCTCACAGTACACAGAACAAGGAAATGCAATTATTTTAGTAAACATAAACTGTTGAATACCTTTTCTCATCAGCAGTATAGAGCAGTCTTGCGACTTCTATCAGTGTCTTGATGAGCACTGGTTAAAAGTTGTAAGAGGTGCTTTCTTTCTCCTCTGACTGTCCTATGAGGCTGCATGACCCCTGACCCTCTGGACAGTGCTGATTGGCCCTGTGCTGATCACATACACCCTCCCAAAGCAAAAAAACTCTAGCCATACACACTAAACTGAGCATGTGCAGAGTGACTTCTAGAGCTCTGTTCTATCAGCAGATGGATTGGGGACAGTAGAAGAAGGGGAAGATCACAGGAATACAGGATCAAACAGCCTTTTTATACAATGTGAAGGATTAACCCATTAGGTTCCAAAGTGAGTAGAACAAGCATGCTTTACTGCATATACAGACTGATTTTACTGTGGGCTTAATAACACTTTCACAATAAAACCTGGATACTGATAGGTTCCTATGCACTCCTGCGGCAGATTATGTGTGCACTAGTTGTAGTAAATCTCCCGCTACGCCTTTGGGGTACCCCAACCTACCTTTGAGAACAAGAGGGTTCAGAAAAAAACATGACACAATGATTTTCTTATATGATACACAACAGGTTTCTTATCACCATTTTGTGAAAAAAGGTTAAGAAAGAAATGATACCATTTACTGTGAACGCATGAGTATTCACAATATCGTGTTTGTGTATGTACGTATGTATATGTGGTGTATTTTATTTTCAGTGGACATAGGGAGAGAAAGATAAAGACCATATTGGGGACAAAGAACAATATTCCTGTGAATTCTCCAGGGTAGCCTGTGGGGTAATAAAGCAATTAAGTCTGGATTTACTCAGTGGTTCTACAGCTTTGGACATATTTTAGGCATCATTTAATCTAGCTGAGATTTAGTGATGAAGATATCATCGGATATTAGAGGCTTGATAGGTCATACTGACAAGATGTACCGATGAATTCGACCAGTCTTGTTCTGCATTTAACCTTGACATGAATATTTTATATTTAAAATGTGCTTTTTAAGCCCTTTTCTGTTCCATTAATAAGCGATGACACAGGTAATATTCACAGAAAAAGTCTGTGCGGATACAAAGAGGATGGAAGACTCGCTACTTAACCATCTGTACATCCCATGGCTGCGCAATTAGGCAGCAGTGACCACAGCATTGAACACCTTAAGTTCATTGATCAGCTTCAAAATGCAATGGGAGTTGAAGTAATAAGAATACAGGTTAATGTAGAATTCAGTACCCTGAACTGGAGTCTATAGCGGAATGCATATTTTATGTCCAGTTTTGAACCATATTAAAGCCACCAAAAGTGACAATTTAGTTGGAGCCTGGTGGGCTGGGTGGGTCTTTGCCTTCCTATGGGTTAGTAAGATGTCCTTGCCATAATTCCTGACTTTGTTCCTGTGTCAGGCTTTCCGGTCCAGTGTTCTGTGTTCCATCTTTTTCTGTTGTATTCTTGTACAGTTCCTTTAAATCCAGTAAGGCAAGTGCAGAGTTCTCACTAATAGAAGCTAAAAGAAATATTCTCATGTAGATTGACTTTTGTAGTCAAAATCCCTCACAAACTGATTGATAAACTAACTTACATACTGTAAATCTAGCTAATCTTGGTAATTACTAGAATGAAGTTCCTAAGGCAAGCAAAATATTTCCTTGAATTCAAAAAGGTGTAGACTCTGGAGAAAGACAAGTCCCCCCCCCCTTTACAAAGCATTAGTGTGACATAAATGTACAGATTTGAGTAGATAAGATGTGACCTGTAGAAAATATGACAATGTAAATCTAGTTCATTTCTTGTCATTAAAGAAATATTCAGTCATAGGTACTCAGAGACAGATGGTCATCAATTAGCATCTGAAAAGAGACAGAGCTTCCTCAGGCTGGAAGTGGCACGTGGGTGCTAATATAGTTTGTCACCTTCTGGGGAAACCGGGAAGGAAACGGCTGGAAACAGGTTGGCTTCATGACAGCGTGAGACCAGAGCTTTGAAGTATATCAGGGGATCAAAGGAACTGTTTCATCTCTCATAAAAGCTAAAAAATTAGTTGCAGAGAGATGAAAATACTTCCTTCTGATGGGGCACTCTGTGGGTTACATCGGCATATAAAAAACGTATTTGTGCCTTAGGTAGAATGCCAGAAAAATGCAGGAAATGGTTAGGTGGCGCTGGATTGCGACAGCCGAACAGTGATTGGTACTGTCGCGATTGGACTGATGCGCTGTTGTTGGAAATCCAATCCCTGACTTGGTGATTCAAGCCGGTCTTGGTCCAGTTGACTTTGGGCAGTTCAGCACCCAGAACATCCTGTGGGCAGGTACAGGAACACCCCCCAGAGTCAATTGGCCAAGAACTAATGTCCCGCCTAGGTCCATATCCCCATAAATTGAGTACCCTGACATTGGGACATGTAATTCATATGGAGCCGGTTCTAATTGAATGATGGATTGCTGACTCTCTGACTTACTCCAGTCGCAGGATAAATCTTGGTAACAATTTTATTTCTGTCTTTTATTCCCTTTTATTTTATAGTGAATAGTCTATGTGTGTCGTCTTGTATTTTTTTATTATTTTATGCACTGCCCACTTTCTGGATATTAAATCTTAAAATTAATAAGTAACTTCTGTGTACTTAAGCAGGCTCATATCTTCGGAGAGATTAGATTGTATTGCATGTTAGTGTCTTTATATGCTCAGTCAAGCTCATTGCCAATCTGTATGCAATTGCACTGCATGTTGGCAGATTGCGTGCAGATTGTAATAGGTAACAGATCTGCCAGACGTAGATCTGTGTGTGTGTGGTGTCCCGACAGACCGTTCTGCGGATAAACTGTTGGGTGGTGGCCAGCTACCGTTTGTGGTGTGTCTGGTGTGGGGGGGTGTGGACAGTGGAAGAGTGATTAACACCAGGGTCCTGGCTTGTAGGATAGCTGGAGGGATCCTAGAAGGGTGTGTAATTGCTTGGCTGCTCCTCAACCCTTATTAGTGCACCAGATTGTATATAAGATTTGTATCTGCCAGTGTGTTGTCAGCCATCCGAATTGGAGTGGAGTCTCCCTCTGGTGGTGGCCAAGAGGTAGTGCGGGCTGCGGCTGGTCTTATATATGGTTTTATATATTCAAAGTTAAGTCCCCTTTATTCCCTCTTACCCCAAGTCACGGCCGCACGTGCGCGCCTCGGTTAGCTAGTCGCTGTGGGCGTGGCGCGTGGGTGAATCCGTGACAGATAGTAAAATCTCATCTGGAATATGCAGTTCAATTTTGGGGACCAGTTCACAAAAAGAAAACTGGGGATCTGGAGAAAGTTCAGAAAAGGGCAACCACACTGAGAAGAGTCATGGAGGAGCTCAGCTATGAGGAAAGATTAGAGGAACTGAATTTATTCTCTTGAGAAGAGGAGATTAATGGGGAATATGATCAACATGTATAAATACATAAGCGGTCCATATGGTGGTGTAGAGTTATTCACTTTAAGGTCGTCACAAAGGATGAGGGGGGGGGCACGCTTTATGTTTGGAGGAAAATAGATTAAACCTCTACATATGAAAAGGCTTTTTCACGGTAAGAGCTGAGAAAATGTGGAATAGGCTCCTCAAGAACTAATTCTGGTCAGCTCAGTAGATTGTTTTAAAAAGAGCTGGTTTCATTCCTAACTGCTCAAGATATAACCTGATATTAATATTGGGAGGTAATAACACCAGGGATTGTTGATCCAGGGAATATACAATTGCATTCTGTGGGACTCAAGAAGGAACTTTATTATATTTCCCCTGCTAGAGCAAATTGGATTGTACAGAGTTTTTGGCTTCCACTGGATCCACTGTGGGTAAAGGATTCTGTATATGGATGTTTTCTATTTTTTATTATTATTATTATTATTATTATTATATTATTATTATTGGTTGAACCAGATGGACTTGTGTCTCTTTTTCAACCTATCAAATGAGAAAAATAATTTTTTTCTCATTTGATAGTTTTGGAAAAATCTAATTTTACATGGTAACAGAAATACCACATTTGTGAATTGAACCTGTTGTCAGTAAAGGGATGTTTACTAAATATTTCCATAATTCACACCTTCATTTATACTTGAATTGATATCTTTCAGGTTATTACCATTGGTGTTGTAGAACTGCAGCATAATTTATAAATACTACAATTTCCTGGTTGTTATTTTATGCATGTTTATCTGGGGATGCATTGGACCCATTGCTCTATGATCAGATTACACTCAGCCTGTTTTATCTGCTGTCTATTTGCCCTTATCAGCTCCCATTCTTTTTTCCCCCACCATCCCAGTTCATGGGCAACTCTGTGCTTTCTCCATTTCACCACTACCCCATTCCAATTTCTTGATTAATTGCCCACCTACCACCACCCATAATAACGCAAATTACATTTTTTTTATGTGCTTTCATCGCATAACTTTTTTCAGACCCAGTGATATCATCATAGGATTTATACGTAATGTTGATCCAGGGAATATCCGATTGCCTCCCGGGGGATCAGGAAGGATTTTTTTCCCCTGCAGGAGCAAACTGGGTCATGCTTTGCTGGGTTTTTTGCCTTCCTCTGGATCAACTGTGGGTATAGGATTATAACTTTTTTTTTATGGCTGAACTGGGTGGACTTTTGTCTTTTTTCAGCCAGACTATGTAACTATTATCTTCATGATTCAGTATGCAATGCAGGCAGATCATAGCTGGAGGAAGAAACCAGCATGATGATAACATCATAGCACCCTGCCTCAGTACTCCTCTCAGTAGCCCTTAACCTCAATGCCAGCAATGAACAAGTTCTTAGGGGGAGTTTTGCAAAATGCCTTGATTGATGGATGCCAGTCTGGAGGAGTGTGCTGGACCTTTATGATTGAAACAACAAAAATTCAATAAATGAAAGGGTTAGGCCAGATACAGTAATACTGAAAAAAAGGGATAGCTGATGCTGAATATCCATCAGCCAGGAAATGAGATAGGCTCTTTTTATCTTGCCACAGATTCTAATGCACACAAATCGAATTTTCAGAAAAAAATTTCAGATGGAACTGAATTTCTGAATCACAATAGTTACGAATTTCAACGAATCCGAAATTAATTATAACTAAATGAATTCTCTGAATACGAAAATGAATCTGAATTTGAAAATGAATTCAAATTCAAGATGGAAACATATTGCAATAAATACAGTAAGGTATGAAAGCGAAATAATATGATGATTCCTACTTAAGCTGATATATAGAATAGAATAGAGCAGAATAAAATAGAAAAGAAAATAAAAGAATAGAATAGAACAGAGTAGAATAAAAAAGAATAAAATAAAATAGAATAGAAAATAAAGGAATAGGATAGAAAATAATAGAATAGAACAGAACTGAATAAAAAATAAAAGATTAGACTAGTATAGAAAAGAATAGACTAAAATAGAACAGAATAAAAAAGAATAGAAAATAATAGAATAGAATAAAACAGAATAGAATAGAAAATAAAAGATTAGAATAGTATAGAAAAGAATAGAATAAAATAGAATAAAAAAGAATAGAAAATAATAGAATAGAATAAAACAGACTATAATAGAAAATAAAAGACTAAAACAGAATAGACTAGAAAAGAACAGAATAGAAGCATTTAGAAAATAATAGAAAAGAAAGAAATAGAACGGATATAGCCATCTTCCGAAATTAAAATTTTGAGTCGATTTGAATATTTTTAAATTTTGAATCGATTTGAATATATTGAATATACGAAATGAATCCGAATACACGAAACGAATTCCGAAAACGATTAATTCTAACATAACGAATATGATAATGAAATTATTAACTTAATGAACAAATGCAAAACAAAACAAGCTTTTCCATCATGCACATACAGTTGTGTCCAAAATTATTCAACCCCCACTGAAATTGAGTGTTTTGGCCAGTTTGACATTGCTTTTGATCATTCAGTCATCTTGCTTACATTTACATTAAAGAGGCACTTGTAGGTCAGACAAATATAACATAACAGTTATAATGAAATAACCACAAATGTCTTTTCTGTGCTCACAGCATTATCAGTTTTATTCAACCCCCAAGTGACATTCAATCTTAGTACTTAGTACAGCATCCTTTTACAGTTATAACAGCTTTTAAACGTGAAGCATAGCTTGACACAAGTGTCTTGCAGCGATCTACGGGTATCTTCGCCCATTCTTCATGGGCAAAGGCCTCCAGTTCAGTCACATTCTTAGGCTTGCGCACTGCAACTGCTTTCTTTAAGTCCCACCAGAGGTTCTCAATCGGATTTAAGTCTGGTGACTGCGATGGCCACTCCAAAATGTTCCAGCCTTTCCTCTGCAACCATGCTCTAGTGGACTTGGAGGTATGCTTGGGATCATTGTCCTGTTGAAAGGTCCAACGTCTCCCAAGCCTCAGGTGTGTGACGGACTGCATCACGTTTCCATCCAATATCTCCTGGTACTGAAGAGAATTCATGGTACCTTGCACACGCTGAAGCTTCCCTGTACCTGCAGAAGCAAAACAGCCCCAAAGCATGATTGACCCTCCACCATGCTTCACAGTAGGCAAGGTGTTCTTTTCATCATAGGCCTTGTTCTTCCTCCTCCAAACATAGCGTTGATCCATGGGCCCAAACAGTTATAATTTTGTTTCATCAGTCCACAGAACACTATCCCACAACTTTTGTGGTTTGTCCACATGGCTTTTGGCATACTGCAGTCGACTCTTCTTATTCTTTGGAGACAGCAAGGGGGTACGCCTGGGAGTTCTGGCACGGAGGCCTTCATTACGCAGTGTGCGTCTTATTGTCTGGGCTGAAACTTCTGTACCCACATCTGACAAATCTTTTCTCAGTTCCTCAGCAGTCACACGGGGACTTCTCTCCACTCTACGCTTCAGGTAGCGCACAGCAGTCGAAGTCAGCATCTTCTTTCTGCCACGACCAGGTAGCGTTTCAACAGTGCCCTTTGCCTTGAATTTGCGAATGATGCTTCCTAAGGTGTCTCTTGGTATGTTTAACATCTTTGCAATCTTCTTATAGCCATTGCCCTTCCTGTGAAGAGAAATCACCTCTTCTCTTGTCTTCCTGGACCATTCTCTTGCCTTCACCATGTTTGTAACCACACCAGTAAATGTCTAGAAGGAGCTGAGTATCACAGTCATTTTAAAGCTGCCTAATTGGTGCTTATTATGCTTGATTGCTGCTCGGTGACATCCACAGGTGTTTTCAATACCTGATGGAAAGCACCTGTATGAACCTCTGTTCTTCAGAGTGGTAGTCTTTAAGGGGTTGAATAATTGTGGCAATGAAGAAACCACATAAGAACCATTTACTACTGTATTACATAAACAATTGATGTCATTTTAGTTGCATTTGGGTAGTTACAACGTCCTTGTAGGATTTGATTCTGAATACAATTCCAAATGTACACTATAGTCCCTAAACCCCTTTACAGCATTGGGGGTTGAATAATTTTGGACACAACTGTACTGTGAAATGAAAGTACAGACAATTCAGAACAGTAGGAGCCTGTATAACTGTGCGAGACTGAAGGTAAGGCTGGAATTCAGCTTTACCAGTATTTTAAGGAGTAAAAATTCAATGGCAGGAATTTACTAAGACTGGAGCTGCCAAAATTTGGAGCAGCTGTGCAACCAATCACCTTCTATCTTTAATTTTCTTTTACAAAGAATTTTATTATAGAATAGAAAGGAGCAAAGAATCAGTCAAAAACAAATGCATTGACCAACAGAAATAGGACATACAAGGTATTCGAGTTCTATCTTTAATTTTCAATGTGTAGCACCCGCCTAGCATAGGCTGATAGGCAAATTTTGTTTAGCTCCACTGTAATCAGAGGAGCAGGGGTTGATTACCTAGGACTGCTCAATATGTCACAGGCTGTTGCTCTTTTGCTCCCTCCTGTCTTCTACAGAATTCTAGAAACATAGTGGGAGGGAGAACAGAGTTTACAGCCTGAATATTTATGGAATTCCAACCAATCCCTTGGGAGGTGTGCCGAGAAGGTGGTGAGAGGACCCATATATAGTCTGAGGCCTGAACAGCTAGGGGCAATGTTCCTGGATCCAGGTCTGCAGGAGACTTTGTGCTCTGCTCAAAGGGGCAGAAGTCTGGAAGGAAGCCAGCTTGAAGACACCAAGGTGCCAGCTATGCTTAGCTGGGGTATCTAGTTGCAAGTCCTAGTCCAAGGATCCAGTTGGGTGAGGAGAAAGCTCATGAGAGAAAGCCAGGAGGAAGTTGTGGGAAAGAGTCCAACCTGTCTAGGGGCGGTGTGAGTCTAAATGGTGGATATCGGAAGGAGGAAACCAATTATCCTGTGGCTAAGTGAGTACAAGACCCCAGTGCTGTAAGTGTGACAATGTGTAACTGTGTAAATGAGTACAGGTCATAGCCAGCCTAGAGATCCAGTGGGACATTTCTTTTGCTCAAGTGCAGTTTGTGTGGTACAGCCAGCAGCTTGTAGAGTGCAGCCAGAAGTTGAAGAGTCCTCTAGTTGGACAGTTTTACAGTTCCTGGCTATCCCTTGCTCTTCATCCCTACCCAAGTTCATCGTTCTCCAATAAAAACACACTTTGGGCTGTGTTGGATGCCTGCATCACCTGCTGCATGTTTTTTTTGTTCCACTTGCTGACTACTACAGTTCACTGACGTAGCGACCAAATGGTGGAGCCACATTGCGAAGCAGGGGAGACAAGTCTCCAATACGTCAGGCCATATCAGATGCTGTAGACTTTGCAACAGAACAAAAATTGGACTTACCAGCAGTGGGATTGGGAAGTATTTTTTCTCTTCATTTGCAGACTATTCTTTTTCTTACTTTTTTTTCTGAGATAGAGTGAATTTAAGGTGAAACATTTACAATGCTTTGGGACTTACAGCACATGGAATAACACAATGCAACCGAATGTTCATTATCATTGTAGAAATAGATTGATATAAACATTTCAGTATTATTATGTGACTGTGTGAAGATGATGATAGATAAAGTTCTCCCCAGTCTAATATCTGTTAATCGGCCAAGTGAATAAAGCCATTCTCACACTTACTGGCTGGCACACTTGAGGCTGACATGATTTGGTGTTATTATGAAATGTAGGAAACTGAGAAGGTGAAAATCAGATTGTGACTGCCTCGTGATGACTTCACATGAGATAATAATGTCTGCGTCTAACATACAGTCTACTTACAGCTAAGAAACATTGATCTTTTGTTGCCCCTCACATGTCAAACCTGTATAACCACTTGACCTCCAGAAGATTTACCCCCCCCCTTCATGACCAGGCCATTTTTTGCTATTTGACGCTGCGCTATTTTTACCGACAATTATGGGGTCATGGAACACTGTACACAAATGAAATTGATATCATTTTTTTCACACAAATAGAGCTTTCCTTTGGTGGTATTCGATCACCACTGGGTTTTTTCTATTGTTTGCGCTACAAACAAAAAAAAAGGCAGAACATTTTGAAAAAAAATATTTTTTACTTTTTGCTATAAAACATATCCCATAAAAAAATTTAGACCAAAATGTATTCTGCTCCGTGTCTTTGGTAAAAAAAACTCCCAATAAGTGCATATTAATTGGTCTGAATGAAAATTATAGTGTCTACAAATGATGGTGTATATACTGGAATTTTTTTTTTTATTAGTTCTAGTAATGGCAGCGACCAGCAACTTATAGCGGGACTATGATAGTACGGCGGGCAATCTGGCGGAGGCTAACTGACACTGACATCACCAGTGACACTAATACAGTGATCAGTGCTAATAAAATGCACCGTCATTGTACTAATGATACTGGGTAGGAAGGAGTTAACATCTGGGCGATGAAAGGGTTAACTGTGTTCCTAGGGAGTGCAATAATAACTGCACTGTGCACTGTGTTACTAAGGGGTGTGCCAGTTTTTTTCTCCCTGACAAAAGATGGCCCAATCCCCCCTTTCAGTAGAGAGATGTGTGTTATTTATGATTTATTTCAGGTACTTATATAGCGTTGTCAATTTACACAGTGCTTTACATACATATATATTGTATATTCACACCAGTCCCGAACCCTCAAGGGGTGTACAATCTAAGGTCCCTAACTCATATTCATACATATCCATACTAAGGCCAATTTAGACAGGATTCAATTCACCTACCAGCATGTCTTTGGAGTGTGGGAAGAAACCAGAGTACCCGGAAGAAACTCACGTAGGCACAGGGAGAACATGCAAACTCCATGAAGGTGGTGCTGTGGCTGGGATTCAAACCAGCGACCCTAGTACTGCTATGTGGAAGTTCTAATCATTTAGCCACTGTGCTGCCCATGTGTGTTGTTTACTTCTGTCATTTGCTCAAGCAATCGGTGGGTCCCGGCCATAAATTATTGGTTGGGACCCAGTGATCGGCATGTAGGGAGCCAGTTAGGCTGCGGCCAGGTGGGCAGGTGCACGTGTGCGCCACTACCCGGAAATGCAGAATCACGTATATATGCGTGATCCTGCACAGCCAGCCCCCACTGTAACAGTACATCTATAGTGTGTGCTTGTCAAGCGGATAAGTTTACAGTCTTGTGAAAAAGTAAGTATACCCCACTGAAATGTTTGACTTTTTTAACATATTTAACCAGTTGCCGACCGCAGCTAGCCGAATGACGGTTGCACTGCGGCTGGCCAGTTCTGGGAGGGCGTCATATGACGTACTCCCAGAACATGCTCTCCTGCGCGCCCCCGGGTGTGCGCACCCGGCAATCTCCGTAATCGCTGTATCCGGAGGACACAGCTGATCGCGTGATGTGGTAAAAGGCCAATCACAGAGGCCTTTTACCACATGATCAGCCGTGTCCAATGACACACTGATCACAGGGAAATGCAATTGCCGGTTCTCAGCTGCACTTTCCTCACGCTGTCAGAACGTGGGGAAAGTACTGCCGAGAACCGGCAGTTGTCAGAGCAGGGATCGGCACCGATCATGAGGGCACTGATGATCAGTGCCCTGATGATCGGTGCCCAGCACTGCCACCCACTAGCTCTGCCCACCTGTGCTCAGCAGTGCCACCCAGAAGTGCCCACCTGTGTCACCCACCAGTGCTTATCAGTGCCACCCACCAATGCCACCCACCTGTGCCCACCAGTGCCACCCACCAGTGCTTATCAGTGCCACCCACCTGTGCCCACCAGTGCCACCCACCTGTGCCCACCTGTGCCCATCAGTGCAGCCCAGCAGTGCCACCAGTCAGTGCCCAGCAGTTGTGCCAGTCAGTGCCCAGCAGTTGCGCCAGTCAGTGCCCGTCAGTGCCCAGCAGTGCTGCCAGTCATTGCCACCTATCAGTGCTGACTACAAGTACCCCTCATCAGTGCCGCCTATCAGTGCCGCCTATCTGTGCCACCTAATTAGTGCTGCCTATCAGTGCCCTTCAGTGCTGCCTATCAGTGCCCATCACTGCTGCCTCATCAGTGAAAGAAAAAAATTACCTGTTTGCAAAATTTTATAATAGAAACAAAAACTTTTTTTTTTCAAATTTTTTGCCATTTTTTTTGTTTATAGCGCAAAAAGTAAAACACCCAGCGGCGATTAAATACCACCAAAAGAAAGCTCTATTTATGAGAAAAAAATGATAAAAATGTCATATGGGTACAATCTTGCATGATCGCGCAATTGCCATTCAAATTGCGACAGTGCTGAAAGCTGAAAATTGGCCTGGTAAGGAAGGGGGTATAAGTGCCCGGAAGGCAAGTGGTTAAATAAGTAAACATTACAGTAGATCTTTATTTAAATAATGCCTACATATAAAAGGGATATTCTCGAACAAATAACACATACCACAGACATGGGGATTGATTTACTAAAACTGGAGAGTCAGAATCTGGTGCAGCTGTACATGGTAGCCAATCAGCTTCTAACTTTAGCTTGTTCAATTAAGCTTTGACTAAAAACCTGGAAGCTGATTGGTTTCTATGCAGAGCTGCACCAGATTTTTCACTCTTCAGTGTTACTAAATCAACCCCTAGGTGTATTTATTCTCATAATCTAAATCAGCCATTCCCAACCAAAGTTTTTCAGCCAGGCTTCAGGAGGTGTGTAGATGGCCTTCACCTACAGAAAGGGCATTGTTCAACTTTAGTCAAAGCTGCCCAGTGTTTTTTATTCACAGACACTCCTTTCAAGCATAGGCAGTTTTTTTTATAAAGGTAAACTAATCCTTTAGCCCTTTCCATGTGAGAGCAGTTTTTGTGGTTTTTACAAATGTTTAACCACGTGCCTACCAGGCACTTTTACCCCTTCCTGCCCATACCAATTTTCAGCTTTCAGCACTCTCATACTTTGAATGAGAATTGTGCGATCATGCAGCACTGTACCCAAACTACATTTTTATCATTTTTTTAGACAAATAGAGCTTTCTTTTGATGGTATTTGATCACGACTGGGTTTTTATTTTTTTGCTAAACAAACTAAAAAAGACCAAAGATTTTGGAAAAAAAAAGGTTTTTCTTAGTTTCTGTTATAAAGTTTTGTAAATAAGTAATTTTTCTCCTTCACTGATGAGGCTGCACTGATAGGCGGCGCTGATTGGCACTGTTAGACGGCAGTGATGGGCAGCACAGATGGGCGCTGCTAGGCGGCACTGATGGGCACTGTTAGGCGGCACTGATGGGCACTGATAGGTGGCACTGATGGGCACTGTTAGGCGGCACTGATGGGCATTGATAGGGGCACTGTTAGGCAGCACTGATAGGCAATGATAGGCGGCACTGATGGGCAGCACTGATGGATGGCACTGATGGATGGCACTGATAGGCGGCACTGATTAACTGATGGGCACTGATTGCCAGCACAGATGGACACTGATGGGCACTATTGGCTGCACTGATGGGGCTACACTTATCACCAGGACACTGATGATCAGTGCCCTGATGATCAGTGTAATGTCCCCCTGCAAAATGTCGCTTACTGGTCCATGGATGTCCTCCCAGAAATAGCCAAACGCACTGTAGCCATCTTTTGGCTATAGCACGGTCGAGAACTGGTTAAAAAAATCATTTTAGCCCTGAAGATTACATAAAACCCCCATACATAATATATTTTCTGAACGTAGATACCATAGAGAATAAAATGGCAGTTCCAATTTTTCATGTTAAATGAGATTAGCGCAAAGCTTTTTATTTTTTTAAACTTTTTTTATCACATAAAGTAGGGGACAAAAAGTCCCCTATTTGAAGATTTTTGGTGAGAGGTTCTCTTTAATGAGACACTAATGCTCTCTTCCATCCATTTAGCAGCACCTGCCCTGCTGCTCCTAGACGCGCTGGTGGGCATGCAGAGCCTGGGGTGGACGACAGGGGCATGTGCGCATGGGGGAAAGCCATTTCCAGGGGTGTTTGCAAACAGTCAGGTAGCTACCCAGTCACTGGATCGCTTCCATCTGACAGCCGGAAGTTGGCTTGTCAAATATACACTCCCGGTGGCTGCAGCCACAAGGAGTGTGTGTAAAACCCATCTCTGTCAGGTCCATACAACATATGGACCTGGCAGTGAAAAGGTTAAACCTTGAATATCTGGGGTCTGGTATTCTTTGTTATGGTGTCATCTTTCCAAACCCAAAAGAGCTTTCTAAGGAGGTTTCAGATTCCTATGAGTCTATAAATGGATTTAAAAAGATCACCAAATTATTTGAAATGAATTCACTGTAAGAACAAGAATCTACAGGTGGCAAAGATTTTAAACAACTGCTAAATAAACCAGGAATGACTGCCCCAGCAAATTCAACCTAAAAGCTGACCATTTGATACTAAGAAGTCTCCAAGGACCCCAAAATGTAATTGCGGGATTTGCAGGTAACTTACAACAATTGGTGTCTAAGTGCATTTAGAAAGAGTTTGCACTAATTTAACCCACAAGGGAGATTTGACAGGAAAAAGTTCTTGTTGTCCAAACCCCCCCCCCCAAAAAAAAAACATTAGAGCAAGATGACAGTTTGCTATTTAACATACTGACAAAAACAAGGCCAATTATTCAAATATTTTTGGCCGCAGTACAACTAATATGTGAAGACAATATTTCAGGACTTTCATATCAACTGTTAAAGAAGAACTCCGGGATAGGCAAAAAAACACTTATTAGCACACCCCCCTACACAAAACACTAAACAGTTAGTACAATTTTGAAAATCCTTCCCATTTAGGAGAAAAGTCTATTTGAATTTTCATGACCTCATCTGTGTGATTCAAAAGATAATAGCATCTGCTATTATCTCAGAGGAGGTGTAACAGCAGGGATTACTCCATATCCTCTCCTCCCTCTCTACAGTAATAGGAAACAAAAGTTCCCATCAACCACAGGGAATGTGAACGGATACACTAGGCCTGTACATGTTGAATGTGTCTGAGAGTCTGTAACTGATTATAAAGTGTGAGCTGGAGTTTGGTTTCAGTCTTTTAGTGTATTTAAATCTGCTGGTCCATCTAATATTCCCCTCCCCCAAGACTGAAGATGCCCCCTGTGCTCCTTCATTGAGAGCGAGAGCACTCTAACACACGAGGTGTGTTACTGTTTGTGTCAGGTTTGACGTCAGGATGGTGGGGAAGAGCGGAAAAATGCAACCTTGCCTGTGTGGACAAAAATCCTTGCACCAGCACTTTATCCAGGTTACTTGTTTACTGCTGCCCCTGTGTGCTCCCAGGTCCCTCCTCCACAGCACTGCTGGCTTCCCCCCTCCCCTCTCCCACTGGCTGCTGTGAGCAATGCTTTCAGGATGGAGAGCAGGGGAAGGGGCCAGTAAATATGTCATTTACTGGCCCCTTCCTTTTCTGAATGGACATAATGAGTGATCGATACCTTGAATGAAAGGGAAGCTCTGTACAGAACTATTCCTGTCCATTCATTCTGTGCTGCTGAGGCTGCAGTGATGGAGATTGAGGGCTGTGTCCTCAATCTCCTTTCTCTGTCTCAAAAAGGGAAACATCAGAGGTGTGCCTAGACCCCTGATATTTCACCAAAGCCCCCTAATGGGACTCTAAAAAATTAAAGGAATAAAAAAAAATGGTAAAAAATAATAATAAAATACCAAAAAATTTGAAACTGCTGTTCCCATTACTGAAAAAGTCCACTGCCATATTGACACCACTGCTCTACTGACTGACACTATTCACAGTCCTGCTGACACCACTGAAGGTACTACCAGGGTTGTACAGGTAGTGCTTGCGACTGGGCCCTAGCGTTCCACCACTGTGGGGGGGTCAAGATAGTAGGAAGGGGGCAAGTGAAACGGATCCACTGCAGCACCATAATAAAGGGCCCTGCGATGGGAGTAAAGGGTTCTGGGATCAGTAGGAAGGGCTCCAGGCTGTTGTATTCAGGCTCAGACTGGGACAAAAAATAGGCCCTATGGCCAGCCCGGGCCTGGTTGTGCTGTGGACAACTAAACAGGAAATGAGGGAAAATCTGCAACAGGAACACGGATAAGAATAAAATCTGACAAGGACTCTCTTACCTCTCTAACCTCTTTTACCTTTATTTATTGTACTTGAACAGTTGTCAGATTTAATTTTTGTAGAAACTGCCACTTCTAATAGTAAAGCCCTGTATGCTTTACTATTTATAATCCTTGATTCCCTTGTGATAAAAAGCATAGTGGGTTGCAATATGAATTGGCTGACTGATTTCTATATTTATGAACACATGGTGAAGCACAAAATGAAGTCATAGAAAGGAAAACGTAATAGCTGTTTGTCTGTATTTGCACTTTCTTTGTAGATGCCTGCTTGGAACCAAAAGTACTCTATATTCTGTATCAGCATATCATGTTTTTCTTGAACAAAGGTACTGGTAGACAATAAAATAGCCACTACACAAATTTAGTTTCATCCAGCAATGAATCCTCTTCCATCAGCAGCTAAAAATGTACCCTTGGCTGTGGGGAGCTGATTTGTAAATTGTAACCATCAGTGTGAAAGTACTGCAGAAGCTTACTATTAAAGAAAAACAGGTACACTACTTATGACCTTATTATATACTGAATGTTCTTCGCTAGGTTGATCATTTACTGCTGTAGCACACCCCCCTTAGGAGTCGCTGCGTTTTTGGGTCCCCGCCATAGTCCTACACAGCCAAGCCACACACATTTCCTTTAGACCTTGCACACTGGAGACAATAAACAATCCTTGAGCTTTGCTTTTTTTAGTTTTATTAACAGGTGTTGAACTTGGATGGGGTTGAGGGATGTATAGGATGCACAAGGGAATTGCAACTGAGGACAACTCCTTAACAACTATGTACAAGTCCATAACAGCAAAATCTCTTCTTGAAGAGCTCTTCAGCCCTCCTAGTGTACCACCCCAGACCCCAGAGGAATCCTCTTTTCATCCAGCTATATTGAGGGAATCCCCAGAATCGGTTGCTTTAAATGCACAGTCCCAGATGGAGGCTAGTCAGGATTCCCACCAGAACTCTCATTCCCCTTGTCCAGGGGGTGTAGGATTACTCATTATTCTTCTCCTGCAAGCTTGTTGGGTAGGTGGCTGCCTTCAGGCCTTCTGCTGGGCTGGCTTCTTTCCTGGCTGTACAGGTAGTCCTCTCTCTGGGGACCAATGAGGTTAAGCAATCCTCCTTTCCAGATCCAGCCTGTAGGTAGGCACCTTCCCTTTGGGTCCCCTCCCAGGCTCCTGCATCCCAGCCTCTCAGTCCATCTCCAGAACTCTCCTTCTGCTGAACAGGCTCAGACACACTTAAGGTCTTTCCTGGTCCCATGCAAAACCTCCTGCTTGGGGATTGGCCAGAGTCAGTGTGCAGCTCAGCCCCTCCTCATCCCACCCACTGAGCTCTAGAGACTTATCCAAGCCTCTAGATCAGGGGGAGGTATCAGAGAACTGACCTGCAGAGCCCTCAGCCCTGACTTGGCTGGCTCACAACCAGGCTGGCACATACCCAGGCTACTGCTCAGCCTTTCTTTCTAGAAAAAAACAAACTAGCTGGAATCCCCTGGCTAACTAGAGGGGCTCTACACTGCCACCTCTGAAGCAAAATGAAAGCTTCTTAACCGCTTGACCTCCAGAAGGTTTTATCCCATTCATGACTAGGGCATTTTTTGCTATTCAGCACAGCACTAATCTAACTGGCAATTACTCGGTCATGCAACAATGTACCCAAATTTTTATCATTTTTTTTCACACAAATAGAACTTTCTTTTGGGGTATTTAATTACCACTGGGGATTTAATTTTTTGCTGTATTAAATAAAAAATTCTGCAAATTTTGAAAAAATATATATTTTCTTTGTTTCCGAACTTGCAAATAAATCATCTTTCTTTATAAATTTAGGCCAAAATGTATTCTACATTTCTTTGGTAAAAATACACAATATCAGTTTATGCTATTTAGTCTGTGAGAAAATTATAGTCTATAAACTATGGTACATATATTTTAAAATTTACCTTTTCTGATTTACTGATGGCCTATCTCATTTCTTGAAGCCCTAAAATGCTAGGATAGTACAAATACCCCCAATTGACCCCCCAGTCCAAGGTATTTATTAAGAGCCATGGCAAGGTTTTTTGAAATTGTAATTTTTTTTTTCATAGTTTTTTGGAAAATGAACAAATTACATAAAATTTGGTGGTTTGTTTCACAATTTTTGTTACATACTGTCACCAGTGCAGTGCAGGATCATCATAAGACTGGTGTGGTGGTGATCAGGGATACTGTCTGGTGACCGTAAGTAAAAATAAATACATAATTTTATAAACTTTGTTTTTACTATTTTTTTACATACTTTAACCACCTCAATACTGGACACTTTCACCCCCTTCCTGCCCAGGCCAATTTTCAGCTTTCAGTGCTGTCGCACTTTGAATGATAATTACTCAGCCATACACTACTGTACCCATATGAAAATTGATCACACCTGATGTAATGATAGCCTATCTGATTTCTTGAGGCTCTAACTTGCCAGGGCAGTACAAATCCCCCTCTGTTTTGAAAGTAGACAGTCCAAGGTATTTAGTAAGAGGCATGGTGAGTTTTTTGAAGTTGTATTTTTTTCCCCACAATTCTTTGGAAAATGAAGAAATTAAATATGTGTTTTTTTCACAAAAATGTCATATTAGGAAGTTATTTCACACACACAGCATAGGCATACTTGCAACTACACCCCAAAACACATTCTGCTACTCCTCCTGAGTATGACGATACCACAAGTGTGAGACTCTTTAATGGCCTAGCTACATGGAGACGCCCAATATCCAAGGAGTACCTTCAGGCATTATCCACTTTAAAATCAGGCCTTCTTCTGACACTTTTTGTTTAAAAATAAAAATAAGTACATAATAAGTACATTATATTTTTTAGCAGAGGCCCTAAAGAATAAAATGGGGGATTTTGAAAATTTTTATATCACGCGGTATGCGTGCAGTGGTTTTGTGAACGCAATTTTACACACAAATGCAAAAATACACTTTAATGAATTTAATGCACACAAACACAATATAATATCCAACTTATTGGTAAAATATAAAATATAGTGTTGTGCCGAGTAAATAGATACAAAACATGTCATGCCTTAAAATTGTGCACACTTGTGAATTAGTGCCAAACTTTGGTGTTTAAAAATGTCCATAGACTATGGTTTATAAGCCTTTACAGGTTACCAGTTTAGAGTTACAGAGGAGGTTTGGTGGTAGAATTATAGCTCTTGCTCTGACATTCGTGGCAATACCTTAAATGGGTGGTGCGATTGCTGTTTATGTATGTGTATGGGATTACCGTGTGTGTTCATCTTTGCACGGGGGGACAGGAGGCATGTTAAATTTTTAATTTATTTACAAGGGACACCAACAGATCTTGATGTTGCAATGGAACACTATTGCAATTTTTTTGTGCACTGGTACACTGTGACAGACATTGATGTGACACTGGTACACTGTGACAGATATTGATGGGACACTAGTACACTGTGACAGATGTTTTGTACACTGGTACACTGGTGAGATTGGCTACAGCTAATCATATGGTACAGGTTGTGGGCCAATCACAGCATCACAACAGTAATCAAGCTGTCATAAATGGAAACCCATTCATGACAGTTTGCTTACATAAATATCATGTGACCGCAATTATTGGTCATAATCACATCATAGTGGCTGGGTACTGAGCTCTGTGATCCACTGGATCAAGTGGTCACTGGATCATGCTGCTCCATGCCCCAGGGGTCGCGCTATTGTGTATGTGCAGGGCGATGTACCAGTACATTGCCCTGCCTGGCTGTACGGGCAGCAAGTAGTTAAACTGGGCATACATGCATAGATTCCTTTTCATATATGCACAGATTCCTCGATCCAGTCTAAACAGCATAGATAACCTAATCTCCCCTACCAGCTATTGTATTTAGACAGCTAATGCCTGTGACTGTCAGAATAACTGAGCAGTGCATGCACCTGTTTGTATGCAGTCACTGTTTGATCAACAATTTTCCACCCAACTCCTTCGATCTTCAGATCGAAGTTTGTTGCGTTAGGTGATGCCAGCAGAGCCACCCATGAATCAAACTTCAGTCAACTGAGCAGGAAATGGTTGAAATTCATTCCTTGTGTGAACAGCTTTAGGCCCTGGTATAGGGGCTGAGGCAATAACATTGCAAGATATCATCACACATACATGGTACTGCTGGTTCCTGCTTTAGGAAAATCATCATTGCAGAGGATCATAGATAATATGGCTCAGTAAGCTTTGATCTCCTAATGCATATCAGCTGAAGGATAAACTATAAGGTCTAATAATTATTATTATTAATTATAATTAATTTGGAAATGAGCAGATTGTACCAGGTACGTTGGATTTTTAGACATTGTGGGAGTCCTTGGTAAAATAATAAAATATAAGTGGTCAAGAAATATGGTTAAAATATTAGTTATAGCCTAATTTCACACAATCTGATTTTTTTTTTTTGGATAAAGTGGGTATTTCTATCTGTGACCCCATTAGGGAGACATTCCCTCACCTTCTATTCTGTCGAAGCCGTACATAAAATGCAGGGTGTAGTTGTCACTGGAACAGAAAGGCAATTAAAGAAATGAAAGCATCACCAAAAATATCTAACTCTTTCTCAATGTGTTTTGTCTGGGTCTTTTTTTGGAGAGATTTTCCATCACATCCATTTCTGCCAGGAGGGACGAAATCACCCCAGTAGAAACACAGAATGCAACAAAAAACCTACAGAGCCTCTAACCCTTCCCATGCTATACAAAGCTGCCACACAGACCTATTTTTAGTCAATCTCATTAACACCATCTCATCCAGTCCTTGTCAACCCTTTTTTGCCTTTAACTCTCTACTTTGTCCTCCACAGCTTCAACTCACTAACTGACTTACTGCCCAGGAGATTGCCTATCATTTCATATTCTATATTTCAATATTAACCCTATTTTTTATAGAGGAGGTTTTTAAACCTTTCTAATGCTCACCTAATTGTCTGCCTCTTGATCCTATTCCCTCACCACTACTATGGTCACCCTCTTGCTCTATTCTGCTCTCTATCCCACATTTTAATTCCTCTCTCTCCAATAGCATCTGCTCCAGCCCTCTAAAACATGAACTGCTCTCTCCACTAACTTAAAAAAGCTTTTGATAGACCCCATCAGCGTGAGTTTGAACAACCTAAGATCCATCTTATTTCTCCTTTTCATCTCCAAACTTGTGGAACACCTAATCTACAACCTCCTGAGCTAGCAAGTTGCTGATAACCACTTTTCTTGACCCCTTTTAGTCAGGCAAACTGCCCTCCTAAAACTCACTAATAACTTACTATCAAAGGTCAATGGCCACTACTCTGTACTTTTACTCTTGGACTTTTCCACTACCTTTAATACAGTTGACTATCTGCTAGTCCTCAAGAAACATCACTCCCTTTGCCTCCGTGTCTCTGTTCTTTTCAGGTTCTCCACTGACCAATCTGACCCTTCAACAGTGCCACCTACAAATTTACCTCCTCCCCTCTTCCTCCTTCCAAAGGGGTCCCCCAAGGTTTCATCCTGCTACGCTCGAAATATTTCCTACACCCCCTTTTTCCTCTCCTCCCCGTACCCTTTTCCCTGATATTTCCAGTAAATTCAACAACTATCAGTCCTCAGTCCCTCTCCTCAGTCTAAGGTGCTAGGTTTAATCCTGGACTCTGACCTTTCCTTTTGGCTCCATATCCAATTGCTGTCCAAATTTTGCCGCCTTAACCTTCACAACATACGCGCCTCCTTAACCAAAGACACCAAAAAGCTACTAATTCTCTCCATCGTTATCTTTCCTCTCCACTATTGCAACACAATTCTGCTCTGATCTACATCATCAGCCTCATCTCAGAATATAACCCAAACCATCATTTTGCCTCTCCCAAGACATCCTGCTCTCTAGCCTTCTTGTTAGCTCCTCAGGTTCTCTCCAGGCCTTCTCCAAAACCTCTCCCGTCTTATGGAACTCCCTACCTTAATCTGTCTGGCTATCTCCTACTCTGTCTGCTTATAAGTGATCCCTGAAAACTCATTTTCAGGGAGGCCTATCCCACCTCCAAGCCTCACAGTTATTACCATTTTTATCACTTTACCCCCCTTTTAGATTGTAAGCTCTCACTAGTAAGACCCTTTGGACCACCTTGATATGTATTGTACCTGTACTGTCTCCCATTATTTTGTACAGCAATGTGCAAACTGTTGGCACTATATAAATCCTGTATAATATTGATGATGATGATTATGATAATAATAATAATAAATTATACTATGCTCTAAAGACATGTATTTTATTCACTATTTTACAAATATTCAAGTCACCCATGTTTTACCTGTGTAGTTTATATATGAGCATGCATGTATTTATTCATATATGCTGATGTATGCATGTATAATAATTATTATTATAATTCTCCAAAGTGCAAGAAATACATTCCATCCTGACCTCTGCCTCCAAAGGATTAATAATGCATTTTCTTTCAGGGTTGCTTTATCATCACCTCTGTGGTTTGCTGGTTTGAAGTTTGAAAAAGTGTATGACAGGCAGGAAAGGAAGGGGTGTATTTGGAAAACAGTAAATTTAGCCTCAGGCCACCAATTTGTCTGGCAAGATTTTACACAGGAAAAAAATCCTACCTAGTCAGTTCAGTTCTAAGCAAAATTGACTGAATGGTGGTTACTGCTGACCTAAAGAAAAACCTACTGCAAATGAACTGAATTCTCATGTGCTGGCCAAATACAAAATAGGAAAATAGGAGGTAAGAACATTGCAACACATGAGACCATTGCATCACACAAGTTATGTGGGCACTACTAACCAATGTTTAATACGCTCATTCTGCCCAAAAGTGATATGAGTACTGTATGTGAACAGACAGCTCATCTGTAATAACAATCCACAAACTCATGTCACTGGGATTGCATAGGCCTCTTCTTCCCATTACCAACTTAAGCTGGCCATACAGATTTATTTGAATGTATGGAAACTCTGAAATATTGTTCATAAACATATTCTTTCTTGCCAGCACTGAGTCAACTAATTTAATTCAAAAGCCCTTAAAATTCCATAAAACCTGCTATTTGAATGGAAGCTTAATTTTAATAAATCGGCTTCAATACAATAAGTACACTTTTTTTCCTGAACAAAAACACATTTACAATTAGGATTTCATTATTTTAAGAAAAACCTTCAATAACCATGCTCCTTCACATTTTATGTCTCTACAGTCAAAGATGAACATTGATATGACCACAATAACTGTTAAAAAATTCTGAATGAAATTCTACTGGCCAACTTTACAAATTCCACTGTGGCTTTGTGTCCAGATGTCAGACTCCCCTCCATGACTGAGATGTAAGCAGGTTAGAATTAGCTAAGTAGGTGCTGTTCTAGCTGGGAGAGTAGGGGTTAATGTTTTCATGGTCCATAGTCAGGATTCTTGGGTCTGACCCTCTGCACCTGTGAGTTTACATTGGGACAGGGGGCCACGTCCAAGAGCATGGGTGGTCAGTGGCTCATACACTTGGCTTTGGTCTAAAGTCTGGGTTCACTTCCCCGACCCTGATTGTCTCCATTGAACCCCCAAAATAAAGTCACCTGGGAAAGGTGCAGGAATGGCGCAACTATCCTGTTCATCTTAAAGACTTGGGGTTCGCCGTGAAGAGACCAAATTCTGGAACTTGCCTCTGTTGGATGTCACAACAACACAGATTCACTTCTGCAGGTATGCTGGGACAGCACATAGGGATTTCGAAAAATGGACTGTTCTGTTGAAGTTCTGTTGGACTTTGTAATTTTGCACTTTGTTCAGTAAAGCATTAAAACTTTGCTTTTTGTCTGAAGTTACTCAAAGTGGTGTAATGCAAGTAACCTGCACAACTTTGCACGTAGTCTACAGCTTGGGTCACTAGTACATGGGCTATGAAGAGTGAGCACATTAAGAGTCATTCCAGTGCAAATTATACGTGTGGTTGTCGTGAGCAACAAAGGTGCAGTCAGCGACCAGCCTTTCCAAAGAGTGTACCTGCTATAGGTGAAATTGCATATTCAATCTCCCTTAGCAACTGCACTGCAGAAGTTGCCATTCTGTACAGAGGTAAGGCAGTTTAGGAGTAAAAGTCATGTGCATGTTGGATCTCAAGCTATGTGCGCATGGCGGGGTTCCATGCTGCTACTAGGACCGGTAGTGGGAAACGCTAGACAGGTGGCTGTGGTCAGTGTTCAGCATGGCCCGCCTAATTGCAAGCTACAGTGGGAAAGTGTACATTTACAAAAGGACCCGAGAGTAACTGGAGAACAGTTGTGCTTGTGTACATGGTGTATGTTCATTTTTAAGAGTAGAGGCCCACCTTAAGGTTGAGTATTCTCTGATGGCAACCTCAGCTTTGTCCCAGGACATTGATGAAAACGGCACTAAAGCAGAAGGTACCCCATGTGTGTGAAGTAGAGAGAGAGTCCCTGTACAAGGTGCCTAGCATAGCCCAGAAGAACCCACCCCAGGGGTAGACCTCTTATGTTTCCCAAACGTGGCACCCAACAAGTTAATTGGAAAACATGGGGGATGTGACAAACAACCACGACCCTACCCCTTGCTACAGTCGGATTGATGACTGGCGGAGTAATAATCATAAAGCAGCTGGTGAGGTGCAAAAAGCAGAAATCGTCAGAAGCAAGGAGATCCTTGCATTGCACATCTTCAATGCCTTAGATGATGTCACGCGGCAGATATACAAATCAGTAGTGCCTATGCACAGTCACATGTCAGGAAATACCCTGCTATTTGTCATTATTATTATTATACAGGATTTATATAGCGCCAACTGTTTGCTCAGTGCTTTACAATATAAAGGGAGACAATACAGCAACAATACAGTTCAATACAAGAGGGATTGGAGGGCCCTGCTCCTTGGAGCATACAATCTAGGAGGGAGGGGCTAGTGGTACAAAAGGTAGTAACTGTGGGGGATGGACTGGTAGGAGGAGTAGTAGATTCCATTATTAGCTGAGGGCAGGATAGGCTTCCCTGAAGAGATAGTCTGATAAATTGGGGTAGAGAGTTCAAGAGGATGGGGAAGCTCTGGAGAAGTCCTGGAGATGAGCATGGGAGGAGGAGACAAGGGAGCTAGAGAGGTCGTGCGAGGAGCGGAGAGTACAGTTTGGGTGATATTTGCTGATGTAATTTGGGGCAGAGTTATAAATGGCTTTATATGTTATTGTTAATGTTTTGAATTTTATCCATTGGGCAATGGGAAGCCAGTGGAGGGATTGGCAGAGAGGGGTGGCTGATACAGAACGGTTAGTAAGGTGGATGAGTCTGGCAGCAGCATTCATGAAGACTGAAGAGGGGATAGCCTGCGATGAGGTAGGCCAATGAGGAGGGAGTTACAATAGTCAAGGAGAGAGATAACAAGGGAGTGAATAAGTTGCTTAGTGGTTTCTGAGGTTTGTCATGAGACATTCAAGGCCAAAAAGTAGAGCTTTTTAAGGTATTGCTTAGGCAAAAATAAAGTTTGTATCAAGACAAAAAATGTTTTCTCATTTTTGATGAAGTGAAAAAGGATTATAATGCTGTCAGTTTTACTGCTAAATGGTGCTTCATTACAGAGATTTACCCTAGCTTTGTGTCCTTTGTTAGATCTCTTGCTGGGCACTGATATTTTCTCCCTGGGCTGCCATCTTTGGCTGTCCTGA
Organism: Staurois parvus; assembly: GCF_062004578.1. NCBI lineage: Eukaryota > Metazoa > Chordata > Amphibia > Anura > Ranidae > Staurois > Staurois parvus. Next base: position 6,602,229 of record NW_028318358.1, read on the forward strand.
TTGGTGGGTGGGGAATGATGTGACTTCTGAGTCATTTATCCTGTCACACATGCCCTGTGCCGAGAATGCTCGCTGAGCTGCCATTACAGAGATTCAACTCAACATTGTGTCCTGCTGACAACAGGTTGACCAGATCGGAAGTAAGAGAAAGCTTCTCTACCAAATCCCTGAATAGCAGGAAAAATCAGACAAGCTTTCTAACCCTTGCTTGCTCTTTCCAATTTTAAAAATAAAGTTTTTATCTGAACACGCATTGTAACCTCCCTATGTTTCCCTAGAACAGGGGTCTCCAAACTATGGCCCTCCAGGTGTTGAGGAACTGCAAGTCCCATGAGGTCTTGCAAGACTCTGACAGCCTCAGGCAAGACTCCCATAGGCAGAGGCATGATGGGATTTGTAGTACTTCAACAGCTGGAGGGCCATAGTTTGGAGACCCCTGCCCTAGAAGATAGTATTCTTCACTTTTTGAATAGAGGTCTACTTTAATAACATTAGATCTGTGTGTACACATGTCGCATGAGTTTAACAATTGTTTTGCCTAATAAGTAATGCAGCTATGCACATTTTTGCATCAAAACAGTTTGCACATAGTCACCTCAGTTTCAGAGATGTGACTATTAAATTCCTTGCTGGGTGCTAACATCTTCTTCCCAGGCTTCTTCTGCGTGATGCCTTCAGCAGTCTTGATTGGCCGGTGAGGAATGATGTGATTCTTGCACATGTGCAAAGGAGTGTTTCATCCTTTCACACAAACACTCGTCCGAGAATGTGAGTTGAGCTGTGTATGCGCAGCTCATTGTACTTTCAGTAGACAATAGTGAATAGGCAGGTAACTCTTTACTGCAATAAAAAGCTGTCTGGTCACTTTACTTTAGGTAGTTTAGTTTAATTTTGATAACTGTTCAAGAATCCACAGATTGTTTGAGTCTCAGAATTGTACATAAATCAATGACGTGGAGACTTTCTATAGCATAACAATCTATTAAATGAAAAAGATGAAAAATAGGAAGATGTCATTCCCTAAGTGTGAAATCTGACCATCACTGTACCAGTAGCCACATATGTGCAATACCTAGCCCTTTCATCTCTAAAATACATTATGAGAGCTTACAGAGAGCCTGGGGTTGTATCTGAAGATCATATGCACTTGCTGCCACAGAAGTGGCTCTCTGGGCTGAAGGGTTAATCAATTTGTCATTGTTTTCTCTCTCACCAATTGTTCATAACTGGAGAGCTTTTAAAGTGCCATAGATCCTGATGTCCCAGTGTCATAATGTGACACTAATAGTTACATTCGGCTTAGCGAGCCAGCTCTGGGAGATGGATTGCTTTCCATGCACCAATTATAATCTGTCCATCTAAGTGATAAAGAGGGGGCGGTAGTGGTGGGAAAGGGACTGCTAAACTGAGCCCCTTCTCTGTCTACAGAAGGAGATAGACTTGACACCAGTATAGCTCCAGTTTCTATTTCCTATTAGGTGTGAGCCTGTTACTGTATGAAACAGAGTTAAGCTATTTTTTTAATTTCAGTTTTCAGGGGTGTATGAAAAGTGAAGAGGAATCCTACTTCTTGAATAGTAAAGACAGATTAACTTTAAAGTGAATTTTTCAAAGATTTTACTTATCTGGTGCTTAATACTGTGCTGTCTCTTGAAACTTGCACAACTTCTCCTCTGACAACCAGTTCAATAATGTCTTGCTTAGAGCAACTCCTTGCTGATTTATGACTGGCTTTCTCAAAATGAGTAATATTCTCTCTTACCTAACTCCTGACAGCACTGTATTTAGAAATACAGGCAGCTCATACAGTGCTTTTTATACTTGGCTCCACCCAGTGAAAGTCAGAAAATATTTACCTGGGGAAGTTAAGTCAACCATTTGGCCCTTCCATCGTAGAGGGCTAAAGTGTACCAGGTAAAGTGTGGTATGGTTCCACAATGATTAGTGGGCATAGTAAAGGTGTCCGTTCCAAAATGACATGGTTTATTAAGTCACCTGCTTTCACACTTTTTAGCATCCTGACTCTCGACATCCTGTTACATGACATCTCACCACAAAAGAAGTTAAGGCTGGAAGACCATTCCCATTGGCAGATGCATATGATCACAGGCAGCAGGAAACCTGAGTTCATCCCTTGCTCAAAGAACCACACATGGAACAGAACGCTCTCCATAACTGTGCACAGAAAATGCATGCATGTGTAGCATTACCCCATTAGGAGTTGCTACAAGATTTGGGTCCCCCTATAGTCCTGCACAGCCAGACAACACGCATCTTCGCACAGGCTTTCATCCAGAGTCAGAAATCAGTCCTTGAGCTTTGGTTTTGTTGTTTTATTTAGGGGATTTGAACTGGGATAGGGTTAGGGGTGTACATGAATGCCCAAAGAAATGGATGACCTGAGGACAACTTCCTGGAACTATTTACTAGCCTTCACTGCAGCACAGTTTCTGTTGGAGAGCTAGCCAGCCTCTCTTTAATGTACCACCCCAGACACTAAAATACCTTCTCCTCTTCACCCAACAATCTGTTGGTATCCCTGAACAGGGGATCCACTTCCTGTCACTTTAACAGATGAACAGTTACTGTTACCAGAGTGCTCCTTTTCCTATCTGCCTAAGGGGGTGCAGGTATACTCACTCATATCCTCTCCTTTATCACTGGAGGGTTGGTGGCTGCTACCAGGCCTGTCAGCTAAGCTGCTCCTTCCCTGCCATACAGACAATCCTCTCTCAGGGGGACGGTGAGCTCTGAGCTTTCCTTCTTTCCAGCTCCAGGCCTGCAGGTAGGCCCCATCCCACTGGTCCTCCTCGCAGCCTCATTCCTTCAGCCTCACATCTTCCTCTCTATCTTCCACCTGAACTCTCCCACAACTGAGCAGGCTTCAATCTTTTTAAGGGTGTCCCAGCCCCTTGCCAAGCCTTCTGTTGGGCATTGGGCAGGGTCCCTCAAGAGTGCAGTCAGCTACTCCTCAGATCCACCTACTGCCTCTATGGCCTTCCTCCAAAACCCTAAAGCAGGGGGAAATTCTGGAGGGGCTGGCCTGTAGAGCCTTTCAGCTCCTGACCAAGATTTGACCTTCTGGCTATTACACCCAGGCTGCTACTCAGCCTTCCTCACTGACAATTAAAACACTAGCTTCCCCTAGCTGAGTGTTTGTCAACTTATCCCTTTAGCTTATCTTCTACCTGTCTGATACTGACCTTGACCTTGTTTGTGCTCTCATCTTTCAAATCAGTACCTCTGCTGCCCACTCATTGCCAACTTCTATCTATCTGACCACATTCCTGCCTCCTGCTCCTGCAAGCCCATTGCTGAAATCTGGTACGAGTGCCTGTTCTTTAGCTTTTACATCATCACAATATTCAGTTCTTCTGCTGGCCAGGACTCATTACAGGCACTCATGCCACTCCGTGTCCTGTCCCAATCATCAATCTCGGGGGACAAACTGGACACAAGGTTTAAGGGAGAACCCTCTCATCAGTTCTGCCTCTACCAGGTACATGACAGCAGGTCTGAATGAGGTAGCTCTATAATGACCAACATATGGCACTCATTGGGGGTGTCCCTTCCTGATGTATGAATGGTGATATTTTCACACTGGCCCATATACTGGATGCTGGAAGTACTGGATTCAATTACTGTATCTTTAATCATATCTATCAAAGATATTCATGTATTTGCATAAGTTTAGTAATGACTTTGCCTAGTTAGCAGAATGTAAATCGGCATATTTTTGACTTTCCGAAAGTGCTAGAGCAATAAAGAATATACAATACATTAAACCATAAAGTTTATAAGAAAGTCCATGCAAAAGTCCCATACCTATTATGAATACTGTATATGAATAGCCATGTTTCAATCGTGCAGGATAAATGATAAGATTATTGCATTCCGTGAACAATCACCTCTCGTGTTCACCCAAGTCTCACTCACCAAAAAGACATGCTTCATATGTGAATGCTTCACATGAATTGCTCAGAATGCACTACTCCTTTGAAGGATCTTCCCATACACTAGTAGAATAATGATCTGGTGATTCCAAAAAGATCTGCCTCACATGTGACTGCTCTGCATGAATGACTCAGAATGCACCACTCCTTTAAAAAAGCTTCCAATAACCTCATAGAGTAATGGTATCCAGTGGTTCCTCGGATAGTAGGCAAAAGAAAGGGAACTCACATAGTAGTTTACCATAAAATCTCTAACATTTATTAAACATCCAATAACTACTCCCAAACAAAAAGTCAAAGGCATATCATATATCCCAGCTGATCACTTGGCAGCAAAGATGGCTATGCCCCACATCACTATTGTTACTGAATTGCGGCTACACCTCTTGGATAGTGTGGAACATCAATACAGATTGCCATGCAGCTGCACCCTGATGCAGTGTTTCATAACCTGACTTTTTCGAAGGGCTAATTATTTGGAGACTTTCTATAACATTACCATCCTTCATATAAGCACCTAAAAAAGGATAATTCCTAGGAGCCAACCATCACTACACCACTAGCCACATTTGAATCTATACAATAAACAAACAGAAGGTGCCACCATCTAAGTGTATCAATTTAATTAAAAACAAGTAAAGGGTAGGGTTAAAATGTACTCACAAGGATGAGAGTAAATGGGCATATCATTAGTCCATATTTGCTGGCAAGCCTTGGTGGACAGCAGGTGGATGGATGGATAAGACGTATCTTTAACAGCTCTGCAGGATAGGTGGAATAAAGATGGACTCTGTGTCTTCCTCCAGCAGCAAATATAGCCACAGTGGAACGCAAGCTAGCACTAGGACCGGAATCAGAAGTGATGTCGGAACATATTGACCTCAAAGTGTGGTAACATGTTTCGGAGCCCTCAATCGCTCCTTTGTCAAACCATGAGAGGGAAAGGAAGGAAAGGATAGCTATTTATTAGGCACTGAAAGAGGAATGGGAGGGAACATGTGCGCCAAAAGCCAGGGCACAGACCTAAAAAGACACTGTGTGACCCAAGATGACTGCCAGGGTCACCTGGATCCAGCATAGCCAACCGCTGCAGTTGACTTCCACCTCCAGCTGATTGCCATTCCAGATGAGCACCACCTGCAGTGTAAAATGTAGATTGCACCTGCCTACACCTACACTTCGTGTTCTTTTGTATTACTTTACCATTGGACACTGCCAAAATGGATAATTTTAATTGTACAGGAGCCTGTACAGGTTACTAAATGTTCCACTGCACCCAGTACCTGTATAGTCTTACCCTTTAGAATTAACTGTTGGTTTACAATTCCTTAAACCTGTGTTGCATGCAGAAACTTTTCAGCAACTTTAATAATGATACCTCTTACTATCGTCAAATACGGTCTTCTTTTGCAAAATAATGCTGCAGCCACTGTGAAATTTCTCCCAGAAATCTACTAAAAAGGGCTCAGTTTCCCTTATTACCTAAACACTCACCGGGTTGGACCTGCTTTTACCTTCAGAACTGCCTTAATTCTTCATGACATAGATTAAACAAGGTATTGGAAACATTCCTCAGAGATTTTGTTCCGTATTGATATGGTACTATCACGCAGTTGCTGCAGATTTGTTGGCTGCACATCCATGATACAAATCTCCCGTTCCACCACATCCCAAAGGTGCGCTATTGGATTGAGATCTGGTGACTGTGGAGGCCATTGGAGTACTGTGAACTCATGATTTGAGCTTTGTGACATGGTGCATTATACTGCTGGAAGTAGCCATCAGAAGATTGGTACACTGTAGTCATAAAGAGATGGACATGAGTGGCGCCCAGAGTGGTCTACTGCTGTAGCCCATCTAATTCAAGGTTCGACATGTTGTGCCTTTAGAGATGGCATTCTGCATACTTTAGTTGTAACAAGTGGTTGTTTGAGTTACTGTTGCCTTTCTATCATCTTGAAGCAGTCTTCCCATTCTCCTCTGACCTCAACAAGGCATTTTTTTCCACACACTTGCCGTTCACTGGATATTTTCTCCTTTTTGGACCATTTTCCGTAAACCCTACAGATGGTTATGCATGAAAATCGCAGTAGATCAGCGGTTGCTGAAATACTCAGACCATCCCAACTGCCACCAACAACCATGCCAAGTTCAAAGTCACTTAAATTCCCTTTCTTCCCCATTCTGATGTTCAATTTGAACTTCAGCAAATCGTTTTCACCATGTCTAGACACCTAAATGCATTGAGTTGCTGCCATGTGGTTGGCTGATTAGCAATTTGTGTTACCAAGCAATTGAACAGGTGTACCTAATAAAGAGGCTGGGGAGTGTTATACCAAGGTCCGCTGAGCTTGCTCAATCCTAGGACAACTAGTCTTGTAGTTGTAGTCTATTTTCTTTACTAGTGGCAATGTAACCACATCACTGCTGGCTGTAGTGGCAGTACCTGAATATTTCAATCTCAGAGGCGCTCTCACTGCCTAAATTTGTTGACAAGTCAGGAGACTCCTGGTCTGTTCCTTCCACCATGACATCATAAGTTAAATGACAAGCCAGGAGACTCCTGGTGTGTCACGCCAACTCACTCTTGCTCATAGGCAGCCATCTGCAATGGGATTTGTAATTTGTTCTAGTGATGCTGGAAATGACATCGACTCTTCTCGAATACCTCCTCCAGGTACTTGAGTGTAGCTGGGCTTTCTGTTTGCAAAAGATGATGTCACCTTTAGTTCATTTTTTTACAATTGACATTTACAATGTAAATAGGGAGAGGAATTAATACATTGAAAACTATGCTGGAGTGCAGCTTTAATTGCGCAGAATATTGCTTTTCTCTTCATACATGAACTAATTTGAATCAGTAGACTGTATCAATTGTTAAATAATAGCTGGTTGTTGGCGAGAGTTTTTTGAGAGTTTTAACATTAACTCCCTACCAATCTGTCTTTTATTAACTTTGCAGTGCAGTCACGCTCTTGCTGCACTAGGTGATTATGCTGTGAGGTTCAGACTAGACCAAGCCCATCAACCTGCCGTCAACTCTCACTGCAAGCTCCGCCACGGACAAATAACAGAAAAACAGAGATAAGGAAATAGCTTTTCACACCAAATATGTTAAAACGTCCTCTGCTACAGTAAAAGTTTACCCTTATAAACTCATATTATTGTCTCTGTCTGCTATTTTTGGAGCTCAAATTAAAAAAAAATATTCAGGTGCAGATGTCTTTTAATTGTGCGTTTAAAGGGAAAATATGACAAATCAAAATAACTGTGTAACAGCATTGTGGATGGCTGCTTACATCAGAGCCTTTTCACAGGGCTGTTTTGCTTTGATTTAGAATGTCTTTAAAGACTTTCTGGAGAAAGGAGGAATCCTCCACTGCAGTGAGGCTGCCCAGCACAGCAAATGTTAAATGGTTTTTTATGTCTAGGGGACCAGAGAAAGTATTATTTTTGTACCTTACCCCACATCCCCTGCTCTGCTGGCAACTGGAGCTCTTCTCTTCACCTCTCCACTCTGGGTTGTGGACTTTCCCTCCATTTTCTTACATCCAGTGCAGGGCTATGGGTGTGCATTGTACTTGATGACATCAGAGAGCATGTGACCTCTGGAGCATTGGGGAGAAGAGGCTGTGGGTGCCAGTCTTACAGCCTAGAGGGAGCCTATGGGAGTGAGGGATCAGGTAAGAAAAAGTACTTTTTTCAATACCCTAGACATAAATGAGCTTTTAACCTTTGCAATGCAGGGGCAGTTTGTTAGAAGTTCTCTATATAGCCCTACAGAACAGAGAGTGCACGATTGTGCTTTTCTGCTTCAATGGAACAAGGAAACAGGAATCTGTATTCAGAGAAAAGACATAGAGTATACCATAGATGAGCTACAAATCTGTAAACACTCCCATCTACTGGTTGAAGATTATACTGAATACTGATGTAATTATTGCTTAAAATACATGAACATTGTATTCCAACACCCCCATTCAACAACTACTCCTTTTATTAGTCTCATTTTGTATCTCAGTTCTTTAAATCTGTTTCTTTTAAGTGGTTTTGTCAAAACATCTACTGTTATTAGTTTCACAATACGAAAGCAAAATTACATTTTGTGCAACCAGATCATTTAATGATGTCCGACATCAATGTGCTTTGTTCTTGCATTGATCTTCTCATTGGTGGCAAGTCTGATACATCCTTGATTGGCCCCATTAGTGGTGGGCTGGATGTTTGTCTCACAAGCACATGGGTGCAGGCCTAGGAGGATGAAGCATCCAGCACACACCCTTCCCTAGGCAGTACTAGGGGAAGGCAGCTTCTCAAGGTCACACCCACATATTTACATCTCCTCCTACACTGCACCACTAGTAATAAACCGCCTACTACTTAGCCAAGGAGACCTAAATATTCATAACTCAGCATTATTGGATCCTCTTGCTCTAATGCTAATGACACTCCCCAACAGCAGGCAGTGAATTCAGAACTATCAACTCAGCTTAGGCTGATTACAGCCTGGAAGCACTAAATTTTCAGAGTCATTCCTGCTTAGGATAGAGTGGCTACTGGTATTTTGCAGACATCTTTTGAGAAATCCAGGGGCTGCCATTTCTGTTTGCCATCTCACTCTGAAAAAGCTAGTTTCTTGGCTGTTTCTGACTTTATTCATTTTACTGACCTGCCGTAAGCCTGCATCAAATGAAGTCAGAATATGCATGATCTGCATACTCATTGTGGTTTACAAGGTGATATGCAATGACACATCTTTCCAGCAATTTATGTTGGTAAAATTCATTGAGAGTAACTTTATACTTATTAAATTGAAGTGCTTTTCTAGAAGCCAACTTGTAATTTAGTAATATTGATTCTTTACATTTTAAATTGTTTTCCAGCAAAGGGCCCTTTCACACGAGTGATCTGAAGGTCCGCCTGTCAGTTTTTCAGTTGGACCTGATCGGGAGGTCCATGTATTTCTATGGACCGGTGGGTGTAAATGGACTTGTGTTCATTTACACCTGCCTACCTCCAGGTTAGATCAGGCCCACTGAATAAAATGGAGGAGGACTGCATCCTCTTCCAATTGGGCAGACTGGATCAGAGGTAGCCAGGTGTAAACGGACAGCAGTGTACTTTTACACCCGGCTACCCATAAAGCAGATCGGAGTCTGTCCATGTCTACTCTGCATAAACTGAATGGATACAGACCTGTCATGCTCCCGCTCTGGCAAGTACATCTTACCAAAATATAGTCTAACTGGCTTAGTTTAAATACAGTATATATCCAGTAATACCCAGAATAAATGTAATAGTTGCTCAGATCATCTATGACATTGCCTCTGAAGACTGACCTGTGATGTATTTGTACTTGCAAATTGTTTTTCATTAGCTTATTAACAAATGTAATGGAAAACAAACAAAAGTTGGAGCTGGAATTTGCTGTTATCGTTAAAAGCATTAAAAAATGCTTCCCATTGCTGCAATATATGCACATTTTCACAGGTTTTATCCCTTTTAAAATGCTGCAAATAATCCCTGAACATCCCAGGGAAATAACTGGACAAAGTTGGAATGACGAAACGCGTTGGGCTATGGATGTACAGAAACTAGAAGTGACATGGGATGTAGGACTGGAACTGACGTTCTGGGAGTGACAGAGGAATCGCTGGGTGAGACGCCAACATACTTGGCTTGCTCTGGAGTGTCCAATTACTACATCGATTGTTGTCATAAGGTTTTCAAAGATTTTTAATTTGTAAGTGGCTTTTCAGTCATTAATAAATGGTGTTCTAACTGTTTTACACTATCTGTGTTCTTTTATTCTCTTCTTCATGAATGTTAGTTTTTATTGAGCTGATCTGGAGGGTCCCGCTGATGGAATGGATTAATACCATGCTCTCTATGCCGGTTATGAGAATGTGAGGAATATATACTCACTGGCCACTCTATTATTAGGTACACCTTGCAAGTGCCGAGAAAATATCCCTTACATCATTACATAATCACCACCAGCCTGAACCGTTGATACAAGGCAGGATCCATGATTTCATGTTGTTTACACCAAATTCTGACCCTACCATCTGAACGTTTCAGCTGAAATTGAGACTCATCAGACCAGGCAACGTTTTCCTCATTTTCTATTTCCAATTTTGGTGAGTCTGTGCAAATTGTAGCCTCCGTTTCTTGTTCTTAGCTGACAGAAGTGGCATTTGGTGTTGTCTTCTGCTGCTGTAGCCCATCTGCTTCAAGGTTCAGTGTGTTGTGTGTTCAGAGATGGTATTCTACATACCTTGGTTGTAACGAGTTACTGTTGCCTTTCTATCATCTCAAACCAGTCTGCCACTTTATTCTCTGACCTCTGACATTAACAAGGCTTTTTCATCCACACACCTGCCACTAACTGGATATTTTCTCTTTTTCGGACCATTCTCTGTAAACCCTAGAAATGGTTGTGCATGAAAATCCCAGTAGATCAGCAGTTTTTGAAGTACTCAGACCTCATCTGGCACAAACAACCATGCCACATTCAAAGTCACCTAAATTCCCTTTCTTCCCCATTCTGATGCTCGGTTTGAACTTCAGCAAGTCATCTTCACCACGTCTAGACACCTAAATGCATTGAGTTGCTGCCATGTGATTGGCTGATTAGCAACTTGTGTTACCAAGCAATTGAACAGGTGTACCTGATAATGTGGCCAGTGAGTGCATATTTGGTGAGTGAGTGTCCTATGGGGACCTGGTGGCACTGAGCACTTGGTGTGCAGAAATTAAGCTGGAGAAGATTGAAGCTATATATTATTGGACAGCAAGATTAGACATTAATGGGACTTTATTCTGTGCACTGTTAAAGCACTGGGTGGACTTTCTTTATTTCACTTTTATGTTTATTTATTCTAATTATTCTCATTGATTTGATATTCATAAAGTGTTGTATGATTTGGATACACATATAGTTTATATTATATAGAATAGCACCACTATTCTTCTTTTATGATTATTTAGATGGTACCATTTGACAATAATGTTTTTTAAATGTATACACAAATGCTTTGTCTTTCATTTCCATTTTAAACTGAAAGTTGTTTTACAAGGTGAGGGTTTACTAATACTTGAACAGTTTTGTTCAGCTATTATTTATAATGTGGCCATTCCAAGAAATAATGGCTAAATCCAGCAGAAATATGTATAAATTGGAAATTACGTCTTTCTCTGCATTTCTCCATTCCTGTTACACCTAGATATAAAGCAGACAGCAGGATTTTCATAAGGCCTCATGTACACTGCAACTCTTCTAAACAGCTTTCTCCTGGCAGAAGAAAGTAGTATTAAAAACACGCCTACAGCTGTGGTTTTTCAAACCTGTTTATCCACGTTTAGATGTGTTCATGCACATCAAGCGTTTTTCCATTCATTCATTTCATTGGCTAGAATAATAAAGGTATAGTAAGCCTGGTACTGTAGCCTGTGTATTTTTAACCCCTTTATGACAGCAATACACATATATGCAGTGGCAGCGAGGGTCAGCCTTACTGTCTTGTTCTGAAGCTTCATTGTTGTCCCCCCAAACTGTGATAAAACTGACACTGTCAGCAAATGGTTGGGAGCTTGTAAAACAGGCTCCAGATAACATCGGCATTGCAAAGCCAATCACAGTGTTACATGATCAAAAGCCCCTCTTTCCAATCTCGGCATCACAGGCCCATTTAAAGTACCAGCTTCCACCGGGGTTGAGGAGTTACCGTGTACCTGTGTCCACACTATGGACATTATACATATAAAATTTTTCTAAGCAACAATTTTTTCGAATCTGCATTTTTAGCTTGAAAGATACTTAAAACCGCCAAACAATACACATGTTCAATTTGATAAGATGAATGACGGATGAATCCTGTTTAGATGCTATTGGTTACTGTGTTTTTCCTTATTTATATTGTCTATATTCGTCCTAAAAGTGGCATACCAAATAAATACTTAACAGTTTATAAACGTATTTTGTTCTGTTTCCCAAAACATGGCAAGTGCAAGTGTAAATATGCTCAAGTATGATAAAGTACGGTGGAATATGAGATCAGGCATCATGGAAATGTTAATTAATAGCAGACTAAGGAATACATACAAGAGCAATATATTTCATCTATATTACTGCTGATACATTTATTATTAATGTGTCATTTCACTTTAACCACCACAACCATTACACATTCTTATAAATTTGTCCTTCATATATATTCAACGCTCCTTAAGCAAGCTGGGTTAAGCAGGGCTAATTGTAAATAATGAATTGTAATACAAGCGATGCACACAATATTACAGCACCAGAAATTACAGAACACGGTGCTGGCAACAGGATTTGTAACAGCTATGCAATCAGGCCAGATGCCTCAAGGGAAGAAAACAGTTTTTCTGTGTAAACGCTGGCTAATTGCACATTAGTTCTTGAATTGTTTTCGTTAACTTTAAGAAGGGTCTGGTATAGATTCAGAAGGATTTAGAGGGGAACCCCAGGCAAGAAAAAAAAAACAGCATGGGATCCCCCCAAAATGTATACCAGATCCTTATCGAGGTATGCAACCTGGCGAGCCAGGAAAGGGAGTGATCGCCCCCCCCCCTTCCCCCACCCCAGAAACATACAAGGCCCTCAACATTTGATGTAAAGCCTCCTCCCCTTGATGGAGACAAACCCCCACATCCCTGTCCATGTAGACGTGGGGATTTGCAGGGGAAACTTATCGGAATCCAGAATGCCATTTAAAATGGGGACCCCCAGACATCCAGCCTAGATATCTGACCCTCTACCTTACATGATTGAGTAAAGGAAGCATACCCGTTGTTACACAAAAACAAGTTCTTTAAAAAAAAAAATGTGCCCATTGTATCAATCAATTGTCAATAACCTTGGCCAGCAATGTAGATTCAACATCAATCACAATCAACGATGCCCGTCAACTTACGCAACAACAATCCTCTCTTGTTGTCATTCCCTTCAAAAATGATAGCTCCCTGGCAGGCTGATCAATGTTAACATATTGGGCAGAAATCCTTGGTGGTGCTATTGACGGGCATACTATTTACATTCACTGATATGTACAGTTAGGTCCATATATATTTGGACACATGCACAATTTGTTTTTTCAGGTATTTACCAAAATATATTTAAGCTAAAGTTATATAATGGATATGGGCTGAAACTGCACACTCTCAGGTTTAATTTGAAGGTCTGTACATCCAAATTGGAGGAAGGGTTTAGGAATTACAGCTCTTAAGAGTAGTCACACCCCCCCCCCCCCTTTTTCAAGGGACAAAAAGTAATTGGACAATTGAATCAAAAGCTATTTCATGGCCAAGTGTTGGCTATTCCTTCATTATTTCTTCATCAATTAAGCAGGTAAAAGGTCTGGAGTTGATTCTAAGTCTGGTACATCATGCGTTCAAAGGAGCCGTCCATGCAAGTGAAACAGCCCATTGTAAGGCTTCAAAAATGAAACAAATCCATCAAAGAGATAGCAGCAACATTAGGAGTGGCCAAATCAACAGTTTGGTACATTCTGAGGAAAGAACGCACTGGTGAGCTCAGCAACATAAAAAGGCATGTACGTCCATGAAGGACTACAGTGGTGGATGATCACAGGGTCCTCTCTATGGTAAAGAAAAACCTATTCACAACATCCAGACAAGTGAAGGACACGCTCCAGGAGGTGGGCGTATCATTGCCCAAGTCTACAATCAAGAGAAGATTTCATGAGAGCAAATACAGAGGGTTCACCACAAGGTGCAAACCATTCATAAGCCTGAAGAATAGAAAAGCAAGATTAGACTTTGCCAAAAAACATCTAAAAAATCCAGACCTGTTCTGGAAAAAACATTTTTGAATGGATTAAACTAAGATGAATCTGTACCAGAATGACGGGAAGAAAAAAGTTTGGAGAAGGCTTGGAACAGCTCATGATCCAAAGCACGCAACATCATCTGTAAAACATGGTGGAGGCAGTGTGATGGTATGGGCATGCATGGCTTCCAGTGGCACTGGGTCATTGGTGTTTATTGATGATGTGACAGAAGACAGAAGCAGCCGGATGAATTCTGCAGTGTTTAGAGATATACTGTGAGCCCAAATTCAGCCAAATGCAGCAAAGTTGATTGGATGGTGCTTCACAGTACAGATGGACAATGATCCAAAACACACTGCAAAAGCAACCTAGGAGCTTTTGAAGGAAAAGAAGTGGAATATTCTGCAATGGCCAAGTCAATCACCTGATCTCAACCCAATTGAGCATGCATTTCACTTGCTGAAGACAAAACTAAATACAGAAAGACCCACAAACAAAGAACAATTGAAGACAGCTACATTTAGAGCCTGGCAAAGAATCAGAAAGGAGGAAACCCGGTTTTTGGTAATGTCCATGGGTTCCAGACTTCAGGCCGTCATTGCCAGTAAAGGATTCTCAACAAAATATAAAAAAATTTACATTTTATTTATGATTATATTCATTTGTCCAATTACATTTGAGTCCCTAAAAATGGAGGGACTGTGTATATGAATGATTGCAGTTCCTAAAATTTGTACTTGATATTTATGTTCAACTCCTTGAATTAAAGCTGAAAGTCTGCACTTCAAATTCATTTGGATTGTTTCATTTTAATTTATTCTGGTGGCGTACAGAGTCAAAAGTATGAAAATTGTGCTTGTGTCCAAATATATGTGGACCTAACTGTTCACACCACCAGACATGCATTGGTGCTACTGTGCTTAAAAAGTATGTAAATCCCATCAATGAACCTCCCTTGTTTGCTGCCTTTGGTTCTGTTAAATAAAGCAAAGTGTTCTGTTATATCTGTCTTATAGGTACAAAATATACCTATTGATGCTGCCAAAAACCCAGTTCTTGTGCACTCAAGCGGTGTTATCAACCTTGCTTAGTTTACCTCTTTGAGTTACAGAACACCTCTCTCTTAGAGAGAATTCACACTAACCATTTGTGAAATCGCAGAGCAGCTGGAGCAATTCACTGTTCCTGCCACTTTGCGTTGCCGGCTGAGGTAGCAGTGTGGTGTGCGATTAAGTACATCACATGGTTCCCCTTTTTTTTTTGTACAAGCGTTATTTAAAGCATACAAAACATACACTTCCTCCACCGCAATATCCGGCAGCACGCTGCGCTGCCCGATATTGCAGTGTGATTCATGCCGATGTGCTGAGATAAAATGCAGCACGTCTGCATTTTAATGCAGCACATTGCAGCGCAGCTCCATGTGAATGGGACACATAGGAAACAATTGTTTCTTATGTGTCCCTGTGGTGACAGATGTTTTACAATGCCCTAAAACACCTATCACCACATATAGTGTGAATTGGCCCTTATGTTATAGAGAAAAGGAAAGGGGAAGAGTACAATAGTTCTTTCTTAGGGTGACAACATTGCATCTCTATAGACACAGTACAGTGTGTGACAGTTGTCAGCTACAAAGGAAGTGTGTTACTGGCGGATCATTATATGCTGCCTACTTCTGTATACTTATATTCAGAACTGTAGACAGATAGAAGCTGTGTCATGCTATGTTTATAAATTACTAAGCCAACAGACTCCAACCTGAACAAGCAAACCCTCACAGAGGTCTTGACTGCCTTGAGAACCAGGACACTAACATACTATTTCCAAAACACAAGTTCCTACAAAGTAGCTGTGAGTGTAAATAGGTGCTGCAGCAACAACTGGCTGGAAATCGAAGATAATCAAAGTGAAAATATGTCACCAGCACATCACGGATCTCCAGAATGGGTCCAAAGCTTTATTTAGCAATCACATCATTATAATAGAAGCAATGTTCCATAGTCTCTCAGGTCCCCTTCACCATGCCTAAATGAAAGGGGCCCTGCAAGGGTCCCAAATGTTACTTTTGATATAATGATGTGATTACTAAATAAAGCTTTGGACCCTTTCTGGAGAATTTTCAAATCTCTTTCAAATGCTTGCTTTTTATTAATCAAATAAAATTTAAAATGGCTGTGTTGGGGGTAAGGGTGTTGTCAGGACAAGTCTGATCATTGGAGGACGGCAGGCTGAGTTCCCCGAACAGCTAAAGTACTGACCACGCTGTGCTCTCATGCCTAGTGTAGTCAGTTTTTAATAGGAAAGCAGAAGGACTGGCAGGAACACCAGGAATTTCACACAAAGAAAGCAATACAGAAAGAACAGGATACGTTTTCATGTAAGTGCATGGTGCAGCAGGCTCATATCAAATGTTGGGTTTACATACGTATTCTGTAAGAGAGTTCTACAGAGCGAGTGTTGGAATATATTTTTTGCTTGTCAGAATACAATGTCCTTGTGGGGGTGGGGGGTGGGGTAGACGATTCCTCCATCCACCTCAATGATGTAGATGGAGGAATCTTAGTTTTTTTATTCAGCTAGTTCAGCAGAGACTGTCTAAATTTTTGATCCATGTGTGGCCATGCCTGTTCGACAGAAGTCAATTGTTAGATTGACATCTGTCAAATGGCTTATTGGAAATTTTTTCATGATCAGTCTTTCTCTGATCAGTGTATTCTGACAGCGGAGAGTACTGCTGTCACAATACAATGTTCCCATGGGGAGGATTCTTCTATCCGCCATAATTGTGTGGAAAGGAATCTGTTTTTTTTTTTTTTTCATTCAGTCTTGTGGGTGATTGAAAAAAAAAACAAGCCATCTCTGGCCAGCCAAACTGCCTATGCCCAGCTGTATTTTTCTTTGACAGGTAAACAGTGCACATATAGGTATTTCAATTGTGTATTTATTTGATTGCCTGAAGGCTAGCTTTATGTCCATCAGAACAGAAAACAAGTGTTTGTAATGTATACAAGATGAACAATCTACTAGCACGATGCATCTAGCTTTCATCCATCTATAAAGGGAAAACATTAACATCCTGTAGCTAAACATTGATTGTTGCTGGTAATCTGATGTTCTGGGGAAAATCAGTTTGTGACCCGCATATATGTAGACTAGGTGTTCCCAACTCCATACATTGTATGTCTCTTGCTGCTACTTAGAAAAGAGGTTGCACAACACAAAACTGTATGGAAAGAGGCTGCAGTCTCATCCAAATACACATGAAGGCTTGCCAAATATGACTGAGGATTACATGAAGTTTAGATGAATGAAAATTAGATGTGGATATTAGGAACCTAGACCATTTGCAGTGTTTTATAGTAAGTCTTAATGGGGCACAGATCACCTTACACGAAATATATAAATGACCCATACATAACTTGTAGTCAGTGGACAATTGTTCACTTTATTATCACCAAAGTAGACACAAGGTCATCCCTTGTTACTTGAACATACGGTAAATGAGATTTTAAAGAAAGAGTTCTTTACTGAAAGAGCTGTGAAAATGTGAACTAGTCTTTACTGGAACTGGTTCTAGGAGATTCATAGGCTCACTTTAAAAAGGGCTGCACATATTGCTTGAAAGTCAGATTATAAACTATCCACTTAGACTCCATAGAGTAGGGCCAAATCTTTGGGGGGATTAGCAAAAAATTATTTCAATGATAGTGCAAATTGGAACAGTTATTTATTTTTTTTGCCTTTCTCCAGGTCAGTTACAGGTTTAGGGTCCTGAAGGTTCATATTTTTTTCTTTAATGGTTAACTTTGTATGTCTTTATTCAACCTGATTAACTACAGTATATAACTTGCTTGGAGGTGCATTAATGTTACTTAACAAAAATGATCTATATCTTAATATACATATAATAAAAGTACACACTGCTATGCACTCTTCCTTTCATTCAGATGACATTACAACCCACAAGTGTAATCACACCTGGGCACACACTCCTATGCATTTGTACACATACTCTCACGTTCACACAAGCACACAAAGACATGTACCATTACTAACAAATACCTTTGCATTCCTTGCTTAGGGCCTCCCTGACCCTGCTTTTTCTGTCTGAAAAGGCAGCAAGTCATTCAGCACCTACACACCCTTCCTATGACCAGAACCTGCTGCCGACAGTCTGCTGACAGATTGAAGAGTATGGCTATCTCAAAGAGAGGTCAGTTTAACCCTTTCCACACCTTGATTCTTCTCATTTCCAGCATTCACAGAGATGCAGGAATTGCTAGATTAGACAATTCAAAGGAAAGGGAGCCCAGCATTGACCTAAAACCATGTCAACAATAGGACCTCAAAGAATCGGTTTATGTGATTTATGTTTACAGGCAGTTGTACAGTGTCAGACATCTATGAGTTGTATGATTGATGCTCGGGGCATTCAAAAATGTACTTAAAAAAAGTAGAAACCTCAGACCCTCTTGACTCAATGCTGTTTATACTCACTGCAACTGTTATCCTATCATTCTCTAAATTGGAACCAGGCCTGAGCCTATAAATTCCTATAAAGCTGGCCAAAGACATATGATGGTGGCCAGATGTAGAGGCACCATCCAACATTAATGATAATTGCAGACAAGGTATATTAAGTATGAATGTTTATAGAAAGGCATAGAGTTCTCCACTGCACCTGTTACCAACTTTATCTTCGCAAAACAATAGTGATCAAGCAGAAAAACCTCAACCCTGTCCATCCAGGAATAATTAGAAAGGTATGTCTACTGGAACTTAAAGACATGAATATTAAGAAAGTTAACTGACAATGAAATTTTGTCTATAAGTACCTTATATGTTAGATTTTTGTGGTTCAGTACATGACAGTTTCATATAACTCCTAGACAGTGAAAGGTGTGGTAAAACCATGGTTGTTGTTCTTGAGTAACCATAATCAGTCTTGACTGGTTGGATTTAAGGCGGAACTTCACCCTCTTCCATATTTGGCATATCTTTTTTGGGGGTAGACAAGTATCTAGTTTTGACAGGAAGTTCTCCTCCCCTCTCCTCGTAATTTTCTTGGACACGTCACAGGTCCCAGAAGACTGCTGGGCCATTTACAAGAGCAGCGAGGCTTGTGCATGCACAGTGGGTAATGCGCTGTGACTTGAAAGCAACATAGCCTGCAATCCACAGTTAGGATTCCTGCACTGGGAACCCAAAGGCTAATTAAGAGCTAGCCTAGGTGAAGATGGTGCTGGATCCCTGGACAAGTATGTGTTCTTTTATTAAAAGTCAGCAGCTAAAGGATTTGTAACTGCTGACTTTTACTTTTTTTTCCCAGAGTGAAGAACGGCTTTAAAGTATTCTATCAGACTGATCCCTTCATCCTAGCGAACAGTAACTTTTAAACCCCATTTACATCTGTGCAATGCAAGAACATGCACAAAATCACAAATATCCACTCAGTACACAAAAACACATACAGTGAGGAACAGAAGTATTTGAACACCCTGCTATTTTGCAAGTTCTCCCACTTAGAAATCATGGAGGGGTCTGAAATTCACATTGTAGGTGCATTCCCACTCTGAGAGACAGAATTTAAAAAAAAAATTCAGGAAATCACATTGTATGATTTTTAAAGAATTTATTTGTCTTGCACTGCTGAACATAAGTATTTGAACACCTAAGAAACAGCAAGAATTCTGGCTCTCAAAGACCTGTTACTGTGCCTTTAAAAAGTCCACCTCTACTCCACTCTTTAGTCTAACTTAGTCGCACCTGTCTGAGCTCTTTAAAGACACCTGTCCACCCCACAGTCAGTCAGACACCAACTACTACCATGGGCAAGACCAAAGACCGGTCAAAAGACACCAGAGACAAAATTGTGGACCTCCACAAGACTACGGGGCAATTGCCAAGCATCTTGGTGAAAACAGATCAACTGTTGGAGCAATTGTTAGAAAATGGAAGAGGCTAAAGATGATTGTCAGTCTCCCTCGGACTGGGGCTCCCTGCAAGATCTCCCCCTGCTCAAGTCATCACATGTCCAGGCCCGTCTGAAGTTTGCCAATGACCATCTGGATGATCCAGAGGAGGCATGGGAGAAAGTCATGTGGTCAGATGAGACCAAAGTAGAACATTTTGGTCTAAACTTCACTCGTCATGTTTGGAGGAAAAAGAAGGATGAGTTGCATCCCAAGAACACCATCCCTACTGTGAAGCATGGGGGTGGTAACATCATGCTTTGGGGGTGCTTTTCTGCAAAGGGGACAGGATGACTGCACTGTATTAAGGAGAGGATGAATGGGGCCATTTATTGTGAGATTTTGAGCAACAACCTCCTTCCCTCAGTCAGAGCATTGAAGATGGGTCATGGCTGGCTCTTCCAACATGACAACGATCCAAAGCATACAGCCCGGGTAACCAAGGAGTGGCTCCGTAAGAAGCATATCAAGGTTCTGGAGTGGCCTAGCCAGTCTCCAGACCTAAATCCAATAGAACATCTTTGGAGGGAGCTGAAACTCTGTGTTGCTCAGCGACAGCCCCGAAACCTGACAGATCTAGAGAAGATCTGTGTGGAGGACTGGGCCAAAATCCCTGTTGCAGTGTGTGCAAACCTGGTCAGGAACTACAAGAAACATTTGACCACTGTAATTGCAAACAAAGTCTTCCGTACCAAATATTAACACTGATTTTCTCAGGTGTTCAAATACTTATGTTCAGCAATGCAAACAAATAAATTCTTTAAAAATCATACAATGTGATTTCCTGAATTTTTTTTTAAATTCTGTCTCTCAGAGTGGGAATGCACCTACAATGTGAATTTCAGACCCCTCCATGATTTCTAAGTGGGAGAACTTGCAAAATCTCGGGGTGTTCAAAACACACAGTAAATTATTGCCATGCTTTTAGTGAAACGTGTTTTAACAAAGGTATATGCATTTTTTAGTGCAAGTTCTAAACAAGCTGCTCAGTGCACCACATATAACCATGTTTAAAATCACTCATCCATGTATATGTGTTGCTGCATCACATAGGTGTGAATAGGGCTAAACCTCAAGTATGTATTGTAAATATGTAATGGGAACCTGAGATTATATTTGGAAGGTCTCATGGTCCTTAAAACCATCAGGTCAGCAACAAACTCATCCCAAGATTCTCTGGAGAGCCTGATTCTGCAGAAATTGAACTTATCTGCATTTCTCTGTTGTTACAACCCAGCCTTGTATGATTTTTAGAGTGGCCAAGTCAGGTGGCAGAGACACAATAAGACCAGCAACATGGAAAATGATTTTCAAAATTTCTGCTAGAAAACATATAATATTATATATTAACATATAATGTATAGTAGCATACATACTTATCAAAGAAAACACAATGGGAACATAGAATATTGATTAAAGAAACAATATTGCAGATCCTTCAGCTAGAACAGGTCAAAAGAGCAAAACAAATGACCACTGGACTTGAGTCATGAAAATGCCACATAGGCTCATGTATGGCTATTCATCAACATTTTCTAAAATCTACTTTGACATCAGTCTTATCCAATCAGAAATCATTTCTTTGAATTTTAAATCATTTTGATGAGATAATCAAATGTCAAACCTATAGTGATTTTTATGTCTTTAAATTTCTGTTAAGTTTTTAACTCTTTATTCATTTTTTTTAAATGTTCTTACATTGAATGCATGTGACAGGTTTAGTTACATGTTATAAACCACAAGAAAAGTCATGACCGATTGCTGCTGGCATCAAAGAAGGTGAAGCAATAGACAAGGTGTGAACATTCAGAGAAACAGAAATTCCTATAGCTTAGCTCCATGTAAGAATTTGAAATTGAATTTCAGGCAGATATACAAAAAAAATTAGGGTCTATGCACACTGGCTTAAGAAGGCACTGCTCCTAGAGTGTAGTGTTTTGCCTGTAGAAGCAGCTAATGTTATTATATGTGCCCGTGCACATCAGGTCGTTTAGATGCATATTTTAAGCTCAGCGTTTAGAGGCAGAAAGACACCCTCTGTTTTGCATTTTCTGGCAGAAAAAACAGCTAAATGTGCCTAAATGTGCATAAATGCTTATACAAAAAAAAGCTAAAAATGTGTGCTTTTATGCCAAGAGCACTGGCACTTTTTAAGCCAGTGTGCATGGACCCTTAAAGTGGAACTAAACTCTGAAAGCTGTTCCTCTCTGCAGCTGATCTTTCCCCATTACTGATTTACCATGCCTTGTTCTGCATTGTGTAGATGTATAGCATTTTTGTTTTTGGGTTCAGATACATTTGAATTTTAAAGCAGCTTCTAAAGTGTACCTGTATTTATGTTTCACAATGTAAACTGGCAGCAGGATGCCCAGAAATGCCTGCACACAGCTTCCATTATCTTCCATAGTGCTCTGGGAGCCCCAAATCCCTAGTGCTTTACTATGCAACCACTGTGCTACTCATTATTCTCCTTGCTGGAGGCTTTGACATGAGGAAGCAAAGCCCTGCCTTTACAATGATCTCCACCAGAGACATTATAAAATTAGGTATGGTAAATCAGTAATATGGAAATTATCAACTTCAAGGAGCTCACAGGCAAAATTGGTGCGTAGTCATAGTTCCATTAGCATGCCACTGAGAGCCTAAGCCAGCTGTTCTCACCCCCTTCACAGCCAGTGAGTGCTGGAGGGGCAGAGTAGAGAGCCAACAGGCACCGTCTCTCTGCTCACTGAAGACCGAGAAACAAGCGATCGGCGGTTTTTGATCGCTCAGTTCACGATGTAGAGGAGGCTTGGAACATACGCGGCATCAGGTCACATAAACTTAAACCAATTTGAAGCTGTAAAAACAGGAGCTCAGAAGAGCAATGTCTCTGCAACTCAGTAATGGAATGCAGAACAGTCACTAAAACTAACAGTCAATAAAATTCTGTAGCAACAGATGCTAGAGAGCAACTACAATTTCATTAACCATCTGACGACTGGGCTATAGCCGAATAATGGCTACAGCACGATTGTCCTGTTCTGGGAGTGCGTCATATGACATCCTCCCAGAACCACAACTCCTGCGCGCCCTCTGGGGTGCATCACACAGTGTGCTCTGTGATTGCTGTGTCATTGGACACAGCTGATCACAGATCACAATAAAGGGCCAATCATAGTGGCCTTCTACCACATGATCAACTTTGTCCAATGACACAGCTGATTACAATGTAAACACAGTTGCCGGTTATCAGCTGCACTTTCCTCACGCTGTCACAGCCTAAGGAAAGTACTGATGATGAACAGCAAGTGTAATGAGTGCAGCCCAAAGGGGACATCAGTGCAGCCCCAATAGTGTCCGTCAGTGCAGTCCCACCAGTGTCCATCAGTGCTCCCAGTGTCCATCAGTGCTGCCACTCAGTGTCCATCAGTGCAGCCAGTCAATGTCTATCAGTTCCACCAGTCAATGCTTATCAGTGCTGCCTATCAGTGACCTTCAGTGCCACCTATTAGTGCCCATCATTGCCGCCTATCAGTGCTCATTGGTGCTGCATATCAGTGCAGCCTCATCTGTGCCTCCTCATCAGTGCTCATCAGTGCTGCCTATCAGTGCAGCCTCATTAGTGCAACCTATAAGTGCCCATCAGTGCTGCATATCAGTGTCCATCAATGCAGCCTCATCAGCGCACATCAATGAATGAAAAAATTTACCTGTGTGCAAATTTTTATAATAGAAACAAAGAAAAACTTTAAAAAATAATTATTTTGGGTTTTTTTAGTTTGTTTAGCAAATTTTTAAAAAAACAGCGGTAATTGAATACCACCAAAAGAAAGCTCTATCTCAAAAACATAACAATTTCATTTGGGTACAGTGTTGCACGATTGCACAATTGTCATTCAAAGTGCGACAGAGCTGAAAGCTGAAAATTGGCCTGGGCAGGAAGGGAGTAAAAGTGCCCTGTAGGCACGTAGGTAAACAGTACAGTACAAAAATAACTTCTAAGGCTGGCCATGCACTATACAATTTTCTTACAATTTTCTGTCCAATTTTTGCCCAATTTCCTTTAGATTTACCTTCAACTATGTAGTGCCAGGGCCTGCCTAATTGGATAGAATTGAAAGTGTTGTTTAAGTTTGACCTCATATTATATGTTTTTTGGTCAATCTAAAGCAAAATTCTCAAGAAAATTGTATAATGTATGGCCAGCCTTAGCCTCTGCAACAGCATCTCTTAACTATTTCCCATCTGGCCCAGGTACATAAACGACCGAACAGGAGCAGTGCCGAAGCAGGTGGCGATTTATAAACGGCACCCGCATTCACTGCCTGTGCGCGCTCCCTGGGAGCGTGTAGCATCGCGATCCGGTCACTGTACGGGAGCTCTGTGTGAGGTCCCAATTCATGTGATCACTGATTGGCCAGTCAGTGATCACATGAATAATAGTAAATAAGATGTCACTTCCTGACACCATTGCTTACTACGTGTGAAATCTGTGAATGATCACAGAGGTCACATGGTACAAGCTGTGACCAATCACAGCTCTCACAGTATTTCTCAATGGCTGCAAGAATGCAGACAGAGAGAAGGAGAAATGATTGCTTGTACAAACTTTATGGGTGTAAAAGCAATCAGTGTAAAAAAAGAATTAAAAAATCTTCATCTTCAGGTGACACTGTACTGCTAGGGTGATGGTATGTTAAAAAAAAAATAAAAAAAAAATAAATAATAATATAAAAATGTAAAAAAAGTAAAACATTTTTTGAAAAATTATTTTTGGTTATAAACTAATTTGGGTTATTTTTTTTACTAAAAAGACAGCTCAATACATTTTGGCCAAAATTTATGAAGAAAGATTATTTATTTGCAACATTTTATAAGAAAAACACTTTTTTTTTTTCAAAGTGTTTTTAATTTATATAGCAAAAAAATAAAAATCCCAGTGGGGAATAAATACTATCAAAATAAAGTTGTTTCTGTCTCAAAAAAATGCAAAAAAATTCATATAGATACAGTGTTGCATGATCGCGCAATTGTCATTCAAAGTGTGATAGCACTGAAAGCTGAAAATTGGCCTGGACAGGAAGGGGGTGAAAGTGTCTGGACTTGAAGTGGTTAAAGTAATGTCCAGGGTAGATCTGGGTACACAGGCGAGCAGCTGTAGGGATCGCTGGGCTGCCACCACAGGCAAGCGGCTGGATTAACCCCTGGTTTGATACTATATCCATAGATACTACTTGTTTTTGGGCTCCTACCTGACTGCCTACACACTGAGACTAACAGCAGAGGACCATATACCTGACTGCAGAACACATGCCAAGAAAACTCTGCCTCATCAGGGCTGTAGATGGTGAGAAACAGGGAAACTTATATCTCCTGGATGTGTCCAGGGAAAAGGAGTTATAGGAGACCCCATCTGCATCTAAGCATGGTGAGTCAAGGGGCACTCTGCTATAGTTGCATTGGGATTAAAAACAATTTGAAGATCTGTTCTTTTCCTCTCTGTCTTCTGTACTCCTGGCCACAAAGTAACATTATATCAATATTTTGTTATGTGAACAGCAACAATTATTTTTCAAAACCCAGAAAATCCTTCTCACGTAGAAAGTGTCAGAAGTGTATCTAAACATTACTAGTAGAGATATGACAGGAGCAGATATTTTCTTACTTCAAGCACAATGTTTGTCTTACGGCTTCTTGTCTGCCCTTAGTGTGCCCTTTATTAATAATAACATAATGAGGTGGCCCGAGCAATCGAATTATGTTATCACTGGTGTTAGGACATCAAGATAAACAGCATCTCCTTCCCTCAGGATCCCTTGTGTAAACTAAATCTCACCGAAACTATTTTAAATACTTGCATTTGTCAGATTTTTGAAAGCATCCGTCACCAAGAGATGGCTTCTGAAAGCCATTACCGCTGTTGTGGCACTTCATTCCTAAACGAGACGGCACCCATAACCTCTTCGTCGCTACATGAATCATGGCCAAGCTGCAGAAATTTGGGTTACTACTCATTTTCAGTGTCTTAAGACAATCTATTCGCAAGAAAATATGTGAATGCATCTTTAAAGAATGTGAGTCTCTGCTTGACTGTTATGGGTTGTGACTGATATAACTAGCTATGTATGGAGCACCACAAATACTCCATTTTGCTGAACAGTTGGGGAGATGCTAGTGACCTGCCTGTGCTATAGAATTATGCTGACAAGGAATACCGGGGCATATTTAAGAATTACAAACTACATACGTTACACTACTAAAAGGGGAATTCCATTTTTGTTTAAAAAAATTTATATATATATATATATAGATAGATAGATAGATAGATAGATAGATAGATGGATAGATATGTACAGTGCTCAGCATAAATGAGTACACCCCTTTTGAAAAGTAAGATTTTCATCAATATCTCAATGAACAGAAGAACAATTTCCGAAATTATGACAAAACTGAGTTTTATAGAACATTTGTTTCTCTCATTACATATTATAACTTAGATGACAAAATCTTCAGTTTTACTCAGATTAGCTGATGCAAACATGAATACACCCCACAACAAAAACTACAATACCTAGTATATTGTATGAACGCCATGATTTGTAAGGACAGCACCAAGTCTTTTATGCATGGAATGAACAACTTGGCGACATCTTGCAACATCTATCTTTTTCCATTCTTCAAGAATGACCTCTTTTAGAGCCTGGATGCTGGATGGAGAATGATGCTCAATTTGTCTCTTCAGAATTCCCCATAGGTGTTGGATGGGTTCAGATCAGGAGGCATATGTGGCCACTGAATCACTTTCACCCTGTTCTTCTTCCGAAATGCAACAGTAGATGTGTGTTTTGGATCATTGTCATGTTGGAAAAGTGTATGACGACCAAGGGCACGGAGTGATGGTAGCATCTTCTCCTTCAATATAGAGCAATACATCTGTGAGTTCATGATAACATCAATGAAATGCAGCTCCCCGACACCAGCAGCACTCATTCAGCCCCACAGAAGGACATTTCCACCACCATGTTTCACTGTAGGCACTGTGCATTTTTCTTTGTACTCCTCACCTTTGAGACGCCGTACAGCTTTAAGCCATCAGTTCCAAAAACATTTATCTTGGTCCCATCACTCCAGAGTAGAGAGTCCCAGTAGTCTTCTTTTTCAGCATGGGTCCTGGCATATTCTAGGTGAGCTTTTTTGTTCATGGGCTTTAGGAGAGGCTTCCTTCATGAATGACACTTATGCATGCCATTCCTTTGCACTATATGCCATGGGAAACAATCACCCCAGTTTAGGTTTCTACTTCCTTAGCCAACAGCAGTGAACTTGCATGGCGATTTTCTTCAATCCTTCTCATCAGAAGACGCTCCTGTTGAGGTGTTAACTTCCATGGATGGCCTAGACATCTCTGTGAGATGGTTGCAATTCCATCTTTGTTAAATTTTTCTATCACTTTTGCTACAGTATTCTGGCTGATAAGTAAAGCTTTGCTGATCTTCTTGTAGCCTTCATCTTTCTTGTGTAAAGAAATTATTTTCTTTCTCAGGCCTTATAATATTTTTTTCTTCCATGTGGTACCATTGCTGAAAGCATGAAATGGGAGGGGTTTTGTTTGTTAAGAAATGTCCTCTTATTATCAACTGTCTGCTGGACACCTGTTTAATGAATAATTAGACTCATCTGTAGTTGAATTCTTGTTAATTAGGATTTTGTTGTCTAAAATTTAGCTTTGCTCCTAAGGCTTTCATTGGGGTGTATTCATTTTTCTTTTGCAATATGGTCTTGAATAAATTTGTTAGAAAGAATACTTTTTTGTGTGTTCAAATGAAAAAATCTTTTTTGCAATCATTGGCCCGCATTTGTGAGAGTATTTTGTAGTATAGTGTCCCATAGAAAATTTTGTATCTGAAAGGAAAGTAAAGGTTTTCTGACAAATCTGTTGAGGTGTACTCATTTATGCTGAGCACTGTATATATATATATATATATATATATATATATAATAGTATTGGGATGCCTGCCTTTACACGTACATGAACTTTAATGGCATCCCAGTCTTAGTCTATAGGGTTCAATATTGAGTTGGCCCACCCTTTGCAGCTATAACAGCTTCAACTCTTCTGGGAAGGCTGTCCGTAAGGTTTAGGAGTGTGTCTATGGGAATGTTTGACCATTCTTCCAGAAACACATTTGTGAGGTCAGGCACTGATGTCAGATATATATATATGTATATATATATATATATACATACACAGGGGTGGACTGACCATTTGGAAACTCGGGCACTGCCCGAGAGCCCGGGGTCAGTAGGGGGCCCCATGAGATGCCCCTGGTATCTTTTCCATATGCTTTTTTGAGTTTGGGCAAGGACACAGGGGCCCCATGATCCCCTATTGCCCGGGGGCCCCATGTGTTGTCAGTCCGCCCCTGTATATACAATATATTGCCAAAAGTATTGGAACACCCCTCCAAATCATTGGATTCAGGTGTTCTAATCACCTACATGGCCACAGGTGTATAAAATCAAGCACCTAGGCATGTAGACTGCTTCTAAAAACATTTCTGAAAGAATGGGTTGCTGTCAGCAGCTCAGTGAATTCAAGTGTGGTACTGTGATAGGTTGCCATCTGTGCAATGAGTCGATCCATGAAATTTCCTTGCTACTAAATATTCCACGGTCAACTGTTAGTGATATTATAACAAATTGGAAGCAACTGGGAACAACAGCAATTCAGCCACAAAGTGGTAGGCCACGTAAAATTACAGAGTGGGGTGCCATTAAAGTTTATCTGCATGTAAAGGCAGTATATGTAATATATATAAACATAGTTTCCATATTTGCTAATTACTTCACCTGGCTCATCTTTTGTGCTTTCCCAATCCTTTTATCTCACTGCAAATCTATCAAACAAGGTATATCTGGTTTAAAAAAACAGACTCTCTGCAATCTATGTATACTGACATGTATGGACGGTGTACTGAGCTGTACGTGTGCTGCACTGTGTATACTGACATGTATGGACAGTGTACTGAGCTGTACGTGTGCTGCACTGTGTTTACTGACATGTATGGACAGTGTACTGAGCTGTATGTGTGCTGCACTGTGTTTACTGACATGTATGGATAGTGTACTGAGCTGTATGTGTGCTGCAATGTATTTTCTGATATGCAAACAAATACATTCTGTATGCAGGCCAACTAATCGGCTGACCAACTAATCGATTATGAAAATAGTTGACAACTATTTTCATAATCGATTATGTTGATTATTTATTTCAACCCTATTTAAATGGTTAAATAATTTCCTTTAAATGTTTGTATGGAAAAATCATTCACCAGAGCATTCCATCTTGCCCTCATTAGGTCAGCTAATGTTGTTCAAAAGCCTTTTAAATTTCAACTACTTGAATGGAATCCCAGAATTAATAGGTTTCTTTTGTGCCTAGGACATGCGTATTACAATATGTATGATATGAAATAAAACCACATTCACAGTTGGAATTTCATTTGAGAAAAAATGTCCATCACTACGGTTGAAAATGAACATCTATTTGAACCCCACTAGCCATTAGATAATCAGACAAAGGTTCAAAAAATTAAAATGTTCAAACAAAATTCAACTGGTGCATGGCCAGCTTAGTGCTTTCGTAAATCAATTTCAGCGTGCCATGATCAGAACACACAAACATAACAGCGGTGCAGTAAAGGAGCAGATGTTTAATGCAAAAATGGGAACTGAAATTTAAAGTTCATGGCTATGCATTTTTCCTGTGTTGTCCTCTGTATCCTTATAATGTTTCTAGGACTTAAGTACTCAGGCTCAATACTCGGAATCTGATTTCACTCAAAATAACTGTGTTATGATGTTATGGCCGGGCTCTGATAAAGCCTCTCTTTTTAATTTGATCTGTAAAGATTAGGCAGCTGTGAGAGTCTTAAAATGCTGCTTGGGCTGTTCTCCTAGGTTAGAGATTGATGGTTTTATTGCAGTAATAGCAGCATTAGAATGCAATGAAATCCACTTTAATGGGCTCTCTTTAGATGGAGGAGGAGGGAGAGAATGAAATGGTTAGAAGATGTCAAGGTATTACTTCTTGCTGCTCTATAAAGCACCACTGAGATACTCTTCACTATATCTTTTGAGAGACCTTAAGTACAAAAATTATCTATACAGAGTGTCACTTTTTACATATTTTCTCCCTATATAGGGCAGAGTTATCATTAAGCAAAAACAGCATTCTTAATACTTGTTACAATGTATTATACTTATTATAACTGAACGTTCACATAATTGGGCACATCTCAGAATAATTTGTACATTCTTTTCTTCTTTTCCTTTTTTTTTCCTAACAACATAAAACAATATTAAAATAGATCTAAACCCAATCACTTAAAGCTGAAGTATGGCCAAAAACGATTTTTACACAGTAAAAATGAGTTACCTTTATTGAAGTGTGCCCCATCTCTGGCTGCTGATACGTTTATTCAGTCCACGGTCGGCACGAAACATCCCACACTGAGATTTGTACTTTTGGCTGTAGTAAAGATCTCACAGGAGGTAGCTCACTTAGCCCCTTCTCTGGTCAAATAACCCTTGTATTCTTTTCACAAAATGCAAGGCAATCTGTAAATGGAAGAGGTGCAGATGAATCTCATGATCTTCCTTCCTTTAATCACAGAATTCCTTGCATTCTGTGGAAAGAATACAAGGGTTTTTCTGACTGGAGAAGGGGCCAAGCAAGCAACATTTTAGTATTATTTTATAATACAGGATTTATATAGAGTCAACCGTTCACACAGCGCCTTACAACATATGGCAGTACAATTACAATACATATTAATACAGGGGGGATCAGAGGGCCCTGCTAGTTAGAGCTTACAATAAAAGAGGAAGGGTCAATTGATAAAAAGGTAATAACTGTGGGGGATGGGCTGATGGAGAAAATACATGTACAGCTTCTAGGTGGTGGAAGGATAGTCCCCTCTGAAGAGCTGAGTTTTTAGGGATCGTCTAAAAGCAGACAGAGTAGGAGATAGTCAAACATATTGGGGAAGGGAGTTCCAAAGGATGAAAGTGGCTCTGGAGAAGTCCTGAGGCGAGCATAGGAGGAGGGGACAGTGGAGCTAGACAGCAGGAGGTCTTGGGAGTAACCAAAAGAACAATTTGGTCTGTATTTTGAGACAAGGTTAGTGATGTAGCTGGGGGCAGAGTTGTGGATGGTCTTATAAGTTGTTGTAAGTATCTTGAATTTAATTTGTTGGGTGAGAAGCCAGAAAGATTGGCAGAGTAGGTTGGCATACACTGAACAGTTGGTAAGGTGGACGAGTCTGGCAGCAGTATTCATGATGAACTGGAGGGGGGGATAGCCTATGTAAAGGTAACCCAATGATGAGAAAGTTGCAGTAGTCAAGGCGGGAGATGACCAGGGAGAGAGTAAGAAGCTTTGTGGTGTCACTGGTTAGGAAGGGGCGTGTCTTGGAGATGTTACGGAGGTTGAGGGGGGCAAGCTCTGGACAGTGATTGGATGTGGGGCAGAATGGAGAGTCCAAGATTACACCTAGAACTTTTGCATAGATGGGTTGATGGTTGAGCCTTTTATTTTGACAGAGAAGTCAGTGGAAGGGGCTTGTAGGGGAGGACACATTATGAGTTCAGTTTTGGATAGATGAATTTTCAGGAAGTGGTGTGACATCCAGTATGATATTTCTGTTAGTAGATTAGTGATGTGTGAGGAGACTGATAGAGTGAGGGGTAGAGAGATAGTGGAAGTAATCAGTTTACTGCAGCTAGAACTACTAGTCTCAGCACCAGATGTTGCGGCTCTGACAGGAGGGGGCAGGCTGAAAAAAAAAGTAAGGGCTTGTTTACAAGTGTGGCAGGCACTGCCATTTTTCTGAAAACCATATACGCTCAGATTGCTTTTCAGAGGTGTTTTACAGGCAACGAGGAGGTGGTATGTTACCTCCCCACCACCTGACTAACACTTAATTGCCATACTGTCTCCCAGTGGTGTTCCTCATTGTCACCCTGTCACATTCTCTGGAGGAGAAGCATTGCACACACTTGGTTCAAGGTTGCTACTCAGGAAATTCTGCCTGAACAATGGTGTGATATCAATAGGTATACGAGCGCTAGGTAGTGCAGGGAAAAAGCAGCTGGAATAAAGGCAAAATCTCTTGACCTTCATAAAATCTAATAAATATATGCAGTGCTGAAAATCAAATAGCATATAAAGTATAAGCAAATAAATTTGTGCTGTAAAGCACTAAAATTATATTAAAGTGCAATGAACGTCTGCAGACATTAGCTGTGCAGGTAGTGAACTTAGTAATATGAATAGGCACATAAGTCCCAAACTCTATATAGAAGTGAAAATCGTGACTCCAGTGATGTGAAAATGAGTGTACATTGCACTAACCAGATAGCACAATGTTGTGTGCATTTGAGTAGTTATTAAATGGTGTGCAGCTGACACATCAGAAAAATCAAATATTTTAAATGATCACTGCCATGTTTTGCCTTTCCATATATGATTTTTATCACTTACCTTGGTAAAAAATGTGACTATTCCAGGAAGAGTCAGTTCCTACGGACCACCACTTCCTCCTTGCATGTCATAGCCCTCTCTTCTGTCTGTTGTAGCCTGTGTCATCACATTCAGAATTATACGGTCTATAATACTTTAAATTCCCATATAATGGTATGAGAAGATGTTTGTTGAAATGAATGCTTTCTTTAGAGTTCCACTTCAACAGTCTTCTGAAAAACAAAGTCACCATTAAAGTGTTACTGAACCCCGTACCCTGCATTCACTATATCTGGTCTCCCACAGTACACAGAACATGGAAATGCAATTATTTTAGTAAATATAAACTGCTAAATACCTTTTCTCATCAGCAGTTAGAGCAGTCTTGTGAGTTCTATCAGTCTCCAGCAGAGCACTGGTTAAAGCTTGTAGGAGTTTTCTTTCTGCTCTAGGAGGATGCAAAACACCTGACCTCCATCTGGACAGTGATGATCACTGTGCTTATCACATGCACTTTCCCAAGAAAAAAAAAACAACTCTCCATCAGTACACACCAAGGAGATAAGACATGGACATTTGAACAAGAGGAGGAGCAGAAAAGTCAGGATCAAATGGCTTTTTTACACAATGCAGAGAATTAACTCCTTGGGTTCCACAGTGAGTATACCAAGCATGCTTTACTGCATATACAGACTGATGTTACTGTTGTGGGTTTAGTATTTATTTATTTCAGGTACTTACAGTATATAGTGCCATCAATTTATGCAGCGCTTTACATATATATTGTACATTCACATCAGTCCCTAACCCTCAAGGGGTGTACAATCTAAGGTCCCTAACTTTCATCCATACATACATATACAAGGGCCAATTTAGACAGGATCCAGTTGAAGTACCAGCATGTCTTTGAAGTGTGGGAAGAAACTGGAGTACCCAGAGGAAAACCATGCAGACACAGGGAGAACATGCAAACTCCAGGCAGGTGGTGCCGTGGCTGAGATTCAAAATGATGACCCTAGTACTGTCAGGTGGAAGTGCTAACCATTTAGCCACTGTGCTGCCCACAATTGTTACTCCACCCCAGCTCTTCAAGGGGTATTAGATGGTTTTGTCTAGGGGTAATTATTAAGGTGAAACATTTACCTTAAGCTGGTCAGACACTTGTAGAATTTTGTTTTAAAGGAATCAATTTAGGATCATTAAATTTTCTGTTTAGTGGGGTCAAATCAACGTTTCATCTTCAGTGACAAGAAAATTTGAAGAAGCAGGACTGAAAATGTTTCTAGAACAAATTTCTAAACAGTGAATGTGGTTTTTGTTATGGTATATGGCATGTTTTGATATAGTACATTTATCTAATGTAACCCTTGATATCAGTACAAACCCAAGAGGAGTTCTAATTATTAACCACTCTTTTCAAAATTATGAAAAACGTTTTGGCTGGATATTAAAGTCTGCCTGTTTCTGGTGATTCTGGTGAGCTGGACCTCTCATACTCCCCCCATTTTTGCCAATTGGCAGCAAACTATGGGTATTATTTTACGATATCCCTTATATCCATCTGGCAGCTTTATCCTACAGCTACAGAGGTTGGGCTCTAACAAGCGTGCCCTATATAATATACTATATATTATATTATTTTACGATATGACCGTGTAGTTTACCAGCATAGAGGATGTTCGGGTACATTTGAGAAGCCTTGAGATGCTTTGTTGGCTACTCCAGGTCTGGCCACTTTTCATCTAATAATGCACAGATTGCTGTAGTTTCATCTGATTATACTTTGATTATCACTTTCTCAAGACCACTTTATGTCTCTCCGGTACTCCCTGATGGGGGCGGAGTGCTCTCTATCTCCAGTGGGTCCATTGTTCTGGGTACACTCCTATTGTCCAATATACAAAAAATTGCCTTACCATATAATTGTATTGTATTTTCTCTATAATTTTGCACAGACTCTTGAATTTTTGTCTTATTGATGGCACTGGAAGGTTTTCTTCATTATATTGTTTGTTTTGTTGGTGCTCAAGCCTTTGCTACCATTCTGTACATGCTTTGTCATGTTGGAAATGTATGACTTCACCATTAATAAACGTTATTTCTGATTTAAAAAAAAAAAAAGTCTGCCTGTTTTTACTCAATGAGCCATATATGCCAGACATCAGTGGACTTGATTGCTTTACAAACTACAAATGTTTTTGCAATAGAACTGGCTTATCACTAGTGCATAGATAGCTACAGTCCTTTAAAGTTAGGAGTTGTTTTTTATTAAAGCTGAACTCTGGCCTTGTCTTACAGAGTTGTTCAGGCTGCTCCCCTCTACTAAAATTGCTTGCTCTAATTTCACTGCACACTGTAAGCTTCTTACAGTGTGCACTTGAAGTTGCAGCAAGTTAGACAGAGCCTACCTCTTTTTCTTACTTGAGGATGTCCAGCATCAGCTGCCTTTTTCCAGGCTGACTGTCATTAGCCTAAACTTTCATTAATTTCCAGTATTTCTGTCACTCAGCATTATACATAGGGGCAGGGGCGGACTGACCATTTGGAAACTTGGTCACTGCCCAAGGGTCAGTAGGGGGCCCCATAAGATGCCCCTGGTACCTTTAGGCTTTTTTGAGTGTGGGCAAGGACACAGGGGCCCCATGATCCCCTACTGCCCGGGGGCCCCATGAGTTGTCAGTCTGCCCCTGCATAGGGGTTACCTAGGTTAGTCTGCCTATGACTACCCAACCCTCCAGGCTGACATCTGCCCACAAAGGCATTTTGATATTTCCTTAACTTCTCCCAAGAGTCATCCCACTGCTTGCATCAGGGCTGAGGGCTCTAGAGAGGGAAGATGAAAAATGCTCAGATGCTCTGATGTTTTCAGTAAGCTATGTACAGCACCTGCCAGCCCCTGAAACCAGCCATGATCTGCATTGCTGAGAGAAGCACAGAGACCTAGTGATGACATGGGTCTAAAAAAGGGAAATAGAGGAAGCAGGAAATGCAAAATATAATCAAATTAAACTTCAGCTTTTCCATTTTTTTGCCAAAGAGGCTGCCTTGAGTTCTCATGTCTTTTTTTTTTTTCGTTTTTCAATTATATTTCAGATTATAGCAAATCTGGATAATATCCAAAGGCATTAAAATAGGATTTAGTATAATCATTTTCTGTTTGTTATCAAACCAGGTGGAGAGCTACGGGACCACTGTATCAAATAACATTATGTACAATAGCTGCTTGTGTCTACAACAAACAGAGAAAAAGATATTGATACAGGTAGGCTTCTTCTACTGCTAGAGGCACAAAACCCTGCAGAGTGTATTTTCTTTCCACCATGCACTGTATAAAGAAACAAAATGTGTAAACATTGTAGGAGTCAGTCTTAAGGCCCCACGCACACTTGAGCTCAAAAACACCATTTTTACAGGCGACTATTTTTTCTGCCTCTAAACTTGTTAGCTTGTGTCCATGCACACTATAGGCATTTACAGGAGTTTACAGGCAGAAAAAAAACATCACTTGTGTGTCGGAGAGGAGCATTTTGGCTTAAAAACTGCCAAAATGCACCTAGAAGTGCCAAAGCGCCTTTTTAATTTCAATGGCCAGAATAAGTTAATATTCTGGCCAATGAAATTAAGCACTTGACGCAACCAAATGCACTGCTACGCACCTAAATGTGTTTGCAAAAAGGTGTGTTTTTGAAACTGCCTTTATTCTTCCAGGAGAAAAGTGTTTATAAAAGCCCCAGAGTGTTCTTGATGCATTAAAGTTGCAGTAAATTCAGTGATTCTAGTTACCTAGCTGTCATGCCAATCCATAGGTTTCAATACTTCCTAGGCCGCTAGAACAGGTCCATATATAAAGAGTTTCAGCTTTTATCTGACTTCACTAGTAGACAGGTACCTAGAATGTTATTCGTACATGCATTTGGGGTTAATGTTCAGTAATTCAAGGGTTAACATGCTTTGGTGTGTCTGCTCTTTTTGGTCTGTGGTGCTTTCCACAGAAAGGATATATATCTAGGCGGTAGGAGGTTTAGCCTGGTTGTTGGTCGTGGAAGTTGGGCAGAGACCATACAAGTGAAGATGTAGACATTGCACCAAGAATGGGGTTGCCCCATACCAGGAACCTAAAGCAGGACTGCATTGAAGCCATACCACTACTTGGTGTGAACTAAGGGCTCGTTCACACTTGGCTGTTTTACCAACGCTTGCCAAACGCCCCTATAGCGTTTGGCAAGCGTTGGTCCGGCGTTTGCGGAGTGTTTTTTAACGCTCGGCAAACGCTCCGCAAACGCCGCATGCGTGGTTTAGTGGCGGTTGCTAGGCGTTTGCCGAGCGTTAATAACGCCCCACAAACGCCTATAATACAGTTTGAGTGGTGTTACCGCTCCGCAAATGCCCCGCAACCGCTTCGCAACCGCACCGCAAACGCCGGCCGGGCGTTTGCGGAGCGGCACCATAGACCAGAATAGGAGGCTTCAAAGCCTCCTGACTCGACCAGAGGCGTCCGTTTTGCCGCGACGCAACGCGACACAAACGCTCCCGTTAGAACAGCACCATGTGCTGTAATGTGCAGAATTGGCAGAGGCGTTTGGGAAGCGGTAAAAACGCTTCCCAAACGCCTCTCTGCCGCCTGCACACAAGGCTAGTGTGAACATAGCCTAAGGGCTCGTTCACACTTGGCTGTTTTACCAACGCTTGCCAAACGCCCCTATAGCGTTTGGCAAGCGTTGGTCCGGCGTTTGCGGAGCGTTTTTTAACGCTCGGCAAACGCTCCACAAACGCCGCATGCGTGGTTTAGTGGCGGTTGCTAGGCGTTTGCCGAGCGTTAATAACGCCCCACAAACGCCTATAATACAGTTTGAGTGGTGTTACCGCTCCGCAAATGCCCCGCAACCGCTTCGCAACCGCACCGCAAACGCCGGCCGAGCGTTTGCGGAGCGGCACCATAGACGAGAATAGGAGGCTTCAAAGCCTCCTGACTCGACCAGAGGCGTCCGTTTTGCCACGACGCAACGCGACGCGACACAAACGCTCCCGTTAGAACAGCACCATGTGCTGTAATGTGCAGAATTGGCAGAGGCGTTTGGGAAGCGGTAAAAACGCTTCCCAAACGCCTCGCTGCCGCCTGCACACAAGGCTAGTGTGAACTTAGCCTAACACAACCTAAAGGTATGAGGACCACCGCTCAGCCCAGCTACAGTGCAGTGGCAACAGAGCATTTATAAAAAGAGAGAATGAGTACTGCCATGATTATTGATACTTTGATTTGATCGTGTAACTAAAGAACTATTGATGCTATTGCCTTTAATTAAAGTAAGGAAAGTTCTGATGTAGTAACAACGACTGGTCTGATTTACAGGCGAAAAGAGTGAGAGTGGACTCCTACAGTGACTGGGAATGAGGAACGGAGTGTAAAACGTCATGTTCACCTTCCGGGTAGTTAAGCGTGAGTAGTAAATGGAAGGAAAAGCAACCGACTCGAGAGGATAGTGGACAGAAAACAGAGGTTCCATAGGAGAAACAGACTGGCGGCTGTAAGGTGTGCCCATCAGAACATCAGGGTTCCTATGTTAGGGCCCGCTGTATAACAGAAAACTGTAGTCCAGAGGAGAGGGCTTTTGAACTGCATTTCCAAAATGGTGACTGTCTGGAGGAGAGGAAAGAGCTGTACTTTCTCTGGCTTTACAGGACATAGCTTCTTCTTGCCTTGAGGGATACTGGAGAGTGCACATTGCTGTCCAGTGTGCACTATCACTGCTATATATCTGAGCAGGATCCAGAGTGCTGAGTTTGGGGATGTCGTCAGCCAGAGTCACCTGGGTGCAAAGCAGAGTGTAGACTAATCGCTGTGTGTGACCAAATGGTAAGCTGCAATATCGTTGGGACTGGTGAGCTGCTGCTGTGGAGATTTACTATTTGCTGATAGAGAGAAAAAGTCCTTTAGGAACAGACCATACAGCCATCTAATAGCCTTATTGCTGCCTGCAAGCTTGACTGGGACTATTCTCAGGTGCACCAGCAGTACAACTGGGCTCCAACCTTAGCCGGCTGAAGAGTTAGGTCTAAAGACTGTCCTTTTACAGTTACTACGCAGAGACCTTCACCTATTATGTATGCTAGGAGCATACTTATGCTAGGAGTATACCTCTCAGGGGATATTGCACCATATCCTAGCCATTCTGTTAGAGTGCACTCTAGGCTAGTTATAATATTATTTTTCACACTGCAATTAATGCTTATATGCACTGTTTATTGCTGACTTTGCTGATTCATGAGTTAATTTCAGTCTAGTGGTAGAGAACTCTCTTATAAATTACCTTGGCATAGTGATTATATTGTCTAGTGGACTATGTCTGAACCTACCTTCTGTGTTTTCATTTATACTCAAACCATATATTCTAACCCGTACCAATACATTGACTTCATTTACCACCAAACGGTCTTGTGTCTATTTCCCGGAGCTAATTCACAGCTGAGTTAAAGGTATCTATTCTCTTGTTCTTATAAGTGCTTGCAGCAACTTTCATTCAGCCAGGTGTGTCAGAGGGACTGAGGGTGTTCTTGGAGTTGAGGCGCAGAACAGAGAACAAAAATTACCAAGTGGAGGGAGTGCTACAAGTGTATTATGTAATGTGTGGAGAGAATTTGCACGGTATCTCTCGAAATGTCTCTGTATTTTCTAGCATTTTCAAAAAGATGTTAACAATGGCAGCTTACATATTTTTATCAGAACAGTTTTCCTTTAAAAAGATACATATTAAAGAGACAGTATTCTTTATGTACTCAGAGCAAAGTGCAACAGTCTCCTAAAACACACCCTCCAGTTTAACCACTTCCTGTCCGGACACTTTTACCCCCTTCCTGTCCAGGGCAATTTTCAGCTTTCAGCGCTATCACACTTTGAATGACAATTGCGCGGTCATGCAACACTGTACCCATATGAATTTTTTACCATTTTTTTGAGACAGATAAAGCTTTATTTTGGTGGTATTTATTCACCGCTGGGGTTTTTTTTTATAAAATTTTCCAAATAAATAATCTTTCATCATAAATCTTGGCCGAAATGTATTCTGTTATCTTTTTAGTAAAAAAAAAATAAGCTAAATTAGTTTATAACCAAAAATTATAATTTTTAAACATTTTTTTACATTTTTATTTTATTTTTTTATATTATTATGTTTTTTGTTTTTTTTACTTACTGTCACCCTAGCAGTACAGTGTCACCATGGTGACACTGTACTACTTGTGGGGGGTGATAAAGATTTTCTTTTTTTACAGTGATTGCTTTTACACCCATATAGGATGTAAAAGCAATCATTTCTCTTTCTCTCTGTCTGCATTCTTGCAGCTATTGAGAAATACTGAGTGAGCTGTGATTGGTCACAGCTTGTCACATGGTACAAGGCTGTTGTGAATAGCCTTGTACCATGTGACCTCTGTGATCATTCACAGATTTCACACGTAGTAAGCAATGATGTCACAAGTGACATCTTGCTTATTACTTTGCATGGGATCACTGATTGACCAATCAGTGATCACATGATCAGGACCTCGTACAGAGGTCCTGTCCGATGATCGGTGTTTCACTGTGTCCGGAGGACACAGCGGGCACCGGATTGCGGTGCTGCGCGCTCCCAGGGAGCACGCACAGCTAGAAATGGCGGGTACCGTTTATGAACGGCAACCCGCCCCTGGAGTGCCACCGCCCTGCCGTTTATAAACAGCAGGCGGACAGCAAGTGGTTAAAGAGGTTTTAAAGGCTCAAGGTTTTCTACTTTCATGCATTCTATGCATGAAGGTAAAAGACCTTCTGTGTTCAGCATCCCCCCAGCCCCCCCTATTACTCACCTAAGCCCCCTCTCGATCCAGCAATGTGCAACGGAGTCTCTGCTATCCCTCTCCTCATTGGCTGAGATAGAAGTGGGAGTCATTAAATAAATAAAGGTAATTAAATACATAACTTTAGGTAGTAAAGTTGTCTCAGCTGCAAAGCCAAAAGTTGGGGCCTTATCCGGCTGTATTGCAATGATTGGGGCGGGTGGCCAGGGGATCGTAAAACCATAGCTCAGCCACTTTTTTTTACTGCCTCCTGTCTGAAAGTGTCTTTCTGGAAACCATCCCACTGGGAGCTGCAGTGTTGGGGGGGGGGGGGGGCTTGGACTATGAGAGACAAATGGAGGATATGGTTCACACAGAGGAGGTAAACAGACATTTTTGTTACTTTGTAACACTTAGTAACTGGATCTGGGACCTGTTTACCCCTGGTTCACATACGTGCTGCCGTAAGGGCCGTGATTTGTGCGGGCAGGAGAGCCCATTTGAATGGACTCCCGTGCCCTGGGACACGCAGGGAAGAAGTCCCTGCACTACCTGGGAAATCGTAGCCCACGTAGGAACCAAGGTTACCAGTGCGGTTGTGATTTCCAGTGAGGGCGGCGTGCCATTAGAATTAATGGCACCCGCCTATGGGTCCCGCATTCCTCTGTGTGGGTGGTGCAGCTGCAGGTATTTGTGTGTGTCCCGTAGCAGCACCACCCGCACAAATGTAAACCAAGCCTTAGACAAAGGAGCCTTTAGTAAAGCAGGTGCTGGGCTTTTAAAAGACTCTCCCACTTTTCTCATTCAGTCTCTTTGTATAATAGTTCAATAATATCAGATCTGATATCATCAACCTATTATAAATAAATCTCAAAATATCTTCCAGCTTTCATTCACTCCATGTGCACTCAAGGTTCCTGCCTAGCCAGGTTGCTGACAGCTAAATCACTGCAAATACTACTGTTCTCTTCCCTCATTAGATATATAGGGCTGTCAGGATCAGTCAAACACAACATCAAAGTGATATCAGTTATCTCCCTGTTTATACATCACTTTACAAGCAGTGTTATCATAAAAGATAAAGTGGTTTATTTTACAATTGAGATAATAAAACTGTGTGTACTCTCAGATTGATATGTCTGCTAGAGGAGAAAATAGCCTCAACTTAAGCCATAATTTGTTGATTTTGTTAATCTTTTAATTGAAATGGTATACTTGAAGCAGAATAGAACATTTTATTGTACAGTAATGGAAGCACTTATGTCTTTATTTACAAAGTAAACCCAAAGCAAACCTCTAGGCAAAAAAAGCATACGTCTGTATAAAAGGCATATAAATAAGATTTCCAAACATACAGAAAAATTTCTGTAGCCAGACACAAAGGGAAGATTTACTTAAACTGGAGAGTGCAAAATCTGGTGCAGCTGTGCATGGTAGCCAATCAGATTCTAACATCAGCTTGCTCAATTTTGGACAAAAAAAACTGGAATCCGAGTGGTTACTATGCAGAGCTGCACCAGATTTCGTACTCTGCAGTATTAGTTAATCTCCTGCATTGTGAAATATTTAATGGCATGCTTGTTTGCACATGAATCTTTGGATATAGAGCCATCAAGTTCCCACACCAACTATTTGGTGGTTAGTACATGAAAGCATACAGCTAACTAACTGATTCCAACGGCAACATTGGTATAAATTATTTGTAATTTATACAACACTTGGATTAATCAGAATAAATTACATTCTTTCATTGGGGAAGATTTAGACCTTTTTCACATGGATGATTGGGTCCACCTCAAAAACAGGCAGGCAGACCCGATCGGAACCTCCATTCTCCTCTATGGAGCATGTGTCTGTTTACACCCGCCGTCAACCAATCTGGTCCGACCCACAAAAAAGAGACGGATGGGGATCCAATTCGGATGGAAATAGGGTCGGATGGAAACAGACAGGCATTCCGTTTTCATCCGACCGCCTAACGAGGAGAGCGAGCTGCTCTGTGTCCACTCTGCAGTAGCAGAGCAGACACATACCTGTCATCTGCTTGCTCAGTGGAGATCCCCGGAAAGATCTCCCACAAGCAGATCTGCTGAACGGGTCCGCCCCGTGTGAAAGGACCCTTACTAAAAGAGAAGAGACTGTTTACTGCAAACTGAATGTTTCCATCAATTATACAATCATGTACACAGAATTATTTCTCTTGAAATTTTTCTTTCAATATAGCTTAAAGCTGAACTTTCTAAATACCAAAGACATGTACAGTATATCCCTGCTTAAATCTTGGTATGATTTGTGCAGTAATTTAGTGTGAAACTTTACTTCCTGTAATGAAGACCATTCACTGTTCCTATAGCTCCTTGTGCTGTGTGAGTAGTCTTGTCTCCACCCACTCCTGAAATTCTCTGCAGTCAGCCTGTAGTGGGTGTGGTCATATGGATCCCTCCCACAGCTCTGCTCTCTGCACAGGTGTTGGACAGCAGAGTGATGATGTTATCGCTAAATAAAAAATTCTAAATTTTGCAGTTGTCACTGGAACAGAAATAGAGGGACAATCTTCCAGCGGGGACACCTGCTCTGATGGCAGCTGACTAATATAGGATCTCCACACCTTGGAGTCTCTC
This sequence comes from Staurois parvus, assembly GCF_062004578.1. NCBI lineage: Eukaryota > Metazoa > Chordata > Amphibia > Anura > Ranidae > Staurois > Staurois parvus. The sequence goes on from NW_028318358.1 coordinate 6,644,907, forward strand.
ACTTCTTTCTCTGTCCCTGAGACAGGAAGATGAGGTATTTATTAGATTATGTGAACAGTTGCTACTCTTTTAGTAAATCAGCCTCATTGGTTCTGATTTATTAACCACTTCACAACTGCACTATAGCTGAATGACTGCTACAGTGTGGTTGTCCAGTTCTGGGAGGACATCTTATCACGTCCTCCCAGAACGTGCCATCCCGCACGCCCCCAGCGGTGCACACCCGGTGCTGTCCGTGATCTCTGTGCCCTATGGACACAACTGATCACATGATGAGGTAAAAGGCCAATCACAGTGGCCTTTTAGCACATGATCAGCTGTGTCCAATGACACAGCAGATCACTGAGTAAATACAGTTGTCGGTTATCAGCAGCACTTTCCTCACGCTGTCACAGTGTGAGAAAAGTACTTCCAATAAACGGGAAATGTGACAGAGCAGATCGGCACTGATGATCAGTGCCCTAATGATCAGTGCCCAGCAGTGCCACTCACCAGTGCCCAGCAGTGCCACCCACCAGTCCCCCCCATCAGTGCCACCAATCAGTGTTGCCCCACAGTGCCGCCCAGCAGTTGTGCCCATAAGTGCCCAGCAGTGCTGCTCATCAGTGCTCAGCAGTGCTGCCAGTCAGCGCCACCCATCAGCACCGCCCATCAGTGTTGTTCATCAATGCCCAACAGTGCCACCTATCAGTGCTCATCATTGCTGCATATCAGTGCAGCATCATCAGTGCCTCCTCATCAATGTCCACCATTGCCGCCTCATCAGTGCAGCCTATCAGTGCCCATCAGTGCTGCCTATCAGTGCCCATCAGTGCTGCCTATCAGTGTAGGCTCATCAACGCACATCAGTGAAGGAGAAACTAAGGAAAACTTTTTTTTCAAATGTTTTGCTCTTTTATTGTTTATAGTGCAAAAAAGTAAAACAGTGAGGATTAAATACCACCAAAAGAATGTTCTATATGTATAAAAAGAAAGATACAAATTGCATATGGGTACAGTGTTGCATGACTTCCCAATTGTCATTCAAAGTGCAACAGCGCTGAAAGCTGAAAATTGGCCTGGGCACAAGTGGGTAAAATTGCCCGGTAGGCAAGTGGTTAAAGAAGCAAATTAGATGTGACATTAATTATATGTATAATGATATGGGGTCCACTGAACCTTAAAGTAGTGCTAAAATCTAAACATTTTACTTTCTCTGCATTAAGGTAAAAAATGCCCCACTACCTGTCTTACCCCCACACTATCCCTAAACACTGACCTGTCTCTATGTCACCGCCACTGGCTTCAGCTTCATTCCCTTCACTTCTGGGCTTCACAGGAGAAACTGAGGGCAGCGGAGCCAAACTGCTGTGAGAGGGAGAAAGTGTGTGGCTTTCCTGCACTGTATGTGTCTATGGATGCACACATCGTGGTGCAGGAAACAACGGAGGTGTGCTAACACAGGTGCATCCTTAATGTACAGCTTGCTACAGGAGGCACCCAAAAGAGGGGAGGAGCCTGCAGTGCTGGCGGGAACTGCTAGAAGATGACAAAAGCAACATCTCTGTGCAATATCGATGCATAGTGCGGGAAAGTGTCTTTTTATTGAAAAAAAAGAAAGAAGGTTTAACTGTAAGGTTACTTTAAAAGGTATGTACAGGCATTTTTTTTAGTTTTGGATACAGAAGGGAAGGGTTAGATCCTTTGCAAAGTGTTTATTGTTGTGTGTCTCCCCTGGGGAGATTTACCCTTCTATTTGCCCTGAGGACCATTGTCATCTGAGACAAAAAGTGAAGTTAAATCCAGGAAAATCTGAGTGGTCACCAAAGCAAGAGGTGAGGGAAATCCTCAAATGAGGACAGTTATTACTATGACAATTCTCTGAGACAGAAATTCAATTTATTTCCATTCCAGAAGATACTGGTGTTGGTTTACTAAAACTGGAGAGTGCAAAATGTGGTGCAGCTGTGCATGATAGCCAATCAACTTCTAACTTCAGCTTGTTCAATTAAGCTTTGGCAAAAAAAATGGCAGATGTCCCTGTTAGAATACAATGCCCTGGGGGACACCTCATTTGTGTGGATAGAGAAATCCAAAGGAAAAAATAAACAACTGTTTATGACCAGCTTAAAGGGGTAGTAAACCACCCACAACAAAATCTTAAATAATGGACCCCCTGCAGTGTTAGGTCATAATGTACATTTTGACAGATTTACCTGTACACGGAGCCCTCCAGCCGATATCTTCACCCGATCTTCCTTCTGGGTTTGCAGACTCCGGCAGTATGAATGTCCAGAGCCGCGGTGACGTCTCTCCCGTGCGTGCACGCGGGAGCCCTTGGCTGTGAAATAGAACCCTGAAGAGACAGCATGCTGTGCCGTCCCTTCAGATCGCATGCGCCGGTGACATCACTGGCTGCATGCTGTGTGAATACCTCCTAAGCAGTGCATGTTTAGAAGATACTTACTGTACTTACAGGTAAGCCTTAATATAGGCTTACCTGTAGGTACAACTTAAAAAGTGGGCTTTACATCCAGTTTAACATTCTTAATGTGTGTTTCAAAGGTGATTTTGGATTTTACATCAACGGTCCATCCAAACAAATTTTAGTTATAAGCTGAGCTGGCTTATATGTGTTTGATTTTCCAACCATAAAATCTTCCCATAATAAATCCTGGCTCCTGACCACCTACTGTAGGCATTTTGGAAGATTCTGGTCACATGTATGCCCTCTGGCACCTTTTTGCTGCATTCTCCAGTCAATCCTTTAAAATGAATAAAACCAATAGGGAAAGTGGGAACCCCTCATTATGGTCATATCAGGGCTCTGAGAGCTCAATTTTGGGTTAATTGACCATGGGAATATCCTCTACTGCAGGGGTCTCCAAACTATGGACCTCCAGGTGTTGAGAACCTGCAAGTCCCAAGAGGCCTTGAAAGACTCCCAGAGGCAGAGCCATGATGGGACTTGTAGTACTTCAACAGCTGGAGGGCCATAGTTTGGAGACCCCTGCTCTAATGGAAAACATTGACACATTTGGTACCCTGCTTACAAGTTGGTTAATTTTAGAGTTTTTTAAAAGAGTTTAGTACAAGTTTTATTATTTTAGTAATAGTTTACATTTGGTCAAGTCTAACCCATCTTGTGCCTCATTCCTGTGGCATAGTCTGCTCAGATGTTAGCATGTGATGGGCAGCACAGTTCATACGTCCTATAAGTCAACTTTAAGCCGTCATTCTGGTAAGGTGACACTTGAGGCAGCCATCTGTATTGATGATGAGCTGTATCCTTTTTCCCCTGCAGGACCGGAGCCTTCTAAAGCCCAGACAAGTCACCTTGTTTCCAGACCCGTATTAGCTGCATTGGACTGTAAACAGAAAACTGTCAGCCTGCAGCATATAATGACTGAAGACGACTTGTTGAAGTACTGGGAAGTGCTTGTCAGGAAATAAGGAGAACTGATACAGCTTTTAAATAGCAGCTCTATGTGGTGAGATGAGATATTGTCACCCAGTACAGACAGCTGGCTGCTCCAGGTTATAGAGAGCCAAGAACAAGCATATGGTGGCTAAAGTTTCATAATAACTCCTTTTCATCATTTTGTATCATCCTTTCCACAACTATAGAACTAGACAAATAGTATGTCTTCATTGTTTACCAGAAATCCTCCGATAATTAGTATAGGAAGTATAAAACATAGGTATACTAGCCATATAAAAGGCATCTAAAATACTTTGACGTGGATATGTCCTTACATATTACAATAATGAAGACGATATTTCTCATACAAAAGTTTCAGTTATTAGATGTGACGGTGATAAGGTACAGATGGGTTTTCCTATTGCTGACAGTTATAAATACTTTCATAAAGATCATAATAAAAATTAATTATATCCCTTATGTAGTACATTTTACCTTTTATTTACACTTCATGAAAAAGAAACAAAAAAAGCCACAGGGGTGTGCAAAATCAAGCGTTTTTATTCCCCTTGCAATTTTGGCAAGAATCTTTGGCAAGAATCTTAAGATTTCAGTCAAATGTTGATATATGGCAAGATACATTGCAGTCAATGAGGATGGTGAATTACAGGTGTTTTTTTGATGGTTTTCAAGAGTGCAAAATGGAATAAATAGCTTTTGAGGGTTACAGTAGTTTTTCTTTTGTCAAACATTGTGGACCGCACCCAGGTGACACCCACCAGAGAGGTGACACCCAGGGCCAGCTGCCAGATTTCCTCTGCCACTGTCAATAACACAGTAGAGTGGAGAGCAGGAGGCAGAATGACAACACGTCTGTACATGCAGAGCGGGAGACACAGCACCACTGAAAAGAGGGCGGGAGCTGCTGAAATTAACTTTCCCAGTTAACATGTTCTGCTTCCATGTAATGTGCCCTTCTCCCACTTAATGTGCCCTGCTCTCATATTATGTGCTCTGCCCCCATGTAATGTGCCCTGCTGCTCCCCCTTGTGTAATGTGCCTGCTGCCCCCAATGTAATGTGTCCTCCTTCCCCATGTACTGTACCCTTCTGGCCACCCATACCCCGCCCTGCTGCCTCCATGTACACTGCTTATCCATTTACCATCCACTACCATGAACTACTCTGATGAAAGTATTTTTTTTTATTTTAAATAGTTTAAAAAAAATGAAAAACAATGTTAAAAAATTAAAACCTTGAGAATGTTTCACTTTTTTTAAAATTTTTTTGTTTTTAAGTGTTACTAAACCCAGGACCCTGCATTCACTACATCTGGTCTCCCACAGTACACAAAACATGGAAATGCAATTATTTTAGTAAATATAAACTCCTAAATACCTTTTCTCTTCAGCAGCTAGAGCAGTCTTATGACTTCTATCAGTGCCCAGCAGAGCACTGGTTAAAGCTTGTAGGAGGAGTTTTCATTCTCCCCCGATTGTCCTATGAGGCTGCAAAACCCCTGACCCTCTGTCTGGATTGGCCCTGTGCTGATCACATGCAATAGAAAAAAACTCTCTAGCAATACACACCAAACCGAGCACATGCAGCTTGCCCCCAAGGCTCTGTTCTATCAGCAGAGGGATGGGGGACAGTAGAAGGGGAGGATCAGAGAACACAGGATCAAACATCTTTTTACACAGTATGGAGGATTAACTCCTTAGGTTCCACAGCGAGTATAACAAGCATGCTTTACTGCATATACAGACTGATTTTACTGTTGTGGGTTTAGTAACCCTTTAACTACTTGCCGATTGCCCACCTGCAATGTGGGAAAAGTAATGTACTTTTACATTGCAATCTATTTCTGGGTGTGAGCGCGCATGCGCGTGCCCCACACTGCCCCCCTGTCAGTCCAGGGAGAGAAGAGAGAACCCCACACTGAGTAAAAGCACTATATTTTACACACACTTCAAATTAGCACATTTAACCCTTTTGATAGCCCCTATTAACCCTTTGATTACCCCTGTCACTCAGTCAGTGCCATTAGTACAGTGTCAGTATATAGAAGTTTTCACTGATCGCTTTTTTCAATGCCACTAGCGATAACAGTTAGGGCCAGGGTCCCACCCAGGGTTAGCTAGCGTTAGATTGGCCGCAAACTATCACACTCAAGCTATAGATCGCTGATCATCACCATTACTAGTATAGTGTTTGTACGTAACAATATATTGATCACTAACAGAACTATAATAGTGCTCCCTTAGTATAGTGTCCCCAGAAATGCAGTGTTAGCAGGTTTAGCCCCACTTGCTGACAGCACTAGTGTTTAGCCCCTCCGCTGTATTTCACTGTATATTTGTACCAATTGATTGTGGGAAAAAAAAGAATAAATGAAAAGGCACAACAATACATCGCCGCCCACCCAAATTCAGCTCTTGCCAAACAGTTCTCAAATAAAACCTATCACGGTCTCCAAATTTAAAACTTTTTTGGGCCTAACCCTCAACATAGGCTTTATAAAAAAGAATGAATTGCGGTCATAATGGTCCACAGACCCAATTGATCATATGCCCATGTTCTCTGTTTCCATGACCAGGTATAGATATGAGACAACAATGCGCTTCATGCAATCAGTGGGAAGGGACTCCCCTCTTCTCACCACCTTCCACGGCTTTCTCTGGCTGATTTTTTTTAATTATTTATTTTGCTTTTTTATTTTTACATTGTCCCTTTCATTTTGCCAAGGGTTCCTTCAAGGTAAAGAGGTTGAGAAACCCTGCCCTAAATATACCTCCTCCAAAAACACACCAATAAAATAGGATCCTTTTTGTTTTCTTCTTATTTTTGTTTTAGAAAACATTGGCTTTCGCTCTGCTCATCCCTGCTAGCTATCTGTAGTAAGAGAAAAATAGGGACACAGATAATTTTAAGGAAAAAGTCAGGTAAGTGCAAAAGGCAAAGGTCTTGAATAAATATATGGTAGCCATACTGTGCTCAAATTATGTCCAATTCCTGTTATGTTGTTTGGAATTCAAGCCATGGGTGAGTCATCACCTGGCTCAACAAATTTCTTTTTAAAAAACCATCAAAGCTGGTTGGAAAATTGTTGGCTGAACAGTGACTGCAGCCTATCAGATGCAGTCACTGTTTGGGTACTCTGACAGCCGTGTACTTTTTAAAGCTAAGAAACAGAGACTTTTTTTTTCAATAAAGTTTGCATATTTTCCTGTGGCCTCTATGGGTTTCATTCGTGTACTTCAGTTTTCTTCCATACTCTAAAAATGTGCTGGTAGGTTAATTGGCTTCTGTCCAAACTGGCCCTAGTATGTGTATGTATGAATGTGAGTTAGGGACTTTATATTTTAAGCTCCTTGAGGGAATGCCGTGAATGTACAATATATATGTAAAGCACATTGTAAATTGTCAGTGCTATATAAACACCTGTCATAAATAAATAAACTAATAAAATTGTTTGTACAAAAGATTGGTTAATTCGTCAAGTCTGGAAAGCACTGCCTTATTTCTTTAGATAGCCTTTAACATTCTCTGTATGGAAAAAATATCACCCTAAAGTAAATATACTTTACAGGGTGCTTTTATGTTGATCATGTCTTTATATTAACAATGGAATAAATACTACAACTATCATGCTAACAGAACAAAAATGGACCCCTGCAATATTTAAATCATTTACATTATTTTTCCATATCTGTCACCTCCATTATTTTATCAGAAATAACTTATTCCTGCCACCGGCAATATTATACAACCCATAAATATTGCAGTATAAACTTGTGTGGTACTAGCCCCCCAATATTGATCCAGTGCCATTGCCCACTCCTTTCATCTACATATATTACACCAGTCCCTTCAAGTCATTTAGCAGTACTGCATCAATCACAAATAGTGCAGAGGAATAGCACTCAGAACCCAGCAAAATCAGAGGAAAAGTACAAAGCCTGACAAACAATTACAGTAAATGCACATTTTGAAAATGTGCAATGTTTTGCCTGCCAAAGATTTGTAATTCAATTTATACAATTTTGTGATTTAGACACCTGTTGCAGACTGTACAGCAAGACAGGTGACACTCAACGGTCCTAACTAAGAAATTCATATTCCTGTGTCAGCTCTGTGCCTTCTTTTGTCAACTCTATGCATCCATCCTGCTCCTTAGACAGTAAGTCTTGGTTCACACTGAATGCGACTTTGAAATCGCACTAGTTCTTTTGAATTAGCATGATTTCAAAGCTGCAGATCAGTGCAGTTTGTACCTCCAATTTCATTGCAGCATTGAAAGTCACAATGGAATTGGAAAAGAGTAGTGCATGAACTAATTTTGAAATTGTGCTACTTCAAATGGCACTGTTTATGAAAGTGCCATAGAAATACATTAGATGTGACTTCAAGTGTGACTTGTAAATCACATGTAGCACATGAAGTTGCACTAGTGTGAACCATGGCTAAATCAGTATCCTCACCTCTGTCCGATAACAGATTTCTGCTCCTCTGTAACTTCCAGGTGCTTGTTCAACCCATTTTTTACTAGTATACTCTACATGTTCATAGGAATACTAGTTAACTTAGTGCACATTTAATACATCAAAGAGGAATACAGGCTCATTGCAAAATGAGCAGTGTGGTCATGCAGTGGGAAATGCGAATAGAATTCTAGGATGCATCAGTAGAGGGGTCATCAACAGGAGGAAGGAGGTCCTGATTCCCTTTCATAGATCTTCCGTAAGACCTTATTTAGAATATTGTGCCCAGTTTGGGAGACCTCCATGCAAAAAGATATTGATAAGGTAGAATGTGTCCAGAGATGGGCAACAAAATAGTGCACAGGCTGAAGGATATTGTCACAAGTTAGCCTGCAGTTTATTGTTTGTGTTCTTACCTTCTTGCTGCAGTCCTGTTCCTGATCCTTTCTCATGTGTTTGTCTGTGCTCACCTACGGGCGTCGTCTGCTATTCTCTGGGTTTTATTTCCTTCACTTCCATCACTTTCTGGCCCGTCTCCTTGTTTGCCTGTCTATATAAGACATGCTCAGACTAGGCCACTTTTCCTGAGCAACTTCCTAGTTGTCGGAGCTCCTGTGTGTTACTACTGTCTGAATCCTACATTGACTACTTGTGTACCGATCCCTGCTTCGTTCTCTGACCTTGCTTGTTTTCCGGCTGTCCTGACCTCAGCTAGCCTATTGGATTCCATTTGTCTCCTCCCATTATACTCTGCTCCCACTAGCGGTCTCCTCAACCTCAGCTGGGCGTACCTGGGGGCCACGACCTGGTCCCAGCTTACTGCAAGTCCATCCCCACCATCAGGGGCTCTGGTGAAGAAGCAGGCTGGGGCTTAGACTCTGTGCCCTGGGGAACCCCAAGTTGAGTATCATCAAGAGCTCACTACCACAGGTGCTGACAGATATAACATATAAAGGGAGACTTCAGGAACAGGCACAGTTTGAAGTACAGTATATTGTCACAAGTTAGCCTGCAGTTTCTTGTTTGTGTTCTTACCTTCTTGCTGCAGTCCTGTTCCTGATCCTTTCTCATGTGTTTGTCTGTGCTCACCTACGGGCGTTGTCTGCTGTCCTCTGGGTTTTATTTCCTTCACTTCCATCACTTCCTGGCCCGCCTCTTTGTTTGCCTGTCTATATAAGACATGCTCAAACTAGGCCACTTTGCCTGAGCAACTTCCTAGTTGTCGGAGCTCCTGTGTGTTACTACTGTCTGAATCCTACATTGACTACTTGTGTACTGATCCTAGCTTCGATCTCTGACCTTGCTTGTTTTCTGGCTGTTCTGACCTCAGCTAGCCTATTGGATTTCGTTTGTCTCCTCCCATTATACTCTGCTCCCACTAGCGGTCTCCTCAACCTCAGCTGGGCGTACCTGGGGGCCACGACCTGGTCCCAGCTTGCTGCAAGTCCATCCCCACCATCAGGGGCTCTGGTGAAGAAGCAGGCTGGGGCTTAGACTCCGTGCCTTGGGGAACCACAAGTTGAGTATCATCAAGAGCTCACTACCACAGGTGCTGACAGATATAACATATAAAGGGAGACTTCAGGAACAGGCACAGTTTGAAGAAAAGAAGGGAAAGGGGAGACATGATTGAAAACCTTAACTACATCAAGATGGTGATAAAGGTTCAAAAGGGTAGCATATTCAATAGAAAGCTAGAAGATAGATCAAGAACATGAGGACATAACCTCAAACTAGGAGGAGGGAGAATCAAAAGTAATCTTAGAAAGTATTTTCTTTTACAGAAAGAGTAGTTGATGCTTGGAATAGACTTCCAACAGAGGTAACGAGTCAGAGAACAGTTAGTGAACTCAAACATGCTTGATACAAACATAGATCCAGACTCAGAAAAAAAGGGAAAGACTTGATGGAGTGCACAGTCTTTTTTCTGCCATTATTCTTCTATGTTTTGGTCTCAGGAAGCCGTAAATCTGGCACAGAGATCAGTAATGTATGAACTGCTCCTAGATTTATAAGATATCTATGAATTAGCACCTTATCAACCTCACATTAAAGAAATAAGGGTTATCAACACATGGGATCAAGGAGATGTAGAGTGATCTTTCTGACCAGTAAAGGTGTGTTTCACAAGAATGGCTGGACAAATTAAAAATCCTTTGTCTGGTAAAAGATAAATAAACTGTGTATGTATTTGAACTGTTCATTTAGCGGTTTGTCTGGTGTTCCACTGTAAGGCAGGCCATAGACGGGTTGTTTATCGGCCGAATTTTCATCCGCACGAAAATTCGGCCGATATTCACGCCGTTAGTGGGGCCAGCACGTCGGCCGTTTTCCACGGATCTCACTGGCTGTCTACTCTGCCCTTTCAGCACTTACTGGAGCACTGGGCTGTGGAGAGAGTAGGATCAGCTGGCTCAGGCTCTCAACAGCTCACTAAACTCACTAAGGGGCTGAGCCAGTTGCCAGTACAGGCTTCTGGGCAGATCCTGGTCATACGGTAAGGACCTTTTCAGAGCCTGGACAGGCTCTGTGATGTCAGCCCGCTAAAGCCCGCTCTCGGCTGAAAACCGGTCACAGGAGTGCAGGACCAATTATACTCCTGCAGGGGCGGACTGACAACTCATGGGGCCCCCGGGCAATAGGGGATCATGGGGCCCCTGTGTCCTTGCCCAAACTCAAAAAAGCCTATGAAAAAGGTACCATGGGTATCTCATGGGGCCCCCTACTGACCCCAGGCCCTCGAGCAGTGCCTGAGTTTCCAAATGGTCAGTCCACCCCTGTACTCCTGTGATCCATAGGAGAAGTACAGCCAAAATAGCTTTGGTTATATTTCTCCTTTAATGTTCATTGTATATTTCTTAATAAAAAAGTAGCACTAGACAAGGTAATGTATTATGGATATCTTATGTTAAGGGATGATTGGTCAACTGCGGGTCCCAATACAGACATCTCCATAGGTCTTTGTTTGCATGACACCTGACACAGGTACTATCACAGAGCCAGGTATGGAACTGTACAAGGCATCACATGAGTATGGTATTTTAATTCACACAATTATTGTAATTATTCAATGAATAACATGGAGGCTGTATTTGTGTTTTACAGTGGTTAAAGGCTAAACCATATTTGCACATTTTTCCAGAACCTGAAAGCATAATTGACACCGTGTGAAAGCTTCCTTAAAGAGGAAATCTGGTACCATTCAAGATTCTGTGGTCTTTCAGATGTAGAGATCCATTACCGGAATTACTTTTGCAGATGACCACCAGGCAAAGGAGCCAGTAGACTACAAATGCAGAATAATAGTTCTTTCCGTGTATTCTCTCCCATCAAGTTTCATGTCTGTGTTGTTCTAAGTTGTGTAATTCACATCATAAATATTCAGCTTTTTAGCATTTTAAAAAAGAAATAGACAAATGCGTACAGTAAATAGAAATTAGATGTCTATATAGACACTTCAGACATAAAGACACGATGTGACCATCTCTCAATCTGGCTGATTGCGATTCTAAAGTTCTCATATCTATGGTCAACTATGCTGAAACCGGGGCCAACATACTTTGGTAAAAGCTCTAGCACAGGTTAAGCTGGACATAGCCAACAGTCAGTGGTCAGATGTACATGCAGCACCTGCCAGTTTCATGGTGTCTCTTTCCCCAGTTTTTCTAGTCTGGAGACCACTCCTGTTTAGGGCAATGGAGAAGCTAGCAGGACTGACCACAGAATCACAATGTTAGGGAAACCATAGCAATTGGGTAAGGATTTCTAATCTACTTGATTATTTGCTCCTCATCTTCACTTGTCACACTATGACCCGCAGACTTTTGATTGTCCGCCAATATGTCAAAATAAGACAAGACTGGGAGACTGTCTTCTAATGGTCACTGTTGGAAAACCTTGGGGTGGATTGTTTAAAGGCAAGTAGACTATGCACCTCGGAAGTGCAGTTGCACTAATTTTTCCCTGGAGTTTCATAATTGTGGTAAAGCTCTGCTGATTTCCATTATCCAATCATGTGCAACAATGTTCATTAAATAATATCTGATGATATTGCTATGAATTTCCTAGTTTTGCCACTTCCTGTTATAAGGTCACACGATAAGGTTACATGCTCTGTCACTGCCTCCCAGTTACATTGTCACCTATCAATGGAGAGTACAAGTGGCTGCTTCATCACACATTGCACAGGTATGGTTCTCTGTTGTCACCATTTGTCTTTTTTTGTTAGATAAATATTTTTTTTTAATGAGTAGGAGTACTATGTACCCGTTACTTATTCACGTAGAAGGGGGCAGTACCTGGGGGACCCCTTATTATTATAGTGGGTTTCCAGATTACAATAGACCCTTCCCCCTGTAGATCCCCACAACCACCAGCCAGGGGGCCCTTGTTCTCATCAACTTCAGGACAAGTTACTCTGCCAGGGAAAGATATTCCTCCATGTTGAGGGCATGCGGTCTGCTGTAGTTCGTGGGGGAGACCTCATGCTTGTCCCACCCTTTTCCTGGTCACCCAGGTTGCATGCTTGGATTAAAGGCCTGATATGGTTTTATGGATTTCCTGGAGGCCCTCACACATTTTTTTCTGTCTCTCTATTTTTCAGTCCCAATTCCTGTACCTTCACATCTCAGATCAGGCCCAATTCCTGCACCATCATGCCTCAGATCGCCCCAAATCCTGCACCTTTGCAACTCAGATTATCCCCAATTACTGCACCTTCATGCCTCAGATCAGCTCCAATTTCTGCACCTTCACACCTTAGATCACCCCAATTCCTGCACCATCACACTTCGGATCAGCTCTAATTCCTGCACCTTTGCAACTCATATTGGCCCCAATTCCTGCATCTTTATGCCTCAGAACAGCCTGAATTCCTGCACCCACACCATCTGCACATCTGTCCCACCACTGAACCCTACTGCACACATGCATGTGGTCCCCAGGGGTAGGGACTGGGTGACAGCCAAAGATTTCCATAGTGTGTGGTGCTGATGATTAAAAAAAATGACAGACAGTTGCAGAGGTGGGGCATCCTGCTAGTGATGTCACTGGAAGAAAGTGTCCAGCACCAGGGGTGGACTGACAACTCATGGGGCCCCCGGGCAAAAGGGGATCATGGGGCCCCTGTGTCCTTGCCCAAACTAAAAAAAGCCTATGAAAAAGGTACCAGGGTCATCTCATGGGGCCCTCTACTGACCCTGGGCCCTCGGACAGTGCCCGCGTTTCCAAATGGTCAGTCCACCCTGTCCAGCACATATCAGTGTTGGTAAGCATGTCTGGGTTTGCCAACCCCTGCTCTAAATTATCTCTGCTTTTACGAAGCACCATCATATACAACATGGTTAAAGAAATTACCACTGAAGGGAATCTGTTATATCAGTAAATCCAGTGAAAACAATATTCTCTGACCCCAGCCCCACATTGGGATATTGTGAGATCTGAAACCACTACCTAGGTGCTGTCCACAGTCATGCTGGTAGTTTCACACTTTAATGCAACTATACTGACCACTGTGCCACTGTACAGCCCATAAATCTTTTTTTTTGTACTTTGCTTCTCCCTATACTGTATGTGTTCCAAAGCATTATCTAGTTCACATCCCACATGATGAGCAGTCAATGACTAATGGCACATAGTTATCAGCTATGATTTTCTCTTTCCTTTCTGTTTCTTTTTTTATGATATGTAAATTGAAAATTGGCCTCTTTTACTTGTAGTTTATTTGCCTGCTTCATACACAACAGATGTAAAGCAGGTCTACATAATTTAAGATGGATTGCTTTTCATTATGTTGTTCTGTAACCTCTATTTAATCAAAATAATGGATAAGTTTAAACTGTTTTGTAGTATGAAATATAATTTTAATTTTGCAGAGGTTTGATAACAGGAAACAAATCAGTGCATGTCAGTTATTCACTGTTTATTCAGCCTGTAAAATGATTGTCATACCTGCCAGTCACAAGCCACAGAATTTTTGGATATGTGTATAAATAAATTTGGCTGCAAGTGAGAAAAGGTGTAAAAACATTTGTTTATGTATACTGTCAGCAGACTGAGCATGCTCATGACTAGGCAGGTAAACTGAGCAGTTAACCCTTTGAAGTCACACTCACATTGTAGCTGCTATCGCATGTTTTATTGGAAACATTTTCAATTTACAGTATCTGCTGTTGCAAATCTTAAACCAGAATCCCGGGCAAAAAAATGTTTGTACTATGCAGTGGGGCTGTGCCTGCACTGCATGGGTTAACTGCTCATTTTTGTCTAGGGGTGATAAGAGCAGAGATATACTCATCTAATCCTCCAAGCACAAGCCTGGTCCCTGCCACTTCTGCCCCCCCTGTGCACCAGTGATCTTGTGAATGGACTGTTCCTGATATCATCACGCCCATAGACCAGCTCTGGATGTGAGGACAACAGGAACAGTCCACCACTGGACATGGGGGAGCGACGTTTTTGGGAAGTTCAAAGGACTAGATAAGTATAGCCTTTCAGGGGCCCCTGGACAAAACCAGCAGGGAATCCATGCAGTGAAGGCACAGCCCCACTGCATGGGACAAAAACAATTTTCCCCGGAGTTCTGCTTTAAGTTCCTAACTATAGCATTCAGAAATCCAGCTTAACAATGTTTAAATAATTGTTTAATGAAAAAAAAAAACATTGTTTGAAAATATCACAGAATGCTGACAAGAGTTGTAGAGCTGCCAAGGCAGCATTTTCCTCAACCTCAAGGGGGTGTGGCAGAGCGAGCCTCCACCCAATCAAAAAGTCTGGGAGAGTGATGTACAAGCACTGGAAGGTTTTGTTATGCACCAGTGGTCAGACTCTTAGTGCCAACTATCCCAAATACATATTTATTTCCATTTGAAAAGAGTTAGAAAACCAACTAGCATATTATTTAGCAGAATGAAATTATGATTTATTAGTTACCAAATATGATATAGAGGTTGTATACAATTCTCTCAGAAGGTGTAATGTATCTTATTAGCTTTCTGGACCTTTTTTATAGAGCATGCTTGGTGTCTAATTGATTGTTATTTTCTTAAACATTAGCATAACAGCTTTTGATTTTAACTTTTATTATTTTAGGTAAAATAAAATCAGACTTACAGTTACCTTTCCTAACTTAATGGCTGAACTAACCGGATATGGCAAACAGGCTAACTTCAATATTTGCTTTATACAATTTGAAAGTCCTCAACATTACGTTCCCCCAACCCACCAGACTTGCCACCGTCAAACCTAACTTCTCCTTTAAATAGGGGACTACACATATGTAACTTATGAAATCACTCCTAAAATTGGCAGTAAATTCATAGTGGACCTTCCCCCACTCCAACATAATATGAAACAAGACCTCAATAGATGGAATAAAGCCATGTTTACAGTATATGGCTTTGCAGGAACTCTATCTTGAAAATGAATGGTTTAGTAGTTTCTAGTAGTAGTTTACTCTACCTGTTTCAGACTCACCTCATATTTATACCTGCCTCATTCTAGACAGCCCTCCACAGAACATTTATTACATGTGTGTGATTCAGTGGGCAACTAAGGATCGCCTACACACTCAATGATCCACTGAAATGATGCCAAACAGCCCACATCTTCAAGGCTGATTTCCAAAATCAATAATCCAACACACAGAATTATTGATAACCTCACTGAAACACCAGAGGGATAGACTATACCTGCTCTCAGGAATACAGATCTATCCTTGCCAATAACTAAATCAAAATGTTTCAGGTGGTCTTCAGGGGTATTACCTTATGGCTCCTTATTCCTTTGAGGCACAAGTAGGAGGGTGGTGGCCACAGGTGCAGAGTATCTCCCCTTCCCCCATCCTCAAAACATCAGATTCAAGAGACATAGATCTGGCATATGGTTTTGCAAGGTATGACACCCTGGAATGTACATTTGACTTTCCATTTCTGTCTCACATCCCAATAAAATTATACAAAAAGTGTGTGCTTGCTGTATTTTAACCTTGTTGGTGAAAATACATTTTAAAAAAGTTACAAACTAAAAAATAAGCAGACTCACAGACATGCATTGTTCAAACTATTCTTTAAGACTATAATACAACAGTCTGCAGAAAATAAATACCAAATGGAACAGTCTGGATATGGGAGTTTTCAATACATTTATGCATGGCTTTTAAATAGCAAGAGGCTTCCCCTTCTTTTTGTGAGCATTGAGGGTGAACTCTTTTAGACTGTTTGTGACAGAATCATTTATGACAGTCCTCATTAAGAGTCTTTTCCAGACCTTGCTAGGTTTATGACACTTTTACATATCATCTATTTTTCTATGCATTGTGTCCAATATGTTTATCTATCTGGGCTGTGTTCCATCAAAGGTGTCACCTCCCATAAATGTCTAGCAGAGACATGAGATGTAAGTCAACCATTTTTTAAACTGACTTGCGAACTTTAGAGATAATGAGGTTCATGGGGTTCAGTACAACTTCCGCATTCTCCTCACACAGTTTAGGGTTTTATCAGACCTCTTTGTCATCACAATAGCTGAATAAAAAACTAATATATCATAAACCTGTACCTGGCCTACACAAGTCTGCTTTTGTTTTTGTTTTTTTTAGCAGAGAGTTTTTAATCTTTTGATGCAAGACAGAAACCAAAGCATTATCTTGGCAGTTTAACATGATCTTATCTAGATAAGTGGACAGTAAGATTCCCATTACATAACCTTCTTTTTCTTTTTTCCTTTTTGACATTATGTCTATAGCACACGCATCTTCCTTATTCTGGGAACATGGACACATTTGTCTAAAAGAAAAAAATCATAGGATGACAAAAATGTTATAGTTGATTATCTTATCAGAATATGAATCCAATGTCTTCACTTACCTTTAAACACCATTCAGAACTTTACATAGTAGTCCTTCCTGATGCTGCACAGCCTTTTCAAGTAAACCTTTCCAGCTGGGTCCTTGTCCTTGTGAACTTGCACGCTGTGGCCCAATTTATTCCAATGGGTGGTCCACACTCCACTGGATAGCTGGAGGCCTCAATATGTATGAACCATCTGTAGGAATGAATAGACCCATGGTGCACATGTTCACTAGGAAGCGGACTTATCTAGTACATTCTGTTTGCAAAAGCACCATGCAGGGCCTTATAATAAAGATCTTTGGAACAGGAATGAAAGTTAGTATTTCACCATGTGGGCTTCATTGAGGAGGGTAGAAGTTTACTGAAATGGCTTCACTAAAAGTCAGCAATGACAACTCTGCATATCTGCCTTGACAGATCCCCATTAAAATCTGTTTCATCATGCTGCCTACCGCTATACTCCTATATTGCCTGAGAGTGTGAAGAGAACACTGCTAATAGGTGATTGATGGCAGTCTTGCCACTTCAGTTTTAGCTTTGCTCAATACACTGTGACACAACTTAGGCAAATGCATTTTTAGAATAGTTTGCATTTGTTTCCATAGAGGGAATCTAATATGGTATGGATGAGATATTCATATGTGCTGTGTCTCTTTTTCCATGCAAACGTCTTCTCCGAAGTGTGATCCCTGAATGCAAAAAGTCAGGACACGGCAATAAATCTTTCCTGACTCATTTCCTTTGGTCCTTTTGGTTAGGAGAGCAATCAAAGTACATTGCCCAAGAGTACAACAGAATATTGTTTTCAATACGAAGCGACTGTGGGAAAAATGCAGATTTAACTAGAACTAGCAATTTAGTAGCTTTACCCTACTGCAAGATATGCACAGATATAACTGTTATTGTCTCCCAGAACAATGTAATAAATTCCATTAAATCATTATGATTTATAAAGGCCACTGTTATTGTTTAAACATTGTGCTAAATTGTACTAAACAGGTGTAAAGCCCAATAAACACCCATCATCTGACTGACCTAATAAGTCAGGGCAAAGTAAAATGGTTTATGTAAAAAGTGCAGTAACCCAAAGCAGCCAGTCCGAATCAATCTTTTACTGACCTAATTTCTGTGCAGTGTAAATTACTGTAAGATACTGTGCTATGCATAGCCAATTCTCTTCTCTCAACTCTATTTATCAATTCCTATTCAAGACTTTTTATAGTATTGAGACCAGAGTATTACAATAATAATCTAGCAGTAAAGTGATTAAAGTTAACTTCACCTAAAGGTGCCTATTAATCTTAGATAACAGTTTTTTAATTCATTTGTTTTCATAGAAATAGGTGTTAAAATCTTTGAACCTTTGTCATTGTTTTATTCCCACCCCCAATAATTTGAAGTTGCCTATAGCACACTTCCAAAGCAATTGTTCATGTATTAGAGACCCAGCTGCTGAAAGTGGTTCCTCAAATTGGTTGGATTGCATCTGCCCTCATCGGTCTATGGTCATTTTAAACCATAAAAAAAGCGCAAAAAATATGTATAAAAAATTAATATATCACTCCAAAGTATTATAATAGAATAAAATAAATTATATATATGAAATTATAAGTCCCACTCCAATTAGGTGAAAATATATATTAAAAATATTTTTTCTGATAGTCCTCTTTCCAAAGAAATGAAACGTGCTTCCACCAAAGATTGTGCTCAAAAAATATATACCGCACTCACCAGATACTGGTGAAAAAACGCCTTTAGGGTTTTTTTGGGATCCTAGACCTATTCAGTAAGCCTCCAGATCTCCACTCCACCAAAGTATAGCCAACCTCCAACCTCCAGGATCACCAGACTCCACTCTCCAAGAACACTCAGTGCAAACTCAGTTTTTAGGTGGAAGGGTCTTTGCAGTGGGTTTGAACTGATGAACAGCAGAATTTATTTGTATGTTTAATTTGTCTAACTTTGGCGGTGGTGATTTATGGTTAAAATATGGTCATTTTAACACTCAAATTTAAGTTCTGAGTAGCATGATGCGTTAAACAATCAGGCATTTAATAGGTATTGGAATGTGAGGTGGCAATGTTTCCTTGCAGTATCTTTAGGTCATTACAAAGGTGTCATTTACATGTTTAATTGCATATTTTATAATAAAATAGTGCTGTTTGATATTTTTCACCATTGGCAACACAGAGCAACAAGAAACCATGTATTTCAACTCACCAGCCACAAGTCAAATTAAAAATGTAGCTTTTAGTAAATATTACTTTTATAAAATACATAAAATTGAGGAATACAATACAACAATTTTCTGGCTCCAGTTACACAGATTTCAAATATTCTGCAAATTTGTAAAACATGGCCTTTTGTAATTTGCCTAACCAAAATTGATTAGGATGAATTGACATAGACATCTTCCCTTCCTCTGCTGAATTTCAGTGCTAGCCATGTCCTATCCAACAGGTGTATATAGTATAGGGGCATTGATTTTTTTTTTGTTCTTTGTCTGAAAAAAATGGAACAAATGAGGGACCTGCCAACACAGATTTCTATCATATTGGAGAAATCCACTTTGTGAAAAGGAAAGCTTCTGAGAGCTGGAAATCATATCACTCCATGTTCACCTCCTACACAGACCAGGGTGATTGTAACAATCATTTGCTTGACATTGTCACACTGATGGCAGATATTGGACTAAGTATGTCCACTCCAATGATCACACTAGCCAGTGTTAACTTTTGTTATCCTTTCAGATTTCGTGGAATTAAAAAAATTGTTTTTTGAAGCAAACATTGGCAAAACATTACTTATTAGTACATCAACCACAGCACAATCCTAGGAATCCCAGTGAAGACTGATCTTCCAGAATCTTGGAAAAATAGTCCGTTTTCACTCTGCCGCACTGCGTTTTGGCTGCAGTGCAGGTGCTGCTTAGTGCACCTGTGGTATTTATGTTGGTTACCCATGGTTATACAAAGGATTCGATTATATCCTGTGTTTTTGGAGCATTTTCTGCTAGCTCAACAAAAATCCTGCTCAAATTACTGTTACAAAAAAAAATTGTGTATTTAAAAATAAAAAACCTTTTTTGTATACTTTGTAATTAATATAAGAAGGACATTCAAGTCAGTTTGAATTTTTTATGATAAAAGAACAAATATCAAGGAGTGGAAACAGCATTTATTTTTCTATATAATCCCCTGCTACATTTATACACTTATCCCAACATTTAACTAATGCCTGGAAACCTTCGGTATAGAAAGATTTGTCAGAACACCTATACCATCCTAGGACAGCCTGCTTCACTTTGTCATCAGTGCTGAAATGCTGAATTTCGAGGAACTCTTTTAGGGGTCCAAACAGGTGGAAATCACTCGAAGTGAGGTCCGGCTGTAAGGGAGATGTGGCAATACCTCCCAGCCGAACTGCTGTAATGTGTATGTACTGCAACGAGCAGTATGAGCTTGTGCGTTGTCCTGGAGAAAACAGGATGCGCTTAGTGATCAAACCAGGTCATTTTTTCTGCAGGCGCATATGAACATCACAGAACATGACCGTAATATTCACTGTTGATAGTGGCACCACAGGATAGAAAATCCACATGAATAACACCACGTTTGTCCCAGAAAATACTTGCCATTGCTTTACCTGCAGACGCAATTGTTCAAAATGTTTTTGCTGGTGGTGAGTCTGCACGCTTCCACTGCTTTGATGGTCATTTTGATTCTGGAGTGAAATTATATGCTCAGGTTTTGTCACATGTAATGATGCAATCCAGAAAATTCTGGCCTTCCCTGTCAAAATGTTCCTTCAGTGCAGTGCAGACTTCAACTCTTCTGTGCAAGTCAAAAGTGGAAAGCTGTCCTGGTAACCAGCTTGTGCTAATGCAAATGTTCGTGAATGATTGGGATTCATCGTTCCCACAGAAAGATTCATCTCTTGTGCAATTTCATGACAGGTTATGCATTGATTATCCAGGATCCGGCATTCCACACGTTGAAAGTTGACAGGAATGACTGCTGTGAGCTGGGAACCACCATGTCCGGGATCGTCAATGACAGATGTACGGCCATCTTTAAAACGTTTACACCATTCAAGTGTCTTACTGTGGCTGAGCGTCTCATCACCATACTGTGCTTGAAGTCTTCCGTAGATATCCGCAGGTTTTACGCATTTGTACACAATAAACTTCATCACCACACAATGTTGCACGCACATACTAACACATGTCTGCCATCTTGGTTACCGATCTCTGGAATGGTCCGCAACATGTGCGCCGCCTATCAGTTAAAGGATACACTTGCTACTGCATGTAGTACTGCCATGCTAGCAACCCTTTTTAAACCTGTGAAATTAAAAGTCCCAGTTTGACTTAAATGTCCCTTTTATTTATATAAATTATATATATATATATATATATATATATATATATATATACACTATATTGCCAAAAGTATTGGGATGCCTGCCTTTACACGCACATGGACTTTAACGGCATCCCAGTCTTAGTCTGTAGGGTTCAATATTGAGTTGCAGCTATAAGAGCTTCAACTCTTCTGGGAAGGCTGTCCACAAGGTTTAGGAGTGTGTCTATGGGAATGTTTGACTAGTGTTGGGCTCTATGTTTCGAGTTGAACCTGACAGTGCATTGTGATTGGTCAAAGCAATGTAGCTGACTACAGAATCCCCGCTGACAGCTGAAACATGAATAAATGTTTCACTACTAAAATACCGCATGACTTAATATAATAACTCGTGCAGTATTTTAGTGACTGAGCAGTATCTTACCGCATACTCAGATGATACCACTCAGTAAATTGTTTATGTTCGAAGTTCGTGGTCGAACATTCTGTAGAATCAAATGTTCAACCAAGAACTGAACAGGGGGTGCTCGGCTCATCACTATGTTTGACTATTCTTCCAGAAGCACATTTGAGAGGTCAGGCACTGATGTCAGACAAGAAGGCTTGGCTCGCAGTCTCCGCTCTAATTCATCCCAAAGGTGTTCTACTGGGTTGAGATCAGGGCTCTGTGCAGGCCAGTCAAGTTCCTCCACCCCAAACACGCTCATCCGTGTCTTTATGAACCTTGCGTTGTGCACTGGTGCGCAATCATGTTGGAACAGGAATGGGCCATCTCCAAACTGTTCCCACAAAGTTGGGAGTATGAAATTGTCCAAAATGTCTTGGTATGCTGATGCCTTAAGAGTTCCCTTCACAGGAACTCAGGAGCCAAGCCCAATCCCTGAAAAACAACCCCACACCATAATCCCACCTCCACCAAACTTTACACTTGACACAATGCAGTCAGGCAAGTACCGTTCAAACGGACGTATTTAAACAGACGGCGGCAGTGGCAGGTCACCCTTTGACAACGTGCCATTGCATGAAACGATCAGGGGACCAGCCTGTCTTGTCGACGCCAATCCTAGCTGCTGGGGCCATGTGTTTGGCCAGCAGCCATCTTGAAATTTGGATAATTTTTCTTCATGCATGAGATGTATCCACCATATCTGACACACTAATAGCTACTTGCTACCTGCTATGATTTGTGTATATATGCTATTTGCATTCACTGACTGTAGCTGTTGCCACCTGCTGCTACATGGTTGTTAACACACCTGTTACTTCAATATGTGATTTCCATCATTGGGCTGAATAAACTACTACACTATATCAGCTTTTTTGTCCGGGTGGCTTTTTTTAACTACTTAAGGTGGATCTCCCATTGTTGCCGGGTGTAAGTAAAACCTGCAAGCAGTTTCCACCATCGGAGAGGGTCAGCTGAAAGGTCTGGAGTATTATCCCTGGGTATACCAAGCACCATCGGAGTGCCACATTCCAACCAGGTTCCAGATGACCACTAGTGTCCCTTATACTACATGCATAAAATCATTTTACGTCTGGTGAGTGCAAGCACACCCCTTTCTTTCTCATCACGGAAGTCATGTGCACCTTATGATTATACGATGGAAGTTTAACTTGATTGTTTAACATCTTCCTTATTTGGGAAAGCTGACGCACCTTTTGAATGATTTTATGGACCTTTATCAATCTTTTTATCATTATATGACATTTAATGCATTCATATGATATTGCTGTCACTTTATAAATTATTTGCTGTCTTCATTAAGACATCACTGCTGTATCACTGGCTAGCGCACTATTTTGCGCAATCATCACCTATATTTCACTATAATTATTTATTTTAGTGCTGCATTTTGATTATATTATAAGGCAAGTACCGTTATCCTGGTAACCGCCAAACCCAGACACATCCATCGAATTGCCAGATAAAGAAGCATGATTTATCAGTCCAGAGAACACGTCTCCACTGATCTAGAGTCCAGTGGCAGCGTGCTTTACACCACTGCATCTGACATTTTGCATTGCACTTGGTGATGTAAGGCTTGGATGCATCTGCTCGGCCATGAAAACCCATTCCATGAAGCTCTCTGCACACTGTTGTTGTGCTAATCTGAAGGCCACACCAAGTTTGGAGGTCTATAGCTATTGACTCTGCAGACAGTTGTCAACTTCTATGCACTGTGCATTTCAGCATGCGCTTACCCCACTCTGTCATTTTACGTGGCCTACCAGTTCGTGGTTGAATTGCTGTTGTTCCCAGTTGCTTCCATGTTGTTCCAATACCACTAAGAGTTGACCGTGGAATATTTAGTAGCAAGGAAATTTCACAGATGGACTTATTGCACAGGTGGCAACCTATCACAGTACTACGCTTGAATTCACTGAGCTCCTGAGAGCGACCCATTCTTTCACAAATGTTTTTAGAAGCAGTCTGCATGCCTAGATGCTTGATATTATATGCCTGTGGCCATGGAGGTGATTGGAACACCTGAATCCAATGATTTGGGGGGGTGTCCTAATACTTTTGGCAATATAGTTTATATATATATTTATATATATATCACAAATGCAGTTCTGGAAGAATGGTCAAACATTCCCATACACACTCTCCTAAACCTTGTGGACAGCCTTCCCAAAAGAGTTGAAACTGTTATAGCTGCCAAGGATGGGCCACCTTCATATTGAACCCTACGGACTAAGAATGGGATACCATTAAAGTGCATGTGCGTGTAAAGGCAGGTGTCCCAATACTTTTGGCAATATAATATATATATATATATATATATAAATACATATATTTACATAGGGGTTTCCATATTTGCTAATTACTTCATCTGGCCCATCTCTTGTGCTTTCCCGATCCTTTTATCTCACTGCAAATATTTCAAACAAAGTATATCTGGTTGAAAAGAACAGACCCTCTGCAATCTATAATGAACTAAACTGGTAGGCAGAGAATATGCGATCTTTGCCTAGGCTTTAAGTAACAAAAAGGATATTTAGAAGCAGAGGTTTTTTATATAGGACAAGCAAGAGGTGGATTTTTATACATTTTATTTAGTTATATGATAGCAGCCTATTACTTCATAGATAAAGCCTTTTTTTGTTCATTTACATTTCCTGCCTAGAGCGTGGGGAAAAGTTAAGACTCTTGTCAGTTTTTTCCCACTTGAGAGATTTCCCTTTATTTCTCCAAAATCCTTCCAAAGCGAGGGAGTTGTTCTCTGAGACAGTGTCCCCATTGGAAGTTTTCCCCTCTATTCCTGTATTACTGATAATTCAAAATTTGGGATTTTACCTCACTTTCAGTACCAGTGACAGAGTCTCCAGGACACATAGAGAAGTTAAATTGCACTGTCTGGAATACTTACAGCCAGGGGTGGACTGACCATTTGGAAACTCGGGCACTGCCCGAGGGCCCTGGGTCAGTAGGGGGCCCCATGAGATGCCCCTGGTACCTTTTTCATAGACTTTTTTGAGTTTGGGCAAGGACACAGGGGCCCCATGATCCCCTATTGCCTGGGGGCCCCATGAGTTGTCAGTCCACCCCTGCTTACAGCAATGAAGACCTGACAAGGGCTTTAACCCCTCACTACACTATCCAAAACGTTTTGGCTTTAGATACACAAATCTCAATTTCATTGATAGATCTTCATCTATGACAGTGAAGCTGGCCTTGTCAACTCAGGTCGTTATTTATAAGAAATAGTATGCCCTTAGAAGTAATTGCTCCATACTCTTTCCCCATCCTCTTGTAGCAGATTTTCTCTGACAAACCTTTTACTTTTTCTTCTTTCCTTTTCCAAATCTTTAAAACATTTTTCCCCCACATATTTAACTTGCCATACTTTCTCCCATCAGTTTTTAATTTGTGTCTATTTTCCTTTTGCGACCTCCAAGTCCTTTTCAGGCAGTTTGACTCAAAGCAGTTTTTCTTATATTTGCTGTCTTATATAAACCATTAAATTCCAATGTATCTTCCTGTGTCTTCCTTTTTGTCTGAGCAATGCACCCTGTCTTTACACCACAATGATAAATCAGTTTTGTTGGATCATTAGGGAGGTTTTGCTATGATCTGCAGACACATGTGCTAACATTTTACACTGGGAAACTTGCATACTGTACTCACTCGTTATATGTACCATTTCAGTTCTTACAGGATAAGAAGAAAATGTCTGTACTGGAGAAAATATTTACCCTGAGGATATAGAACTGATAAATCTTCTTCACTGGTATGAGAGAACATTTGTTCTCTCAAACTGGTTGTTGCTACCATTACTGCATATTTGCCCAGTGGGTCCTAGAGAGCTTATCTTGGGCTGGGGTCACCTTAATTTGGTCTACTTCATCTCTCTGAAGATATTTAAGGACTCTGTTTGGAGATTATACACTAATTTCTTTGTTCCCAATTATCCGGAGTCTTTATTTTGCTATCTTCATG
Organism: Staurois parvus; assembly: GCF_062004578.1. Taxonomy (NCBI): domain Eukaryota; kingdom Metazoa; phylum Chordata; class Amphibia; order Anura; family Ranidae; genus Staurois; species Staurois parvus. The sequence goes on from NW_028318358.1 coordinate 6,670,441, forward strand.
GCAAGCAACACATGGTAGGGAGTTCCATTGGACATTCTTTATCCTTGGACGAGGAGGCACCTGATGTAGAGACATACAACATATGGACCTTTGTTTTTATTAGAGAATGCTGACTATGCACAAACTTCATACCCTCTATATATTTAGTACTCTATCCCCTGAAGAGCTAATTTGAAACATGTTGGGTTATCCACATGGCTGCTATTATTGGTTGTACAAGATCTGTTGTTATTCTCAAGGTCATGTGGAATATAGAGTGGTGAAATTAATACAATCATATGAAGGTTTAATACTTTTTGTCAAACTTTGTACATTTTTATGCAAATACAGTATGTTTTATTGAATATTGTTGAATAAACTTAGCTGGTTTTATTAAAATGCCATTACTTTATATGGATACAGGCTCATTTTTGAGTGTTCCCTTAAAGTCTCTCTTACAATTTATGTTTGTTATTTTCATGCTTTAATGAGATGATGGCACACCATATTAATGAATGATCCTTTGATCATTTGGTCTTCCTACTTGACATTCTCAGCAGATTCATAGGGGCTGAAATTCTGCTGACTTCCACCATCAAATCATGTGTAAAAAATAATGCTGTCTTTTTTGATGTTTCATGCATGTGATGCGTATTCTTTGCAAAGTGAAATTTCACGACATTCACTCTGGGAAAAATTGCCATGCATAAGGCAACTTCCATTGAAAAGTGAACAACCTATTCGCCTTTGGTAAATCAATACCAAAGTTTGAAATAAAGATACCTATAGACACTAAGGGGTTTATTTACTAAAGCTGGAGAGTGCAAAATCAGACTCACTTCTGCATAGAAACCAATCAGCTTCCAGGTTTCATTGCCAAAGCTTCATTGAACAAGCTGAGGTTAGAAGCTGATTGGTTTCTATGCAGAAGGGAGTCTGATTTTGGACTCTCCAGCTTTAGTAAATAAACCCCTAAATGACAGACACTCATGTATTTATTTATTTTTATTTCAGGTACTTATATAGCGCCATCAATTTATGCAGCGCTTTACATATATATATATTGTACATTCACATCAGTCCCTAACCCTCAAGGGGCGTACAATCTAAGGTCCCTAACTTGCATTCATACATACACATACTGGGGCCAATTTAGACAGGAGCCAATTCACCTACCAGCATGTCTTTGGAGTGTGGGAGGAACCCAGAGGAAACCCACACAGGCACAGGGAGAACATGCAAACTCCAGGCAGGTGGTGTCATGGTTGGGATTCAAACCAGCGACCCTAGTACTGCCAGGTGGAAATGCTAACCATTTAGCCTCTATGATAGATCCAGCCACCAAATTTTAAAGATTGTTGAACAGATATCTATGTTTTTCATGTTTTAATCTATGTAGTCAGGAGGAGGAAAGTACTCTAGAGCTGATTTATTTTTGTAGGGGGGAAACAATTGCAAGAAAATTAATTCCAATCAATTTTTAATCCCCCTAAAGTACTTGTGCAGGTGTGGGATTTGTATGAACACATCTAAAGACAGGGTTGTTGCCTATGTAAATGTTTGCAACAGGATCAGGCCACTGATTTTTTTCTGCAGGTATAAAGGGTAACTATAAAAGGGTGGATTATTAAAGTGATGTGATATAAGCCTGTTTGCTTCAACATCCAAGCATGTGCAAGAGAAGTTCCTGTTATTTATTCATTTTTGAACAGGAAGTTCATGTTATTTTGAATTCCCCTACATATCATTTGATGTTTAAAGTGAACATAGGTTCATATCACTTTCTTTAAATTGTATGTATATCAGTTTACAAAAATCTCATGTAAGGATAAAAAAGTTAAGAGTGGTGGCATTTGATCAAAGATCAAACTCCCAAAATGTATCTATCATACTAGACCCTTTCCAATAAAGCAGGTCTCAGAGTCTAAGAAACTAATTGAAGAACCATGCCCTTGCCCCCTCCAAGTTATCTGCATCAGATCATTTTGATATGGCTACATGGGATTTATCCTGCAGCAGAGCTATGTATACTGTACATATGGAGAGTAGAGAGGTACACCTACTTGGTTGAAATCTAGATGCTAGGCTTGATAGATATACTGTTTACATGAGTAACACACTGCTACAAGTGTTGATGCAGGATGTTAAAATGAACACAAGATGGCAGTGTCCCAAAGAACAGTGGCATTCACACTCGTTAGAGCAGCCCCATGGAACTTGTATGCTGAACCGCAGGACTTTACTAAGGAGCAGCATAGTAAAGAACTATATTTCCCTAATTTGGCCTTCTCGTTTAATCCAGTGCATTTCTCCAAAATGGCAATATTTTTGGTTACATTTTCCATCATCCATATCTCTAATCAACGTTAAGCAATTTGTATACACTAGAGGCAGTCAGACAACCAGGCCCAATGTGACCCTAGGAAGACATTTCTTATGAAAGATCTAAAATATATATATATATATATATATATATATATATATATATATATGAAAATATTGCTGAGACAACTGTTCTTTCCCCAAAATTGTTGGCTTTTCTCAAGCCAAGCCCAGGAGCCCAAGGTCTTAAACAGACTGGGCCTGGCCAGAGTCACATGCGGCGGGAGAATCCAACCAGTTAGCTTCCCTATTTACCCAGGAAACCATAGAGGAGCATTGTTCCTCTTGACTTCCTCTCCCCCTGAAATTCCACTGCGGTTGAGCTCCACCTGCAGTGGAGAAAGTAGACTGCACCTGCCTACCAGCTTGTTAGGCCAGGGAGTATCTGCAGAAACCAATCTGATCTGGATCAGTTTAGGTTTATGGGTACTGTTAGTTTGGCCATAGATGGGCAGACCTTTCAGTGAGAAAAGAACAGCTGGAAAGATAGTTTCCCTCATATACAGTGTTGAATTATCCCAGGTTGATCTGTCTCTCCAACCCAGGATAAAAGGATGCAGATGCAGAACATATACAGTGAAAGGTTCTTACAGCTGCTGTGGATAACAATTTGATGTTTTACAGAGATTCCACATGTTGTAGAATTGTTCTCATTCTGTCATTAGTCTCTGCATGGCCCAAATGTTGCAAGAATACTCATGTCACAGCTGTTGTAATCTATATGTAGGGGGGCCAATATAGCCTACCTGTAATGCATCCAATTAGGACAGAGATTGCCATAAAATAGCCATCGGCATCCACAATGTTCCATACAGGAGACCATACTAGTGAACAGAAAATGTCTGAAGTTGTGGACTTCAGCAACCATTTTTTTGAAAGTCTGCACCTTTATTTAATGAGGACTTTCACTCCTCCCTGCTTTTTTGTAAATCCGACTTGCCTGTTATGCTGGGATGTGACATCTGATCTGATGTGACATCATCAAGAGCCTGGTTGATGCTTCAGGGTTCAGGCAGCTGGCCCCTGATAACAAGTCTCAACTCCACCACTCTATATCTCTGCTAATGTAGTCTCCTTGGATATATGATGGGGTAATCTCAGTAGGCTTCATAGAGGAGGAGATAGAGGAGCAGAGGAAAGAATGGCTGCTGGGAGGCAGGGCGGGTAAAAAATATGAAAATAAGGTAAGAAAACACAGAGATAAAATGTGGTTGGGGGGCTGTAATGATGCCTATTGTTTCTTTTGACTGAATCCCTGCTTTAAGGCAGTACTTCTTGGGACAAATTCCTACCTGCATTGTTCCTCGGTCTGGCACTATTGTCAGTGAAAGAAGTGGACAGTCATGTTTGGATAGACAAAACATGTCAGATATATACAGTATTAATTTAAAAGCATTATTAAAGGCATGTTAATTCAAATAATAAACATGTTAGCAACCTGCTCTATGCACCGGTATTGCGCAGTGTGGTCCCAAACCTGCTCTTCTGGGGTCCCCTGCCAGCTCTCGTCTGCTCCTCTTCTGTGTCTACCCCATATGGGAGCAGACATGCAAGCTTGCTCATGAACTGGGCTCTGTGTGCCCATAGACACACACAGTGTGTCTCAGCCCCTCCCCCCCACCTCCTCACGGGATTTGCCTCAATAACAGACTTAAGAGCTTTCCAACATGTAAAATAAATGGAGAAATTAAAAAGTGTGCATGTGTCTAATATGATATATAATTAGATATTTCCCTTTATCAGCACTAGAAAAATGACATATGAGACCTAACTTGCTGCATTTGTTTGCTTACAAGTTTTCTTTCCTCTCATTTGTAATTTACCAGTTATTTCTACTTACAGACTGAACCATCAAGCTTGAAACACCATATTCCATATTTAATAATAAGTGGATCCGACTTTAGAAATATGAAGCAAATGTAATTAGATTAGTGTGCAATGTAAAGGACAACAATACAGGGAAGTATTCATTTCTTTAATGGTAATACTGTGCATTAGCTTTGAGTGCATGAACTGTGATGGCCATGTACATTTCAATAATTAGGTCTAGTCGTTATTTTAGCCTAATTTTAAATGTAATTTGCAGTTAATATAGGGTAAAAGAGATTGCTAATCCCAAGCAAAGTTTAATACATGCTTGTCAACTTTTGGAGGTTAGTATGGAAAACTACTGTTCTATTTTGTTTTTCTCAGACATCTTCTGTCTCTTCTTTTCAAAGTGATGACAACCTTCTTTTACAGCCTCATCATATTCTGTAGCACTCTATAGCAAGTGTTTTATTTCAGATTCACAAAAGCATATATCTAATGTGCCAATGGGAATATGAAAAACAGAACAGACCTCTAAAATAGGATCATTCAAAAAGTTAGGTATTTTGTCAAAATTGGCAACTTTATATAAACTAGAAAATGTAATATATAAATAAATATTATACATTTTATACCCGAGCATAGATTTTTTACCACAATACGACTCCAGAAAAATGTCCTACCGGTGGAAAAGCTGTTCGCATAAGTTCTTGAGCCTCATGTCGTTTGGGTAGTTGGTAGTTGACTGGTTAGCACTCTTGCCTTGCCTACATGAGACTAAAGGGACAACCTTATCATTGTGCCATTGCTCCCCTACTATAAATTCAGGTAATGCTTGGCTGCTGACCAAGTTGTTTTGCTTAACCACAGCAGAGAAAAGTAAGGTCACTAACCTAGCTATGTTGTCTGTCATGGATATCTAGCTCTCAAGAGTGGCTAAACAGAATTACAAATATTTTGCCATGTAATAAATTTCACATGTATATATGTCAACTATGTATTTATTTCTTTGTGTAGAGTTCAGCTTTAAATTGCATTTACCAAATCAGTCCTAGGGAAAATTAGATTGTAAGGTCATTTTTTGGGCAGGGATAGGTTCATATGGATAAATGGGAAAGGGGAGAGAGGTGCACAAGGAACCGATATAGTATAGTATGTCAATTTATTAAAATAATCATTAAAATCATCTAATATTGCACTCACAGGGGTGAAGTGTTTGCAGGCATGTCTTTATGGCAGACGTCCATAACTGCAGGCAGATGAATGGTTTAAGCCGCTGGGAGCTGGATGGAAAGGCAGCCACTGAAGGTGCAAAGAGAATGGGCTCTTTGGAGAGTGGGATGCAAGGCGAGATGTGTAGCAAGAAGTGCAGGAGTTTCAGCCGCTGTATGCACTTAAATTGAATCGGCAGATCGCTGGAACCGAAGCTACACTGGAAAGGACTGCCATGCAGGAAAGGATGAGCAGCCTGGTAACACCACTGAGAGAGTGAGTGTGTGTGACCCTAGGGAACTTATTTTTGGAAGAACAACAAACTTCCTTCATCAGAGGCTGATTCATGATATGACAGAAGCAGATATAGAATGCTACTGTTACTTCAGAAGAACAAAAAATATAGGATGAAAGTTTTCTGGTCATTTATTCCCTGAAAGATGTAAAGACAAATGGTGTGCATATAAGGATTTTAACATTCGTATTTTAATGCAGCAGTTCAAAATTATGGGTATTGCACATCAATTATCTGGCGTTACTGTATATTTTGGAAGATTTTTTATGGTTTTATATATATATTTCTATTTTATTTATTATAGTCAGCAAAAATACAGATTTCAAAAATACTTTCCTTTTTCAAGATATATTAGGCAGCAGAGTGGCTATGTGGCTAGCACTTGGTAGCACTAGAGTCATCAGTTCAAATCCCACCCGCGAGACTACCTGCCTGGAGTTTGTGTGTTCTCACTGTGCCTGTGTGGGTTTCCTGTGTGGGTTTCCTCCAGGTACTCAGGTTTCCTCCCACACACCAAAGACATGCTGGTAGGTTAATTGTCTCCTGTCTATATTGATTCTAATATGTGTATGAATGTGAGTTAGGGACCTTACACTGTAAGCTCCTTAAGGGACAGGGACTGATGTGAATGTACTATACAGTATATGTAAAGTGCTGTGTAAATTGTCGGCGCTATATGAGTACCTGTAATAATATATGAAATATTTATTTTAAATATTATTATTTATATAATAATCTATATTCCCAATATTTACAGTATTTTTGGTGAGCTTTCTGATTCACATGTTTTACATGTTTTTTTTTCTTTTTCACATGTTTTACATTCTCTTTTTGGAAGGCCAAGGCTGAAATTTACATAAACAAATGTTTGAACCTGACCAGTATTATATATTATAATTAATTCCTTACCAATCCAATCCAAGTTTTCAAAGGAAGCCTCTAGGCAGGCTGCTTCTGCTGTGCTGTATTTTTAGGTACCCCATAGTGCTTCGGGAATCTTCCGTCACATATTAAACTTATTTGTAAAACAAATGCTCTACATATACATGTATTAAAAAAATAAAGAAAAACAAAAACCCATATTATGTATCCATAATAAATTCCCTATAAAAATATTAAATGTTAAACTGTAAGCTGCACTGTCTGATGATGACTGCTGAATGCTCTGCGCAAAACCCTTAAAATAAGTTGGTGCTTTGTAACTATGAATAATAACAACAACAAAGTCTTCTTTTGCCTACTGCATTATTGCCCTACCCTCTAATTTACAAGTTATTTATACTTTTAACTTCATCTAGGTCAAGTTAACAACCTGTATTATACTGTGGGTAATTTTTCCATTAGCCAGTAAAGTGCAGGTGTAAAATTTAATGAACCTCAACTGATTACAAAATAACACTAAGCTTCTGCTTTGATATGAAGGATTTTAATGATGTTCAAACTTTTCTCCTTTAATAGAGTTTAAAAAGGGTCATTACATGTAAACTAGGTGTATTTTTTGCATTTTATTCAATGTTTATTTTAGTTGCAGTTAAAATAACTTGACTTGGAAACAGTTTACACCAGACCAGAAAACTGGAGACAAATCTCCTATCTATAATAAGTAAAATATTTTATTAACATCCTTGTCATAATATGGAATAATACACAGTACTTGTATTGGTATTTCCAGTTTCATAAATTGCAAAGGTAAGGAGTAGAAAGTCCTATATCAGTGCCAGAAAGTACCCCCTTTTAAACAACGGAACACTGACAGCAAGTCTTTGCTGAGACTGTGATCTTCAATTCATTATGAGGCTTATTAAAAACAGCTTAAAAACTTAAAAAAATTTTTTAAAAAAGGTTTCTTAAATGATCCAAACCATTAAAACTTAAATTTAAGTATATAATTTTTAAATCACAAGCAGGGTGGAAAAATTTATGTTGCATCCAGTTAGGAATCATCTAGGATTAGCCACTACATTTTTTAGAGAATGGGTAGTACCTCTACTTTGCTAAGGTTTTATCCAGAATTAACACATTGGCATAATAAAATATACTAGTAGTATACTGTACATAGTGAGACTCTTATACTAAGAAACAATTGTAAAATCCAATTACCTAAAGCAAAGGGAAAATTGTCAGTTTTGTAATACTAACACTTTGTGGGTTTTAGTTCAACTAAAACTCTTGGTAGGGCTGAGGGTTAAGACCACTAAAGCATAAAAAAACACCAAATTACATGTATTGCAGCTTACCAGTCCTTTGATGTGACAACTGCATTAGTTCTCATTTTTCAGACTTCGTTAATTTTCAGCAAATACAAAAAATACCTGTTAATCTTTCCAGAATTACAGTGGCCTTTGCGCTTCTTGTGGGCTGCACTGAAGACGAAAAAATAATTTTTAATGTAAACAATAGATTCCATCATCCACCAGTAGAAATGAACAAAGGTATGACCATACTAGTAGAAACATTGGCTGCCTCCATAGATACAGTGGAAGATTACACATAGCCACAGAGGAATAGGAGGTTATTATTATACAGGATTTATATAGCGCCAACAGTTTGCTCAGCGCTTTACAATATAACGGGAGACAATACAGCAACAATACAGTTCAATACAAGAGGGATAGGAGGGCCCTGTTCCTTGGAGCTTACAATCTAAGAAGTGTGTTTTTCACAGGATAATATAATGGATAATGATATAATGTATAATGTAATAAAAGGATGAAAATAAGAAACCTAAAGCAGTCACCATATAAAAACTGGTAAGAAGAAATATATTACATTTTTGTTTTGAGTTTAGATACTCTTTAATACAAGACAGGGACAGGGGGAGTCTAAATTCAAGTCAGGATTAAGACTGTGAAAGTCTTATGGTGGCTGAGAATGATACAAAGATCAAACCAATGAAATGCAAGCGAATTCCATAACCAAGACAGAAATAAAGTTCTACAGTGGCATCATGGTTAATCAACAAAATTAATTGCTAATAGGTAGAAACAAAAATAATTGGTCTAAAACTAATTTAATAGTTGACATATGTAGCATTTGTGCCAGTAGTATTGGCAATTCAATAAACAACAAAGGAGAACGAAAGTTTATTAATAGTAGTTGTACTTTCACACGTTCTAAACAGACACTGTATTTCTACAGGAAAGAACTGATTAGATTTTTTTTTAAGTTAACATCATTTAAAGCCTAACTCCATAGATTTTGTTTTGTGTAGCATCGTAAAGAGTTCTAATCTTTAATTTTTTATTGCTATCTGTGTCCCCACTGGGGAGATTCACCCTCCCTTCCTGTACTGGGAACAGAGGGTTAGAGGGACAGGAAGCAATAGGAAATCTTTCCAATGGAAGCAGAAAATACAACATATTCTAGTAAAATGGGTAAGGTCAGAACCTCTGTGAGCTTTTTATTGGCATCTGTGTCTTCCTGTATAGGTGATCCTCAAACCCCTGTATTTCTTGTTCTAGTGCTACAGGGGCTTCACTGGGACACAAGATAAAGGGAGATCTTCTCAATGGAGTCATGGGCAGAAATAAAAACCTGTCCATTTTTTCACTCCTGGATAGAATAAAGAAAGATGAAAAATTCCATGCCAGTTTATTTTTTGCTGTCTGTGTTTTTAGAAGATTTATGTCCTTCCCCAAAGGCACAACAGCAAATGAGAGGGAATCTCTAAAATTTATCGGAATTCCACTCTTAGACAGATGTCAGTAGAACAGGTGTCCTCTTTGGAAGATTTCCCCTTACCTCTTCTGGGGACTACTCTAAAATGTTGGATTTCTCATCACTTTCTATCTCAGCCACAATAGTAACTAGGACAAAGGTGGCTTGAATTACCAGCAATACAATTTGACACAGGTTTCCCCACTCCAACCAAAACAAAAAAAATGGCTATTCATACTACACAAGTGTATAGGTGTGCATAAGGGTGAGACAAAACCATATGTCTGGCTGTAGGGTTGTATCTAGTAGGCTTTGATACAGTAGGGTGATTTTCTTGAGGAGTCGAGAATGTTCACTTAGCAAAGCAAATGTTCATGTAGTGAAAAGAAATGTGCAAGGGAATTTAAAAAAAATGGATTTTTACTTGCAGATGACCAGAAGAGAGCATAGCTTCACTTTATTCTCTTTGCTAAGTGAATATATACAATGGTGTTGATCTGCTAAAGGGATATAGACAGTGCACTTAGCTTAGTGAATAAGGTGGAGCAAAGGAAATGAAGTTGTGTTTACTTTGTACAGAAAATTAAACCCTGACTGCAGATGAGTCTTCTGGATAGCCAAGGAATCCCTTCAGGTATGTACTACTTTGGGGGGGGGGGGGTGCGGGTTGTCAATGGATGGAGTTTTTGTGTTTTCATCTCTTTTGGGGTTTATTCCTTTTTATTTTGTTGATACTGCTTTATGGGTGCTCAAAATGCATCCAAACTTGCTACTGACCCTCTGCTCTTGGAGCTGACTTTTATGTGCAGCACACGCCTGCATCATTTGAAAGAAAAAAACTAAGTGGCAAAACAGAGTGCACCTAAACCACCTCACATTATATTACTCACATTCACTGCACCCCCTAATCCACATATTAAAATAAAAGTTAGGCATACAGTGGTTAGGCCTACTATTCCTGATTAAAAAAATATCTTTCTGCTGGTCTATTTTATACTGCTACTCTGCGGTCTCATAATTCAGTACACAATACATTTTGGCAAATTCTTCCTCATTAAAATGTCCACTGCTGTATCATCTGCCATATCTTATTTCTCAGGGTCCGTTCACATTAGCAGCTGCTCTGAATACATGGCCACTGGTGTGCTCTGAGAGGAACAGTGCAAATGCACAGATTCTGGGACATCACTCTGTTTACTGGCTTGGCTCATCTCCACCGAAACAATCAATTGTGTCAGCAAAAGGAATGCCACACAACAAGATCTAAAATAAAATTTAAAAAAAAAAAACTTCCTTTATTAACCACTTGCCGACCGCGCATAGCCGAATGACGGCTGCACCGCGGCCGGCTAGTTCTGGGTGGACGTCATATGACGTCCTCCCAGAACGCGCTCTCCTGCGCGCCCCAGGGGGCGCGCACCCGGCGATCTCCGTGATCGCTGTGTCCTACGGACACAGCTGATCACGAGATGTGGTGAAAGGCCGATCCCACCGGCCTTTTACCACGTGATCAGCGGTGTCCAATGACACGCTGATCACAGGAAAATGCAAGTGCCGGTTCTCGGCTGCACTTTCCTCACGCTGTCAGATCGTGAGGAAAGTACTGCCGAGAACCGGCAGTTGTCAGAGCGGGGATCGGCACCGATCATCAGGGCACTGATGATCAGTGCCCTGATGATCGGTGCCCAGCAGTGACCCCCGCAAGTTCCTCCCAGCAGTGCGCCCACTAGCCCCGCCCACCCATGCCCAGCAGTGCCCCCACCTGTGCCCAGCAGTGCCCCCACCTGTGCCCAGCAGTGCCCCCACCTGTGCCACTCTGCAGTGCCACCTACCTGTGCCCAGAAGTGCCACCTACATGTGTCAGCAGTGCCACCCACCTGTGCCCACCCACCTGTGCCCACCAGTGCCACCCACCTGTGCCCACCAGTGCCACCTACCTGTGCCCACCCACCAGTGGTGCCCACCAGTGCCGCCCACCAGTGCAGCCCAGCAGTGCTGCCAGTCAGTGCCACCAGTCAGTGCCCAGGGGTTGTGCCAGTCAGTGCCGCCAGTCAGTGCCCAGAAGTGATGCCAGTCAGTGCCGTCTATCAGTACCCATAATCAGTGTCACCTATCAGTGCCGCCTATCAGTGCTGCATATCAGTGCCGCCTATCCGTGACCCCTAATTAGTGCTGTCTATCAGTGCCGCCTATCCGTGCCACCTCATTAGTACTGCCTATCAGTGCCCTTTAGTGCTGCCTATCAGTGCCCATCAGTGCCGCCTATCAGTGCCCATCAGTGCCGCCTCATCAACGCAAATCAGTGAAGAAGAAAAAATACCTGTTTGAAAAATTTTATAAAAGAAACAAATAAACTTTTTTTTTTTTTTCAAATTTTTTGCACTTTTTTTAATTTATAGCGCAAAAAGTAAAGCGCCCAGTGGCGATTAAATACCACCAAAAGAAAGCTCTATTTGTGAGAAAAAAATGATCAAAATTTCATATGGGTACAATGTTGCATGACGGCGCAATTGTCAATCAAAGTGCGGCAGCGCTGAAAGCTGAAAATTGGCCTGGTAAGGAAGGGGGTATAAGTGCCTGGTAGGCAAGTGGTTAAAATACCCAAAATATTTATTTTATGACAAAGTGATGCACCTAGTGCAAAATATGGCAGAACACGTCTGCTGGCTATTTTAATAAAGGAAGTTCTTTTTTTCATCTCACTGTTCTGCATTCCTGTTGCTAATACAGGTAAGATATATAGAGATACTGCACTTTTTTTCAAATAACATGATCTTCCAGCTCCCAGAATCTGCTAGCATCACAACTTAACCTCCCTGGCGGTATTCCCGAGTGTAGCTCGGGGTAACATTTCAGTACCAAAAGCGGTAACCCCGAGCTACACTCGGGAATACCATGCGGCGCTGCTCCGGCATGTGTTCTTCACTTACCTTACCCTGCGCTCCCACGATGTGTCCCCTGCAGCATCCCCGGCCATCTCCTCCGGCCGATGCCGGCATCCGGCTTCTGTGTCCTGTCCCTGTGACGTCGGGACGTACGGGCGCCGCCGCCGGCGGCGGCGGGAAATTTAAAGATTTTAAAAAATGTCTTTTTTTTTTTTTTTCATTTTACACAGTAAAACATTGCTGTTTCAACCTATTTCACATACATTTTGTCCCTAGTGCTTTGTCCTGCGCCCTGCCTGCATTTTGTCTGTTCTTTCTGCCTGGAAACTGAGAAACGTCCATGGCGTCCAAAAAGTGTCCCTTTAGGTCAAAAGCGGTTTAGATCAGCTAGAGAACAGCGATAGTAAATCAGAACCACTTACAGAATTGAGTGATAATGATTCGTGGGGGAAATTCGTCATCAGAAACTGAAAACGATTTTGCGACTGAGCTCAGCAATGTGCGAACTTGGCGCTCTATTTCACATTTCAGTGTTTTTGGTTTGATTATATTATTGAATTAAATTTTTTATTATTTTTATGATTATTTATTAAATTATAATTTATGATTTTGTGTTTCAAATTTTATCATACCCGGGATGTTTACTAGACTCTTGTTCGGACAGATTTCAGTGAGTTTTTCCTAAAAATTACAGCCTACAATAAAAAAAATACATATTTCCATGCAAAAAAATGGTACCGCTTTCAGCACCAAAAATCTGAAATAATCATACCGCCAGGGAGGTTAAAGGGGTATACAGTTACTAACCAAACAAAACTACAATAAAGTGCTGCAATACCAACAAACCAAAAGTAAAGTGTTTATAAGCATCCAAAAACTACCTTACTGTATGAACTATAAAAACAAATAGGTGAAGTTTCCTTTAAAGGAAAAGTATGGCCAAAACTCTTTTGGCTATACTTCTCCTGTAGGTAACAGGAGTGCACTTAGTTCTGCACGCCTAAGTGCTAAAGCCCATAATCGGCTGATGCCACTGAGCCAGTCCAGACTCTGAAGGGATCCTGTTGGGATCCACCCAGATTCCTGATGGTAGATGGCTCAGCCTCTCAACATGCAGCTGAGAGCCTAAGCTAGCTACTCCTGCCCCTCCACCCGACGCTCCAGTGAGTGCTGGAGGGGCAGAGCAGAGAGCCTGTGACTGACAATCACCACTCTCTGCTTAGTGAAGACCAACAAATGAGTGATCAGTGATCTTTGATCACTCAGTTCTCAGTCTTAGACCCAGCAAGGGACAAATGCAGCATCAGACCGATGCTTCTTTCACCTAGGTGAGTATGATTGTTTGATTTAATACCACACTTCTCTTTTAAATAAATGAATGGAATGAAGCTTGTGCTGTTTCCTGACCATCAGAGAGCTGAGAGCACCTCAGAGGATCGCAACTGTCATCTACAGAGCAGGGGGAATGGGAGAGTTTGCAGTGCTGATGGCTAATGTGAATCTGGAGAAATAGTGGCCTATAGAGAGCTGATGCTTCTGGAATGCTGCTTAGAAGGACAGCACAGATTTAAACCTGCTTATTAAGTTAAGATGGTCATTGGATTACAGTGAGTGTGTGGTTTGGGTGTGAGCACATGGAAGAGCGATGTGTGTTCAGGAGATGTATTGTAGCTCACCACAGATCACGTTTTGGAGAAGAACTTGTGTTTTGTAGGAACAAGCACTGAATAACTAAAGACACCTTTGGTTACTACATTTTTTTTTCTGTATAAGGATGTTTGAAGTCTTTTTTTTTATGAACACAGTTTGGTAAATACATGTTTATTTTCACTGAATGGACACTTTTTTAAAGGGAAACTTCACTTATTATAGTTTTGTTTGGTCAATAACTGTTGTTAGAACTGACATTTCATTACATTCTATTGTCAGCAGCACAGTGAAATGCCGTGGATTTGATACCACTAAACTGCACTGAAAAAAGTACTGCATGCCGTATTTCTTTTCTGCACGCAGCGCTGCAATGTGGTGGTATGAATTGCCCTGATAGGGAGCAAGGCTTTTTGCCTTTTCTTGTACTAGGACTGTGCTGGGCAAGGATGCACAGTGCAGTCCCAATGCACCTGGTGTGAACAGGCCCTTAGGAGCTTCATGAAAATTGGTCAGCGGACTGTTTTGAATCAGTGAGAACAGTCACAGCTTCAGCAAGCCAATCACCAACTTCTATCTGCCAGCCAAAAAGGGCCTATTACAGTTTCCCAACAAACGTGTTGCTAATAAAACTACCTGAAAAGACTTTTTGTTCAATCAGAAATTTAATCAGATTGTTGCATCTATGTGTAAGCCAAGTTAAATGGAAAAGAGAAAAAATTGTTCCACAGGAAAACAAAATGCTCTGCTGTCGCTGTGGCTGCCTGCGAAAATTGGATTGTTCCATGACACCACAAACTGCTTTAAGGCATCCCCCAAGCATGTGTTTTAAATGGTGTTTACAGGCATATACCCATGTAATTCATTACAATGAGCAAAATTATACAGCAGCTACGCAAGTATAGGCATACTTTATGCTGTACGGCCATATGCTTACAAATACTGTATATCCGTGTGCATGAACCCTTAACCATTAACTCCAATGGTATTCTCCTTTATGTTCAGGTATTCCAAATATCAAACAGGATTCGCTGAACCCTTTGCAAACCAAACTCAGGCAGATTTGCTTATCCTTAGTAGAGACTTGTTTTTTTTAGCCTAAACCTTTAACATCATGCTAGCTTGACATTTGTGTCTGTCCTCTACACATTCCAATCAGCCCTTTCACTATTGACAAATACATGTATAAATCATTAATACTGCATTCACTTCTAAGCATCCTGGATGGGGAGCTGTACATAGAAGTGGTAAATGCAATAGAGGCTTCTGGCTGTTTATTGACATGCTGGCCATCAAGTCACTCCTGTGTGCTTAACTATGTAAGTACCATAGCCCATTTAGTCTTAAAATAACAGACATTTGAATTAGACACAGGTTCGCTGGCCTGATGATTTTTTTTAGTAAATCCTACCACAGTGTTGATGTCATTGATACATTGAGACTGATTTACTAAAGCAAAAAAACAGAAGCAGGGTTAGTTTGTGGGCATGCATATGTGCTCAGATCCCAACCATGACACCACCTGCTTGTTGTTTGCATGTTCTCCCTGTGCCTGCGTGGGTTTCCTCTGGGTAATTCGGTTTCCTCCCACACTCCAAAGACAAGCTGGTAGGTTAAATGGCACCTGTCTAAATTGCCCCTAGTATGTGTATGTATGAATGTGAGTCAGGGACCTTAGACTGTACACCCCTTGAGGGTTAGGGACTGATGTGAATGTACAATATATATGTAAAACGTATATGTAAATTGACGGCGCTATATAAGTACCTGAAATAAATAAATATATATACACCCAAACATTGATTGCAATCCCTGAACCTATCAAGATGATCATACACTGACGTGGTCCTAGTTTCACGTACATGTCAAACATCCATCTAAAGGTGCAGTTACTTTTTTTTCTGAAAAGATGCACAAATGCATTTCTGTTTTAACATTTTAGCTAAAATAAAAAAAAAAATTTTTTTTATATATATATACATAGTGTATATATATATATATATATATATATGTAATGTGATTAGCTCTTTAAGCAATAACAGAAGCATGGGAGAAGCAAAGCAGAAGGTCTAACCTGTACACTGTGCTATCAGAGCATATATATATATACTTTTATATATATATATATATATATATATATATATATATATATATGTGTGTGTGTGTGTGTGTGTGTATATATATATATATATATATGCATTTATCGTTAGAATCTCAATTTCATGCAGATGTGTAAGGAATCTTTTACACCAACATCAAGTATATGTAAACCCTAAGAATGAACTTCTCTTTATTTGCTCCCTTTGGGTATGCTAAATATACAATTGGAAGCATTTTTTTTATATTTGTTTGATAAGTGCAAATAAAAAAAAACAGTTGATCTTTAAGAAATTCAGAGATGGCTCGTGCACACTTCTTGTGTTATTTCAAAGAGTCTCCTACTTCTAATGCTGGACTACATGATGATTATCCTTTATGTTGTGGAGATGTGAGAGTAGGAGTGGTTGAGAAGTTTAGCAAAAGACTCTGGGCAGGGATGACACCACTCAACAGAACTGAGTGCATTTGTGGCTAATCAATAGGCATTTTTCAGCACTTGCTGGGTCTTAAAATAGAGAAAACATTCAGAAAGGTGCATGTAATACAGAGATTTACCGCATATGTGTTGTTTTTCTTTTTCTTTTTGCCTTGACCTACACTTTAAATGTCTCCTGATAAGTAAGGTCCACTGATGATAGTGTGCACCTAATACTGTTTCATTCCTACAGGATATGCACATTTTAAAATGATAATAGCTGTTAGATAAACCTAATTGGTAAAAGAAAATCATATTTGTATTTGAAATATACATTCCATAAGAAAGCAATCATGTTAGTTAATTTAGCATATATATGACCATTGTGAGCTCATAACAAATACTGTTGGAATATAATTGGGCTGTATGCACATGGTCAATGCCCTGACATTAGCTCATATCCTTTAGGAAATCAGTCCCACTGTGTGCCACATTTCACAGTAAAAAATACAGCTATATGCGCTCAATGGGCAGCACAGTGGCTTGGCAAGTCTGCCTTGCAGCACTAGGGTCCTTGATTTAAATTCCTAACCAGGTCTCTGCCCATATGGAGTTTACATATTCTCCCTGTGCCAGAGTGGAATTCTTCCCACACTCCAAAACAGACACGCATGTCGTTTATTATTATAATACAGGATTTATATAGCGCCAACAGTTTACTCAGTGCTTTACAATATAACGGGAGACAATACAGCAACAATACAGTTCAATACAAGAGGGTTAGGAGGGCCCTGTTCCTTAGAGCTTACAATCTAAGAGGGAGGATCTAGTGGCACAAAAGGTAATAACTGTGAGGGATGGACTGGTAGGAGGAGTAGAAGATTCTATTATTAGCTGAAGGCAGGATAGGCTTCCCTGAAGAGATAGGTTTTCATAAATCTCCTAAAAGTGAACAGAGTAGGCGATAGTCTGATAAATTGTGGTAGAGAGTTCCATTGGATGGGGGAGGTTCTGGAGAAGTGTTGGAGACGAGGATGGGAGGAGGAGAGAAGGGAGCTAGAGAGTAGAAGGTTGTGCGAGGAGCGGAGAGTACGGTTTGGGTGATATTTGGAGACCAGATCGATGATGTAATTTGGGGCAGAGTTATAAATGGTGTTATATGTTATTGTTAATGTTTTGAATTTTATTCGTTGGGCAAAGGGAAGCCAGTGGAGGGATTGGCAGAGAGGGATGGCAGATATGGAATGGTTAATAAGGTGGATGAGTCTGGCAGCAGCATTCATGATAGACTGAAGTGGGGAGAGAATGAGTTGCTTAGTAGTTTCAGAGGTTAGGAACGGGCGTATCTTGGAGATGTTGCGGTGGTGAAGTCTACAGGATTTGGACAGTGATTGGATTTGGGGCTGAAAGGACAGATGGGAGTCTAGAATTACACCTAGTACCCTGACATGAGGGGAGGGACTGATGGTTGTGTTATTGATCTTGATGGAGAAGTCAGGGGAGGGGGCACAGGCTGGAGGGAATAGTATGAGCTTAGTTTTAGAAAGATTGAGTTTGAGGAAGTGGAATGATATCCGTGCCGATATGTCACTTAGTAGGTTAGTAATGCAAGAGGAGACTGAAGGGGTGAGGTGAGGAGCAGAAAGATAGATTTATGTGTCATAAGCATAGAGATGGTACGTAAAGCCGTGGGAGTTTATCAAGTGACCAAGGGAAGAGGTTTAGATGGAGAAGAGAAGGGGTCCAAGGACAGAACCTTGAGGTACCCCTACAGAAATCGGGAGTGGAGAGGAGGAGCCAAAGTTTTAGGTAATGCTGAAGGAGCACTGCGATAGGTAGGAGGAGAACCAGGAAAGAGCAGAGTCTCGAAGGCCAAGAGAGTGGAGTTTTTTGAGGAGGGGATGGTCAAAAGTATCAAAAGCTGCAGAGAGGTCAAGTAGTAAGAGTATGGAGTAGTGGCCATTGGTTTTAGCAGTTAGTAAATCCTTAGTGAGTTTTAGTAGGGCAGTTTCAGTGGAGTGGAGTGAGCGAAAGCCAGACTGTAAAGGGTCAAGAAGGTTGTTGTCAGTGAGGTAGGAGCTCAGGTGATTGTAGACTAAGCACTCTAAGAGTTTAGGGGTAAACGGAGCAGGGGGATGGGTCTTAGGTTGTTCAGGTTGGTGGGGTCCAGTGAGGGCTTTTTAAGCATGGGAGTGATGTGTGCATGCTTTAGAGGGGAGGGGAAGGCACCATTAGAGAGGGAGAGATCGAAGATGTGAGTGAGGGAGCATAGGATGGAAGAAGAGGGTGACAGTAGTAGTTGTGAGGGGACAGGATCCAGGGGGCAGGTAGTGAGATGGGCTTCTGAGAAAACTTTAGTGACCTTTTCGGTAGTAGCAAGATCAAAAAAAGGAAGTGTTGAGGGAGGTTTAGTATAAGGTATGCTAAGTGGGATAGATGTCTGTGCAGTGGAAATGCCCCTTTGAATTGCATCAATCTTGTTTTTTAAATGATTTGCAATCTCGTAAGCAGTGAGTGAGTTGCTGGGTGGAGGTGGAGAAAGTAGAGAGTTAAAAGTAGAGAAGAGATGATGAGGACTAGATGACAAGCTATTGATGAGAGTGACAAAGTAGGTTCCTGTGTAAATTGTCCCTACTATGTGTGCATGTGTATGTAGTCATGTGTCATAGGGACCTTCTATTGTAAGCTCCTTGAGGGCAGGGACTGATTTGAATGTACAATATATAAAGTTCTATATAAATTGTAATAAAAAAAATAAAATGGGCAATTATAGAAGGTGTCAAATGCTCCATTCATCTATGAATGTCTTACTCTGTGTGAAAGGATCATTGAGCTCACTGGTGTACTCAAAGTGTATGTGTAACCAATTTTTTTTTGTTTGTTTTGGGTAGCTTTGGGAAGGATTATAACCCCTGTCAAGCTTTTATTGCTGTCTATGGGAGATTCATCTTCAGTTTTGTCCTGATGTCACTCACCAAGACTTAAGGAAATCTAAAATGTAAAAATGTCACCAAGACAAGAAATACACATAAATCTTCCAACAGGGACGCCTGCTTTAGTCTAAGAGAGGCATTCACTTCATCCCCACTTTGCAGAGAATTTCTCTCACTTCCTTCTGCATCTCTGAGACAGGAAGTGAAGGGAATTCTCCTGAACAGGAGACAGGTTTGGCTAGGTGAATGCTCAGTTTGAAAAGTGTATGTTCACTTTGGATACCAAATTCCCTTATTCACCAAACTCAGTGAACATTTGTTTTGCTTGGAGAAATTTTTCTTTTAAATCAACTCAAATGTATGTCAATTATAACTTTGGTATAGTAGTCTAAAGTAATAAAGAAGGAGAAGACTCTGGCATGTGATTTGGGGTTCTTAATGTTACCAACTATTGCAGCAATTTATTAAGCATGTTTTATGGCCAAATTACTAAAAGAAGGAAAATGCATGTGGTGCTCACAGCAACCAACCATTATGTTTTATTTACTAAACAATTTCTTAGATTGTAAGCTCTAATGAGCAGGACCCTCTGTTTCCTCTTGTATCAAATTGTATTGTAACTGTAATGTATGCCTTCATTTTGTACAGCGCTGTGCAAACTGTTGGCGCTACATAAATCCTGTTTAATATTATAATAATAATTTTCTAACCAACATTGGAAATGTTTTACAAGGAAAACCCAAGATCATTATTCTTTCTACCTGCAATATACCAGGATAGGAGTCATTCATGCACTGGACTTGCAAACTCATCAAAATCAAGCTCTGGGGAACTTTACCCATAAATTGTCTGTTTTCAATTAATACAACTACTAAGTTGACCTCCTAGAAGACCACTAAAAATGCTTTAAAGGAATGCTGCTAACCTTTTAGCATTACAGTAAGTGTAACCCTGAGTTGGCAATTATCCTATGTCCATATGGATCAATTGCCTTCTATTATCCAGGAACTGTTACAACAGGAAACATCATTCCAGTCATCTGGCCATACACTGGTAGATTTTTGTGCAAACGTTGGTATGAAAAATCTCGTTAGTACATTCTATTACACCTACAGAGACTTGACGAATGCTGTGCAGAAGTACTGTACTTCAAAATTTAATTTGCTTTTGTCATTATATTTTGAAATTAATTGAATTTCCCAAATGAAAACACATACACTGTTAGGCTGGCCATACAATATACAATTTTCTTGTACAAGTTTCCAAAACCATATAATATGAGGTCAAACTTAAACACTTTCAATTTGTATGTAGTCAGGCAGGCCCTTGCACTACATAGTTGAAGGGAAATCAAAAGGAAATTGAATAAGAAAATGGTATAATGTATGGCCAGCTTTAGAAATACAAAAAGACAAAGCAAGAGTGCACCGGCCTAGCGCATTAAAAAGTTTTATTGTTGTATAGATAAAAACATACTCACAAACATGTGATGACAATTCGCATACCAAATGACGGCCACTTGGAACAGTGACCAGTGGGGGCCAATGGACCCCGACATCTAGATAAGAACCATCCTAGGGCCAAATACAGCTGATGTGTTTCGAGAGCGACCCTCTTCCTCGGAGCCATCACCTTTAGAAATGTGTTCATTTCAGAAAAATTTTCCAACATGCTCCTTTGAATTTTCCTGTCACCAAGTCAAAAAGGAACATCAGTTTGACCCCACTAACTATTAGAAAATCAAAATGTTACTGATGTATGGCCCACTTTAAATTGCAAGTGTATAGCCAAAACTTGTCTTCTTAGTATTGGCTAGAATAGACGAAGGGTTGGGAAGAGTTAAGTCCTCTGTCAGTTTATTTTCTTCTGTCTGCGTTCCATTCAGAAGATTTTGCTTCACTTCCTGTCCTGAGAGAAGTGAGAGGAAATCTTCCCAAGTGAACTGTTGTCACTTGAACAAGTGCCGCCATTAGATGATTTACTCTCACCTACTGTCCTGGTGACAACTAGAAAAATGTGAGTGATAATGGTCACCAGGACAAATAGACAATTAATACCTCTTAAGCTCACCACACCATGTTAGGGCGGCCATACATAAATCAAAATTGAGCTGGTTCAGCAGGGACCGGACACATTTCGATCCATTGGCAGGCTGGTTGTATCAAAGTTAATCTACTGATCAACCTCTGTACAACCGGCCTGTATGGTTCTACCAATATAACCAGCAGCACTGATCAGTGTATTCTGATGATGGAGAGATCTTCCCGCCGTCAGAACACAGTAGATGAGCAGGAAGGATTCCCTCATCCACAATAGTGTATGGATGGGGGAATCGGGTCTTTTTTTTTTTTTCATTCAACCCCCTGGTTGAATGAAAAAAAAAATGAATGTATGGCCTGCCTTACAATCTGATTGTACAATTTACTGTAGATCTGCCACTAACTATGTAGGGCATGGGACTGCTTGAATGAACACAAACTGATTGGATAGTTTAGGAAAATCCAAAGTTGTGGTAAATCCAAAGTTGATTGTACAATGGTTGTATGGTCAGATTGCAATGTGTATGATAGCCCTAACAGGGATACAGACAGCAATAAAAACTTCATAAGGGGTTTTAACCCTTCCCTTCTCCATTCAAACCCCCCTTCTCCAAAAAAAAAAAATGTGGTTAGGCATACAATAAGGACCCATTTACATTTGTGTTGTGCATTATTGCAGGAGCACTTGTTATGTCATGCATTAAGGTAGGAAATCATTGAAATCAATGAGTTTCCATTGCAAAAAAGAAAATCGCACAACTTTTACATGTCACCAATTTTTTTGCTGCAATGCACCACAACACACTATAATGTGTTTCCATGCATTGCACTTAGTGCACTGGGGTGCTATTCAAAATGAAAGACACTGCAATGTGTCAATGTGAGATAATGGGGCACAATTACTCCCTAGATCTTGCAACTTCAAAGTGCATTGCTGTCCATACACAGGGCAATTCTGTTTCATCCAGTATCCTTCCAGATACAAGCATTTCCTAGCTAAAGCAACCAAGCAATAAAAAAATGAAAATCAAGTAGCACTGAGGTGGTTTCCAATGAAATTCACCTAACTTTTAGTAACTGAAAATGAGAAAACAATTGAAACTGAAAAGTGATTTGAAAGCCACCAGTTTGCCACAAACATGCTGTGGCTATGGGCAGAGTAGAGGTAAGCAGTGACTTAAAGGGAAAACAGATGATAGATAGATAGATAGATAGATAGATAGATAGATAGATAGATAGATAGATAGATAGATGGATAAATGGATGGATGGATGGATGGATGGATGGATGGATGGATGGATAGATAGATAGATAGATAGATAGATAGATAGATAGATAGATAGATAGATAGATAGATAGATAGATAATTAATTAGATAGGTGCAGAGTGTTGCATTAAATAATTTGTGTAATAAAACTGAAGCAAGGGAAACAAAAAGAAAAAAAGAAAAGTAGAGTTGTTGCCAGAATAAACTAATAAGGTTCACTGCATACTTTCTGGAAACAAATTTATTTTGCTTGATCTCTATGAGCAATGCTTCTACTTTTGATTGCCTTTTTTGTTTGCTTTCACATTTTATTTAGGTTTTTGGGGGGTTATGTGCTTTTTTTCTTAGCTTTTTTTTACCAGTTCTACGAATTTGTTGTTGTATTGAGTAGATAAGTGCTGATACAGCTAATCATTTCACATGAAGATGTCCTGCTGTTGCTTTCATTTGTGTGACCCGGATCATATGTGGTTGGATTCTCAGTATATAGAGCTGCCTAGCTCAGCACTGCCAGGATCCTTGTGTGGGTGTTATTGTGAGCCCCAGGACTGTTGGAGCAGCAAAGACGAATCATGGAATCTCAGCCACATGGAGACAGTCTCTGGCCTTCTGTTCCTCTTAGGGAAATTGAGTTAGCTGGGAGCTACAATTTCATCTGGGCTTTGGAATTGTAATTTGCCATTAGCACTGATGGCAGCCTAAATTAGAAGCAAAACAGAATTTGTTTTTTGGTTGTTGTTTTTTTTAACAAATAATAATCTATGTTTTCTTTAAAGCTGAGAATAAAACAAACACACCTTAAAAATATATCACGAGATCATATGCCTCCTCTATTGATGCAGCAACCAGGGAACTACATTCACCCATAGGTAGTATATTGCAGGTGACAAAGTTTTTTTTTTGCACTTATATCAAATATGCAAAATAATAATAATGAACGTTGTAGTAGTAATAATGATTATAATATAATGATGATAATGCATTGACTAAATGCATTTACTGGTCTATATATACACGTGTGTGAAGAAAGGGAGTATAAAATATGTGTATGTCTATATGTATCTCTGTTATATTGGTGAAAATAAAACCCTGAGATACGAGGCAATTATGTTACTGTTATTAAGAAAGTTATAATTATTATAACAAATAATAATTACATATTTACAAAAATATCCATAATATATTTGATATATCTATCTATCTATCTATCTATCTATCTATCTATGTGTATATATACTTTTGCACACCTGTCTCTAAAGATTTATAGATCTTCCATCCTCTCATAAATTCTACTCTGCTATTTTCTTATCAGTGATTTCAACAGCATTAATAAACTCACTAGGTCAGAAAATAATCGTCTCAACAATTTGATACATTTCAATGTATAATCGCTTCATTGTGACATATTTACAAAACAAAAAGTATCTAAAAACTGTGAGAGCTACATAGTAACAAATGATCTCCTGCAGCATACAGCAGCCCATCCGAGGACGATCCAGAAGCAGCTCTGACCGATCAGCTTGTAAAATCATTCCACTTCTCAGAAGATGTTTCTTAGAAAATCGTGTAAAATAAAAAATCAGGGATAGAAGGCTTGGGGAAGTCAAACCTGAGATCCGGAATATTGAAGTTTATCAGGAAACACTGCAGGAACAGATCAAGCAAGATTGTACCAAAGCTGAATACTAACTTAACATGAAAAGGGCTTTAGGGGGCCATGTGAACTGTCCCTGTCTAGATGATTAATGGGGGTGAATTAGGGGTGAAATCCAACCCCTAGCAAGAAAAAAACACACACAACCAAACACACTAACTTACAAAATCCATTTTTTTTTTTTGCCTTTAAGGTAACTTTTATAAACTTGCTTTAAAAAAATGTCACCGACAATAATCATGCGCGTAGGTTTTAATTCTCTTTATTTATCAAACGGTTAATTCCAAAGCTACTAAAAATACAGACAAACTGAGACAGATCGCTCTGAAAGACAGAACAAATTTTACTTAAACGAAAAAAAAAAATCTAAAATCCGTCTTTAATTCCCTAAAAATAAATTAAACAAATACACTTGACAAGTATAAAATAAACTAACAAAAATAGAAAAAAATATTTAAACAGGAGTAACGCCAACGCATATAAATATAGGTTTCCCTTTTTTTGTTTCTACTAAAAAAGATTGAGAAATTACAAAACCTGGATTTACATAAATACAGAATAAAATAGAACTAAATTTCGGGATGGGCTGTGAAAGAACGAATTGGGTAGTCTTCCAAAGACTGACTTTTTTTGTGGGATTTCACATTCCCTGGTAGTTATGTCCAGGCTTAAGAGTTTCTACTATAGGGGAGGTAAGGGAGAGTTTAGACTAATTGGTTGCTTATGTGGCATTGTCTGCACTCCATGCATAGTCCCTGTATTGTGCATAGCTTAGTAAATACATATGAGATGTAGGAAGCTGAGGCATGTTGGTGGGTTTACATGTATAGTTTTTTTTCCCTACTTAATGACATAATGGGCCAGAATAAATTGCCCTTATGTTTCAAAGAGTAGAGCATTCTACAGATGTGTCAGCACAGGAGGCTCCTGGGAACACCCCTGAGGCACAGGATGAATGTTTAAGTCTGTGTAGGTGGGATGAGGGTCACAGGGACCAAGATGGTGTTTGCTGGGTGTCTGTGCTGCACAGCTGTAGTCCATGTTATCTGATGAAGGATGGGGCAGATTGAACATGGAACAGTTTCCAGGCACATTTTCCAGGTAACTCCCTCCAAGGTAGCTCTGGCTTCCCTGCAGACCAGGGCTATCATAGCCTATATCCCCATGCAGAGAAGGGTGGTCGTACTCAGAGGCTAAAGACTGGGTCCCATATCGTTTCTGGGCTGGAGGGTTGTCAAAGAGAGGTGCTGAGTAAGCAGTTAAACCATACATGTTCCCAGGGCTCTTATTAAACTCATTAGGCATGGGCACGTCATAGCCATTTTCGTCCTCTAGGGGGAGCCCGCTGGAGTAAGGGACCAATGATGGACTTCTGCTGGGGGACTGCCCCCCAGGAGACAAAGCTCCTCCTTTCCCTTTGTGGTCCTTCTTGTACTTCATCCTCCTGTTCTGGAACCAGATCTTGATTTGCCTCTCTGACAGGTTCAGTAGTTTGGCCATCTCCAGCCTCCTAGGGCGGCACAGATAGCGATTAAAATGGAATTCTTTCTCCAGTTCTACCAGCTGGGAGTTGGTGTAGGCTGTCCTGGCCCTCTTGGATGCAGAGCTAAGAAAACTATTGTCCAATGAGCTCTCATCCTCTGAAATACAAATGGGTAGATTACAATTAGTAAACAAAAGTCAAAAACTCCAAACACATGCTGATAGATTAATTGGATCCTGTCTAAATTGGCCCTAGTATTTGTATGTATGAATGTAAGTTAGGGACTGTAGATTGTATGCTCCTTCAGGGCGGGGACTGATGTGAATGTACAATACATAGATGCAGGGGCGGACTGACAACTCATGGGGCCCCCGGGGCAATAGGGGATCATGGGGCCCCTGTGTCCTTGCCCAACTCAAAAAAGCCTATGAAAAAGGTACCAGGGGCATCTCATGGGGCCCCCTACTGACCCCGGGCCCTCGGGCAGTGCCCGAGTGTCCAAATGGTCAGTCCGCCCCTGCATAGATGTAAAGTGCTGCATAAATTGATGGCGCTATATAGGTACCTGTAATAAAATAAATAAATAAAACTATAGTTGTAAAAGCATATAACTCCACAGTCCAAAATCTACAAATCTTGATGTGCAAGCTGTAAAGCTGGCCATACACTATACAATCTCCTTTAGATCTACCAACAACTCCAAGGGTCTGTGCAAGAGGATAGAAATGGATTGGATTGTATAGGTTTGTATTTATATTGCATAGGTTTGGTAAAAGTAAATGAGATTGTACATGGATTGTACAGTCAGGATGTGATGTATATAGCCACCCTTATTAGGCCTGAAGCACAGGGGCAGAAAAATGCTGCTTTGTGTTTTGCGTTTTTTTGTTTTTTTTTTAATGCCTCTGACCGTAGCTGTAGGTTATCTAGTGTGCATATGCACATTGGAGGAGATTTACTAAAACTGGAGCACTCAGAATCTGGTGCAGCTGTGCATGGCAGCCAATCAGCTTCTAACTTCAGCTTGCTCATTTAAGCTTTGATCATAAAACCTGGAAGCTGATTGGTTTCTATGCACACCTGCACCAGATTTTGCACCCTCCAATTTTAGTAAATAACTCCTATTGTGTCATTACAGGTGTGTTCAGCAGCGTAAATAAATGCTCCAAACCTGCATTCAGAGAGAAGTATTTTAGTGTCATTTACACCTGTTTGCACCTTCTACACATGTATGTCAATTTATTCCAGTGGTTAGAGAAAATAACTATTCTAGCCAATAGAATGAGCTTATGCCTGTGCTTCTAATTACCATATGCATGTGCGCATAAACGGGCGCACATAAGTATCCATGCACAATATTTTATGCTAGAAGTGTTTTTCAGGCTTCAGCGTTTAGAAGCAGAAAAAAAATGTTTTTGTAGAGTTTATAGGAGTGTTTTTCTGGCAGAAAAAGACACTGAACGCTACTAAATGTTACTAAAATGCTCCTAACAGCTTTTTGTGAGCGTTTTTGAAAATGCTCCTACATGCATGAAATTAGAGGCATTTTTATGCAAACTTCTAGCAAAGTATAAATTCATACACCCATGTACAAGTAGCCTAAGCTGGCCATACACCATACAATCATACTGTACATTCTCTGTACAATCTCCTTAAACCAAAGTTATGTAACATAAAGGCACACCTAAACAATCCATTCAATTTGTATCCAATCAGGCAAGCACTGCATAGTTGATGGAAGATCTAAAGGTGACTGCCCAATCAAATTGTATAGTGTATGGCCAGCTTAATGTTTCGATTTTGATGGAAGATCTAAAGGTGACTGCCCAATCAAATTGTATAGTGTATGGCCAGCTTAATGTTTCGATTAAGGATTAAATCGTTTGATATAATCATTATTTTCAAGAATTCCCTATTTTATAATTCAGAAAATGATCACATTGAACAGAAAGTTTAAGTACCCAACAATTGATTTTGAATAAAAAAATCAACCATCAGTCCTGGTTAAAAACAGATAAATTCCACCAAATTGATCTTTTCTGAGCTGAATTATTTTCGTAATGATAGACCGTTAGAAATGCTCTGCTCTATGATCAGTCAATCATTTGTCGTTATGTGTACGGTTAATAAAAAAAATAAGTCTACATATTGGGGCACATTTATTACAGGAGAGACTCATATCCTGGCATGTGTTGACCTGATTAGAGGCAAACGAACTAGAAAACAGAATGTTCTCCGAGTGAAAATCGCCCAATAAATCGGCCTGTGTGTAGACAGACCTTCCTACATGACGTTGGTACGAGCTGGATTTGGGCGGAAGCTATTGATCTCTGTTATCTCTACTATGATCACATCGGTAAGGTTACTTTTGGGGGGTCATACAGAAAATATAATCATGTTTTTATACAGAACCGTCCATTTCTATCACGCAAATTAAATCTGACATTTTATTATTTGTTTGTTTCACTATTTGTTATATATACCTCTTTTATATCTAATACTTTTCAACTTTCTTTTTCCCCGACCCCACATGTGCTGTGATGACAGTGACAGTGAACTTCTATGAGCCCCAGAGGGACATCGTAGAGATCAGAAACATAGTTTATCCTTTGCATCAGTAATAAATGAAGCCTGGGGTAGCGAAGGGTAACCTTGCTGTTCTGAATCATAGGCAGACACTTGTTTTGCTGAAAGGGTCAGAGTCTGTCACAGAGCACATTATACTGTGAAAGTTTCAGGCTGCAAAGTCCAATGATCTTAAGGCAACTCTTGCTATTTATTAGATATTTTCATAAAGTAGATAGTGTTGGCGAATATATGTACACGCTTTATGTATAAAAAGTGTGCTCTAATGATATCTTCAACTAACTACCAATCAGCTTCCATCTGCCATTTCTATAGTCTAGAGTTCAATATAAAGCAAAGATTCTAATTGGTTGCTGGGCATCTAAAACTTTTCCTGTTGGAGGATTTTCCCTTTATCAACTACACAGATGAGAAGAATAAGACATATACATATTTATTGTATAGATTAACACACACACACATTATAATGTTAATTCTCCCCCCCATGCTTTTTGCTGTAGTTTGCAATCAACAGAGATCATGATCAAGTAGATGCACTTTAGATTGGTGATACATTTTAGGAATATTCACTGAACGCCAAATCCTTTTCATCTCCTCTGAAGTTCTACCTTATGTGACCCTCAGTCACTCTAAGAAATTTCGTTGAGTTGTGTTAGTTACAGTGTTTGCAAAGTCAACCCCATTGCACATAACACAGGTAGACATATAGGAGGAAGAGGATGATGGATGGGGGCTCAGTGCACATATCACAGGTAGATGTATGGGAGGAGGTGGAGGGTGGATGGGGGCTCAGTGCACATATCACAGGTAGATATATAGGAGGAAGAGGAGGGGTGGGTGGGGGCTCAGTGCACATATTACAGGTACACATATAAGAGGAAGAGGAGGGGTGGGGGCTCAGTCCACATAGCACAGGTATGTATAGGAGGAAGTGTAGTGCTACCATCCCCTCCCTCCTAGATTGTAAGCTCGAAAGAGCAGGGCCCTCAATCCCCTCATGTTTTGCATTGTATTGGTATTGTTCTGTCACATGTTCTGTCCCCCTTTGTAATGTACAGCGCTGAGCGAACTATTGGCGCTTTATAAATACTGTATAATAATAATAATAGGGTGGATGGAGGCTCAGTGCACATATCAAAGTTAGATATATAGGAGGAAGAGGAGGGGTGGGTGGGGACTCAGTACACATATTACAGGTACACATATAATAGGAAGAGGAGGGGTGGGTGGGGGCTCAGTGCACATAGCACAGGTAGATGTATAGGAGGAAGAGGAGGGATGGATGAGGGCTCAGTGCAGATATCAAAGGTAGATAGAAAGGAGGAAGAGGAGAATGGATGGGGGTTTAGTGCACATAGCACAGGTAGATGTATAGGAGGAAGAGGAGGAATGGGTGGGGGCTTAGTGCACATAGCACAGGTAGACATATAGGAGGAAGAGGAGGGGGGAAAGGGGCTCAGTGCATACAGAACAGGCAGATGTATAGGAGGAAGAGGAGAATGGATGGGGGTTTAGTGCATATAGGACAGGCAGACATATAGGAGGAAGAGGGGGGGGACTTTGGGCTCAATACACATATCACAGGTAAACATACAGGAGTAAGAGGAAGGATGGGTGGGGGCTCAGTGCACATAGAACAGGTAGATGTATAGGAGAAGGAGGAGGGATTTAGTGCACATAGCACAAGTAGACATATAGGAGGAAGAGGAGGGATCAATGAGGGCTCAGTGCACATAGCACAGGTAGACATATAGGAGGAATAGAAGGGATGTTTGGGGGCTCAGTGCACATTTTACAGGTAGACATATAGATGGAAGAGGAGGAGAGATGAGGAGGAGAGAACAGATATAGATGGAGGAGAGGTAGACATATAGAGAGGAAGAGGAGGGGTGGGTGGGGGCTCAGTGCACATTTCACAGGTAGACATATAGGAGGAAGAGGAGTAGAGATGGGGGCTCAATGCACATTTCACAGGTAGACATATAGGAGGAAGAGGAGTAGAGATGGGGGCTCAATGCACATTTCACAGGTAGACATATAGGAGGAAGAGGATTATGGATGGGGGCTCAGTGCACATAGCACAGGTAGACATATAGGAGGAAGAGGAGGGGTGGGTGGGGGCTCCGTGCACATAGCACAGGTAGACATATAGGAGGAAGAGGAAAAGAGATAGGGGCTTAGTGCACATATCACAGGAAAACATATAGGAGGAAGATGAAGGATGGGTGGGGGCTCAGTGCACATATCACAGGTAGATGTATAGGATGAAGAGGAGAGTTGGGTGGGGGCTTAGTGCACATAGCACAGGTATGTATAGGAGGAAGAGGAGGGGTGAATGGGGGCTCAGTGCACATAGCATAGGTAAACATATAGGAGGAAGAGGAGAGTTGGGTGGGGGCTCAGTGCACATAACACAGGTAGATGTATAGGATGAAGAGGAGGGTTGGGTGGGGGCTCAGCGCACATAGAACAGGTAGATGTATAGGATGAAGAAGAGGGTTGGGCGGGGGCTCAGCGCACATAGCACAGGTATGTATAGGAGGAAGAGGAGGGGTGGATGGTGGCTCAGTACACATAGCAAAGGTAAACAAATAGGAGGAAGGGGAGGGGTGGATGGGGGCTCAGTGCATATAGCACAGGTAGATGTATAGGAGGAAGAGGAGGGGTGGGTGGGGGCTTAGTGCACATAGCACAGGTAGACATATAGGATGGAGAGGAGGGGTGGGTGGGGGCTCACTACACATAGCACAGGTATGTATAGGAGGAAGAAGAGGATGGATGGAGGCTCAGTGCACATAATACAGACATATAGAATGAAGAGGAGGTGGGGGCTCAGTGCACATAGCACAGGTAGACATATCGGATGAAGAGGAGGGGTGGGGGGTTCAGTGCACATAGCACAGGTAGATATATAGGAGGAAGAGGAGGGGTGGGTGGGGGCTCAGTGCATATAGCACAGGTAGACATATAGGAGGACGAGGAGGGGTGGGTGGGGGCTCAGAGCTTATAGCACAGGTAGACATATCGGATGAAGAGGAGGGGTGGGGGGTTCAGTGCACATAGCACAGGTAGACATATAGGATAAAGAGGAGGGGTGGGTGGGGGCTCAGTGCACATAGCACAGGTATGTATAGGAGGAAGAAGAGGATGGATGGGGGCTCAGTGCACATAATACAGATAGACATATAGAATGAAGAGGAGGGGGGGGTGGGGGCTCAGTGCACATAGTACAGATAGACATATAGAATGAAGAGGAGGGGTGGGTGGTGGGGGCTCAGTGCACATAGCACAGGCAGACATATAGAATGAAGAGGAGGGGTGGGTGGGGGCTCAGTGCACATAGCACAGGTAGACATATAGGAGGAAGAGGAGAGGTGGGTGGGGGCTCAGTGCATATAGCACAGGTAGACATATACGAGGAAGAAGAGGATGGGTGGGGGCTCAGTGCACATAGTACAGATAGACATATAGAATGAAGAGGAGGGGTGGGTGCTCAGTGCACATAGCACAGGTAGATATATAGGAGGAAGAGAAGGGGTGGGTGGGGGCTCAGTGCATATAGCACAGGTAGACATATAGGAGGAAGAAGAGGATGGATTGGGGCTCAGTGCACATAGCACAGGTAGACATATAGGAGGAAGAGGAGGGGTGCGTGGGGGCTCAGTGCATATTGCACAGGTAGACATATAGGAGGAAGAGGAGGGGTGGGTGGGGGCTCAGAGCATATAGCACAGGTAGACATATAGGATGAAGAAGAGGGGTGTGTGGGGGCTCAGTGCACATAGCACAGGTATGTATAGGAGGAAGAAGAGGATGGATGGGGGCTCAGTGCACATAGTACAGATAGACATATAGAATGAAGAGGAGGGGTGGGTGGGGGCTCAGTGCATATAGCACAGGTAGACATATAGGAGGAAGAAGAGGATGGATTGGGGCTCAGTGCACATAGCACAGGTATGTATAGGAGGAAGAAGAGGATGGATGGGGGCTCAGTGCACATAGCACAGGTAGACATATAGGAGGAAGAGGAGGGGTGGGTGGGGGCTCCATGCACATAGCACAGGTAGACATATAGGAGGTAGAGGAGGGGTGGGTGGGGGCTCAGTGGATATTGCACAGGTAGACATATAGGAGGAAGAAGAGGAAGGATGGGGGCTCAGTGCACATAGCACAGGTATGTATAGGAGGAAGAAGAGGATGGATATGGGCTCAGTGCACATAGCACAGGTAGACATACAGGAGGAAGAGGAGGGGTGGGTGGGGGCTCAGTGCACATAGCACAGGTATGTATAGGAGGAAGAAGAGGATGGATGGGGGCTCAGTGCACATAGCACATGTATGTGTAGAAGGAAGAAGAGGATGGATGGGGGCTCAGTGCACATAGCACAGGTAGACATACAGGAGGAAGAGGAAGGATGGGTCATTTACCTGCTGGGGGAGGGGCTTGCTTCTTCTGCTTGGAGTTATGTCGGGTCTCTTTCATCCAGGGAAAGATCTGTTTGGGTAAGTTGTTGCTCTTGCTGCTTTTCTTAGTGCCAGTGACATCATCAGGCTCTGGTCCATTGCTCGCCTTGGATGGGCAGCTCTGGGTGGTCGCAGATTTTGGGGCAGGGGAAGTTGAGTTTGGTGACTTTGGCTGCTGTGCTTGTTCTGGGGCATCGGGCAAGTGAAAGTTAATGCTCTTAATAGAGAGCTCGTCTTTATTGCTGCTGGAACTAGAGGTGGTTTCTGGCTGAAGGCAGTAAGGAGATTCATATTCATTTTCGGTGGCATAGGTTGGGCGACCAGAGTAGCTCATGCCATTGCTCTCTTGGAAGCCACAGCCTGCGAAGGGACCTGAGTTGTCGTAGTAAAGTGATTTTTGCATCTTGTCTGCTGCCTTTAGTTCTCTTTGCAAAAGAAGATGTGACACTGACCGATTGGTGATCAGATTATCAGTGATCACCCCCAAGTGACCCTGAGCCAGGCTTATCAAACACCAAACAGATAAAAAAGAGCCATCCTAGCTGTGGATCCAAGCCATCTTGTCTTCCTTCAGCCCAAAATACTCTGCAACGAGGCCTCAGACCTGCTGACACACAGACAAAAAAGTCAGAAAAAGAGCAAATAGAAAAAACAAATGTAAGATTAGGGGCAAAAAAAGCCAGAAGAACCACCTTCTGACGTCACGTGACGGTACACCTACACCTAGATTTTGGATACATTTTCCCTGAGACTCTTTTATAACAAAGAAGCTTTGGACATGAAGAGTTTTTTTTACTTGATCCTCTGTGGTAGGTCCTACATATCTTTCTGCTGTACAGTCTGAGAGCTGCCTCTTGAAATCCTTCCTGGGTGGGGAGAGAGAGGAAGGGAAACAGAAAGAGGGAATGGGACTTTCCTAAAATGTATGTATTACTTTTTAATGTCTTTTCTACAAATCTTAGCTGGAATCCCTACCTGCATACTCCCTATATAGGACACCATAAAGGAGCATTGCTAGTTTTAACTATTTAAATCCACTGAATCAATCAATGAAAAAAGTAATTATTTTTACCTAAAAAAGTATTTTCTATTAAATTGTAACAGCCTAAAAAAACACCTAACATTTACAAAACATGGTCGGGTGCTTTGAGAAAAGAACGCACATATTAGTACTTCATATTATGTTTGGGGATCTTTTTTTTTTTTTTTGCTGTTTCAAAAATCGTGGAATTCCACAGAGAATCAAACAAAGACTGCGTGGTGATAATTAACATACAAAGAATATACAGCTGAAACAAAGGCTTCCAGCAGAAATATTTCCCATTAAAAAAGAAGAAACACAAAATAACTTTTTATCCATCAACAAAATATAACATCACAAGTATGTTGTAACCAGCAGTAAATATTTTATGTTTATGAAGCCTGATGTTTGGATAATAAACGGATAACAGATTATATAGAACCTTAGACGAAAGGGAATGTTGCAGATTTTTAAAGTTTGAAAACTTTTCTCAACAAAAGTTGCCCAACTTAGAACAACACTCTTCTTATATATTATAATATATAATAACAAATTTTATATATTACCAGAATAACCCAAATAACAAAATGTATTGTTTCTGTCTTTATGATTTTTATTTTTTGCATTCTCACTAGTGTTCTCATTTTACATTATGGATGTAGTCCCCCATAGCAGCAAGTAAAATGTCTTTTTTTTTCTTTTTTTTTTTACTGAGCACAGGGAAACTTCAAGAGCCTATGAAGTCCATATGAAATAAGATGAGTAATATATATAATTACTTATAAAGTTTATTCCATCACTGCCATGTCTGCAAAACCCACTTTTCTAAAAAGTCGGAATGATAGTTCTTGTGTGAACTGTGCTCTGTCCGGCGCTTTGTACAACCTATATCTCAGCATTGTTGTATAAACTGTAAAATGACAGATGAAATCCATGACAGCTGGATTTATGCACTGGAAGTGCCGTAGGAAGTTATAAAAATGATTAACAGTAATGAGATGACGGCTTATATCTGGGAGACTATACTTTAATGTTGCTTGTGTGTTTTCCACGTGACTGCCTTCAGAAAGGTTAACCTCCTGCTTATGGTATAAACACTACAGGTTTTACCTGGAATGATGGATGGACTTAGGAAAAAGGTGAACAATAGTTATCATTTGATCTGGCTTTTCCAGCAACCCTTTCCCAGGCAAAGCACAGATCACTTCACTACACAAATCAAAAAAAAGGCCAACAACACTAGCTGGTCACCAATGCATGACAAGTTTAGGGAAAAGCCTTGAAAACAAATGTAAAAAAATATATTTATAACATAAAAAATTATTTATTTATTTATTTATAATTGTTGTTGTTGCTAATATTATTATTACTATTATATTGTTTTTGTTATTATACCGTGAAAACAAGAACATCCCCTTTGATAAGTCCTTGCCCTGGGTCCTTATAAATGATTTATCTGTCAGTATATCTTGTTTCTTTACAGCAACCACTCTCACTATCTTATTCCATATGTTTATTACTATCAAAGTACAGTTTTTGGCATTTTTAAGTGCCAGTTTTCACCAAAGTTCCTGCAAGCCATGAATATATTTGGGGGTCCTAACTCTTTTATTTCCCATGACTATCCCCATTTCTCTAAAATGTTGTGTCAGCTCTGGAGGTGAATTGTGTGTGTGGTTCCCCCATTCCCAGGTGTTCCCATACTCAGTGTCAGGACAGGATACATGGAGTTTGTCTCCAGTGGGGAAGAGGGTGTCTCCCTGCACAGTAAAGGGGCCTCTCTGTGTAAACCCAGGGACTCAGCTGCATGCACATTCCCTTCATATTTACCGTTCAAACTTTCTCTAACATTTCCAACTGTTTACAGAGGACTCAGGAATTTGACTCACATGGAGCCAAGAGCAATAATAACACAAAGTGTTCCACTTGGCAGACTTCCTCCAGCCAGATCCCCAGTCCCTGGCAGGACTTGTGCTGTACATGGGCTTGTTTACCATGGAGTCCTCAGCACCCCCCAGAACTTGAGTCTTTGTTCCCAACAGGTATCCTCAGTCCCAGTGCCATTGTGTCATATGGGAACTGTACAAGCAACACCACCAACCCATTGTTCTGATTGAGCAGTACTTTATCAGATGGGGACCTTTTACCTCCAATAATCTCCTCCAAGTACCATATCCACCCTCAACACAACATAACACAAGCACGTGCTGAAGAGGATATTAAAATGGCTGTTTATTTATTAGCCACAGATCCAAGCCCCTCCATAAATATGATTTGTCTTTTGATTTATCTCAGAAAGTGTGCGAAGCATTTTTCAAAAACGAATTATCATTTTGGTTTACTGCACCCACCAAAAAAAAAATCAGCAATAGGCTGTAAATAAAATCCAATGTGTTGGGAGTTAAACTGGGAGCTACAAAAAGAACTAATTAAAACGTGTCTATTTAATATCTAAGGAGCATTTATATTGATGGCAAACAAAAACCAAAGGTGCAAGATCTGAAAAATTAACATGAATAGTTTGCTGCAATATCAAGGATCAAAGGAATACAAGGATTCGTTGATACAGATTTTTTTTAATTGATGCAAAATGTAATACTTAAGCACCCCCTTTCCTATAGATCATTATGAATCTATATTTATCTATAGATCTAGATAGATATAGATATGGATATAGATAGCCAGATAAATCAATCATATATATTGTCGGGGTTCTGGCACTGTCGTGGGTGTCATTACAAATGAACTCTTATGTAGATTACTGCTTCAGGTCGTGGATGGAATATAATTGTCCCGATCGTCCAAATCTATATCTGTTCTCCATACACAACAAGTCTGCAAAGCTGGAGAGTTTAAGAGGAAAGGGATTTTAATGGCAGCCGTGCTAGTGTGAAGTCAGCCCCATCTCCTAGCCTTCAGCAGTAGCACATTCATGTGAACTCTGTTTGAACCAAGAATCAGACTATAAATCATGTATACAAAAGCCTGCTGTTTGCTTGGAGTGAAAATATCTTACCTTTAACACTTTCATAGGCGAAGAGGGAGCAGTAGAACAGGCTGCAGAGGATAGTCAGTCACAGAATAAAGAGGGCTGAGCACACGGATGTTGGGGAGGCGTTTGGAAAGCCAGTTCTGGAGGGCCCTTTTTGGGGCGGGTGGGGGTGGAAAAAAAAAAAAAAAGCAGAGAAGTGTTGCTGTTGTGGGGGTATTGCCTATGCAGATTATGATTGTTTAGTGGTCTTTAAGAGGGGTTGTCAAGCAGTGAACCTAGCCCTGCGTCACTGCATCCACACATACAATCAGTGCACACATTTGCATAGATTACTGGAAAGGGAATGGGCGTCATAATGGATTCCTTTAAAAAAAAAAAGAGATGATCAATAGAAAAAAAAAATAGATATTTCCAATCCCGTCTATTATTTTGCATTCATTAGAACCCCCACCCATCATTTTCCTTATCTCCCTTTGTCATAACATTGATTGACTCTGCTGGTGTATATTTGCAGATGACACGTTTTAATGACCGTAAGCAAACACTGCTCACCCTTGATCCCCCCAACTCCCTGTACCCCCTCAATTCATCACCCACACACCCCCCCCCCCCCCATCGCTATCACTTTCACACGCTCCTAGGCAGCTTATCAAACCCATCAAGGCACCGAACACATATCTTTCCAGAGAAAACTTTCCCTGACCCCCCCATCGATTTATGACTTTTATGCAAACAAGCCAGACTTAAAATTAACAGTTTAAAGAGCAGGAAAAAAGGGGGAGGGGCTGATCTTGTTCAGCTTATTTCATAGGATAAAAAAAAATCAAATGATAAATTTGGTTGATGTTAATTCACAATGTGTCTTTTTACCTCTTGCAGAATTTAACTGTAAGTTAATGTACCCCAACAACTCCAGTCCCATCCAGGCTTGTTAATGGGTTTAGATATTAGCTGCTCCTAGCCATGCATACACAATTTCCTCTTGTCTCTGTGGGCTTTCTACAAGATTTATGGGCCCTTTGCCTTCTGTAGCTAGAATCCGGCAGAAAAAAAAGGGAAACCCAGGACTGCGATGAGCTGGAACTCGAGGAATCTCATCCACAACAAATAAGCCGATTTGTAGGAAGGGAGTCGCTTTTTTTTTTTTTTTTAGAAAAGCCAACTTGGCAAGGGTGTCCAGTCAGCAGTAATGCGGCCCCCTCTTCTAAAATCGGACCCACCAAAAGCCCATGGAGGTCTTCAAAAGGACAAAGAGGAAATTGGGCTTCCCCCCCATAGAGGAACAGAGGACAGGCACTAAAAATGCACCATCAGCCCAGGCTCCACATATCACATCTAGATATCGGACTCAATTGAAGCCTTCCACCTCACTGTCCCCACCAGGTAAGCTATTGACTGTATACTGCTACTTGTGTCATCTGTAGGTAATAATTATACAATGGGCTGTATTGTAACAGGAGGGAGGAACAGCCACCATGAGTGCAAACAATGACTTTGCTATTTTGTAGTATTTTATTGTATTGTATTATTTTGCTTTCAAGTATCCTTAGCTGACTTTTTTATGTAACTGTTTGAGATTATAAAATAAAAACAAACTGCTACAATTATTTCTAGGAATGGAGCCATCATTTATTAAAACACCAACCTTGGGATTTATATGGTAATCACCGATGCAATAAATTTCACATCTTTTGATTTACGATTTTTCTTTTTTTTTTCCTTGGGAAGAAGTTTCCCTTTTACAGGATATTTATGTCAGGCAAATCTTTACAGTTTTCAACCCCTTACTTGCCAGAAAAAGGGGCCATGTGGGTGGTAAAAGCCTGTTTTCACCTTGTAAAATCCCAATGTGTTTTAAATGCCTGTATGTGTATTTTTCTCTTTCCTATAAAATATTTGGGTTCATAAAAACAGGTCGTTTATCATTCCATTGATGGGCTACTAGATACATATTCCTTGGGAAAGACAATAGCTCAAGCTATAAAAATCACATTATTAATACCGGGAGTATATTCTCCCATTTTAAGGCAGGTTATAAATCACTGGGTCTTCAAACACTGCTGGGGAAATGGCATAGGCCAGGCTTTACTTATCGCCTATACACATACCATAAACCTGGAATTTTTTTTTCTTAAGAAAGGGGATTTTTTTTTGCTTGCAATTTTGTATTTATTACATTTTAATGTGTTTAATTTTTGTATTTTCTGGGGGAGGGTTTCTTTGTGGTTTTTATTTTGATTTAGTTTATTATTGTTTTGTTTTTTTTTTGTTTTTTTGCCTTTCAGTTGTATTAAAGATCTATTGCCATGAAATTAGATCTTTATTAGGCTGTAGAAATATAACCGAGAGTATGATCCTTTCCCTGTTACATAATAGTAGGCATAGAAGGTGTAGCAGGCGGATGGAGCAGTAAAGTAGCAGCTTCCAGTAAAGGAGGGGAATCCTATTTTTATACTGTGAAGCTTGAGTCAAGCTCCCTATTTATTACCAAGGTATAATTCAAGATTGTCGAGTATTAATAAGCCAATAATGATAATCGTTATAGGGAAAGAGTACTGGTTCTTCTAGTTTTATTGCTGTACTTATCCATTGTAATGACCTTTGGCTCAACACAGCCATAATTCAACACAAAGGAATCCGCGCACGGCCTGCAATGTTCCCTTATCTTAACCTGTGAGCTGCCGACCCATTGCTCAAGCCTAGCAAAAATAAACGCATTGGACGAGTAATTGGTTTTAATTCTGTTTGTAATCAAATATGACACGTTATTTATATTCTATAAATTAGAATATTATTATTGCTGATATAAATTTTGTTTTATTCTTGTATTTTTTCTGTGCTCTTTTGTGTGATCTTCCATCATCATCATCATCATCATCATCATCATCATCAACTTTCCAGCTTTTAACTGTTTTCATCTCTTCTGTTGCTCTAGGTAACTTTTCCAATGCCTGGATCCCATTCAGATGACACACAGCTAGGAAGGATGTAAAATGAATTCAACAGTTTTTATTTCACTTTAAAGAGTTTTCATGTATAAATATTGCAGCACATTTATTAAAACTGGTGCACTCAGAAAGTGGTGCAGCTGTACATAATGGCCAATCAGCTTCCAACGTCAGCTTTTTTAATTTAGCTTTGACAATAAAAGCTGGAAGCTGATTGGTTTCTATGCAGAGCTGCTCCAGATATTGCACTATGCAGCTTTAGTAAATAAGCCACATAGGTTCAAAAAATGACATGTCCATAAACCTCCATTAATAGAACTCTATATCCACAGCTGATCCAGACAAAAGCAAAAAAAAAAAAAGCAAAAAAAGCTATAATGCTAGTTCACAGTCCAGTGCGTTTTTTTCTGCATCAAAAATGCATCCACTGTGTTTTCCATGTATTCCAATGGCCTTAGTTCACAGCAGTGCAGTCAGTTCCAGTCAGTTTCCGGTGCAGAAAAAAAGCATAACGTGCTGCCTTTTTTCGGCACAGAACCATACTGAAACATAGCAAACTGCATCAAAACTGCAAAGGAATGGAGTGTGGTGTTAATTTAAGCAAAAAAGTATCCTGAATGCATCCGGATTGTGTTTTGGTGGTGTGAACTGGCCCCAAGGGCCAGTTCACACTAAATGCAGTTCAGCATGCTTTTTTTCTGCAAAAAAAATGCATGCACAGTGTTTTCCATGTATTCCAATGGCCTTAGTTCACACCAGTGCAGTCAGTTCCAGGCAAAAAAAAAAGTAGAACGTGCTGCATTTTTTCTGCAAAAAACCACACTGGAACATAGCAAACTCCATCAAAACTGCACAGGAATGGAGTGTGGTGTTAAATTAAGCAAAAAAGTATCTGGAATGCATCCGGGGTGTGTTTTTGTGGTGTGAACTGGCCCTAAGGGCTAGTTCACACTATATGCAGTTCAGTGTGCTATTTTTCTGCATCAAAAATGCATGCACAGTGTTTTCCATGTATTCCAATGGCTTCAGTTCACACCAGTGCAGTCAGTTTCAGTCAGTTTCCGGAGCAGAAAAAAAAATTAGAACATGCTGCATTTTTTCTGAAGAACAGAACCACACTGGAACATGGCAGACTGCATTAACTTCACCAGAAGGGAGTGTGGTGTGAACTGTAAGCAAAAACGTATCTGGAATGCATCTGGAGTGTGTTTTTGTAGTGTGAACTGGCCCTAAAGCATGTTCCAATTTACTCCAGCAGGGTAAAATCCTTCTTGATCCCCCCATAGGCAGTTGAATATTCCCTGGATGAACCATATTAGTGGTGTTACGTATAAATGTTAATATCCAGTTATATTTTGTGTATTTAGGAATGTATCCAGCACTTTTTTTTTTAATACAGTCCACAGAGTTGGTCAGAACGGTTCCCAAGAGAGACTTTTCTACATTTTCACAGCTCTTACTGCAAATAAGCCTTTCTGTATGTGTAGGTAAACTTCATTTCCACCAGACCTAAAGCATGCCCCCTTGTCCTTTGTAAAGTCCCTGAAGTGAATAAATCCACACCAAGTTCACTAGCTGGACCACCCATGTATTTATACATGGTGATCATATCTCCCCTTAATCTCCTTTTTCTCAAGACAATAAATTCAGTTCCTCTAATCTTTCCTCATAGCTGAGATTCTCCATGCCTCTTATCAGTTTGGTTGTCCTTCTCTGTACTTTCTCCAGTTCCCCAATGTGAACAGGTCCCCAAGACTGAACTGCATATCCCAGATAATCCCTTGTACAGGGGCAAAATTATATCTATGTTTAGATGGAAAAATATAGAGAAGCCAAGTCACAGCAACCAATGGAATCACTAGAATGTTTATAATGCTGAAATCTAATTAGTTGCCAGAATGGTCAGCTTGACTTTTACACCAGTTTTTATTCATGATAATTATAGCAAACAAATGATTTGTTTTTGATTCTTATGCCGGCCATTGACGGTTCGAAAATCGGCCGATTTTTCGGGCAAAAAAAAAAATCAGCCGATTTTCGCACTGTTAGTGGGTTAATTGGTCGGCCGTTTTTCAGGTTTTTGCACATTTTTTTTTCGGTCATGTTGGAAAATGCATGGCCGATTTTGATGATCGGCCGATTTTCCCGGCAATGATGGGCAAATCGACCGATCATTTTACCGATAAAAAATCCGCGCATGAGCCATGACCTGCAAGCGGCAGAAGTTATGGGGTGATCTTTATGATTTAGTCGGCCGATTTGTTTTAGCGTTGGTGGTAACATCAGTCGAACAAACGACCGATTTTTCGTTTTTTTTTTTTTTTTTTTCGAAAAATCGGCCGATGTTTGACCCGTCTATGGCCTGCATAAAAGCTGAACCAAAATTGGCTCAGTTACGTATAGTAACCACATTGCTCAATTCATATTTTTTTAAGAATTATATGATTTGGTTGCTCTATGTCACTGCTCTAGTTTCATTTAGGGTCACCATACATGTTACAATCTGAGCATACAATCAACTTTAGATTTAACAAAAATATGTCCTAATTTTTCCAATCATTCTGTAACCTACCAGGCAACACTTGCACCACATTTCTTGGTATATTTAATGGACATTGTACAATCAGATTGTAATGTATGTGGTGAACTTCGCTCCAGTTTTGGGGCTGTTCTTGTTTTTCCATTACGTATTTGAAACAAAAAACAGGGAAGTTTTCCATACCAAAAGCCCAGTATGATTAATTGTATAAGGTGCTTACTGCTTCCCACAAAGATCACGTGATGAAAGTTTTACATCTTATTTGCACTGTGTCAAATTCCTTTTTTGCCTTGCTAAATGTTAAAGCCTCAGCTACTCCTTGCATTTGTTTATGTAATTACTAGTAATTGTACATGCTGCAGATATGTCCTGCCCAAGGGAACAATTGTAATAAAAATGGTAATAAAATATGTCGTGTTTTTCCATCTCTTCTCTCTTTCTATGAAAACTATGTGTTTTATGTAAATTCTTCTATAGACAGCATGAAAAGGCAAACACTGAGCAGGTAGAACCTGTGAAATGAGCCCAACCTAGAAGGGAGGGATGTTTGAATTGGGCTGGTAAATAAAACTAATCCCTCTGTCACTGCATGCATGGGACATGTATTGCTTTGATGTGAAAACTGCAAGGATCACAACTGTCTAATAAGATCTGCAAGAACTTGTAGTTCCAGGAAAAAAAACAACCTCAATACCAGACATTTTTATTTATGATATTTTGGTTTAATTTCGTTTTTTTTTATTACAGGTACTTACATAGCACTGTCAATTTATGCAGTGCTTTACATATATATTGTACATTTATTATTCATTTCAGGTACTTATAT
The DNA here is from genome assembly GCF_062004578.1 of Staurois parvus. Classification (NCBI taxonomy): domain Eukaryota; kingdom Metazoa; phylum Chordata; class Amphibia; order Anura; family Ranidae; genus Staurois; species Staurois parvus. Next base: position 6,713,574 of record NW_028318358.1, read on the forward strand.
AGTGCCATCAATTTACGCAGTGCTTTACATATATATTGTACATTCACATCAGTCCCTAACCCTCAAGGGGTGTACAATCTAAGGTCCCTAACTTACATTCATACATACACATACTAAGGCCAATTTAGACAGGATCCAATTGACCTACCAGCATGTCTTTGGAGTGTGGGAGGAAACTGGAGTACCGGGAGGAAACCCATGCAGGCACAGGGAGAACATGCAAACTCAAGGCAGGTGGTGCTGTGGATGGGATTTGAACCAACGACCCTAGTACTGCAAGGTGGAAGTGATAACCATTTAGCCACTGTGCTGCCCTGTTTTGGATAGTTTAGGGAAAGTTCTGTCATGTTTTTGTAACTGTAGGGAGATTTCCTCTAATTTCCTACCCTGGTGGCATTCTTTGTGTCAGCATGCAGTACAGCATCACAGGGATAGCACACTAGCCAATGGAACCTTTACAATATCACTGTGTGACATTTCAATAAAGTTCATTAAAAAAAAAAATCCAGTATTGGTGCGTCAACACTGCACTGGTCTGGCAGGACTGCACTGCACACCAGCCACTGGATTGCAATGCATCAGCTGGTGTGAATTGACCCTAACACTAGGTTCACATCTGTGCGGGTGGCACCACTGCGGTTTCCGCTCGAACATCCGTGCAGCCGCACCACTCGCACAGAGAAATGCGGACCCGCGGGCAGGTGCCATTAGTTCTAATGGCATGCCACCCGCACTGGAAAACGCAACCGTACTTGGAACCGAGGTTCCCGTGCAGGCTGCGTTTTCAAAAGAAGTGCAGGGACTTCTTCCCTGCATGTCATGGGCATGGGAGTCCATTCAAATGGCCATGCATGTGTAGATTTTCGGACGAGAATATTCGTACTAAAAGTTGTATGAAAATTCTGTGAAAATTCGAAATTTGTCTTTTGCTTTTAACCTCCCTGGCGGTATTCCCGAGTGTAGCTCGGGCTAAGGTTTCAGTACCACAAGCGGTAACCCCGAGCTACACTCAAGCTTACCATGCGGCGCCGCTCCACGATCCCTGTATCACTTACCTTGTCCTGCGCTCCCACGATGTCCCTCCTGCAGTGTCCCCAACAATGTAATCCGGCGGATGCCGGCATCTGTCATCTGGGTTCCGTCCCCTGTGAGCGTCGGGACGTAGGGGGGACGGAACGGCGGGAAATTCAAAAATGACAAAAAGTGACATTCACTAAAATCACATAGTATTCCATTACTGTATCAAACCATTTCACATACATTTTGTCCCGAGTGCTTTGTCCTGTGTCCTGCCTGCATTTTTACTGTTCTTATTGCCTGGAAACTGAGAAATGTCCATGGTGTCCAAAAAGCGTCACTTTAGGTCAAAAGTGGTTTTAGACCAGCTAGAGAACAGCGATAGTAAATCAGAACCACTTGCAGAATTGAGTGATAATGATTTGTAGGGAAATTCGTCATCAAACAGTGAAAACGATTTTGCGACTTTGCTCAGTGATGTGCGAACTTGGCGCTATATTTCAAATTTAAGTGTTTTTGGTTTGATTATATTATTACATTAAATTTATTATTATTATATTATTATTTTTAGGATTATTTATTATATTATAATTTATGATTTAGTGTTTCAAATTTTATCATACCCGGGATGTTTACTAGACTCTTGTTCGGACAGATTTCAGTGAGTTATTCCTAAAAATTACAGCCCTACAATAAAAAAAAAACATATTTCCATGCAAAATAATGGTACCGCTTTCAGCACCAAAAATCTGAAATAATCATACCGCCAGGGAGGTTAATATTTGAGTTTAAAATGAATGTAATTTCTGAACGATAACCACATATACTGGTCAAAAATGTGTTTGATCGAGAAAAGTTTTCCTTCCTGCCCCTTCGAATTTTCCCATTACTGCTGTCAAAAATGAACATTGATTTGACCCCACTAACAATTAGAAAATCAAACAAATATTCTTGAAATTAAAATCTATACGTGTATGGCCAGCTTTAGATATACAAAATAAATTGAAGCCAAACTCTAGCTAACACTTTTTCAGCAGTTTATCCTTTTGGGATAAAGGTTTTTTGGGATAAAGGTTTTACATTAATACATTTACATAAGTAAGCTGGCCATTGTAAATACCCCTGTCAGTAGTAAATGTCTTGTCTCAACTCTCTAACTGCTACATCTGCAGGGCAGATTATTTTTTTATTTCTACCTGGTGATCTGGCCAGCAAGTCTGTTTTTCAACAATATAAAGTCTAAAAAAGAAAACTAATACAGTATCACATCCACAGGCAAGAGAGAGAAAGACGCTCACCTTCACAGTTCTGGACATCCCCAGGAACGAAAGTCAAGCAGCCTGCAGCCTCTCTCAGATCCCATCTGGTCTCCAAGCCGCATGTGTCCCGTCTCACGTCCCTTCTTCCAGGGGGGCAGTGCTGCCCCCGTGAAAAATGCCGCCCTAGGTGAATGCCTTGTTTGCCTTGTGGTAAATACGCCCCTGATCACATCTAAGAACTGGTGATCTGTAATATATGCTTTTGAGTTTAATACCACTTTAAGGTAAAAAAAAAAAAACCTCCCTATTGCTTGTCCTACCCACCCCTATCCCTGAACACCTACCTGATGCCTGTCACAACTCCAGCACTGTTCCTCTCACTTCCTGGTCCCACAGGATACACTGAGAGCACTGGGGAACACAGGCTCCTGCTCTTGTCAGTCAAACCCCTGTAAGGAGCAAGGGGGTGTGGCTTACTTGCACTGTGTGTGTCTATGGGTGACTCCTTACCACCAGGCTTGTTAAGGAGGCACTCAGAGGAGGAAGAAGCGAACAGCACCAGAAGGGGCCCACTACAGAGGAGTTAAGGGACCACCAAAGAGGAGGTATTGCCTGTTTTTATTTTCACAAAAAAATCTTTAGTATCTATTTATCAGTGCTTTCAACCAAGATTCCAACTTTCACTCAAGAGTCCCACAGAGGATTCAAATAAAAAAATGTATAAATCTTGAGTGAAAGTTGTGGGAATTTTTTATACAAAAATTGATAAATAGACCTTTAGCCAGGGTTCACACAGATGCGGTGCAGAATTCACAGCGTTTTCTGTGCGAATTCTGCACCGCATCAGAGTCACACCCCAATTCATGCGAACCGATGTGGGTGTGTATGTTAAGTTAATAACTCCCTGAAATCAGTCCACAAAACGCGGTGCGATGTGCAGAACCGGATCCCATAGGTGTGAATATCCATGCAATCCGATTCTAGTGAGGACCAAAAAAAGGGTCCTGCACTTTTTTGGTGTGGATGTGGTGCGATTGGATGGCTCCAATTGAACTGCACACAATTCGCATGTGATTTGCACAGGAAGGCGGTACAGTTCCTGTGCAAATCACATGCAATGTACTGCACCACATATATGTGAACCCAGCCTTAAGAGAAATTCTGCTGGCTTTTGAAGCAATTAAAGATTTGCAGAGCGGATATAAAATCCATCAGATCCATTTGCACAAACCTGGTCCTGCTGGCCCTTATTAAGTGTTATACCCATTCTCCTATACATTTTGTTTCAGGGTTTTGCTTTTCTACGACTCCATATTGTAAGGGGTCTTCCCCAAGGATATGGTGTTTTCTTTTTCTTTTCGTTTTTTTTTTATGCCATCTTGTATTTTGCTAAAAATTCTAATTAAAGAATTAAGAAAAAAAAGATAAATTTGCACAAAAACAACATTCTTGCCAGGATTGTGCCTAAATCTTCCCATGTATGGAAAGGAAACAATTTATCAATTGACTGTGGAATTTTCCATTAGATAAGTCTCAGATCCCTCTGTGTATGGCCAGCTATAGCTGTGTGAATCTGTGCTCACTTCAAATACCAGTCATGCACAATGAAAGTAAATGACTGGAGTTTTAGAAAAGAAAATATTTATTCAGCTAGATCAAATAAAACTGTTCTTCCTTTTCTAAACTGATTCCTGCAATTGTAGCTTCACATTTTGGGGTTGATTTACTAGAGGCAAATAGTCTGTGTACTTTGCAAGTGCATTGACTCCAAAGTTTAGTACATGAAGGGAAGCTCTGCTGACTTCTATCATCCAATTATGAGCAAGCAACAATGCTTTCTTTTTTATTCTCCTTGCATGTGATTGGATATTCTTTGCAAAGTAAAGCTTTAGCTCCCTTAATAAGTTCTGATGCAATTGCACTTGCAAAGTTCACAGTCAATTTGCCTGTAGCAAACCAATCCCTTTTTGTTTTTCTGCCATTTTTGTATTAAATAAAGACATTGAGTTTATATGTGAACAGTCAGAGGATATCAGATATCTGTAGACAGACCCCATGACACCTGGACAAATCACTGAATAGTTGTTGATCTTCCTACCTACTTTAGTGCCCTCCAGTATTACTAATAATGTTGGTTGCACATCCACAGAGATATATAGGGAGGTTCAGGAGGTATTAAAATTCACCTGTGCCTAGACTATAGGCATTAAACTACTTGTATTTTCATAGCAAGCAGTGAAAGAACTTAACTGTCCCTCACATCTTCAGTTCCCTAGGTATTCATTCTCAAAAATCCGCAAAATCCACTGGCAGGCTTTCAAGATCTACTCTCATGGAAAAAAAGGCTAAAATTGCATGGTCTGTGTTGTGAAATTTGAAAAATAATTTATGTACAATACTTATAGATACAAAGGTGAATGAGGGCTTGTTTGAAAGCACTTTTACTGCTCATTTAATATATTTAAACAATTTGGCGTGCATGATCTGGGCATGGGTTCATTGCAGGTCAAAACATCATAAACTGCAGTATAGCATAAAGCGCCTTAAAGTGTTTGGCTAATTAGGCCCAGTGCCTGTGTACAGTGGCTGCTGACTGTCATGCAATGAAAAATGAGATTGTGTCCCTAGTGCTGGGTTATAGTATGTGATTTATATGACTAAGTGCAAGAGACACATGGGGGATGTCTTCTTGTCCTCTGCCTGGGTTTCTAGCAACTTCCCTTCACAAGCATGGAAGAAGTGATCAGCATCTCTGCCTATACTACCTAACACTGTTAAAACTGGGGGCAGTCATCAAAGAGCAGTATGCTGGGGGATGGGGCAGGAAAGGAGTAACCAAAGGGCTCAAATACAAAATTGGTCAAAAGGATTGTCTCCATATATTGGTACCCATTATCAAAATAGGAACATTTTAAATAACAGGAAAAAAAATTAAAATATAATTTCTCACAATCTAGATCATTTTATGGGTATCAAGGGAACCTGTCATGGACCAATTATAATAGCTAGACCATTTAGAAATACGTATTGCCCAGTGTTCCGTGTACTTGCACTTTTGCCACTAGTTTCCACTGCATTAGCAATGCAGTGAAGCTGATTAGCATCAGATTTACTGATCTAGAAGTAGCAGCAGCTTTCTCCATTAGTTTTCTCTTGCAGGAGATCAGTAATAGAAGTGCAGAATTTACAAAGTACATTAAATATCACCTATTTGGGTTGGGGCAGGTTTCCTTTAAAGTACCAATTGGCAGAAGATTGCTTTATGCTCAGGTAAATCACAATTGGTTGTACTGGATATTTTTATCCAGTTTATAAGGCAACACCAGAGTTGTCTGGCTGTCCTTTAGTCTGTTGGTGCACATCAAAGGGCTCATTTCCAGCAAATACTTTGTTATACATTTTGCTGCATTTTAAAAATTAATTAATTGTTTGTAACAGTCTGTACCTATCATTGTGTAGTGTGTTGGGAAAAGTTATATATGGTGCAAATTGAATGCATTGATCTAACACAACTTACATCAAACCAATGTATGTTAATGCCTGTGTCCAGGTGGGAACAAGCCCTGTTTGTGGAGTGTACACCAGATCTCCTGTAGGACAGATTTCAGATACTTATATAGCATCGTCAATTTACACAGTGCTTTACATGTATATGTTGGTCATTCACATCAGTTCCTAAACCTCAAGGGGTGTACAATCTAAGGTCCCTAACTTACATTCATACACATATGAGGGCCAATTTAGACAGGATCCAATTAACCTACCAGCATGTCTTTGGAGTGTGGGAGGAAACTAGAGCACCCAGAGGTAGTCAGTGATTATTTTGAAAGCTAACATTATTAGAATTCTTATCATTACTCACAAAAGATCCATAGGAAAGATGTTAGCTCATAAATTGACTATAAAATGTTTTCCCTGTTCTGTAAATAATTTTCAAGCACCCTGTGGAGACAGCAGTGTATTTCCACTGACCTTAATGGTCACATGTTTTCATTAAAGAGATTCTACTGAACTCTAGGGCTAAGAAAAGATTGTTTTAGTGTCTCAGTAGACATGACCAAAACCAAGCAGTCCATTGATATCAGAGGATTCGGCCAAATCTGTTTGAGTTTGTCAGTACCCTGCAAATTTCCAGTCTAAAGCCATTCAAATAAATGGGATGACAATCACTAGAAATGGTCTTTTTTTTGTGAAATTGTGCAACAACTCTCTTGCCTATAGGATGCAATAAAGTGGAATTTGATTTCATTCAATTCCATTTTATGTCAAAATCGCAAGGCAGTTCCTCTCCAATTGGATCATTCAATAAACTGTAGTGAACCTTTACTTAATTGCTCAGCTTCAGCTTCACAATCGATTGAACTCTGTTTGTCGATCATACTGAACAGTGGTAGATTGCTTAGTTTCTGCAATTATTAGCAATCCTATTTGGGATTTCCAGGGCATATAAGTATAACCCTCTCATGCTACTGGTGCCTGCACCAAGCATGTGCACCCACTTGCCCTTTGAAATCTATGGGTACTTTAAAACAGTACTGTATTGTGTGGAGAGAAACTGCAGGTGTGGCTAAGTTGCATCAAATAATAGAAGTGTCTTAAATGGGGATGGTAAAGTAGAACATGAGCCTATTCTTTGTAAATACTGTACATTTGTCACCAGGGGCAGACTGACCATTTGGAAACTCGGGCACTGCCCGAGGGCCCGGGGTCAGTAGGGGGCCCCATGAGATGCCCCTGATACTTTTTTCATAGGCTTTTTTGAGTTTGGGCAAGGACACAGGGGCCCCATGATCCCCTATTGCCGGGGGCCCCATGAGTTGTCAGTCCGCCCCTGTTTGCCACATATGCAATGTGGGGATAAGTCACCTATGTGTTGGCGGGGATGTGGGGAGAAGGGCACAATGACACATATCTGGTGGGAGTGTCCTAAAATTCAGGAATATTGGGGGGGGGAGTAATTCACCAAATTCAGGAGATAATTGGGGTTAGAATTCCAAAAGACCCAGGGGTATGCCTATTCCATAGAACTGAGCTTACAGTGGAAATATATAAAAATTTGGTGTTATTCTATCTTATAAATGCAGGAAAAGGACTGATATTTTGGAAGGAACAAGAGGTACCAAAAATAAAAGATTGGATAGGAAGGGTGGATTATATGTATAGAATGGAGGAACTTTACCATATGGAAGAAGATAAAATGGAGAGATTCCGAGTGCCCGAGTTTCCAAATTGTCAGTCCGCCCCTGCTCCTAGGCTTTTCCTGAATGCCATGACCATGTAGGTAGCAGGAAGAATATCACTTTAGTCGGTGATGCCTGCACTTCCCTTTTTGACTGCCCTGTGTAAATGAGACTCTATTCCACAAGGTTTTTAAAGATGGTTGGGAAACTGGTCTGTAATAAATACTATAGTATAGAGGCAAAGAGCACAGCTACTGCCATGAACAAAAGGCAATGAGATTAATTCTGTGCAGACAGAGGTGTCTCAGACCCGGATGACTTGGGACATCCGCCTCAGGTACAAGGGTCTAGCAATGCCAACGTACAGTACAGCGAGTGAGCATTGTTATCCTAGGACAGGAATCGTTTTACTAGCTGGATCACTAAAGGAAAATGAAATGAATGTAGCCACCACACTGAAGGACCTGAAGGTAATCCCTTTGGTAACTACATAAATAAAATACCCAAAGATGTATAAGCAATTATGTGACAGATCATTATAAAAAAAATTACAGGAGAATTTTAAAATCAGAGGATATTTCCCCTACTAGCTACAATCTAGTTCAAAGGGGAAACTCACCAAACTATGAAAAATGGTGATATTTTTAAATGAGCAAACATAATGACAGAGGACAGCAGCTCCATTTCCAGCAGTAGCATGGTGTTAATTGCACTGTTCACCAGTTTTTCAGTAATAGAATAGAAACATAGACAAATCAAAGAGTGACAGCAGAAAAAAAAGACTAATTGGTCCATCGAGTCTGCCTCATTTTTTTATTTATACATTTTTGTTTTTTTTTACTTTTTTTGACTGAGTATAGGGCACATGAAGAAAGTGGAAACATTCTGTAAGAGCAGGGGCGGACTGAAAACTCATGGGGCCCCCGGACAATAGGGGATCATGGGGCCCCTGTGTCCTCGCCCACATTCAAAAAAGCCTATGAAAGGTATCAGGGGCATCTCATGGGGCCCCCTACTGACCCCGGGCCCTCGGGCAGTGCCTGAGTTCCCAAATGATCAATCTGACCCATGTCAGAGATAACCAACTTTCCATATCTGAATTGTTCACTCTGGTGTCAGTGAAAATTAAAGTTTGTAAAACATTACAGTGCACAGAAAGAAGAATCTGTGTGTTTGCTGATCCACCCATGACAAATATGCTTCAGTGTATTTAGAGCTGCGTAGCCCTAAAATTCCCATATTTGCTGCACTAAAAAATGTTTCAATGAATACACTATAGGATAAAAGAAACTTTTAGACTGAAGGGTCATTTATTTGAAAGAGGTGTAAAAGCCAACTGTTAGGCACAAATTCAAGGGTCAATTCTCGAAAGCATGTGTGATATTTTCCTTGCTGTGCATTATTTTTTATGACAATTCTCTTGTGCCATTACAGCATAAATCAGCTGAATTTACTGCATATTATGTTTTATTTCTAGCACATTTTAAGTGTGAAAGTCAGTTCATAAAGATTATTGTATGGGTTATCACTCTTTAAATTATCGTTAACTTCAGATTGGTGATAACTGAAAGTTTCACTGAAGTGTGCATTGAGGAAAGCACAAAAGAAGCTGTTTGAGGAAGTAATAACAAGACTCTTTAGATAAAATACTGATACATGAGAAAATAAGCTAGCCACATAGAAAAGAATAGAATGTCTACTTTAAATGTTTTTTCATGTAGTAAGGCACACACGATCGGTGCTGTTTATCTCATAGGGAAGCTCTACCAATCAGGAAATGTTGGGAATGACCTCTTCTGTACATGGTTCAGTAGGAACAGGTGAAGGGGCAGGTTAGAAATCCTGCTCTTATAGCTATTGCTCCTCCTGCTGTTAAGTCAGTACTAGCTTTGGCTGCTCGCTCAGCTCCCTTCCCTCTCCATAGAGCAACACTACAATACTGACCTAAGCATGCTTGCAGGATGGTGATCCTAACTGCGGATGAGGTTCATGTTCACCGCTACCGTGCGTTAGTGGCAAATCTCAGGGATACGCAAAGTTTGTGAATTGTGAACTTTTGCAGGTTCACAGGAAAATAAGGGACATTCTATATGCAGTGCACAGTCTAAAGGGCAATTAATTTTAAGGAGAGGATACTCCAGTCCCCTCTCCCTACAATGGGTGGGCTCAAAGCAGCCATATTGTCAGTATGTTATGTAACTATTTGAGAGAGATGATAATTCTGTGTGGAAAGAGATACAATTATTTTGTGTTTATGTATTCTTATTTTTGTCATTGGTACAGGTCCCCCCGTGGCAGTGCCTGCCTTCCTTTGCCATTTTTTTTACAATAGCTTGCTTAATAGCACAGTGGCTATCAGTGGCTAAATGGTTAGCACTTCTGCCTGGCAGTACTGATGTCCTTTGTTCGAATCCCAACCACAGCACCACCTGCCTGGAGTTTGTATGTTCTCCCTGTGCCTGCGTGGGTTTCCTCTGGGTACTCCAGTTTCCTCCCACACTCCAAAGAGATGCTGGTAGGTTAATTGGCTCCTGTCTAAATTGACCCTAGTATGTGTATGTATGAATGTAAGTTAGGGACCTTAGATTGTACGCCCCTTGAGGGTTAGGGACTGATGTGAATGTACAATATATATGTGTAAAGCGCTGCGTAAATTGATGGCGCTATATAAGTACCTGAAATAAATAAATAAATAATAGCCCTACAAACAGCCAGAATTGAATAACAACATTCCCCCCCTGTAGACTTCAATGGGGTTTGCTGCAAGTATTGTGAACTTCAACCAAAATTCCAAAAACTGTTTGTAAAGCAAACCCAGGAAGATTTGTTATCCCTACTACTCAATACAGTTCTTTTTACATTAACCACTTGCCCTCCTGAGGATTTACCTCCCTTCCTAACCAGGTCATTTTTTGCGATACTTTAACTGACAATTGAACGGTCATGCAATGCTGCACCCAAATGAAATTTACATCCTATTTTTCCCACAAATTAAGATTTCTTTTTGTGGCATTTGATCACCTATGCATTTTTAATTTTTTGCGCAGTAAAAAAAAAAAGACTGACAATTTTGAGGAAAAAAAATATATTTTTTACTTTTTGCTATTAAACATGTCCAGTAAAAAAATTGAAAAAAATCAAATTTCGTCATAAATTTATGCCAAAATGTATTCTGCTACATGGCTTTGCTTAAAAAAAATCCCGATACGTGTAAATGAATTGGTTTGCGTGAAAGTTATAGCTTTTACAAATGGCGGTAAAACTACTGGGATTTTTTTTTCATTTTTACTAGTAATGGTGGTGATCAGTGACTTATAGCGGGACTACGGCAGACATTCTGACACTGGGGGGAACTGACTTGGTGTCACTCACATTCCCAGTGACACCAATACAGTGATCAGTGCTAAAAATAAGAACTGACACTGTACTAATGGCACTGGCCAGAAAGGGGTTAACATGAGGGGCGATCAAAGGGTTAACTGTGTGCTGGGAGTGTTTTACTAGGGGGTGGGATGTGTGTGATTCACTGTAATTGCAATGCTGTGGATGGCTGTGCTGTGCCTGAGCTGACAGGGAGGAGAACTGTTAGTAAAGAAAACAGTCCTCCTGCCCGTCGGAGATCCTCTGAAATAACTGGGCGCTGGCGAGTAATTACCAGCCGGGGCCTGGTGATCAACAGCAGCTCCGCGCACGCCCTCTACCTGGAAATGCAAAATCACATATATATACGTGATTTTGGGCACCGCTGCCACCCTGTAGCAGGATTTTTGCTATAGGGCTGTCGGCAAGCAGTTAAAGTGGTTGTAAACGTTTACATATACCCAGTGAAGTAACAAATCCTCCTACATAAGTTATACCTGTCTATCTGCACTCTTCTCTACATCTCTTCAAAGTGATTAATTTATATAGCTTGTCTGGGAGTTCAGAAAAAGGGGGTGGAGAGCTGCAATTACACACTAAAGTGCTTAGTGAGGACAGCTCTGATAGCTGATTGGAGGGAAGAGATAAATCCCCCTCCACACAGTTCATGGGAACTGAGTTGAGGCTATCAATCTGCTGCAGTTTCCTCCCCTGTCACCATTTTTCATTTGGTGTCAGGAAACTTGTCAAAAGTGATTCATGCTGATAACAGAGGAACGAGGCAGCAGACAGAAATTACACTATGGTGTCCGTTTATGACACAGAGAATAGCTGCGATTCAGAGGATCGCAGCTACTCTCTGGTCATTAACAGTTTATGACACTCAGGAGATCAGCTGAGAACATGTTCAGCCCTTCACTGGAGATCTGTGTTCTCCCTCCAGATTCTCCAGTCCAGAGCTGGAGAATCGGAGGAACCGCAAACTAAGCAGCGATAATTTACCTCTGCTTAGTAAACTGATCTTTTACTGTAATCTCGAGAGATTATAGTAAAATCAGCCATCTTCCAGCGTTTGTAGACCGTTCTCCAGCGTTTGGAGACTGTTCTCCCTTCGTGCGGAGAACTGCTTCATAAAAGGCATTCACAGGAGAACTGTTCTCCGAGAATGCAGGAGAACTGAGCAGCGATCATTTACCGCTGGTTCATAAACGGACACCTTAGTGCACTTAATTGAGAAGTACACACTATAGAATGATTTGCTTTGTTCATATTTTATGTGTGATGTTTACAAACACTTTAAATAAGGTGAGAACACCGATAGCTGGCCATAGCTTCTACCACAATCATGAACCCTTGTTCTTTACTTCACTTTTTCAGCCCCCTAAAAATGGGTGCTACTGAGTATGGGGGAGCACAAAATCTTCCCCTCTGCCTCCCACATTTCAGAACTTGGGGCATGAACAGCCAGATTTCCGGGCCTGTGCTCACATGGTGGTGGTGTATGTACTTAAATAGTCCTGTGCAGGTTTTTGAAGATTTTCAAAAGTTGAAGACTGCAAAGGAAATTTGGAGGACTGAAGTGGCAAAGTGGGTAACAAGAAAGCATGAATAAGGTAGGAGCAAGCATGGTATGGTATACTAATATAGATTTCTGTAGGCTAGCCGCTAGATCAATCTTCTTTAAAGCATAACACATCATTATGGGGAGTAAAAGTTTATTAAAATATCACAATATAATGATGTGTTTTGCAGGGTCTCAAAGTGTGCAATAATATGGGCTAAATAATACAGGAAACCAGTTAACAATAGTGGTAATATTACCTTAGATTGTACACCCCTTGAGGGTTAGGGACTGATGTGAATGTACAATATATATGTAAAGCGCTGCGTAAATTGATGGCGCTATATAAGTACCTGTAATAAATAAATCAATAAATAAATAAATATTACAAGGAGGAAGGGGTAGTCCTGCTAATCTGAGCTAAAAAGGCAGTTTTTAACTCTTTGTCTTAAAAATGAGTTTCTTAGCATGGCTATACTGTTCCAAGCACAATGCTCATTGTATAAGATCCTAGATCGATAAAATGCTGGGGGATTTCCATAGTGTTGGTGCAGTTCTTGCAGTTTCCTTGCCCCCTGCTTTAGTGCAGATGTACCCTAATTTTACCCTTTCCTTTTGCAGGCTACTACAAAGCCTCTATGCTTTACAGAGAATCCAATGGGAGTGCTCCATCCACAATCATGGACACTTTTCTTTCCATTAATTGCGTGGTAATGCAGAGAGGGAAGTAGAGCCTACATTTCTAAATAACAAATATGGTTGCCTCCCTTTACATATGCAGTTACCAAATGTACATAAAAACAGGGTTTTTGATATGTAAACAAACACAAAGTAAACATATTTTTATATCAAGGTATTTTTGCTTTATCTAGTTAAGAGGCCATTATCCAAAGTGGTCACCTGGTCTTTCTTTCAAGAACTTGATAGCTTAAACCAATGTTTCTCAGCCATGTATAAGGTCTTGGTACCATTTAAAATTCTGCACAGTCTTGAGACACCCCATTCTAAAATGTAAAAACAAAACAAATCATTTTACATATCACAGTAACATTCACACTCAGCTAATGTGACCCCGGTTCTGCAGAAAGAGGCAGGGGAGGGGCAAGCAAGGACTTCCTGCCATGCTCCTTATAAACCAATGATGTCATTGGTTGTTAGGACACTGACAACTGGTTATAATACTGCACAAAAAAAAACAGTGTCTTTGTGTAACAAAGGATTGACAGGCTTGATGCTCTTGCTGGCTTGTAGACAATGTTTATTATTATTATTATACATTATTTATAAAAGCGCCAATAGTTTGCTCAGCGCTGTACATTACAAAGGGGGACAGAACATGTGACAGAACAATAACAATACAATGCAAAACATGAGGGGATTGAGGGCCCTGCTCTTTCGAGCTTACAATCTAGGAGGGAGGGAATGGTGGCACAGGAGGAGATAGCTGTGGGGGATGAAGTGGTAGGAAGAGTGGAGGGGGTAGGTAGATTAGCAGGGGGTGGGGTAGGCTTCCCTGAAGAGATGGGTTTTCAGGGTGCGCCTAAAGGAGAGGAGAGTAGGTGATAATCTGATGGGTTGGGGCAGGGAGTTCCAGAGGATGGGTGACACCCTGGAGAAGTCCTGGAGGCGGGCATGGGAGAAGGAGACCAGGGAACTAGAGAGAAGGAGGTCTTGTGAGGAGCGGAATGTGCATGCTGTGTGGTACTTGGATATTAAGTCAGTGATGTAGTTCTGGGAAGTATGGTGGACAGCTTTGTACGTCAGTGTTAGGATTTTGAATTTGATCCGTTGCGCAATCGGAAGCCAGTGGAGGAATTGGCAGAGGGGGGTGGCGGAAACGGAGCGGTTGGAAAGGTGAATGAGTCTGGCAGCCGTATTCAGGATCGACTGAAGCGGGGATAGCCAATTTATGGCACTGTTGAGGCATTTTGGCACCCTTGAAGAACCCAGAAGGCACCCCAAAATGCACCCTGGTTAAAAAGGTTGGATTAAGCCATTTGTTTAATAAACATATGACAATTCAGAATGTTTTGGGATGTTGGGTAAAAAGGGCTGCCTTTAATAATAAATAAGGTAAATTTCAAATAACATTTTTAAATTGTTAATAGGTCACACATTTTAGTACATCAGCCCAGTATTGCAGGAAACTAGGAAGCTTCCTTTTTATCCTAATTGAATAAAAAAATTAGAGTAATTTCTGATGTTTTATTATACCATCAGACATAGAATGTCTAGGATGATACAGTTAAATAGTAATCACATCAGGGTCTTCATCAGTCACATTCGTAAGTGCTTGTGTACATGGGTGTTGTTTACCTGTGTTTGACATGCATTTGAAACACACATCAGTCGCAGGTCAGCAAATTCTCATTTACTTTAACGGTGCAGTGTGGATGGCAGTTCTGAGGTTGCTTTTGACCTATTTGCTGGCATTTCTCTGGGCGCAGCATTTCCTATTTGGGATGCGTTTACATTGCAGACCAAGGAGGTCAAACACAGCCTTTTGTGTTTGAATACGTGTATTTGAGCAGCACTGCTATAGAATGACAAAGTCAGTGTTTGACAGCAACGCCCACATATACAAACCTACTGTACTCCCATGATAAGCTTGACTAGGGCATTTGATTTTTTTTAATTAGTCATAGACATTTTGTGGTTAAATGCATAAAAAACATAGCCACTTTATAATCATAATTCCTCTTATTTATCTTCAGTGGGCTGCCCCCACACTGCTTGGTTTATATTCTCATTTATGTATAGGAGAACAAAAAAAGCAGTTTTACTCACCTGATCCCTTCTTCTCTGCAAGTCAGTGCTCTCCTCTTCTTCCCTACGCTTTGGTGATGGACGGTCTGTCGGTGTCCTTAAGTGTAATGGAAGGGTATGGGCCCTACATTGTATTTATTATTTATTTATTTGAGGTACTTATATAGCGCCGTCAATTTACGCAGCGCTTTACACATATATATATTGTACATTCACATCAGTCCCTAACCCTCAAGGGGCGTACAATCTAAGGTCCCTAACTCACATTCATACATACACATACTAGGACCAATTTAGACAGGATCCAATTAACCTACCATCATGTCTTTTGGAGTTGTACTTGATGGCATCAGAGGATCTGTGAGTGTAGGGTAGGGGAAGAGAATAGAGGCTGTAGGGACTGGTCTAGCAGCCCAGAAGGAGCCTGTAGGAGCAGAGAATTGGGTAAGTCACATTGCTTTTTCCAGTACGCTAAACCTACATGAGAATTGTTTTTTATTATATCTTTATTCGTTTTATAATTCAAAAATCCACATTATATCAAACACCATTTTTAATTATCATTCCTCATCCCTCCCACTTAACCCCCCTCCCCCCCTTCCCGTCCGCCTCCCCTGGTCTTCTTACCCCTTTCATTTACTTCTTACTCTTCTGATGTTGTTCTACCTAATTTGTTCCCCCTCTTATCCTTTTCCTTCTCCATTACCTTTCCCATACTCTCTTCCTTTACCATTTAATTACTTATTTCATTACACTCCAACCACTCCTAAGTATCTTTTTGATTTTTTAAAATGAAACCAACCTTCCCACGATTTTTTAAGTTTTTCCATTTTATCCTCATCTATGTGGTATAGATCTTCCATCTTATATATATACTCGACTCTTTTATATTCACTCTTTTATTTTTGGGGGCTCTGTAGTTTGCCAGGCTTTAGAAATGAGACTTTTGGCAGCATTTGATAAATGAAACAATATCATATTTTTGTATTGCTTCACCATAGCCTCTGATTTGTGGAATAAACAGACCCACAAATCTAATGGTATATTCATCTTTAGAGTCTCTTGTATGTATTGAATTATCAACCCCCACTACTCCTGTATTTTAGGGCAATCCCACCATATGTGTGCCATTGTTCCCTTACTCCCAGATCCTCTCCAACACATAGGTGAAACCTCTGGTCTTTGTTTATGTGTCACATTGGGTGTAATATACCATCTTACAAGACATTTATAATTAATTTTAACTATATTCATGTTCACTGCCCCATGTGTTAATCTAAATATTTTATTATTTTGTTGCTCTTTCAATTTTGTTCCAAGCTCCTTCTCCCACTTATCCAGAAAAACCTTGGACACTGGTCCATCTATTTCAGTGAAAATTATATATATCCTAGAAGTGGCAATTTTTTGTATTATATTTGAGCTGAACAATTGCTCTAGAGGGTACATATCTTCATGAGTGGCTGTGGGAGCATTGCAACAAAATGTCTAATTTGATAATACCGCCATTTATCCAGTGTAGAAAATACTAAATGAGCATTAAACCCTTTGCATTATGGAGATAGCCCCACTCCAAGGAAGGAATTTTATTTTCCCTGAAGTTCAGCTTTAAAGCAGACCTTACTCCTCCCCATAAATATTGGTTCCCGTACGTTCAATCCAGCTTAAACATACTTACAAGTTCAGAAAATCTTGTTTTATCCTCCTTTCACTTTATCACTCTTCTGCTGCGTATCCCAACCCATATCACCATCTTTGTTTTCTATGTCATCAGGAGCTGGATATCTCTTCATGGTTCTTGCAGCTGGGCCCCAGAAGAGGCAACACTAGATCTTGCAGCTGTGTAGCTGTTTACAAGTAACATAAATAAGATATCATGCCATTTAATAAAGTGATAGAAACTACGGCTTTGTGGGATATGTGACATAGGTATTCGAGGAGGTAGTGGAAAGGCAAACAACACATCACCCTTGCCTAGTGAGACAATAGAAAAGTAAGTTATATGGAACTGAAAAAATTGTTAAAATGTCAGTGTTGTGATAAGGAGGAGGAAAGAATGAAATGGGAGATTTTTTGCTGAAAGGTCCACTTTAACTTGTTATGAACTGATACTTTTTGCCTACATGCTTTTTACATCCTTGACAATGTATGACAATAAATGTTATGGGTTAGGATAGTTACTAGCTCATCTATAAACTGGTGCATATGGGCAGTGATACACAAAGACCTGGCCCTGTATTATGTGGCTGTAAGGAGAGAGGTAGGCAGTTGGGTGGGTGGTGAACTGCATAGTCAGCATTGCTCAGTATGAACAGACAGGGGGAATAGTCCTGCATCAGCTCTTTAAATGTCCCCTTCCTTCCCACCCACACCCACTCTCAAAGAAAACTGGTGACTCAAACACATTTACAGACAATTCACAGCAACACACAAATGCAAATTCACTGTTTAATGTGTAACTCAGTGTGAAGTACACACATACACACAAAGGATAGCACAACACCTGCTGAAAGGTTCACATCATCCTGTGGTCTCCTCTTTAACCACTACAATGTTTCCCAAAGGAAAATTTGGTACAGGATGTTATTGGGGAATCAAATGCAAAAACTGATTTAAATTGTAGAAATGAGCTTCCAAACACATTCTATATAGAGTATTAGATCTTTAGGGGAGGGTTTGCATTCTTCAGTGAGTATTTAGGTACCTTTTCCAGCTTTGATTTGTTTATGTTCACCTTTGCCAACATTTGTTCTTTATGCCCCATACACACGATAAGAATATCGGACGAACGATTGGCTGTTTTTTTTTGCCTGCTAGTCTCACATCGAAAGGGAAAAGGTTACTAAAGATATGAAAATTCTCCTTTGAAAGAAAAGAAATTCGAAAGTGATGTCATGTATTGCGTTGTATTTGTATTATATTTTCAGACGACTACTGTACTGATTAAACGAAAATCGTGCAATCTGGTGTCGTACGAGAAACTTTTTTGCGCTTGTCCCTTCGGATACTGTTGTACGAATTGTCGTGATCGGCACTCGAAAGCTGTATACTGACGATTCGATTATCAGACGATCGGTCCTCGTACGAAAAGTTTCATACGATTTTCTTATAGTGTGTACGAGGCATTAGACTCATGCAGTAGCTCTGCAGAGAATGCAAATCAGAATTTTAGGCTAAATTCCTTGTTTGCGGGACATTCAATTGGGTTGATTTACTAAAGATAAATAGGCTGCTCACTTTGCAAGGGAATTTCGACTTTGCAAGGGAGTTTTCATCCAGAACTTAGTAAATGAGGTGAAGCTCTGCTGACTTCTATAATCCAATCATGCAAAAGCGAAAAATACTTTTTTTTTATTTTACATGAACATGATTGGATACTCTTCGCAAAATTAATTTTCACAAAACTCACTAAGTTAATTGAAAATTATATTGCAAAGTGAACAGCCTATTTGCCCTTAAAAAACAACTCCACTATCACTCCCGCCCCGCAAGCCAAAGTCCTTGGCGTCATTCTTGACGCGAACCTCTCCCTCCAACCGCATGTCAAATCACTCACAAACACATGCAGGCTCCATCTTCGCAACATTGCCAAGATCCGCTCCTTCCTCACCCCAGACACCACCAAACTTCTAGTACACTCCCTCATCATCTCACGCCTTGACTACTGCAACTCCCTCCTCACTGGCCTACCCAAGTGCAGGCTCTCCCCGCTCCAGACCATCCTGAACTCAGCTGCCAGACTCATCCACCTCACCACCCGCTCCACCTCTGCCACCCCCCTCTGCCTCTCCCTCCACTGGCTCCCGATTGCCCAACGCATCAAATTTAAACTCCTAACCCTGACCTACAAAGCCGTTCACAACACTGCCCCTGACTACCTCACCAACCTGATCCCCAAGTACCACCCTACCCGTACCCTTCGCTCCTCACAGGACCTCCTTCTATCCTGCTCCCTGGTCTCCTCCTCCCATGCACGACTGCAGGACTTCTTCAGGTCCTCCCCCATCCTCTGGAACTCACTGCCCCAATCCATCAGACTGTCGCCTTCCCTATTCACATTCAGGCGCTCCCTCAAAACCCATCTCTTCAGGGAAGCCTACCCCACCCTCACCTAATGGCCATCCTCCCTCATTCCTCCCACCACTTCATCCCCCTCAGCCACTTCCTACTGTACCTTTACCCCCTCCCTCCTAGATTGTAAGCTCGTAAGAGTAGGGCCCTCTTACACCTCGTACGTTGTTTGTTGTACTGTGCCATGTATTGTCCCCCCTATTGTACAGCACTGAGCAAACCCTTTGGCGCTATATAAACTCGTAGTAATAATAATAATAATAATAATAATAATAATAAAAAACCAACCCCAATATGTGGTGGATAACGGTGACATGAAGTAACCAGGAGCAAAGGTGAGTAGCAGCAGGTCAGTAGCAGCATCTCCATGATAAAATTCATTATTTACCGTGCAGAGGCAGTGAACGTCAAAAACACAGCAGAGTCAGCAGCTGTACCACTTGGCATATAATGGTAACAAAGCCTAAATTCCAGAATAAAAACCTGGGAATCCACATGTGTAGGCAAAACGCAGTCACACAGGTGAATCTAGCTGGCTAAAGATTTCACAGCAAATAAGAAATGACTTATAAACGATAATAATTTTAAAATACAAATAATCATAATAATAATAATATTCTGATACTATGGATTTTTTTATTATTATTTTTCTTTAACTCAACAGATTGTCCCAGCAAACATATCCAAAAAGTCTGACTGTCAGAAGTGCCCATTATCACACAGTTCTTAACACCTAAATAACCCAATTACTGCTACTCAAGGCAGAATATTAATTCATGAATTTGGTCAGGAAATGATTATCATCATCATTATTATTATTATTAGTCATTTACCATGCCTTTTCACTAAATTTAGCTTTACCCCAATAGCATGGCCAGGAAAACATGTCAACATGTTTAACCCAAAGTGCTCATTATCACTCTATTGTTAACCCCTAATTGTTCCAATTGATGCTAGTGATTCTATTATTTTTAGGAGTTTGATAAAGAAAATAATAATAAATACATACAATTCAAGAAGAAAAGCATTATCACAATATTATCTTAGCAATCCAATGGGTGCAAGCCTAAAATTAAATTTAGTACCTGTGGCCATTGTTTTCTTTTGGCACCAAAGTTCTGGTGGAATTCAGCCTTCGTCTCTCTAGTTAAAATATCTGTGGTTTTGTCACTTGTTTTCAGATTGCGATGTCATGTTTAGACTATTTCCTTCTCTAGCCTTTACTGCATGGCTGCATTATTTTAATTGCATCCTGATCATCAACATGTGGGCAAAACAGATATGTGGCTCACCACATGAAACGTAGAGGCAGCGATGAGGAGGAGTGATGGTGGTCCTAGGCTGTTCAAAAGAAAGCCATTTCCTTGCAGCCCATGAGAAGTTATTAGTGTTAATAATCAGGCACAGCACAATGTACTGTATATGAAACAATCCCTAGGCATTCATTGTGTAGCTTCTGGCTAACATATGAGGTCAAAGAAACGTCCCATACTTCGGTTTACAGGCATTAGAATCCAGCAGAAAATAACAATGTAAAATACTTACAGCTGTTACTTACAGGTCCAACAATTGTTCCTTCAAACCTTTGAACCTCCCCTGCTCCAGGACCAATCCGAAGAGGAAACCATGCTGTCTGGAGTAGATAATGTCAATCATGTTTAGTCTTCAGTACAGCATAGATATGTTGAACAAGGGAGCTCTACTCAATTAGCACTAGGGGGTAGTTACAAGTTCAAGTGATAACAATTAAGCCCAAGAGAAAAAAGAACATACACACGCACATACCAGTAAAAACTACAAATAATTTGCTAAGCTGTGTACAGATTTCTGCAGTCAGCAATTGCCTTCATTAGCCAAACGTCAAATAGGAGCTGATGAATTTCACCTATCTTATTATTTAAGATGGCAGAGTTTAAAGCTGATGTTCAGCATTACATCAAGAGAGTGTAGTGAACAGGGCTATCCTGCTCTATCCCAGTACAGAGTTCTTCCCAGTTCTTCTAGAGCTACAATGTAAAGTGTATCTAAACCCAAAAACAAAAATGTCATATATTGCAGCTTACTAGTCCTTAAATGTGGTATCTACATTAATTTAAATGCTTTCAGGCTTTTTTTCTTGCATTTAAATGTGTTCATCCCGCCAAGACACTTCTCTTACTGTAATAACACAACCGTGTGTTGTTAGTGTTGTCACCCAAGGATGATTTGGATATGTCTCCAAAACATGGGGGGAAGTGTGTAGTTCACAGAGGAGAAATTGGTAGGGCTGGCAATACTTCTTGAGATTTCAGTGCAGCAGAGAAAAAAGAAGCTCGCTGAATTTCTGGTAGGATCAGGAGTTACATCTTTCCACTTTTCAAAACGTACAACAGACCAAAAGGGATCAAACAAAAGAAGTTTATTGTTCTGGTTTACATACAAGACACAATATTTGCTTCTGAACTTCACATTCTTAAGATGGCCATAGATGGATTTTTTCCTTGATCAGCCAATGGGCTGTTCAGTAAAAGGTTTTACTGCATGGATCAATTGAATTTAAACCTACATTTTATATTATCAAATTTTGCTCATTGGCTTACCTTTTTTCCGCCTATATCCACTTATTACTCCTCTTCCAACTCCCTCCTCATTGGATTACCTTTACATAGGCTATCCCCTCTTCAGTCCATCATGAATGTTGCTGCGGGACTCATCCACCTTAAGAAACATTCAGTGTCTGCTGTCCTTCTCTGCCAATATCTCCATTGGCTTCTGCTCTCCTAACGAATAAAATTCAAAATACTAACCACAACCTACAATGCCATCCACAACTTAGTCTCAAAATACCAACAAAATGGTTCTCTTGGCACTTCTTAAGACCTCCTGCTCTCTAGCTCCCTTTTCACCTTCTCCTAAGAAGTCTCCAGAACTTCTCCTGAGCCTCTCCCATCTTCTGGAACTCCATATTCCAATCTGTTCAACTATCTACTACTCTATCCACCTTTAGGCGATCCCCAAAAACCCATCTCTTTAGAGAAGCCTAGCCTGCCCCACCTAACAACTGAACTTTTTTTTTCTCCATTAGCTCATGCCCTGATTCCTCTTGTTTTGAATCATATTGTAATTGTACTGCATGACTCCATTTTTTTAAGCGCTGTGCAAACTGTTGGAGTTATATAAATCCTGTATAATAGTAATAATTCACAAAAAAATATTAATTTTTTGTATGTATGTGTCTAAAGGGTATGTGTATAAAGGGTTTCAATGACAAATTACCCATTTGATCTTAAAAATTAACAGTTGCATATTGAAGTGACATCTAAATACTGTAGGTATATGTGTGTTGTGATGAAAAAATACTGTAAGATAGCATAATGAACAGAATTAAAATACCTAACACAGACAAAGAATTGATGCTGCAAAGCAATATCCACTAATTTATTACAGGTATTTATACAGTGCAGACAATTTATATCAGTCCCTGCCCTCATGGAACCTACAATCCCTATCACGCATACATACACAAGGGCACATCAATCTACTAGCATGTCTTTGAAGTGTGAGAGGAAATCAGAGTACTCCATACAAGCACAGGGAGAACATACAAACTCCATGCAGATAGTGGCTTGGTTGCAGCTCAAACTGTTTACCCTACTGCTGCAAGGCAGTAGTGCTAACCACTAAGCTATTACACTGCCCTGCTTGAACTCTACAGATGTTCAATGCAGCAATAAAAGCTCAAAAAGACTGTTATCACGTTAGAGACTCGGTGAGGCAAAAAGAGTTGAGGAAATGAACTTGTCCTAAAGCTCTTCACATGAAACACACTGGCTCAATGGTTAGTAGTGACCATGCAGCACTCTGCTCTGGGCTTCAACTGCCAGTAGATATATAGGGGTTGATTTACTAAAGGCAAATAGACTGTGCACTTTGGATATACAGTGGTAACAAATGTTAATCTCTCTGTGTATTTAGTCCTTATAAACTCCAGCAGAATCTGCCCCCATGACCAGAGGGATCCTAGCACCCTCCCCTCTTTCCAATACTGTGCTATGTATTTCCCCCCCAAAAACATTACAGAAGTATTTCACTCCCTCCATTGCCTGAATTACACATCAAATAATAAGATGGGGAATCATGTAGGAAAGCCACATTTATTTTTCTCTGGAAAACAAGTACAAGGCTATGCTTGTAAATAATAAAATAGTTGTATCTGGCAATGTCTCCAAGTAGCATAGCATCTCAATCACTGTGTGCATTTAATCAATAGACAGCAAAAATCATTGCGGCCTATGAGAGTATATACCAGCAATGATGTATATTACAGGACAAATATTGTGAATCACGCCTCTATTTGTGACACTGAAAGAAAAGTGTAATAGTGTATAGAGCCTAATAATTCCTTTTTTGGTGTGTGCTTTATAAGAAGCGTGTTAATCAGTTCTACCTGATGGCCTATTTTAGAATATATATTTGCCACTTAAAGGAATACAATAACTGCAAATTTCTTCTAGATGGAGAGGTGATTTGTCCTACTCATAAGCGAATTCCCAATGCTTTGTACATATTAAATGTGGTGTTTGGTTTTCACTAACATGGTTTTTGACTCCTTTTTTTTAGGAGAGTAATATACATTTTCTGTGTGTCATTCAAAAGACAACTATTCTGACCCACCAAAGAGGACGGAAACGGTGGCACAAATAAGGTAATCATGAATGGTATAGGTACAGCATTCTAAAATGATTCCTTTTATTTTTATAATAATTACTTTTATACAGCAGAGACAATAGTATCAAATTTAAAGAGATACAGCGCTGGGTTTATCATGCTGGGCCAGGCAAATGTGAATTATAACAACCTCTGAATTAGTCCTCTATAACTTTTGACTTGACCCATGTGACGTGATTAGCACTGTTAAAATTAAAGAGCAAGTCCACTTTTGGTGAGAAAAAAACATTCCCCTCTGAGTTCTCTATGTACATTGCAGGGATTTTAAACTTTGTTGCAGATTCCTACCTTTTGTTATTCTGAAGAAATAGCTGTTTGTTTGTGTCTATGTGCAGAGTGAATCTGGGAGTGATTTTCCCTAGGTTCACACCTAAGCGTTTCCTGCAGCTCTTTGCGTTTTGCAGAAATGAAGTACAGTCCATTTAACATGATTTCCTATGGGACATGTTACCATCTGCACATTTTCACCCGGTGCATTTTTTGGAAAGGGTCATGGACTTTTTTGAATGCAACAATTTGCATTTTTGGTTCTATAGACTTCAATTGAAACGCTGCAGAAAGCACGTAGTGCATTTTTGCTGCATTTTTATGCATTTTTGCTGTGTTTTTGATGTGTTTTGTGTTTTAAAACTGCCTAGCAACAATAAAAATAAAGAAAAATGAAAAAGAAAAACACAAAATGCGGCAAATACGCGTCACAAACACAGGTGAAAAATGCAATGCAGAAACGGCATTGCATACGTGTGAACCTAGCCTGAATCGTGCTCAATCAGCTGCTGTACTTGCAGTGCTCTAATGAGGAAAGTGGCAGGGTCTGCATCCGTTTAGATGTGATTTCTGTTTGCGAGTATCTCACTAAAATTACATTTTTGTTGCAGGTGATGCCTGATTTGTATCTTAGTGCAGACTTCTGGGAAAATCAGTAAGCCAATCGCACAATCAGGAAATGACATTTCTGGGGGCATTCCGAACACCATCTGTGTACAGAACATCTCCAGGTCAAATTGCATGAATTTTACAGAAAATGATAGCAGCTGCAGACTGAAAAGGAAAGGTAATTTTTAATAACATTTAATTACAATATGACATGTGTCACAATTGTATATGATATATTTTTTTTCCCACAAAAGTGGAGTTACCCTTTAAAGTATAACTAAAGGTAAAGCTTTTTTTTTTTTTTTGGATAGAGTGGAGAATGATTAGAACACATGTGAAGGTGCACTGTTCAAGTATTTTGACAACCAGGGGTGCTGTAATTAAATAGTATTTAAAACTCAACCCCAGGAAAATTTTAAATTACCCCTGCAGTGGGGCTGTGCCTACACTGCAATGGTTAATTGCTCATTTTGTCTAGGGGAGAGAAAACATTTTTACTTACCTGATCCTCTCCTCCCCAGCAGTTGGGGCTCCCCCATACTCCGGTGATGGCATCATCACGTCAAGTGCACGGCTAAGGACCCTGCTTTGGTATTGAGGTTGTCAAGATCCTAGATCAGTGCAGTGT
The DNA here is from genome assembly GCF_062004578.1 of Staurois parvus. Taxonomy (NCBI): domain Eukaryota; kingdom Metazoa; phylum Chordata; class Amphibia; order Anura; family Ranidae; genus Staurois; species Staurois parvus. The sequence goes on from NW_028318358.1 coordinate 6,738,999, forward strand.
GGGGGAGAAGATGCTGTGGGGAATGGTCTAGTGATGGAGAAGAGCAGAGGATTGGGTAAGTAAATCTTCTTTTATTGCTCCACTGGAGATCAACGATCAATTAACTCTTGTGGTGCTGATGCAGCCCCACAGCAAGGGTTAATTTTTTAGTTGCCTGGAACTGGGCTTTAAATATTGTAACCTATTAGCAAACCCCCTTCCCCACCTCAAAATGCCACAATCCACTTACATGCTACACCTGGCATCCACACAGCAGAGGGAAAGCTGAGAATCCCACAATGCAGAAATGCCTTCGCATGGAATCCCAGGAGGAAGATGGGTGTACAGTAAAAATAATTTTTAACTTATGTCTAATCGTTGGAGGAGAGCAGGCTGAGTTGCATAGCTAAAGAAGTGACCACACTGTGCTCTTCTGCCTAGTGTGATCAGTTTTTACAAGGAAAGCAGAGAGACTGGCAGGAACACCAGGGATTTCACACAAAGGAAGTAATACAAAGAGAACAAGATACTTTTTCATACACACATGGTGCAGTAGGCACATATCAGGAATATGAAATATTGGGTTTGCATACTATTTAAGTTTAGGGGTTAGGCTAGCATGATGTTACAATGAGGGGAAGGCTGAAAGGACACCTTCAGTAAAAACTACAGTATATTAGTTCATCCAGCTTAGTCCTCAATATTAAGCTACCTGGAAACCCCTCACCAAGCTGGCTTCCTACCTCAGCATGGTAAGTATGGCCTCCTTGGGCAGAAATCTTCATTGGTACCAGCCATACCTGCACAGTGAGTCTTTACTAACCTGTATAGAGATATGCTCTGAGACTAGAGACGCTTGGAGTAAATGTCTATTGATTAAAAATCCAATGTAAAAAAGTGGAAACAATTAATGCATGCTTTTGCAACTTCATAATTACAAGCATACCTGTATAGTCCAATGCAATAAATTTGTCAGGAAATTTTGGTTGATGAATAGATTGCAACTACAATATGTAACACCCTCAAGGTTATCTAGGTCTGTTGTTTTTGTTAGATACAGGCTGAGTAGCTGCCTGGGATGAGTCAGCCTGGGAGTGAGGTAGTGAGTTAACTTCAGGACAGGATGGGAGGTTCTACAGCTGAGGGCTTCTGGAGCCCTCCTACCCTTCCAGGAACTAGCAGAACTTTCTGCAAGAGGGGTGGAGGAGAGGAGGAGGCCCAGATCTGCATGACTGAGGGCCATTGGCCAATCCACTAGCAGTAGGCTGGGCATGGTCACCAGGGCAACCCTCAAATATGACAGAGCCTGGGGAGCAGGGGGAGGCGAGCCTACCTACAGGCAGGATACTGAAAAGGAGAATCTCCACTGCCCAAGGTCTCTTAATGAGGACATCCTGAGCAGCAGGGAAGGAGCCAGCCCAGCGAAAGTCTTGAAAGCAGCTACCAACCCACCATGCTGACAGGACAGGACAGTGTGAGTACTCCTTTACCCCTTTTTCCAGAAAAGGGTAGAGGGAGGTCAGGTGCAATACCTAACTAGTCCTGATCTGCTTACCTGCAAGCTTCTGGGACCTCTTGCTCAGGGATACCCTTAGTACAGCTGGTCAAAGAGGAGGATTCATCTGGGGTCTGAGGAGGTACACCAAAAAGGGAATACAGCGCTTCTTAATGGGACAGTGCTATATTTTTTTCTAGTCCACATTTTTGTACATAGTTGCTAAGTAGTTCGTCCTCAAGTTCTACAGTTCTTTGGGCATCCCATATACCCCTAGACCCCATCCAAGTTGCTAATCCCTTAACCTCTCTGGCGGTATGATTATTTTAGATTTGTGGTGCTGAAAGAGGTACCATTTTTTTGCATGGAAATATGTATTTTTTTTATTGTAGGCCTGAAATCTGTCCGAACAAGAGTCTAGTAAACATTCCGGATATGATAAAACTTGAAACACAAAATCATAAATTATAATTTAATAGATAATCATAAAAAATAATAATATAATAATTATAAATTTAATTAAATAATATAATCAAACCAAAAACACTTACATTTGAAATATAGTGCCAAGTTCGGACATCACTGAGCAAAGTCGCAGAATCGTTTTCAGTGTCTGATGACGAATTTCCCCACGAATCATTATCACTCAATTCTGCAAGTGGTTCTGATTTACTATCGCTGTTCTCTAGTCGGTCTAAAACCGCTTTTGACCTAAAGGGACGGTTTTTGGACGCCATGGACTTTTCTAAATTTCCAGGCAGAAAGAACAGTCAAAATGCAGGCAGGGGACAGGACAAAGCAGTAGGGACAAAATGTATGTGAAATGCATTGAAACAGCAATGTTTTACTTTGTAATAATAATTTTTAAAAAAATGTCCCGACGTCACAGGGACCGGAACACGGAAGCCAGATGCCGGAATCGGCCGGAGGAGATGTCCAGGGACGCTGCAGGGGACACATCGCGGGAGTGAAGGACAAGGTAAGCTCTGCAGGGACTCCCTATGCAGCGCTGCATGGTAAGCCCAAGTGTAGCTCAGGGTTACCGCTTTTGGTACTGAAACTCTACCCCGAGCTACACTCGGGAATACCGCTAGGGAGGTTAATAAAAAACACAAAAAAAACCGCTAAAGGGCTGTTTTATTGACTCTGAATGGTGAAATGTGGAAAATCCGTGTTGCCTGGCCATGCAAAGCTTAGGGGGACCCAATCAAATCTCAGTGGCCCCTATGGGGGTAGTGCTACAAATATAACATCATTATTTTCACACTGGATGTCACCAAGCCAATGATTTGCTGGCAGAGCCTTCTGATAACCTCTGTGCCCTTCTCTACACATCATGGAGTAGGAAGTCACTGGAATCTCTGTGTGTGTGGCAAATGAAGAAAAGAAAAAAAGGGTTATCAGCTCTGCAGCTCTGTCTATTACTACATAGATACCAACATGTATCAAAGCTTGTCGTGCACAATACTGTCTAGGAGGACTATGGGAAAAAAAATTCTCATGTTGCTTCTATGACAAATCTTTTTTTTTTAATAAAACTTAATTAGAAATACCAGAGAATATTAATTAAGATGATTGAAAATACATCTAAATTTCAGAAATGTTACAGACCAGCCACAAAGTACAGTATACATGTGGCTTAAAAGAAAGCAGCACTTTCTTAAATCAGAACTACAGCCAAAAACAGTAGGATAAAGACAATAGCTAATTAACAAAGAAAATAAAATGTGTCTTTGCTGCAATATGCACCTTCACTGCAGAGCTGTTTCTCACAGTACTTCTTTTCTGCCACTAAGGTGTCCGTTTATGAACCAGTGGTAATAGATCACTGCTCAGTTCTCCGGCATTCTCGGAGAACACGGTTCTGCTGTGAATGCAGTTTATGAAGCAGTGTAGATCAGTTCTCCAAACGAAGGGAGAACAGTCTACAAACACTGGAAAACGGCTGATTTTACTATAATCTCGCGAGATTACAGTAAGAGATCAGTTTACTAAACAGAGGTAAATTATCGCTGCTTAGTTTGCGGTCCCTCCGATTCTCCAGCTCTGCAAGTGTCAGGACGTACAGGGGACGGAACCAGTGGGAGATTCAAAAATGTCAACATTTTACATACACATAATACACTAAAATCTGATAGTATTACATTACTGTATCAAACCATTTCACATACATTTTGTCCCGAGTGCTTTGTCCTGTGCCCTGCCTGCATTTTTACCGTTCTTTCTGCCTGGAAACTTGAGAATGTCCATGGCATCCAAAAAGCGTCCCTTTAGGTCAAAAGTGGTTTTAGACCAGCTTGAGAACAGCGATAGTAAATTAGAACCCCTTGCAGAATTGAGTGATAATGATTTGTGGGGAAATTCATCATCACACACTGAAAACGATTCTGCAACTTTGCTCAGTGATGTGCGAACTAGCGCTCTATTTCAAATTTTAGTGTTTTTGGTTTGATTACATTATTGAATTAAATTTATTATATTATTATTTTTTAGGATTATTTATTATATTATAATTTATGATTTAGTGTTTCAGATTTTATCATACCCGGGATGTTTACTAGACTCTTGTTCGGACAGATTTCAGTGAGTTATTCCTAAGAATTATAGGCCTACAATAAAAAGCAAAATATTTCCATTGAAAACAATGTACCGCTTTGAGCACAGAAATACTGACATAATCAGACCGCTAGGAAGGTTAAATACACTAACACTTTGAAGCCAAACTCCAGCTAATATTTTATAAGCAGTTATATCTTCTCATGTGACAACACTGAAGAAATGACACTTTGCTACAATGTAAAGTAGTGAGTGTACAGCTTGTATAACAGTGTAAATTTGCTGTCCCCTCAAAATAACTCAACACACAGACATTAATGTCTAAACAGCTGGCAACAAAAGTGAGTACACCCCTAAGTGTACTGAAGCAGAGCATGATCCCCTCCCTTCGGAGACTGGGCCGCAGGGTAGTATTCCAACATGATAACAACCCCAAACACATCTCCAAGATGACCATTGCCTTGCTAAAGAAGCTGAGGGTAACGGTGATGGACTGGCCAAGCATGTCTCCAGACCTAAACCCTATTGAACATCTGTGGGGCATCCTCAAATGGAAGGTGGAGAAGCGCAAGGTCTCTAACATCCACCAGCTCCGTGATGTCGTCATGGAGGAGTGGAAGAGGACTCCAGTGGCAACCTGTGAAGCTCTGGTGAACTCCATCCCCAAGAGGGTTAAGGCAGTGCTGGAAACTAATGGTGGCCACACAAAATATTGACACTTTGGGCCCAATTTGGACATTTTCACTTAGGAGTGTACTCACTTTTGTTGCCAGCGGTTTAGACATTAATGGCTGTGTGTTGACTTATTATGAGGGGAGAGCAAATTTACACTGTTATACAAGCTGTACACTCACTACTTTACATTGTAGCAAAGTGTCATTTCTTCAGTGTTGTCACATGAAAAGATAGAATAAAATATTTACAAAAATGTGAGGGGTGTACTCACTTCTGTGAGATACTGTATATCTCCAAATTGCAACAACTGTCAAAATTCAAACCATAATTATCACTGTGTTTATAAGAACAATTTAAAACTAATCACATTGTTTAAGCCTGGTGGGCTAGTTGCCTTCAGGGAGCGAAGTGATGGTAGCATCTTCTCTTTCAATATAGAGCAGTAAATCTGTGAAGTCATGATACCATCAATGAAATGCAGCTCCCCGACACCAGCAATGCGCATGCTGCCCCACAGAAGGACACTGCCACCACCAGGTTTCACTGTACACACCATGTATTTTTCTTTGTACTCCTCACCTTTGCAACACCATACAATTTTAAAGCCATCGGTTACAAAAACATTTATCTTGGTCTCATCACTCCAGAGTACAGAGTCCCAGTAGTCTTCAGGGTTTAATACTGATTTCATGTGTGTCTTTTATATCTGCCTAGATTTCAGCTTTAAATTATACTGTTTAACTGCTATACAATTCATTTTCTGATTTTTAACAGGTATCACCTAATGAATTTTAAGAGAAGAAATACAATCATGCTGAACATTTAAGAAAACAGAGAACAGAAGAACATTGGCTGCATGTCCCCCTTTCCCACTGAATAACTTTGCCTTAATGTAATTTAATGCTATTAAAAATTGCCTGTTAATTTTAGTTTGCAGCCAAGTAAGCTGCCATAAAAATAAATAAATTTCTCTTCCTTGCAGCCATGGCAAAGGTACACTTTGTATAGATTTGCCATTACCCTGCTTCTGTGATTGACTTACTGCTTTTCTCAGAAGTCTCAACTTAGCTTGAAACCAAATAACAAGCATTCCCTGCAATAAGAATATCATCTTTGGTGACATGCGTTTAAAATGTTTATAGTGGAACTAAACCTTTCTATTTCTTACATCCAAGAAACGTACCATCTTACCCTCTACTTTAATTGGCAATTGCAGTGGTGCTGTATGTGTGACCAGCTATGATATTAGCCTTTTGAGGGCTTGAAAGTTTGGCTGAGAGATGACATGAGCAGTCTAGCAACTGTGACAGATACCACCATAGGCATGTCTTGAATGTAACTGTTTTGGGAAACACTTTAAGTACCCCAAACATATGAGATGGTGGAATTCTGATCTGACAGCTCTCAGATGGAACATTGATCAGGTTGATGAAAAAAATTGTCCCAGTTGCCATTGTTCTTCTCTTTCTAGACTCTGCAGTGTAGAAAGTACATTTACTTAGTTCAGGGAGAGCTGGCCTTGATTTGCTGCCTGAGAGCAGCTGTGTCAGTACACATTAGACTGCCCTCTAATGTCTATAGGCTGTCATACACATGTAAAGGGATGCTGAGGCTGCAGCTCTTATTACACCAGGGAGATCAGATGGTTACAGGGCAAGCAGTCTCTCCCATTCAGCAGTCAGTTTTAAAATGTGCTGCAAAACACCTACTTTAATCTACAGAGAATGATCAGCAATAAAGTTTTTTAAATCCTTGCAAAAAATGCAACTGATCTAGAGAGGATGGTTTTGAGTAAGAGGAATTTTTTTCTCAGTAATCTAGAGTTTCACTTTATTTTAGAGAGCACAGTAGGAGGGGACATAACCCTGTATTTTCAATACCAATTATATTACCTGTTCATACAGGAGGCTACCAGCAACACTTTCAGGGTCCATTTACATTTATGCAGTGGGCTTACGTGCATTTAGACATTGAAATCAATGGGCTTCTGAGGCATCAACAAATCCCAAAAATCAGCCGTCACTAAATTTTTGCTGCAAAACACCGCAACGCCCTATGGTACATTGCCATGCATTGCAATGTGCAACACAATGCATCAATGTAATGTGTATTGCTAGAATGTATGTTTCTGTGATGCATATATATAAAATTGGCTTGGAGGATAGCTTTATTACATAGTTACATAGTTAGTCTGGCTGAAAAAAGACAAAAGTCTTTTTCAACCATAAAAAAAAAAAAAAGTTACAATCCTATAGTTGATCCAGAGGAAGGCAAAAAAACTCAGCAAAGCATGATCCAATTTGCTCCTGCAGGGAAATAAATTCCTTCCTGATCAATTTTACCTATAAATGTTAGTATCCAGTTATATTCTGTGTATGTAAGAAAGAATCCAGACCTTTTTTAAAGCAATCCACTGAGCTGGCCAGAACCAACTCTTGAGGGAATCTATTCCACATTTTCACAGCTCTTACTGTGAAGAAACCTTCCGTGTTTGGAGATTAAATTTCTTTTCCTCCAGATGTAAAGAGTGCCCCCTTGTCCTCTGTGATGACCTCAGGGTGAATAGCTCTACACCGAGTTCACTATATGAACCACTGATGTATTTATACATGTTGATCATATCCCCCCTTAATCTCCTCTTCTCAAGAGAGAATAAATTCAGTTCCTCTAATCTTTCCTCGTAGCTGAGCTCCTCTATGCCTCTTATCAGTTTGGTTGCCCTTCTCTGTACTTTTCCAGTTCCCCAATGTTCTTTTTGTGAAACAATGATTTTGTGAAACAATGATTAAACAATGATTTCACAGTGAGCAATATTTTAAAGTAGAACTAAAGGCAAAACATTTTTCTTTTTGGCAGGGGCGTCCCTAGGGTTGGTGTCACCCGGTGCGGTAAAACTTGGTGTCACCACGTGCGGTAAAACTTGGTGTCACCCCTCCGACAATCCCCACAGGATGGATCGGATCTGCAGACTGAGCATAATGGATCAGAGTCCGATCCATTATGCTCCCCAATCAGCAGATCTGATCCTTCTTGCGGGAATCGTCGGCTTGCAACCTATACGGGGTTAACCGATCTTTCAACATCGGTCCGGTCTGCACATGCTTGAGAAGTGATGTCAGATGGAGGAGGTTCTTGCTATCACGGCTGCATTTCCTGGGTACACACAAGTCCCGGATCTTGCACAGCCTTACCTAGATCAGTTAACCCAGTATAGGTTGCAAGCCAATGATCCCCACAAGATGGATCTGTGGATTGGGAAGCATAATGGATCGGACTCCGATCCATTATGCTCAATCCGCAGATCCGATCCATCTTGCGGGGATCGTCGGCTTGCTTTAAAACTTTCCTTTTCGTGGAGCTCGTAGAGAGGGTCCGGTGTCACCCCATGCGATAGGTGTCACTCTGTGCGGCACACACCCCCTGCACACGCCTAGGGACGCCACTGCATTCTGGATAGAGTAAGGGAGGGTATAATCCCTGGCTTTTTTTTGCCATCTGCATCTCATTGTGGAGATTTCCCCTCACTTTCTGTCCCATAGACAAAACAGGAAGTTGGCCATATAATTTTCTTATGTAATTTCCTTTAGATTTACCTCCATGTAATTCAAGTGCCTGCCAGATTGGATACAAATTGAAAGTGTTTAGGTTTGACCTCATATTATGTGGTTTTGAGAAATCTAAAGGAAAATTGTATAATTTATGGCCAGCCTTAGAGTAAATCTCTCTAAAGTAAAGACATTTTTGGTTGTTACCAGGATCACCACCTCAAGCTTCCCTATTGGAAGTTTTCACCTCTATTCCTGTTCTGGTGACAACTCTACATTTTTTATTTTCTTTTACACTCATTTCAGTGATATAACCAGGAAGCCTGACAAAGAGTGTGACTCTCCCTAATGTAGGCACTGACAATAAAAAACCTGACAGGAGTTCTAATCCCGCTATTAGAAGCTAAGAAAAAATAGTGTTGTCTTTAGTTCTACTGTAATTTTATGCTCATCATTGTTTGGTTTCTTGCTTCCTTCAGCATAATATGTGGCCAATTTTCACTGTTTCCCGTTCTGCACCCTATAAATATATTTCCTTTACCTACCAGCAAACAAGATTTATGCTAACACTTTTCATTTTAATTTAGGATAGATGGATGGGGAAGGATTAGAAAATCAGTCAGATTATAAGGGGACTATTTATACATGTGTAGCGCTACCTCCATAGGAGTCGCTGGTCAGGATGGGCCCTCCATTCTCTGCTTCAATCTCCTCAAGAATTTCTACCACTCTAGGTTATGCGTATAAGCAGGCAATATCACAAATATCCATTAAAGGGACACTCAGTACCCAGTAATATCATTGCATCAAAGAAGCAGGCACTGAACCCGTTAGTAAAGGCAAACTTGGTATATTGTCACACAGTATGGATTTTAATGAAAGAAAGTGTAAAGATGGATTGTAATGAAAGATAGTGTAAAAATGTGTAAAACTATCCCCTTAGGGATTGCTAATGAATTTGGGTCCCCCTATAGTCCTTCACACCCAGTCATTTAGCATTTTCCACACAAGCTCTCATCCGTAGGCAGAAATCAGTCTTTGAGCATTTGTTTTGTTATTTTATTGAGTGGATTAGAACTTGGATAGGGTAGGGGGTGTATAGGATGTCAAAGGGAACTGAAATCTGGGTATAGCTTTCTGAACTATTCACAGCTTCTCTTCTCTGATGCAACACAGTCTCTGTTGGAGTGCTAGCCAGCAGCTCCTAGTTGAACAACCCCAGACCTTAAATGAATTTGTTTTCACCCAGCAATCTGGAGACTCTCTTCCTGAGCAGGGGATCTGGCTCCTGCTCCTTTAAATAAGGTGTACAGTCACTAGTCGAGGGCTAATCTGGTTACCCACCAGACTGCTCCTTCCTTTATACACCTAGGGGGTGCAGGTGTACTCACTCAGATTCTCTCCTGTACCGCTTGCAGAATGGCTGCTGCTACCAGGTCTATTAACTGGGCTGCTCCTTTCCTACCATACAGGTGGTCCTCTCTCAGGGGGCCAGTGAGTCCTCCGTTTTCCTCCTTTCCAGCTTCACATCTTCCTGCTTCTCACTCCTCTTCCACCACCACACTCCCCTGCTACTGAGCAGGCTCCAAGGGAGTTCACCCCTTGCCAAGCTTCCTCTTGGGGATTGGCTGAGGTCCCTCAAAAGTGCAGCCAACCACACCTCAGATCCACCCACTGCCTCCAAGGCCTTCCTCCGAAAGCCTCAGAGCAGGGGGAAATATCAGAGAGGCTGGCCTGCAGAGTTTCTCAGTCCTGGCCAGAATTTGTCCCCTCTAGCTATCTCACCTGAGCTTCTAATCAGCTCTTAACTAAACCATTAGTTGGATTGGTAATTTGACATACAATGAAATCAATTACAAACACTAGGCATAAGATGACACTTTATACCAGATCAGCATAAACAGTAACAAAGAGCAGCTATAGACAGTAATGGAGTTTTATTAACGGTGTTCAGGAGGCTACACTGCCAAGGTACCTTACTGGTGACTATGCTAGGCCTAGGCTCACTTGGCAGGGTATTCGGAGCAACATAACTGCAAAGGCTACTAGCATTTTAAATGGCAGCCAGTGTTTCCTTTTCAGAACAGGTTCCTTTAAACCTTTTTTGTATCGTTCTCATCCAAATGTATTTCCCAGTGTGTTAAGGTTGCCCTTCATGTGAACAGGGGATGTGATCACCTGCACCTCCTGCATGTAGTATAATACAAAGAAGCACTCAGTGCTGAGCAAACAACTCCCAAGGCAGCTGAAAAAACACATGTGGAGGAACCATACACACAGACCAAATTCTAATACAATTGAATACAATTGTATTCCAATACAATTACCAGCTGCCCACCCCAGGTTAATATTTTACCACATTATTTGAATTTTATAAAGCAAAACTAGTTTTGAATTTTAATGATGAAGCACAGTCAGCAAGCATTCCTCTGTTGTCTATTTAGCCAAAGGTACAGAAAGACAAAAATATATACAGTGAGAGAACTGCTGGGCTCCCCCTATTGCTTGTGGTTAGCACCATTGTTAGCCCCACAGTTCTCTGGGCACTATTGTTTTCCACTTATGCCTTAAAAAATGTAAAACATACATATATACTGTAAATTACAGATTTGCTTTTATCAAACGTGTGTTCTTAGATGTAATTCAAAGGAATCATTTCAGCCGTTATACCATACTAGCCACATTCCTCTTTGATTTTATGACCTGATTCAAGGATTAGGACGTAGAGGTCAATACGAATTTTCAACAGGTTATGTGATGGACACCAATTTTTTCCTTTCTCCATAGCAAAGGTAAGAAAGGTGACAACTGTACTTGTGCTGCTATACTACATTATCCAATTGTCATAATAATAAGATAGGCAGATGTCTCATTGAGCTAATTCTTTCTCAGAAATCTGTTTTTTTTTGTTGGTTAACATTTACATAGTCACCATAAAATATGTACAGAAATACTCACTGGCTAAATTATTCCAGACTATGCAATTTGATCCATCACCTGAACACTGTTGCATTTGAATTGTATTAGGTACTGGAAACTGATTTTCAACCTTCGGTATAGGGATTTCTGAAGGTCAGTAAAGCAGAATAAATTCCAAAGGTTTTAAACTAATACTTTATATATTTACTGGCTGAACAGGTTATAAATACATGAGAGTCATATCCAGTTTTTTGACCAGGAATACTGGCTGCTCACATTTCCTCTGGCCAGCTGTGCTTAGTAACAGGGATGGTTGGGGCTTAGGTAACAGCTAGAATGTTGATCAAAAACATGGTGACCTGACCTTCTAATAGACTAAATTTTATTTGTGTAAAGACTTGGCTCATGCATTTGGATCAATGCCTGATGTGCCCTGAATACAACATACCCAGTGCTAGCATGTACAGAATGCCCAGGGATTCAGGAATGTCAAAATCTCAATCTGCCAAATAATGTGCAATTTGCTCCTTAACATTGTCATATATGTGATACTATGGGGGTAATATATCTTATGCTTTGTCATTGTGGGGCCTACTATGTGGGCAAAATCATCCGGCATTTTCACCAACATATTGCTGATCACATTTACTATACAACAAATGCTAAAATGCTGACCCCCATTAGTTATCACATAGGCATGTAGCACAAATTGAATCTATCATAAATGCAGTTCATGGGTCTAGATAGGGTAAAGAGGGACCCAAGAGGAGGAGACTGGGACAGGTTGGTCCTCCAAAAATAAACATTTTGGATAGAAAGGCTGGCAGCAAATATAAATCAAGATGTTCTCGTACAAATCTTTTCTCTTATGGTTAGTGATGTAAATTTTATAGTCTGTTTTTTTACTTGTTCCCCCCCCCCCTTTTTTTTTTTATTTATTTTTTTCATGGGGTGTGGTTTGCCCACTTTTGGTCGTCTGATTGTGAGGGACTGTCGCATTCCTCCACACTTTTTTTTGCAGTTGTTGGGACGTTGCTGGATAGTGTCCCCCTGGGTGGTGCAGTGTCATCTTGGTGCCTCTTTGCGGTGCTGCCACACCTTTTATTTCCATCAAGGCCCCCCTTTGTGTGCTCTGCTGTCAGGGATGGACATGTGGTTTTCCCAGTTATTTGGGTGGATTGCCTATCTTTTGTCTGTTGCAGAGCGTGGAGAAGTCAGGCCACCCGGATATGGCATCTCACCGGATTGGAAGTATATATTTGGGGATGGCTCCATGGTACCCTTGGGAGAATGGAGACACCCCCATGCAGCCATATTGACTATCCTCTTTTGGAAACAGGATAGGGGTAAGCTATATGCTTTTATTATCAGTGACAGCCTCCTATGCAATCTATATTTTTCCTTCCTCTTTTTCCTATGCTATGAGTTTGCTGGTATATATTTTTCAGATTTGGGGGATTCTTCTCATCTACCCATTTCCTAGCCTAATAAAGAGCCAGCATATTATTCCTTGCTTGGAAGATCTTACACTTATGTTACCATCATGGCTTAGCATCAGTTAATCATTTTTACATTCCTTTTTGACCAGAACTGAAGCTTTTGGATTTCTGGAGGCCACAGTGGCATAGGGGGTTTTAGTTCAACATTTAGGTGAGCATAGCATATTATATACATAAAAATAATTTCCACCTCTTTGTATTTCTGATGGGTAGTGGCAAATTTGAGGTTTAATGTGCAGTAGGTTGGATATTTGCTGAACTGCACTGAAGGCAATGAATGGACTGACAAACAAATGACATGGGGTGCTCTTGGTTTGGCCTAGGAGTGCCCTAATCCTGCCTTTAAAGTGGTGCATCTGTGTAATGTATACAAAGTATTGCAGAAAAAATGACACTTACAAAGAAAAAAACATTTAATTTTCAGAGAAAAAAATATTTTCCTGCAAGCTTGTTTTTCTTTGTAAATGAGGGTGCTGAGGGTCTGATATGAGTTTTAAGGTAGTGCCCCATGGAAAAAACAAAAAAACAAATGACGTGAGGGCCTGACAAAATTCATACCAAACCTTCATCCAAGCATGCAGCTTGACTGACCAGGAAAAGGAATGGATGAGCAAGTGTGTGGAAGCCCCTTTTTCTGAACCATACCTGTCCACATGCCCTCAGCATGAAGGGTCTCTAGTAAAGCACCTTGTCTCCATGTTGATTAGGCTAATTGTTGTGGTGCTCTGCAGGCGGGGGACTTATTGGAATTTTGAAGCTCCCCTTAAAAAAGGGGTACTTAGTACCGTCAGCGATAATGACATCTATTGGTCAACTTGAGATTATATTAATTTACTAGTAACCCATTGTTGTATGCCTCTTGCAGGCCCCCTTCCCCAGGGAGCTAGAATTGTGTCCCTGCAGAAAGGATGTCATTCAGATTTTAAAGCGGTAGTAAAGTGGTTGTATTAAACAAAACAAATGGCCCCTACTGCAGGTTTAAGTCATAATATAATAGTATGCATTACATACTAGTACATTATGACAGACTTACATTACCTACAAACAGCGCTCTCCAGTGCAGCATTGTCACTGCTCACCTGCATTTCCATCTTCACTTGGGCTTCCTTCTGCGTTCTGAATCTTTGGTTGCTTGAATGGCCAGGCATCGTTGACATCACTCTGGAACATGCGCATGGCAGTCACATTGCCATGACACGCAGAACGGGCCACAAATGTGGCCTGAACTGCACATGTGTGGGAGGGAGAGGCAAGAAGGATATTTATGACAGAAGAAACCTGTATGGTCTCTTCTGTTATAAAAACCCTGGCTGTTATGGATTTTGTATTTACTCCACTATAAATATATATATGTGATTAATATATATGGAAAATGGTACATCAATAGTACATGAACCAGACCTGGTTTATTAAAATATATATATGTGTGTGTGTGTGTGTGTGTGTGTGTGTGTGTGTGTGTGTGTGTGTGTGTGTGTGAATTGTATAATTTTTGAGTTGCCAGCAGAGAACAAGGCACAAAAATTAACCTAGCACAGTGCAAAATGATTAAAAAATAAGGTAACTAGGCCGGACAACAGTAACTATAGATAAAAATAGCATCGAAGTGCATCAAACACATTTAATTGTGAATCAGCAGCCATCTTTACGTCTATAGCTTATGTTCTTTCTGTTTCTTCAATTCCTTGCAATACAAAATGGAATGTCAAAGCCTGCAGAACATTTTCTTTCTGAACGTAGTGTAAAAAGGTAACGTGAAGTCAATAGTTCTTTTACCGTTTCAATGAATGAATAAAGAGTCTTGTCAATTCTAGAACTCAGAACTGTACATGCAGAATGAGGTTTTACTCTTTCTTTGTGACCTCAGAATTACCTATTGAATCCAAGTAGTGATTTTCTAGTCATGTTTCGTATCTGGCTTGTTACATTTCTAATGGGTCCATTTTAACAATAGTTACATCTTCACAGGAGGAGAATGGTGCCATTGATGGCCTTCACTCTAACTTTATGGTTGTTCTGTGTTTTAATTGAAGGAAAACTGTTAATGGGAAATTGTAGTGATTCGGTGAGTGCTCATTTTAAGTTATTTTTGTAAGCACCTTCTCTTTCGGAGCAACAATGCACATTGCATTGAGTGTGGTAATTAATTTTCAATGGACCATCAACACGTGTTGACCATCCAAACAGGTACTTACCTTTTTTTTCAGCACACCTCAAGGCATAACACATGTTCAACTCTGTATTTTTCTCTGATTTCATTGACAATAGATTTTGATGCACCACATAGTGCATACACAGTGAGTTGTTGTATAACTCATTAATGCACATGATACCACGTACAGTGCCTTAAAAATGTATTCATACCTCTTGAAATGTTCCACATTTTGTCATGTTACAACCAAAACCGTAAATGTATGTTATTGGGATTTTATGTGATAGACCAACACAACGTGGCACATAATTTTGAAGTGGAAGGAAAATGAGAAATGGTTTTCAAAATTTTTTACAAATATGTGAAAAGTGTGGCATGCATTTGTATTCAGCCCCCCTGAGTCAATACTTGGTAAAACCACCTTTCGCTGCAATTACAGCTGCAAGTCTTTTTTGGGGATGTCTCTACCAGCCTTGCACATCAAGAGACTTAAATTTTTGCCCATTCTTCTTCACAAAATAACTCAAGCTTGGTCAGATTGGATGGAGAGCGTCTGTGAACAGCAGTTTAAGTCCTTCCACAGATTCTCGATTGGATTTAGGTCTGGACTTTGACTGGGCCATTCTAACACATGGTTATGCTTTGATCTAAATTATTCCATTGTAGATCTGGCTGTATAATTAGTGTTGTTGTCCTGTTGGAAGGTGAACCTCCACCCCAAGTCTTTTGCAGACTCTAACAGGTTCTGACCAGCTTCCCTGTCCCTGCTGAAGAGAAGCATCCCCACAACATGATGCTGCCACCACCATGTTTCACGGTGGGAATGGTGTGTTCAGGGTGATGTACAGTGTTAGTTTTCTGTCACACATAGCATTTTGCTTTGAAGCCAAGAAGCAAAATTTTGGTCTAATTTGACCAGAGTATCTTCTTCCACATATTTGCTGTGTTCCCCCATGGCTTCTCGCAAACTGCAAACGTGACTTTTATGGCTTTCTTTCAACAATGGCTTTCTTCTTGCCACTTCTTGCCACTCTTACATAAAGGCCAGATTTGTGTAGTGCACAACCAATAGTTCTCCTGTGGACCGATTCTCCCACCTGAGCTGTGGATCTCTGCAGCTTCTTCAAAGTCACCATTGGCCTCTTGGCTGCTTCTCTGATTAATGCTCTCCTTGCCTAGCCTATCAAGTTTGCAGTTGTGCCATACTCTTTCCATTTTTGGATGATGAATTGAACAGTGCTCCGTGAGATGTTCAAAGCTTGGGATACTTTTTTAAACCCTAACCCTGATTTAAACTTCTCTGCAACTTTATCCCTGCCCTGTCTAGTGTGTTCCTTGGCCTTCATGTTGCTGTTTATTCACTAATGTTCTCTAACAAACCCCTAAGGGCTTCCCAGAACAACTGTAATTATACTGAGATTAAATTACACACAGATGCACTCTATTTACTAAGTAGGTGACTTCTGAAGGCAATTGGTTCTACTAGATTTTAGTTAGGGGTATCAGAGTAAAGGGGGCTGAATACAAATGCATGCCACACTTTTCCGATATTTATTTGCAAAAAAATTTGAAAACCATTTATCATTTTCCTTCCACTTCACAATTACGTGCCGCTTTGTGTTGGTCTATCACATAAAATCCCAATAAAATACATTTACGTTTTTGGTTGTAATATGACAAAATGTGGAAAATTTCAAGAAGAATGAATACTTTTTCAAGGCACTGTCTTTGTGTGTAGTACAACGCCAACCTAAAAGTGGGAAGCAAGCTGTAAAAGTTTAGCTGAAAGCAATAATATACAATTTATCTGACTTGAGCATTATTTGTCCCAGTCAGGTGCAACTAATGGTAAAATCGGGAACAATGTGTCAAATTATTTGCATTACATGTATGGGATTGATGTCAAACTGTAAAAAGCCTGAGCATCAGCAAAGCTTATTAGTAACATACTGGAAAATCTCTGGGGTTCATTTACTAAATGAGTAGAGGCTGTTCACATAGTTATGTAAAAGCTGACTTTATAGAAAGCAATAAACTGATCATAAAGAGGGAGATTTACTATAACTGGTGCACCCAGAATCTGGTGCAGCTGTGGATGGTAGCCAATCAGCTTCTAACGTCTTCTTGTTCAATTAAGTTTTGCCAATAAAACCTGGAAGCTGATTAGTTTATATGCAGAGCTTCACCAGAATTTGCACTCTCCAGTTTTAGTAAATAACCCCCACAATGTGTGAGAAACTACTCACACAGAAGCTTTTCCTATTGTTTGTCCTTATTTCTGTTACCTAATTTAGCTAAATGTGTCCACTAAAAAAACATATTTTCCGGTCTATTAAAGCGTACCCTAACTGTATATACTGTATATATACATATCATACATATCTATTATTATTATTATACAGGATTTATATAGCGCCAACAGTTTGCTCAGCGCTTTACAATATAAAGGGAGACAATACAGCAACAATACAGTTCAATACAAGAGGGATAGGAGAGCCCTGCTCCTTGGAGCTTACAATCTAATCTATATATATATATAGATCTATATCTATATCTATCTATCTATCTATCTATCTATCTATCTATCTATATATATAGTGATGGCAGTGCTTATAAACAGCACTGACTCACTGCAGTTGACACTCATTTTGCATGTGGTGAGGTAAGGGACAGGACCTGCTTGATAGGGAAGAGTGTGTCTAGTATAGGGAAAGGTTCCAGAGGAGGATTGACAGCATAGGAACTGTCCTCAGAGCTACTGTGGGGAAGCTTTCCATTACTAGGACTTTGCTGCATGTTGTTTTCCAACTGCCCCCACTGTCAGTCTTTGTGCATCGCTTTCTGCAAGTACTGTATAACCTTCTTTGAGTGTTGCTTCCAGCTCTAAGGGCTCGTTCACACTTGGCTGTTTTACCAACGCTTGCCAAACGCCCCTATAGCGTTTGGCAAGCGTTGGTCCGGCGTTTGCGGAGTGTTTTTTAACGCTCGGCAAATGCTCCGCGAACGCCGCATGCGCGGTTTAGCGGCGGTTGTTAAGCGTTTTCCGAGCATTAATAACGCCCCACAAATGCCTATAATGCAGTTTGAGTGGTGTTACCGCTCCGCAAACGCCCCGCAACCGCGTCGCAACCGCACCGCAAACGCCGGCCGGGCGTTTGCGGAGCGGCACCATAGATGAGAATAGGAGGCTTCAATGCCTCCTGACTCAACCAGAGGCATCCGTTTTGCCACGACGCGACGCAAACGCTCCCGTTAGAACAGCACCATGTGCTGTAATGTGCAGAACTGGCAGAGGCGTTTGGGAAGCGGTAAAAACGCTTCCCAAACGCTTCTCTGCCGCCTGCACACAACGCTAGTGTGAACGTAGCCTAAGGCACTGAATAGACTCTTACTGTATTTTAGAACGTTTTTGACAATACATATACTGGTATTGCAACCACTGTGTGTACCGTTCCTTCCCTCCTTCCCCACAGCCTGCAAACAGGTTTATTTAAATGGTGACCCCAATGGCTGCACATACTATTTATTTATTATAGGTACTTATATAGCGTCGTCAATTTACGCAGCACTTTACATATATTGCACATTCACATCAGTCCCTAACCCACAAGGGGCGTACAATCTTTGGTCCCTAACTTACATTCATACATATACATACTAGGGCCAATTTAGACAGGATCCAATTAACCTACCAGCATGTCTTTGGAGTGTAGGAGGAAACCAGAGTACCCAGAGGAAACCCACGCAGGCACAGAGAAAACATGCAAACTCCAGGCAGGTGGTGCTGTGGTTGGGATTTGATCCAACGACCCTACTACTGCCAGGCAGAAGTGCTAACCATTTAGCCACTGTGCTGCCCATACTAATGTTTTCACCCCTCCTCCATTCCCTTTGCATAGGCAAACACACCAGTTCACTTCATTCATTTTAAACTATTGAAATGGTCTGGTTCCATGAAAATGTAGTAAGTATCAATCTGTTGTCCAGCAAATGTCAATTTGGCATGTTTGCCTAAAACATTAAAATGCAACTGAGTTACAGCCTTTCTATACAAATTCCTCTAACTTGTATTTTAAATGTTTTGTTGAATTTTAAGGTTAATGTAAGCTGTATTATTATTCATTTCCAGAGTATATCTAGTATAGAATGAATTGATTTCCAGTGGAGCCCTGCAGTATGGATTTTTCATAAATATCTCCACTCTCTACTTTCCAGAGCCAATGATTTTGAATGAATACTACAGCCTTGATACTTTGAGTCTATAAATAATAAATACTGGCTGGTAAGAAAAATTTACACCTATCAGGGTCCCACCTTCAAATCACTGCTGTTGGATGACTTAGGAGAGATGATGTTTGAACCTGACTGAAAGATCATTATTTAATTCAGACACTATAAAACTGTTTGTCAAAACCTCTATACATTACATTGCATTATTATTGCTCTAAAGCAGGGGTGTCAAACTCAATTTCATTGTGGGCAACATCAGCGTTATGATTGCCCTCAAAGGGCAATTTTATATGTAGGACTAGATGTCCAGAGCACCTCATTCCCCCTTAAATCAAATGTCAAGAGCCCCCACCCTCCCTTACTTCACAGTGCAGTCCCCTTACCTTGTGCTGCTCCTGGGAAGAAGCTGGAGTCCGAGCTTGGAAGCAGAAAGTGCAGGGTCTGGAGGAGGACCAGAGGAATGCTGGAGTCAGTTGTCAGAGTCTGCTGAATGCTGAGACCAGGGAAGGCAGAGACAAGGGGGATGCCGCAGCTACGGGACCACATGAAGTTATTATTATACACTATTTATATAGCGCCAAAAAGTTTGCTCAGGACTGTACATTATAGTGGGGGACAGTACATGAGACAATACAGTAACAATACGCGCGGGGTTCGAGGGCCCTGCTCCTTGGAGCTTACAATCTAGAAATGGACCACATGAAATGGCCTGGAGGCCAGATTCAGCCCCCAGGCCTTGTGTTTGACACGTGCTCTAAAACATTGAAGGCACAGCTTTTTCAAACAGATCAGTTGGCCCAGTGACCAGACCTTTTCTCTGCTGCATGTGCATGTGCATGCAGGATACCTGATTAGCTCCTAGTGCTGCCCTCCCCTCCCCCCAGCTGCTATTTATTTGATTGCAAGAGTTTAAAATCAGGGGAAATTCACTACTTGCATTTAAAATACACGAACATGTTTTTTAGTAAATACATAACTGCATTTGTTGGTGCTTTTTTATATCCATTGGGAGTTCAGCATTAACCCCTTGTTGCTCCCGAGGTGTATCGCAGCATACTGCACCATTTTACCACTTTTTTTTTTTAGTTTTTAGAACTTCTTTCTGGTGTTGTGTTTGAATGTCTTATCATGTCAGTTTTAAAAATAAAAAGGTACAAATGAAGAAAAAAAATTAAAAGTATTTTATTTGTTTTGAAATAAGAACCCCAGCTCTAACATTAGCTCCATTTCAGTCACTGAAGGACCAATTGACTAGCCTTTGCACAGTCCCTGGTGATCCATGCTGTCATGAGACCAACCATTGTGCTATAAAGGGTACTCCAGGCCCATAGCAGTTCACATTGTTTTATGCCATTTACAAGAAACAAATGAGTCTCGTGCAAAATGTCCATCATAATCGAAAAAATCTTATCTAAAATAGACTTCTATTAGGAATCCAAGGAAAAGCAAAAAATAAAGAATTTATATCTACCTTACCATTATAACATACATGTAGCACTACATCCGTAGGAGCAGCAGGAATACTGTCCGGGTCTTCTCTAAATACTTTGCCTCACAGCCAGACACATATGGGTTTATTTACTAAAGCTGGAGAGTCCAAAATCAGACTCCCTTCTGCATAGAAACCAATCAGCTTCCAGGTTTCATTGCCAAAGCTTCATTGAACAAGCTGAGGTTAGAAGCTGATTGGTTTCTATGCAGAAGGGAGTCTGATTTTGGACTCTCCAGCTTTAGTAAATAAACCCCATAGGCTCATTCACTTGTTTCTCCAATAATCAGTCAAGGGGTGCTGTTTTTGTTGTTTTTATTTTTGGAGAATTGGGGTAGAAATAAGGAAGATGAGAGTGATACTCCAAAATAGGAAACATGTGCATTGAGGACTTTGTCTAATCTTCAGAATATAAGCCAATTTGGAGTCCCTGATTGAATCAAACAGTGGACGTTAGCCTAAGGCAGTAGCAACGAATAGTAGCAGTAACTTCTGACTTCCTAACATCAGAGGGGGTTAAACATTTGTGCATTTTCATTTAGACAGCACACAGTCTCTAAGATCCTTAGGGATGTCTGTACTCATAAGGCCCAAGAGCAACTGGACACCTTCCATGATACCAGACCAGATGTTCGGGAGATAGCCCCTCAGTCTGCATAGCAGAACCAGTGTCTCAGCAATTCAGGCCCTCATATAGCCCACTTGAGGCCCACGGGAGCAACTGCCTGGCAGGACAATATACACTCTCATAGGTTTGGGCAATCCTTGCCAGGAAAGACACAGAGCCCCATGTGCTCACTGAATATACACAGTTAAACAACATGCCATAGAGCCCCTCTCTCTGGGATAGGCTGAGACTGTATCAATGCTACCACTTGCATAACTCCACATCTATCATCCGGAAACGTCTGCAATCTCCTGGATACAGAGGAAGCTAGGCAAACTGGCAGCACCTGAGCACACGGAGCCTACCTAACTAAATGATCATAGCTCGCTCAGTACAGTGAGCTACTATACTTTTACCTAGCAATAATTACAGCCACTCTGCCTACAGTGTGACAACTAAATGTATCAATCAAAACGAATCCTATCTATCTAATCCTAGCACCTACCTAGGAAGGCGCTACATACACCACTGTGCAGAAGTTCTAGGCAGGTGTGAAAAAATGCTGTAAATTAAGAATGCTTTCAGAAATAGAAGTGTTAATAGTTCATTTTTAACAATTAGCAAAAAAGAAAGTAAATGAACAGAAGAGAAATCCAAATCAAGTTAATATTTGGTGTGACCACCCTTTTTCCTGCAAAAACAGCATCAATTCTTCTAGGTACACTTACACACAGTTTTTGACAGAACTCGGCAGGTAGGTTGTTCCAATCATCTTGTACATCTTTACGCTGAAGATAGTTATTAATGACAATGGCTGTTTGTTTGGGGTCGTTGTCCTGCTGCAGAATAAATTTGGGTCCAATCACATGCCTCCCTGATGGTATGGTATGTTGGATAAGTATCTACCTGTACCTGTATCTACCTGTATGTCTCAGCTTTGAGGACACCATTGATCCTGACTAAATCTCCAACTTAATTTGCAGAAATGTAGCCCTAAACTTGAAGGGAACCTCCACCATGCTTCACTGTTGCCTGCAGACGTTCATTATTGTACCGCTCTTCAGCCCGTTGACAAACAAACTGTCTCCTGCTACAACCAAATATTTCATATTTTGATTCATCAAACAAGAGCACCTGCTGCCATTTTCTGCATCTCCCAGTTAATATGTTTCTACTCATAGTTGAGTCGCTTAGTCTCATTTACACATCAAAGGTATGGCTTTTTGGCAACAATTCTTCCATGAAGACCACTTGTGACCAGACTTCTCCAGACAGCAGATGGGTGTACCTGGGTCCCACTGGTTTCTGCCAGTTCTGTGCTGATGGTACTACCGGACATCTTCCAATTTCAAAGGAAAGTAAACATGATGTGTCTTTCATCTGCGGCGTTAGGTTTTCTTGGCCGACCACTGCATCTACAGTCCTCAGCATTGCCTGTTTCTTTGTACTTATTCAAAAGAACTTGACCAGCACATCTTAAAACCCCATTCTGCTTTGAATTCTATGCCTAGGAGAGACCTTGCTGATGCAATATAACAACCTTGTGTCTTATTGTTGTGCCCAGTCTTACCATGATTTATGACCTGTGATATGCAACTGTCTTCCACAACCTCACCTTAGTAGCAGAGTATAGTTGTCAATATTGATTTGATTTTGATTTTTCTTCTGTTTGCTCACTTTGAATTTTGTAAATTGATAAAAATAAACAAATAAAATATTTAATTTTGAAAGCATTCTTACTTTAGAGCATTTCTGCACACTTGCCTATAACTTTTGCACAGTACTGTGTGTCCAATATAACATCCATGTTCCAGGCTCCTTTATGTCTGAGAGACTTGTACAAATTACTGCGTTCTTGCAGTTTATTAGTAAATCAACCTCAGTAGCACTTAGCAGTTATGTCCTTATTTACAAATGAGAATGTGTGTCTATAAAACTGCTCATTAATTATATTGTTATATGCTAAATATGACGTTATGGGTCATTGATGAATATTACTACCATTAATATACTGTAGACCATTTCTGTTATTAATGCCTACTTACTTTTTCACTTTAAGCATTAAATGATTTTTAAGTTTATCCCTTAAAAATAAAGTTGCAAATTACTTACAGTGATGAATAAAATTAGAATTTTAAGAAGAGGTGATTAATTGGGAGACTGTATTGATTCCTGGAGACTATTTGTAATGGCAATTTTAATCAATGCACATATCAATCATGAAGTGTGAGGATATTGTTGCTGTACAGATACAAATGAAAATGTGTTTATCTCAGCAGACACAATGTAATCCAGGAAATGTAACAAAGCTTCTGGAAGAAGTGCAAAGAATTATTTATACACAGGGCTATATACAGGGCCTTCTGGTAGGAATTATAAAAATGTTCCATCTATAGGGTATATGTATACAATGAATTTTTTGAGGAATGAAAACTTGAAACCCACCTTTCTTTAGAAAATGTGTTAATTAATTTATGTAACAAAGCAGTCTAATTGATTTACTATACGAATTGGTAGTATTTTTGCTCTACATGCATGTAAGTATAACAAGCACTGCTGCTCACCATTCTTCTGTTTGGCGACAGCCCGCCATCTAATACTGAATTATCTTCAACTGCATCATCCATCACTGGCATATGTTACCAGAACCAATGAACAAGTGTCAGGTAGAAGACAACTGCCCTACTACCGGGATTCTGAACCACTCTGGTCAAACAGCAAACGATGTGATGTGTTTTTAGTTCAGGCGGGTGTTTATGAGGCAAATGGGGCCAGCACAGTGGCTAAATGTTTAGCACTTTCACCTGGCAGTACTAGGGTTGTTGCAACCATGGCACCACCTGCCTGGAGTTTGAATGTTCTCCCTGTGCCTGCATAAGTTTCCACCCACACTTCAAAAACAAGCTGGTAGGTTAATTGGATACTGTCTAAATTGGCCCTAGTATGTGTATATATGAATGTGAGTTAGGGACCTTAGATTGTACGCCTCTTGAGGGTTAGGGACTGATGTGAATGTACAATATATATGTAAAGCACTGCATAAACTGATGACACTATATAAGTACCTGTTATAAATAACATTAATGACTAGGCATGGTAAGCCTGTGCTTATCGGCAGCAGAGGCAAAGAGGTGGCTTTTACATGGGTAATTATTGACCACACATTTTTTTCCCATCAGTAGATGTAGGTGTTGGTTTAGTAAAGGGACAAAGACTGTTCAATTAGCAAACTGAGTAAAGTAAGAAATGGTTCACCTTATTTACTACATTTTCAGATTGAACAGTGTTTAATTTTTTTTTAAAGCTGAACTTTAGGTCTGGCAATTTGTACATAGTTTTATTGGTTCAGCTTGGACCAATGGAAGTATCCACACCTGTGGGATCTCTGTGGAAGCTGGAAATCACACTAGTAGGCATCACTACTAGCGTGATCGTCGCTAGTTGCTAGCTTCTAAGTCCCGTGCCGAGTGGCTGCCCTGATGCTTATTGAACACAGGAGGCTGGCACAGATGCCATTCAGGGAACACTTTGCATAACTATATGAATGCAAAATGTTCTCTGATGTAATAAGGTGGAGATTTAGACATCACCACTTTGCCTCTCCACCTCATCCAATCAGAGAATGTTGTGCATTAATTTAGAAAATGCAATGTGTTCCCTGAAAAACACCCTTATTAAGCAAGCAACCTATTGTTTTCACAATGCAGTGGGTCAATTAATTGGCACAAGACCCAGAAGCACTGTAGTAGCAGTGCCTACGTTCACTTACATACTTACATTGGTCCAAGCTGGACCAATGTAAAAATTGCCATAGCTGGAATTCAGCTTTAAAAAAATTAGCCCTACAGTGCCATCTCATATATTTTCACGGACTTAATATTCTAATAAAAAAGTCAGTTGCATTTTTTTTTGTTTGGCCTATGCGTTGTTGTGAACTCATAGTATGAATTGCTCTATTCTTTTGGGAGATAACTATGAAGAATTGAGAAGCAGGGATGAAAAACAGTTTTAACCCACAGCAGATTTCTAACGTTAGCAGTTAACTGATTTCCTATGAAAACTTAAAGTGTCATCCCAGGCAGAACTGGTTTTGCACGTTTTGGATAGTGTAGGGAACTTCTGTAAGGTTTTGCTTTACTTTTTGCTTTTTTATTGTCTGTGCTCTGTTGGAGAGATGTCCTCCTGTTTCCTGTCCTGGTAACAGTACTCAAATAAGACACAAATTTGGGGCAAATTCCTACAATGAGGGCAAATGAAGTAGGTATGTTCTTTTTAGCAAAGTGTAAAAGGGCTCAGAATTCTGTCAGCTTTTTTCTGTGTCCCCTTTGGGAAAAATATCACATCCTTTCGGTCCCAGAGACAGTGGGCAGTCAGACAGAATGAAGGAAAATCTATAAACCAAAAAGAAACAGAATTTCTAAACCTTCCTTAGGCTATCCACTGCTAGTTTTCCCTAGAATTCCACTTTAAAGTACACTAAAAGGCTCCTCTATGACAGTCCAAAAAAGTTTCGAATCCAGTTACTATGCGATGCAACATAAGGTGAAAAATAAATTTCCTTTACCTTCCCTGACTGAGTTAAATCCTTCTTTATTTCTTTTTATGACATTCCCCCTAGCAGACACTGCAGCTCACAGTGGGAGGGTTTCAGCAACAGAAGCAATGCTGCCAATTCAGAAAGAAGTGGGCAGGACTTGGTGTTGCCAGATATTGATTGACAAGCTACAGGATTGTGAATCAGAAGTGACAATTCTGATAGCCACGCCCCTGCAGCATTTTTTGACCCACTGTAGTGGAAACAGGCACAGCTGAAGTAGGCATCATTGCCACACCATCACGGGAAGCTACAGTAGGTGGTCTTCACTGGCAGGATCAATAGGTATTTGTGGGACTTTGCAGGGGAACTAAGTGCAGATGCAGTTTTTAGTCTGCAGTGCATATTTTTTATGGGAGTCCATAGTTCTACTTTAAGTAGCAGATGACAGAATTATTTTAAGCGTTGTTATTTGGGAAGATATTTGAAAACAATGTCAAGCTCAGTGTTCATGTAAACCATTTTTCTACACTGAAATAAACAAAGAGAACCTCAAGTAGTTTCAGTAACCTAATACAAAAAGGCCCCAGTGATTTACAAAGTAATCTGAACTTTTAGAGAACTCAGTTGGTGCAGTGTAACCAACACTCCCCGGTGTGTATGATACCCAATCTTAGTTAGAGGTTACCTTTACTGAGCGGGAGGGGGTCATTCTAACCTTGGCTTAGCCTAAGCTTGTAGGAAAATGGTGCCAGACATACCTACTCCTGGGAAAAAGAAAACAGAGCAAACTGGATTGCAAAAGCTTAGGAATACAGGATATGTGTTGGATAGTTTATCCAAAATATGAAACTGCTGTCA
The DNA here is from genome assembly GCF_062004578.1 of Staurois parvus. Classification (NCBI taxonomy): domain Eukaryota; kingdom Metazoa; phylum Chordata; class Amphibia; order Anura; family Ranidae; genus Staurois; species Staurois parvus. The sequence goes on from NW_028318358.1 coordinate 6,765,540, forward strand.
TTTTGATATGTTGGTTATTTTGCCTACAGTAATAAATCCAGAAATCATATGGCATGCAAGTGGGGCCATAAAAAAGGTTCTATTTTTTATAGTGTATCTGCTAAAGTGAAGAAAATGTACACACTGGCATATAATCGCCATTTAACAACTATTCTTTCTATACATCCTTCGTCATTATATCTCTTAGATTGTAAGCTCCAAGGAGCAGGGCCCTCCTAACCCTCTTGTATTGAACTGTATTGTTGCTGTATTGTCTCCCGTTATATTGTAAAGCGCTGAGCAAACTGTTGGTGCTATATAAATCCTGTATAATAATAATTATATGACAACTTTACCAAAGTAGTACTACATTGTATAGTGTTTCAATATAGTGCTACCAGCATTCCCACAGTAAGGTAATTCCAGCTCTGAAGTAAAATATAATGTGGTCTTCTAGAAAAACCTGCCTGAGATTTCTCATTCGTGGCTTTGAGCATCCTGATTTGGAAATGATTTCATCACCCACAGTGATATCTCAAACACAGATGATCCAGACAACCAAATATATTATTCGGGGGGACAATGGAAATTATATAAAATATAAAATACACCAATTCAGCCCTTGATGGATTACCTGTCATTCCTGCAATAATTATAATAAAGTGAATGTGTTGGTGTTCCAACTTACTTGCCATGGAAGGCCACCAGTGTGCCCTCCCCAGGGCAGCACTCTCTCTGTTTTTTTCACACTTGGTCTAGGGCAGGGGTCTGCAACCTTTAAGACATAAAGAGCCACTTGGACCCGTTTCCGAGAGGGAAAAAAAGACTGGGAGCCGCAAAACCATTGCAACATTTAAAACAAATCCGACACTGCATATATTGCGAAAAGCGCTCTGGTCATGAAGGGGGTTTAAGGGCCCAGTAAGCAAAGGGTTAACAAGGGCCACAGTGTATCGTCATAATCACAATCATAGCCTTAGGTCAGTGGTGGGCAACCTTTTTTTTCAACTGAGCCAAATCTCGCCAAAACCACGATTGAAATGTATTTTGAGAGAAACATTTTTAAAACTGAAAATACATCCCCCATATAGTAATTCATCCCCCATAGTAATTCATCCCCCATATAGTAATTCATCCCCCCATAGTAATTCATCCCCCATATAGCAATTCATCCCCCCTATAGTAATTCATCCCCCATATAGTAATTCATCCCCCATATAGTAATTCATCCCCCCTATAGTAATTCATCCCCCCTATAGTAATTCATCCCCCATAGTAATTCATCCCCCATAGTAATTCATCCCCCATATAGTAATTCATCCCCCATAGTAATTCATCCCCCATATAGTAATTCATCCCCCATATAGTAATTCATCCCCCATAGTAATTCATCCCCCATATAGTAATTAATTCATCCCCATAGTAATTCATCCCCCATATAGTAATTCATCCCCCATATAGTAATTCATCCCCCATATAGTAATACATCCCCCATAGTAATTCATCCCCCATATAGTAATTCATCCCCCATATAGTAATTCATCCCCCCTATAGTATTTCATCCCCCCTATAGTATTTCATCCCCCCTATAGTAATTCATCCCCCATATAGTAATTCATCCCCCATATAGTAATACATCCCCCATATAGTAATTCATCCCCCATAGTAATTCATCCCCCATATAGTAATTCATCCCCCATAGTAATTCATCCCCCCTATAGTAATTCATCCCCCCTGTGTCAATTCACTTACCTTTGCTCCGCGCGTTCCTCTAGCTGTGTTCCCGCGCCGTTCTGGTCTTCAGGGCGGACTGTGAGAGGAGAGGAGTTCGTCACGCTGCCCCGCCTACATCCTGACAGCCAATGTTTGGAGGAGGGAGGGGAGCGGGCGCCCGGCACATAGAAGAGCTGCATTAAAAGAGCCGCGGCTTGCCGACCCTATTGCCTGTCACCTGGTGGGCAGTGTGCTCCGGAGCCGCAGGAAAGGTGAAAAAGAGCCGCATGCGGCTCCGGAGCCGCGGGTTGCCGACACCCGGTCTAGGGACACTCACTTTCTGCTGACTGTTACCCTGAAATTAAACAGGCAAGCTCAGTATGTGCCTGTGACATGCTTGGTAGTTAGTTTAAAGCTGGCTCAGTGTAATACATCAGTTCCTGGGCAAAAAGATTACCATCAGTTTCTGTTTGTTTTACTATCCTATCAATGCTGGATGCTCTTTTGGTCTATCTTCAACCTGTCTTAGGATCTCCTTGCCTGCCAATCCCTTGCATGACCTTTTGATTCATTTGTGAAAGATGTTGGTCTGTCTTTTTCCTTGATCTCAAAACCAATCCCGTTTCCAGATTATTTTTTTGTACTCCACCCTGGTCACTTGGGACAAACAATACTCCATCACACTTGATTCCACCCAACTTAGCAGGGTACAAGGGTTAGAATCAAGTACTTCTTCTGCACCTCTGTGTAACTCTGACCCTAGCTGTTACAGAAACTATATACATGTAATAGTAATTATTAGGTAGGCATTAGGGAAACCATACTTGCATATGTTTTTAGGAACAGAGTCTAAAATAAGACTTTTTTGTAGAAAAACTACATGATGGTACATTGCTGGAGTATGGGCTCTTTATTACAGAGTGCACATCTCACTGGTAGCATAGATAGGCTCCTTGAGACGGGGTGTTCCGATCAGATATGCCTGTCAGTTTTTCAGGTGGACCTGATTAGAAAGTCCATTAATCCCTATGGATAGGCAGGTGTAAACCGTTTACACCTGTCTACAGCCAGGTTTCATCAGGCCCACTATAAATACAGGAGAGGACTCCGTCCTCTTCCATTTAGGCAGAGTGGATTGGAGGTAACTGGGTTTAAATGGACAGCAGAGTACATTTACTCGCAGAGTAGGCTCTGCAAATACTGAGCAGACACGGATGTGTCATCTGCCCACTCTACTCTAGTCAGCAGGGGATCAGGTCACAGATTCCCAGATGATCACAACAGAATCCACCCTGTGTGAAAGGGGCCATACTGGGGAGTGAGCTCTATTCACTGGAGAGCAGATCTCACTGGTGAAATAGATACTGGGGAGTGCGCTCTATTCTCTGGAGAGCAGATCTCACTGGTGACACAGATACTGCTGAGTGCGCTCTATTCACTGGAGAACAGATCTCACTGGTGACATGGATACTGGGGAGTACGCTCTATTCACTGGAGAGCAGATCTCACTGGTGACATGGATACTGGGGAGTACGCTCTATTCACTGGAGAGCAGATCTCACTGGTGACATAGATACTGGGGAGTACGCTCTATTCACTGGAGAGCAGATCTCACTGGTGACATAGATACTGGGGAGTGCGCTCTATTCACTGGAGAGCAGATTTCACTGGTGACATGGATACTGGGGAGTACGCTCTATTCACTGGAGAGCAGATCTCACTGGTGACATAGATACTGGGGAGTGCGCTCTATTCACTGGAGAGCAGATTTCACTGGTGACATAGATACAGGCCCACTATAAATCCCAGATGATCACAACAGAATCCACCCTGTGAGAAAGGGGCCATACTGGGGAGTGCGCTGTATTCACTGGAGAGCAGATCTCGCTGGTGACACAGATACTGCTGAGTGTGCTCTATTCACTGGAGAGCAGATATCAATGGTGACATGGATACTGGGGAGTGCGCTCTATTCACTGGAGAGCAGATCTCACTGGTGACATAGATACTGGGGAGTGCATTCTATTCACTGGTGACATAGATACTGGGGAGTGTGCTCTATTCACTGGAGAGCAGATCTCACTGGTGACATGAATACTGGGGAGTGTGCTCTATTCACTGGAGAGCAGATCTCACTGGTGACATGAATACTGGGGAGTGCGCTCTGTTCACTGGAGAGCAGATCTCACTGGTGACAGATACTGGTTAGGGAGTTGCATGTGCAAGAAGTGTGCAGATAGTACAGGAGAATAAGCCAATTACATGCTATGGATATTGAGAGACCAATGTTTGTGGTGGGGTAGTATCTCACCAGTGGAGTATGCCTTGTCCATGCTCCAATACTAAAAATAGAAAATTTCAATATCCTGAAAAAAGCTATATAGGATATTGGATAGGATGTTGAAACATCCATGTTTGTTTTTTTGAAAGCATCTAAAAATTAAGAAAACATTTCATCCCCTTAGTCTTAACATTTATTTAAAAAAAAAATCGTCAAACCAAAAGATTAAGCATTACTTTCAGCTGACAGAAATTATTGTCAAAATAACAGTCAACATTTTATCATTTCCAACCCTGCCAGTCAATTTTTAAAACAATTTTAGCAGTTTTAATAACTTCCATATATACTGTATGAACTAATCAATATTTCAGGGAAGGCACAGAAATGGTGTCCATTTTTCCATGTCCACAATGGCTTAATAGTGAAACAATGAAAAAAGGTTCAAAACAGTTTTAGGTTGACTGGCAAAGTTTGCTTGCATAGCATCCTGTTGAACATCTTTAGGTAGCCTGTAGAGAGAGATTTCCTCCCCACCCCTCACTCACAAACATTCTTAAGCTGGCCATACACTGTTCAGTTTTCAATTGGTTCTTGATAAAATGTCCAAAATGAGCTCATTGGTTGAATATGTTGCCAGCTTCCCTTATGACATTCTTCAATTGAAAAATCGAAGGAGCGGGGAAGAAAATTGTCTACAGATCAGCACTTGCACTGTCAAAATAGAATAGCCTCAGGGGAAGGTTTGTAGCATGGATGGAGAAATCTGATAGATCTTTGTGTATGGCCAGCTTAAATCACAAGCAAACAAAAGGAGTGTTGGCTTGAATCATTCCAGAAATATTTAGCAAAGGAGAATGAATCCTTCCAGAGTCTACCCAGAAATTAGTATGTATTATTATTAGTATGTGTATGCATGTCCCTAGCTCACATGCATACACATACTAGGGCCAGTTTGGACAGTAACCAATTAAGCTACCAGCATGTCTTTGGAGTGTGTGGGAATACCAAGGTAAGCTGGGAGAACATGCAAACTCCATGCAGATAGTGTCCCGACAAGGCTTTGAACAAGGGACCCCAGTGCTGCTAGGCAGAAATGCTAACTGCTAAACCAGACAAAGGGAAACACTTTTGTCTGGCCTTATCCTTGAAGTTGACAACAACACATTACACTTTTCTGCCTTTTGCTGTGGATAGATATGTGCCATATTTTATTTATAATTTTAGTCAAATCTGAATATCTTACAGGTGACATATGAACATCATTCCATAAATCTATGTAGAAGCCTTCACTAAAGGGTGAACTGTGGTTCGAATCTGAACCAACTTACAGCCTAGTCCAGACCATTGGCTAATCAGTCTGAAGTTCTGTATGCCAACTGAGCAGCAGTCATTATTTGCTATGACCGCCAATGATTAATTGGTTCTACTGATTTATGGGGATACCTTCTGGGCAGCACAAGGAACTGGGTACTCAAAGAGGAGAAACAACACAGAGTCCAGGACAGGGTTCAACCATTCTTCTATTGTGGGGTTGTAAGTGAACAGTCAACAGAACAACAGTAATCTGCCATCACTAGCACTAGTATAATAGTTATTGTAACTGCAGCACACACTTAAGGTAACAGTTCCAAACAATATGGTATCTACAAACATGGCTACTCCGACAACATGGTTGAGAAGTTAGTATTATTATTATACAGGATTTATATAGCGCCAACAGTTTGCACAGCGCTTTACAATATAAAGGGAGACAGTACAATTACAATGCATTTCAGTACAGAAGGAATGTGAGGGCCCTGCTTGTGGAGCTTACAATCTAAAGGATTGTATTTATGCTCTCAGAGATGTTGGTGATACCTTGACAGAGTCCAGCAGCAGGAAAGTACAAATGTATACCTTACATTACCAGGGCAGCATCTGCATTGGGGTGGCTGACAGGTAGGGTAGTGGTGCAAGTCCTAATATACAGCACTGAATTTCAGGGAAGGGTGAAGCAGACAGCAGTCCCTGATATATCACACCTCGAGCAGGAACCTTTCCTTAGGGCTAACTCTCTGTCCCTCACCAGCATGGCTCCTTTCCCTACCCTAGCCACTCGAAAAATGCAACATTTATTAGCACTGTCCATACTAAACATGGCCACCAAGGTCACTCAGGGCTGCTGTGTCCAATCAGACCCCAGCTCTCTTGATGAAGCCTATGGAGGCCACAGAGTAACAACATTCCTCTTAGTTTCCACTTTCCCCTGCACAGCGTGCACAGTACCAGCACCACCTACAGCATGATTTGTTTGCATTCTATACAAATATGAATAGAAATGTAAAGCCATCCAAGTTCAAACTGCCACATATACACTGCTCAAAAAAATTCAAGGAACACTTTGAAAACACATCAGATCTCAATGATAAAAAATATCATGCTGGATATCTATACTGATATGGACTGGGTAATGTGTTAGGAATGTAAGGATGCCCCATTGTTTGATGGGAGTGAAAATGATTAACCCACAGAGGACTGAATTCAAAGGCCCCCCAAGAATCAAAGGGAAAAAATTATACAGCAGACTAGTCCATTTTGCTGAAATTTCATTGCAGCAACTCAAAATGGTACTCAGTAGTTTGTATGGCCCCCACGTGCTTGTATGCATCCCTGACAATGTTGGGGCATGCTCCTAATGAGACAACGGATGGTGTCCTGGGGTATTTCCTCCCAGATCTGGACCAGGGTATCACTGAGCTCCTGGACAGTCTGAGGTGCAACATAGCGGGGTCGGATGGACCGAAACATGATATCCCAGAGATGTTCTATTTGATTTAGGTAAGGCAAGCGTGTGGGCCATTCAATGGTATCAATTCCTTCATTCTCCAGGAACTGCCTGCATACTCTCGCCACATAAGACTGGACATTGTCATGCACCAGGAGGAACCCAGGACCCACAGCACCAGCGTAGGGTCTGACAATGGGTCCAAGGATTTCATCCCAATACCTAATGGCAGTCAGGGTGCTGTTGTCCATCCTGTAGAGGTCTGTGCGTCTCTCCATGGATATGCCTCCCCAGAACATCACTGACCTACCATCAAAATGGTCATGCTGAACGATGTTACAGGCAGCATAATGTTCTCCACAGGTTCTCCAGACCCTTTCACGTCTGTCACATGTGCTCAGGGTGAACCTGTTCTCATCTGTGAAAAGCACAGGGCGCCAGTAGAGGACTTGCTGTTTCTGGTGTTCAATGGCAAATGCCAATCGAGCTCTATGGTGCCGGGCAGTGAGCCCTCAGGACACCCCCATGAAGTCTGTTTCTGATTGTTTTGTCAGAGACATTTACACCAGTGGCCTGCTGGAGGTCATTTTGTAGGGCACTGGCAGTGCTCATCCTGTTCCTCCTTGCACAAAGTAGCAGGTACCGGTTCTGCTGAAGGACTTTCTACAACCCTGTCCAGCTCTCCTAGAGTAACTGCCTGTCTCCTGGAATCTCCTCCATGCTCTTGAGACTGTGCTGGGAGACACAGCAAACCTTCTGGCAATGGCACGTATTGATGTGTCATCCTGGAGTTGGACTGCCTGTGCAATCTCTGTAGGGTCCAGGTATCGCCTCATGCTACCAGTAGTGACACTGATCTTAGCCAAATGCAAAACTAGTGAGCAACAGTCAGAAAAGATGAGTAGGGGGAAAAAAAAAATGTCAGTGGCCTCCAACTGTGAAACCATCCCTGTTTTGGGGGTCATCTCATTGTTGCCCATCTAGTGTACCTGTTGTTAATTTCATTATTATCAAAGCAGCTGAAACTGATTAACAACCCCCTCTGCTACTTAACCGATCAGATCAATATCCCGGGAGTTTAATTGACTTGATGTTATTCTCTGATTAAAAAGTGTTCCTTTAATTTTTTTGAGCAGTGTACATATTGTTGAAATGCTATGGAAATATGATATATGTACAATGACTAAATACTATCTGCATTATAGAAAAAACATATCATTTGGACCTCGGCTGGATGAAAATATTAGTGACTGGACCTCCTTGAATTTTAATTCACTAACCCTGTTATATAATGACACATGCTCTCAACCTATAATTGCAATTTTGTATTTCATGATTATGATCAACTAGATGTGATGCAATATATTGCAGCTTACCAGTCCTTAGAGATGGTGGCAGCTTTAGTTTTCTTCTTTCAAGCATTTGTTCCTTTACTTTCACCTGGTGATTCTCACGGTAACACACTTCCTTTCTTAAGGTGACAACACTCACTCACTGTAGTACCTGTGTTTCCCCGAAAATAACACACTGTCATATTATTTTGGGCTAAAAAAAAAAACACATTAGGTCTTATTTTCGGGGTAGGTCTTATTTTTTAATGTACAGGTGTGGACAAGGGGTGTAGAGGTGAGCTGCAGGCAGTTGTGGATGAGGGTTACTATAGAGAAGGCCGGCTGATAACAGTTGTGAGCTGCAGTCAGGTGTTGCAGAGGTAAATTGACAGGTGAGTTTCAGACAGGGTGCTCAGATGAGCCACAAACAGGGTGCAGGGGTGAGTTGCGGACAGGGATGCAGAGGTGAGCTGTGGCCAGGGGGTGCAGAGCTGAGCTATGATCAGGGGGTGCAGAGGTGGGTTGCAACTCAGCTCAACTCTGCACCCTTCCCAGCCGCAGCTCACCTAAGCACCCTCTCTGCAACTCACCTGTCAATTTACCTCTGCAACACCTGACTGCAGCTCATCTTTGCACACAGGAGGACTGTCACTTACAAACACAAAAGCCGCGCTTCTGTGTTTATAAGAGACAGTAGATATTGGTGTACACAGGGCCAGTGCCGGAGGTGGTGGAACGGCATTCCGCCATGTTCTGGCTGAAAAAAAGTCCTGATCACATTTAGGTATTATTTTCAGGGTAGGTCTTATACTTTAGCAATTCCCAAAAATAGTACTAGGTCTTATTTTCGGGGAAGGTCTTATTTTCGGGGAAACGGTATATATAGGAAGAAGCAATGTTGTCACCCTAGGAGAGAACTACAGAAACCTCCACCTCTTCTCTTCTCTATAATATAGAGGGGAGGGGCTCAGTAGTTCATAGACATAATTGGGTACACTGTAACTGCTAGGACTGTAGCACAGGCAGACAGCACAGGAAATTATCAACTCACAGGTCATTTTTTACACTTTTTGAACAAAATTTATTTCAATGCTATTTTTAACAGACAAAAATGGATCAAATAAGATAGGTCTATTATTAGGGTTTACATACATTTTAGGATTAAAACATCCTACTCTTCCATTATCTATGTGGTAGCTGTAAGTTGAATTATATTAAAGCTTGTAAAATGTAACTCTTGAACCTGCAGAAAGATGAATATTAAGTTATGACAGTTATTTTCCACTGAAATATCCATACTCAGTAGGATCCAGAGCCCTGCATGGTTAATTTGCTCTGCCTCTTATTCCGTGACACTGGCTGTTTTATGCTGTAACTGTTCCTGTTCAATAACATTTTTTCTTGCATAGAACTGATATTTGCGATGCAGTGATATATGACACAACTCCTGTAGTGTCACCGTTTTGCAGGTCCTGTTGGCACATAATAGGTTACAGTAAGATACTTCAGCCATATTTCTTATTAAAGGGTTTCGACAGCTTTATATCTTTAATTATGCAAACATCTTCTCCCAATACAGAAGAAGCCAGGCAACTTCCCGCCATGTTAATAATAATATAATATATAGAATGGGTCTTTGCCTTTGGAACTGACGCGGCTGCCCTCACCCACTGAGTTTTATATCATCGGTAATTAGAAATCCAGTGTGGAAGGGAATATATATCTTTTGTTGTACAGTGCTCTGAAACACATTGCAAAGGTCTCAGCCAAGGAAGGTAAGTTGGCTTGACAGACCATGTGTATTATTAGAGAAGTGGTATGCTGGGAAGTAGTCACATTGCAAATGATTATTCATTGCCTTGGTTTATGGCACACTTGGCAGATCTTCACTTAACAGTCTCACTGCCAGAAGGAGCATAATGATCTTATCTGCACTTTACTGCAAAACTCAACTCAATAAAAACTGAACCTTAAACATTTTTAATATCTAACAGAACACACTAGCCATGGTAGACATATTCTAAGCCCATTAATTAATTTGAACAAACTTGCAAAGCACCTATTTCAGATGCACCTCACCACAACGTATGTGCATCAGAGATATGTTGGGGTGCCATGGAAAATATATGGCACTGCAATGCACTAATGTGTGTATGACATCACACTGCAATGGATAGGTCTGAATGGGCCCCAGTGACCAAACGGTAGATCAATATTGTGGTGATCGGTGGATGCAGGGTACACAACACATGTTCACTCTCCCATTGCAGCTTACTATAGGAGGATTTTAGTAACAGAGACAATGCTGTCATTCCAGAAAGCAGTGGGCAGAACTAGGTGGAGATAAGTGCTGAATGACAAGCTCCAGACTTGTAAATCAGAAGTGACAATGCTGATAGCCATGCCTTGAAAACATTTTTTGTCCTACTGTAGTGTAAGCAGGCACAACCTACATGAGAATGTCAAATCTGCTTTGAATGCAGGAGCAGTGCAGCATTGTTGCCACACTATCACAGGAAGCTGAATTAAATGGACTTCACTGGCAGGCTCAACAGATATTGCGGGATCTGCTATGATGCATAGTAATGTGTGTTGCTGTGGAAATTGTACATTTCTCATTTTGGAATAGACATACAATGATTAACTCCTATCATAGCCAAAACATTAGGTTCGGACCTCAGCTGGATAAAAATGTTAGTGACTGGACCTCCCTGAATTTTGATTCATTACTCCTGCTATATATTATTATTATACAGGATTTATATAGCGCCAACAGTTTGCTCAGCGCTTTACAATATAAAGGGAGACAATACAGCAACAATACAGTTCAATACAAGAGGGTTAGGAGGGCCCTGCTCCTTGGAGCTTACAATCTAAGAGATATAATGACGAAGGAAGTATAGAAAGTATAGTTGCTAAATGGCAATGATATGCCAGTGTGTACATTTTCTTCTTCACTTTAGTTAGCAGATACACTAAAAGAAATGGAATCTTTTTTATGGCCCCACTTGCATGCCATATGATTTCTGGATTTATTACTGTAGGCAAAATAACCAACATATCAGAATGACAAAAGTTTCATATTTTGGATAAACTATCCAACACATAGCCTGTATTCCTAAGCTTTTGCAATCCAGTTTGCTCTGTTTAGCGCCAACAGTTTGCTCAGCACTTTACAATATAACGGGAGACAATACAGCAGCAATACAGTTCAATACAAGAGGAGCTTACAATCTAAGAGCAGGCACAGCCTACATGGGAATGTTAAAGCGGAGCTCCACCCAAAAGGGGAAGTTCTGCTTTAAGGACTACGGATTGCTCCCCCGCTCCCCATTAAGGATTGGCACCTTTGGGGGCGGGGGGGGAGTGGGTACTTGAATTTGACAGGTACCAGCTCCCATTTCTGGTCCGATAGCCTAGGCGATCGGAAACGGAAGGTGTCCTCCCTCCCTCCCTTCCTGTAGTCTTTTGGGACACATGAGAGGTCCCAGAAGACTACACGACCATTCATGAAGCGGAGCACTACTCTCGCATATGCAGTGGGTACCCGGTAAGCTATCCCAGCCGGGTGCCCACACTGAAGATGCCAGCCTCCTGGAATCCAGGACGGCCGGTGAAAAGGGCTGTGGGGGACCGAGGGACAGGTAAGTGGCTGTTTTTTAAAAGTCAGCAGCTACAGTTTTTGTGCCTTTTGGCCCTTTTTTGTGCTCAACCTGGGACAATATTCTCCTCCTTTTTACTGTATAATTTGAAAATATTTGATAAGGTATACTAAGAAGGTACGTTGGGGTGGCATTCAGAATAAATGGCACTGCACCCACCAATTAAAATGAATGCATACACCCTCTACTCAGTCAGACCTATAGTTCTCCAATCAGCAAGCTTATGCTGGCTGGTGATTGCAGAGCTTTGATTGTCACTTAGCAGGGTGTGTGTCAGACCTCTGGAAAGAAAATACTGCTTATCCATAAAGAGTCACATTCTGCAGTGTACTGACACAGGGTACGCAACACATGTTCACACATCACAAAGACATGTTGGCAGGTGTTAGTGCCCTTTGATAGTAGCCCCTCCTGTGGTGATGTAGTGGGTGGAGTTAGTGCCCCTTTATATGTTAGCTGTAGGTGGGGCCCGGGGAAGAAGAGGTCTGGGAACAGGACACTCCTGACCAATATGATGTAGCTTGTGTACTGGCAGTAAGAGAAAAAGCCATCTGCAGGATCGAACCACCAGGGGATCCAGAGGAGGACTCATTGGGGACAGAGAAACCTTGCCATCCCTGACCCTCATCTGTATTGGGTAGCCTATGTAAGGATCTCTATGTATGAGGGGAAGGTATACCCTGAGTGTGAAACATCTGAAAAAGGAGACCATAACATCTAGGAATATGGCTGTGATTGTTCTGGGCTGTTCAAAAGGTCATGTAACAGGAATCGTGCTTTGCAATTCAGACTTCATTTTTTTATTACTACACTGCTCTAACGTAACATCAATTGTTATGGAATTTGTCGATATTCATTTTTGTAGAGTGAGTTGATATGATTTTGAAGATGTGTGTGGTGTGCCCAAGTCCTGAAGAAATGGTAGACCCATTAAACGCATAGAGATGACATACTACTGTTAGGGTACCGTATTTTCTGGCGTATAAGGCGACTGGGTGTATAAGACGACCCCCTACTTTTCCAGTTAAAACATAGGTTTTGGGCTATACTCGCCATATAAGACTACCCCCCTTCTGAGGCAACACCATTTAAAAACATTAGATTTTTTAACTGAAATGGTTATGATTTACCGGTACTTAAAATCATTCAAAATCCTCATGTTCATCCTCTGACATCATAAGTTCATGAATGACATCTTGTGATATATTTGTAAGACAGTCATCATATGGATATACAGCAGTAATGTACATACAGTATAACGCGCTGAGCCAAGCTGGCTCAAAACAAATGTCCCTATGACAGATTAATCTGTCAGCCCGCTGGATGTGCGGTATATACAGTATACTGAGCCAAGCTGTTTCAAAATGTACCGGTACGTCCCTACTGTAATCAGACCGCTGGATGTGTGTATGTACGGTAGCTGAAGCTACATACAGTATACACTGGGCCAATCACGGCAAGCGATGTATTCTACTAATGAATACAAAGCCTGCTCGGATTGGCTGAGGTTGTGACATCATCAGCTCACCTCTCTGACTCAGCCAATCCGAGCAGGCTTTGTATTCATTAGTAGAATACATCACTCGCCGTGATTGGCCCAGTGTATACTGTATGTAGCCACAGCTACCGTACATACACACATCCAGCGGGCTGATTACAGTAGGGACGTACCGGTACGTTTTGAAACCGCTTGGCTCAGCGCAGTATACTATATATACCGCACATCCAGCGGGCTGACAGATTAATCTGTCATAGGGACATTTGTTTTGAGCCAGCTTGGCTCAGCACGGTATACTGTATGTACATTACTGCACATCCAGCCAGCTTGACCCAAACAAACTCAAGGTTCACATTTTATACCCCGCGTATAAGACGACCCCCAATTTTTGGGGTATATTTTTAAGTATAAAAAGTAGTCTTATACGCCAGAAAATACTGTATATAGAGAGTACTGTATATAGATAGATAGATGTACTGTACATATATTTTTATTTATTAGGTCCAATCCTACCTAGGGGAAAATAAGTAAATAAATATATATATATATATATATATATATATATATATATATATATATATATATATATATATATAAAATATTCCCCTAGCCTAGGGGGAAATAAAATAGACAAAAAAAAGTATATATATATATAGTACTGTATATAGATTGATAGATAGTATACTCCCCTAGCCAAAGCTAGGAGGAAAAAAAATGTTATACTGTAGATAGATATAGCTATATATATAAAATATACAATATATGTACTGTATATATTTTTTTATTTATTAGGTCCAATCATCTGATCACTAAGAAGAATGATCCATAGCAACAGGCTGCACCAGAGGTGAGGTCATGTGACCTGAGGTCAGCTCCAACTGTCACAGGTCAGCTCCAACTGTCACAGGTCAGCTCCAACTGTCACTTCACTCTCCCTTCAGAGCTGGATGGTGCTCGCATCGTTGTCTGAAGACAGAAGAGACCCGGATCGCTGAACAGGCTTGCTTAATTTTATCGATTTTCAATTTCTTTTTGATTGTATTTATTTAATAGAATTGATATTTGTTTAAAAGTTTAGATTAGGTGTTTTTGGGGAGTTTGGGGGTGGGGGAGCAGTTGGCTACAGCTGTGAGGGGGGGTTAGGGGACAGTTTGTATCGGGTTTGCCTTTATAGTTCTTTGATTTCTGTTACTTAGTGATAATATATCTATAAATAAAGTTGTTTTAAGATTTAAAGTTGTATTTTGGGGTTGGGGGGTCAGTACTGTAACATACCATCAGACAGGACATACACCTACATCCCTCGGTTATAAACCCTGTGCATTGTGATTAGGACAGAAGGATGATGATGAAGAGAAAAGCACAACATCCTTCATCATCTGCAGAGGAGAGGAGACCAGTGAAGAGATGGAAAGAAGGAACCAATAGAGAACACCCACTCTTGAAATCTCTGTTGGGGTTCCCCGAAACATCTATACAAGACATAGAGGCCTTCTACAAGTTTACAGGTAAGTGTTGACTCTGCCCTCTGCCTTTATGCCAGGAAACCTGTAATGAGAGAAATACATAGGCTGCCATTGCTGAATGAATTCTGTAAATGATATTTGACTGTCATGCTGATCCAATGGTTTCTATACTTTCTAAGGCTAGGTTCACATATATGCAGGTTGCAGTTGGTATGTCTTTTTGGCCCATTTTGCAGTGCATTTTGCATTTTTAAACGCGTTTTTGTTGCATTTTTTTTATGTTTGGTATTTTTGTTGGCCAATAGGAAAGTATGAGTTCTGTTCATGTGCTGTGACTTTGATGCAATTTTAAACTCTCTGGCCCTCAAGTAGCATCAAAGTCACATCAAAGTCACACTACATGAACAGAACTGTCATACTTTCCTATTAGCAAAAAAAAAAAAAAAAAAGCAAAATACATAAAAAGCACAACACTTGTATTTTTGGTGTGGGTCCAATAAAGTCTATTACATGCAAAACACAATCTACTGCAGGAAAAAAATGACCCTTTAAGAAAAAAAAAAGCACCAGCTCAAAATGCACAGATGTGAACTAGATCCATAGGAAGCCATGTTAAATGGACTGTAGTGTGTTTTTGCAAACTGGATAACGCACTGAAATCTGCATAAGTGTGAGCCTGGGGTAAGTCAATGACCTGCAGCAAGTGTTCAGGAGAAGATGAGGTTTGCAGCTTAGGCTATTTATTTTTTTACACCTGATGGGGGAACAGGAAAAAAATAACTGGGCTTTACCAATCTCAATTGCTCTCCCCTGAAGTCACATGAAAAGCCACATTCAATCTTCCTGCTGTTCAATTAACTTTTATCACGTGAAATGCATCTTAGCTCATCTATGGGTCCATCTACTAGACAGCAGGGAAAGTGAGTGTAACGTTTTGTTCTACACCCGCCCAGCAAATTTTGCTTTGTTCTGCCCAAAGCCACCGCATGCCAGGTCCTTCACCACCATCTTCATTGCTCACATCATCTTTATTATTATTATACAGTTTGGTACAAGAGAAAACAGCGGGCCCGGCTCGTTAGAGCTTACAATCTGGGAGGAAGGGTTGAGTGATACAAAAGGTAATAGCTGTGGGGGGGATGAGCTGATGGAGGAAATAAATGGCGGTTTACTAGGTAGAAGCAGGATAGACTTCTTTAAAGAGAAAGGTTTTCAGGGATCATCTAAAGGTGGATAGATTTGGAGACAGCTGGTCAAATTGGGGTAGAGAGTTCCATAGGATGGGAGAAACTCAGGAGAAGTTCTGGAGACAGGCATGGGTGAAGGTGACACAGGAACTAGAGAGCAGAAGGTCTTCTGGGAACTGGCTGTATTTTCTGAGTCCAAACCAGCGGGGGACCCCAGAAGAGGAGGACTGGGGCTGCTCTGTGCAAGACCGTTGCACGGAGCAGGTAAGTATAATATGTTTGTTATTTTAATTTTTTTTAAAAATGAAGAATTAATGTTACTTCAAGTATTGCATTTATTATACAGGTCTACACATCTGTCCAAAAAGAGGGGCACCTATGGAGGAACGCAGGACAGATGCATTTGGTTCCAAAAGAGGGACTACTGGGAGGTAAAAGAAACAAACAAATCCAGCTGGAATGGCCTGGGAAATGGGAACCATAGTCACACATAGGGACAAACACTTACATTTCGATGTATAGCAGAATTAGAGACAGCATGTGTGTGTGGGGGGGGGGGGGTGGGGGTGGGGGTGGGGGGCGGGGTTGGGGCGTGGGTGTCAGAAACAGTGTATCTAAAGCCAAATCATTTTTCTGTGTTTCAGATTGGGTAGCAAGCAGCTAGAACCCCTTTCAAGGTTTTACTGCTCTTTGTATCACTGCTAGGGAGACAAAATCACTTTGTTTGTCTAAATGACAAATTTACATTTCCTACTATCCAAAATAAATAAATTACAAATTTAAAAGGTTCATAAAGTATATTACTGACAACTCAGTCAGTCAGTGCGGTCCCTGCAGCAGAAAAAGCACCAAACAAGTTCATGACCAAAGTATCAATACTATGGTCCAAATGGAAGCTGCCTAGAAGGGACCCAAGTGCCATGTCAAAATGTTAAATAATTGAATAAATATGTACAAAAATCTCATAGGAGACTATGAGAGCAGTGGGAGCCATAGGTCCATGCTGGTGTCAGTCAAACTCCTATGAGGAGGGAGCTGGGGGCATGGCTTACCAGCACTCTGTGTGCCTATGGACACACACAGCCTTGTTTGGGAGCGTGCCCACATGGTAGCCCTTGCTAAGGGGGCACTCAAAGTTAAAGTGGTAGACAAGGTGAAGATGGAAGCCTCTGCAGTGATGAAAGCACACCGCTGGACGGCTTCATTTTAAGGTAAGTCCTTCATAATGAGCTAGTATGCGATTTATTGGTGTAAAAGCAATCAGTGTAAAAAAAAAATCTTCATCACCCCCCCACAAGTAGTACAGTGTCACTATGGTGACACTGTACTGCTAGGGTGACAGTATGTTAAAAAAAAAAAAACATACATAATAATATAAAAAAATAAAAATGTAAAAAAAATTTTTTAAATTATAATTTTTAGTTATAACCTAATTTGGGGTGTTTTGTTTTACTAAAAACATAGCTGAATACATTTTGGCCAAGATTTGTGAAGATTATTTATTTGCAAAATGTTATAAGAAAAACACTTTTTTTCAAAATTTTTGGACATTTTCATTAATATAGCAAGAAAAAAAATCCCAGTGGTGAATAAATACCACCAAAATAAAGTTTTATCCGTCTCAAAAAAATGCTAAAAATTTCATATGGGTACAGTGTTGCATGACCGCACAATTGTCATTCAAAGTGTGATAGCCCTGAAAGCTGAACATTGGCCTGGACAGGAAGGGGGTAAAAGTGTCCGGACTGGAAGTGGTTAATATGTATTTAAAGTTGTTCCAAAGTCAATATGGTTGTGACCTTAGTGCATTCTCTGCATTAAGGTATGAAGTTCCCCAATATTTGTTCTGCCGCTCTGTCCCTAAACACTTAGATGACTTTTGTCACCACTCCAGCAGTGTCCCGTCTGCAGCACCACTCCTTTGACTTCCTAGTCTCACAAGAGACATTGAGAGCAGTGGGAGCCCTAACCTCCTGCTGCTGTCAATTAAACTCCAGTGAGAAGGAAGCGAGGGCATGGCTTACCGGTGTGTGTGTCTATAGATGCATACAGTCTGGCTCAGGAGCACACCCACCTGAGTGCCCCTATAGTACACCGCTTGCTAAGGAGGCACTCGAATGAAGGAGTGCACAGCGTCAATATGGGACTGCCAAAGATGAGGCAAAGGGCCGCTCTGTGCAATATTCTTGCACAAAGCAGATAAATATAACCTCTTTTCTATTTTAATTTTAAAAAAATAGCCTTTAATAGCACTTTAAATTTAAACTGATGACCTGTGGAGGCTTTTAAAATGTCACCTAGGGAAAATTTAGGGAACTGAAGTTTGTTGTTTTGCAATTTTTAGGCTTGGCATGTTGAGTATTATATTCTGTGCACCAAACTAAACATTATTTAATTTTTCATCTAAAGGCATAAAATCAATCAACCCGGAAATCTCCAAACCATTTCCACCAGAGAAGAAAGAAGAGATCTTCAAGTTAAAGCTGTACGCACAGATGGACAGGATGATGGAGTCCTTCGTTGTCAAATCGGGAAGACCAAGATTTTTTGAAAGAAGAGAAGAAGAACTTCAGATTGCAAAGCAGTATGGATATGTGCCGAGGTGAGGACAGGACTGACATTTCTTTAGACACACATTGGTCAACACACATTGACTGGCATACACCGACCTACACTAACAGAGGACGTCCACTTGTACAGAAACTGACTGCTACATACTTTAGAGAGATGACAACCAAATGAGGAGAGAGTAGATCGCACACACAGATTATAGGATGAGGCCTGCTACAAACATACACCCAACATTAGAAAAACCATGACTAGCATCGAGTAGGGTAGCTTAGTGTAGCTTAGTGTAGGTCCTGCCCTAGGAGAGTCTACCTTGTCGTGGTGGGCAGGCTTGACATCTGTTGGTCAAAAGTGTGTCAGTGAATGGCAGAGAGGATTGTTGGTTCTCCACTTTTGGCCAATTGATTTCACCAAAGGACTCTCTGTTTAATCAGAGTACATGAAGACAATTTAAAGGTTTATACTTTCATAAACATACAATAAAAAAATTGGTATAGTTCCAATTTCATTGCTTCCTCTTGTTTTTATTTATCCCTTTCATGACCAGAGGTTATCAAAACTTGCACATACAGGCCACATTTAGCAGTTTTAGTTCTAGTATGCATTAGCTAACCTAGTAAATTATGCACGTGCCCCATCATTGGTGTCAGTGGGAGGAATAGTGCCTCATCATTAGTGTCAGTGGAAGGAATAGTGCCCCATCATTGGTGTCAGTGTGGGAGGAATAGTGCCCCATCATTAGTGTCAGTGGAAGGAATAGTGCCCCATCATTGGTGTCAGTGGGAGGAATAGTGCCCCATCATTGTTGTCAGTGTGGGAGGAATAGTGCCCCATCATTGGTGTCAGTGGAAGGAATAGTGCCCCGTCACTGGTGTCAGTGGGAGGAATAGTGCCCCATCATTGTTGTCAGTGTGGGAGGAATAGTGCCCCATCATTGGTGTCAGTGGAAGGAATAGTGCCCCATCACTGGTGTCAGTGGGAGGAATAGTGCCCCATCATTGGTGTCAGTGGGAGGAATAGTGCCTCATCATTGGTGTCAGTATGGGAGGAATAGTGCCCCATCATTAGTGTCAGTGGAAGGAATAGTACCCCATCATTTGTGTCAGTAGGAAGACTAGTTCCTCATCATTGGTCTCAGTGTGGGAGGAATAGTGCCCCACCATTAGTGTCAGTGGAAAGAATAGTGCCCCATCATTGGTGTCAGTGGGAGGAATAGTGCCCCATCATTGGTGTCAGTGGAAGAAATAGTGCCCCATTATTAGTGTCAGTGTGGAAGAAATAGTGCCCCATTATTGGTGTCAGTGTGGGAGGAATAGTGCCCCATCATTGGTATCAGTGGGAGGAATAGTAACCCATCATTGGTGTCAGTGGGAGGAATAGTGCCCCTGTCAATCAGTGAACCGCTAACAAGGACGCAGTCAGAAAGCACATTTAATTAGCCTTTAGGTTCACCTAAACCCAATCACTAAAGATGGATATAAACTTAGGGTTGGCCATACACTATACAATTTCTGCCCAATTTCCTTTAGATTTACTTTCAACTACGTAGTGCAAGGGCCTGCCTAATTGTGTACAATTGAAAGTGTTGTTCAGGTTTGACCTCCTATTATATGGTTTTTGGTAAATCTAAAGGAAAATTATACAAGATAATTGTATCATGTATGGCCAGCCTTAGCGTGACGCTAAAAGCAATCCTATTCAAGTATGTATTAACTCAAAAAAGTGCCTTCTATTGGTAAAACTGTGGTAACCCAAATGGAAGAGGAAAAAAAATCTGAAGAATATATTAAATAAAAACATATTTTTAAAAATATATATTTTTTAATCACCTTCCGCCCGCCATATAGTAAAATGACGGGCGCAAGGTGGTTCTCTCATTCTGGGAGGACGTCATATGACGTCCTCCTATTCTCACCGCGCATGTGTGGCTCAGGGAGCGCGCAGCGCGGCGATCGCGGTGTGCTGTGTCCCTCGGACACAGCGGATCACCGATCCACGGAAAGAGCCGAAGATGTCGGCTCGGTCATGTGATCAGCTGTGTCCAATCACAGCTGATCACATGTAAACAGGGAAATGCCAGTTATCGGCTTTTATCTCCTCACGAGCTCTCACGCTGACAGAGGAGAGGAGAGCCAGTAATCGGCATTCCACGGAGGGGACATGTACACAATCATCAATGTGCCCTGATGATCAGTGTAGCCCCAGCAGTGCCGACTGTCAGTGTCCATCAGTGCCTTGTGTCAGTGCTCATCAGTGTCATGTGCCAGTGCCCATCAGTGCCACATCAATGCCACATATCAGTGCCCATCTGAACTGCCTTTCAGTGTCACCCATCAGTGCCAGTCAGTGCCACCTATCAATGCCAATCAGTGCCACCTATCAGTGCTGCCAATCAGTGCCACCTATCAGTGCCAGTCAGTGCTGCCTATCAGTGCCCATCAGTGCCACCTAACAGTGCCAGTCAGTGCCGTCTACCAGTGCCAGTCAGTGCCACCTAACAGTGCCACCTATCAGTGCCATATATCAGTGCTGCCTTTCAGTGCCCATCAGTGATGCCTGTCAATGCCCATCAGTTCCACCTACCAGTGCCACCTATCAGTGTCTATCAGTGCAGCCCATCAGTGCCCATCACTGCAGCCTCATTAGCGCACATCAGTGAAGGAGAAAAATCACTTATTTACAAAATTTTATAACAAAAACTAAGAAAAAACTTTTTTTTTTAAAAATTTTCAGTGGTTTTTGGTTTGCTTAAGAAAAAATAAAAATCCCAGAGGTGATTAAATACCACCAAAATAAAGCTAAAAAAAATGATAAAAATGTCATATGGGTACAGTGTTGCATGACCGCGCAATTGTCATTCAACGTGTGACAGCGCTGAAAGCTGGAAATTGGCCTGGGCAGGAAGGGGGTATAAGTGTCCTGTAGGCTTGTGATTAAAATATATTCTTCAGATTTTTTTTAACATATAAAAAAAGTCATTTTAACATATATTTGTAAATGCATTCCAAATATTTGAAATGTATCTTTAAAAATATTTGTCATATATTTTGTAATAAAAATGAATTTCAACATACGGTATATATATATTATATTTATATATATTTATTTTATTTATTTATTTATTTTTTTTAAATGTACTGAATATGGCCAAAATTGTAGCATTTCAAATATATGTAAATATATTTGGGAATAATATACCTGTATATGCCTATACATCATCCACTCCATATGATCTTTGTATTTTATCTATTTAATGAGAGTGGGACCTTTTCAGAAATTTTTAAATAACACCGTGTATTTAATAAAACATTATCTTTTACTTTTTGTTTTTTTTTGTGGATTTTTATGATTTCCTGGGGTGATATTTAGAGTCCCACATTGCTCTGTTATGTTGGTAATCATATATATTAGAATGATGCTCCTAGGGAATTGCCATGTTTAGAATTTCCATCAAGATTATAATTTCACTGTTTTCCAATCTAGAGTTTAGATAAAAATTAAAAAGCCTTTTGGATAAAACAATCCCTTATTCTGGGTAATATGCCTGGGCAAGTAAAGTGTGGTGCAATATGGAGGAAGATCTCCAAAAACAACAGGTAGGTGATTATTCCATCCAAGAAGAAATGGGACAGGACCTGGGCCACCATGGTGCAAGATCCTGCCCAATCCTTGTCCCCAACAGACTTTTCTGCTGAGTTGTGGCCATAACTGTTTTGATGCACCTGAAATGTATTTAGCTAAATACAATTGAAGGTTTAATTGTGCTTTATGCATACATGAAGACTGCAGTCACATGTGCTCTTGGACCTCAATCCAATGAAAAGCACATTATTAAAAGCTGATGCACATAAAAACACCAGACACTCTTTATGGAAGCACTGATCTACCTAGTCTGCATCTCACATTGAAAATCCTAGCTGGCAAACTGAGCCATACGCTTCAATACTTTGTGAATCACTGGCCCAGAACATGTGAGCAAACCAGGAGCTTTTCTCTGACTTTGCTTGCTGCATGCTTGTTTCTGATAATGATGAACTAAGGTGTGGGCCAAACTCACAGGAAGCTGTCACAAGATAGCAGGTTGTCAATTCAACCTGGGAAATTCCCTGCCCTACAGCCACACATAGCAAAGGGGTATGGATGTTGGTGACATCACTGACATGAGACTGGGGAATTCCCTGGTCACAGCTGATTTGACAGGCAGCCTGCTATCATGTGACAGTAACTTACAAAAAAAAAGAGAGAGAAAAGACACAAGACTGCCGGGGGACTGGGCGGGGCAGACATAGGAGGAAAAGGTGGGAGGAGGAGGGGCAGAACCAGCTTTCTCTCTCCTCTCCCATCTGTGGTGGTGGTGGTGGTGGTGGGGAAACTGTCAGCACTGGCTCTGGGCTGTGGGAAAGATACTCTTTCAGCTCAGAGCCCCAGGGGATAGTCTATCCTGACAGATCCCCCGCAGCAGCTGCAGGGAGGGGGGAACCCAGAAGTGCTGTGGGGGATGGAGGGGCTGCCGCCGAGGGAGTATACAGGAGCCCAGGGCAGTAGGAGATGGATAGGAGGAGTGGCCAGGGACACATAGAGGAACCAGTCCAATCATTTCTCTCCTGCCGCCTTGTCCCTGACATCCTTGGACAGCTCTTTGGTCTTTGCCATGGTGGAGAGTTTGGAATCTGATTGTTTGTTTGCTCCTGTGGACAGGTGTCTTTTATACAGGTAACAAATGAGATTAGCAGTACTCCCTTTAAGAGACTGCTTCTAATCTCAGCTTGTTACCTGTATGAAAGACACCTGGTAGCCATAAATCCTGCTGAATGATAGAGGATCAAATACTTATTTCCCTCATGAAAATGCAAATCAGTGCATAATTTGTTAGACATGCATTTCTTTTGAGTTTTTTGTTGCTATTTTGTCTCTCAGTGTTACAATACACCTACCATTCAATTTTTAGACTGATCATTTCTTTGTGAGTGGGCAAACATTCAAAATCAGCAGGGGATCAAATACTTATTTCTTTCACTGTATGTATAATAAACATTTTCATATTTACCAAGTATTGTGTTTAATTTATCTGTGAACGCAAAATCTCATAAATTACATGTATAGACAATATTTTACAGGGAGCAACAGAATTATGAGCCATATAATCAGAAATGTATAAAAAAACAAAACATTTTATTTGCTGACTCAATAAATTTAAAGAGAGAATATTGTGTATTTTATAGCTCAGACTTTGAGTAATTATTGCAGTGCTTACCTCACAGCCATCTTTATACAGTATGTGTAGCACTAGCCCAGGAGGAGCCGCTGATTGTATTTGGTCCTCCTGTCCTTGAGAGGATGACCTGTTCTGGCAGCTGCTGTACTCACCAATACTCCAACTGCCCTAAAAAAATTAAATACAACAGCAAACCATAATGCAGTATGACATGAGTAACCCCCACAACAAAACACATCTAACAAGAGTTTTAGTCAACACAGCATTCCTTCCAGCCAATAGCAATGTGTGTAGCATCAGTCTGGTCTCTTCCAAAATGTTCCCCATAGTCAGGATCCAAATCTGAGCCTTGGACCTCTGTGGTGTCTGGTTATGGCTCTTCTCCCTGTCCCACCTGAGATGGTTGAAAGTTACCTGCCTGATTCCTTGGACAACCTTACTTTGTATCTTGTTTCTGGTGATCCTTGAACTTTTTGCTAATCCCATGAACTTCCTATTTAAGCCATGTCTCTGCACTTCTTGTTTGGCAGATTATTGTGCTCTCTCCACCTGATATCTTTGCTCGGGTGGGTGGTGGCTCAGCTGTGGGGGGGCGGCCCGCCGAACTGCTGCCCTGTGTTGTCACTGTCAGCGCTAGTGAGGGCGTGGAAAGCATGTGATTGGTTGCTAGGACATTGGCAGTTCTAACAACCAATCAGGTGCTTGCCCTGCCCCCAGGCCTCAACATTCAGAGAAGGAGGGCAACAAAGACATGACTTCTTCCAGCATGAGTAGCTTCCTGGAGGAATAAATGGAATAGACCTTGAGGTAAGGGATGTTGGGGGGATCCTGATGTAAGGGCAGGGGGAACTTTGAGGACCAAATTACAGAGAATGGGCTCTAGGGACCTTGATGTAAGGGAAAACTCTGGGGACCCTTTCTTAAGGAGGGGGATCTGGGTCTCTGGGGGATCTTGATGTATGGGGAGGGTCTATGGGTGGGGGGGACTCTGGAGACCATGATGTAAAGGTGGACCCTGATGTATTGGGGGGGACTCTTGGGACCCTGATGTAAGTGGTAGGGACTATGGGGACCCGGATTTAGGAGGGGGGCTCTGGGGAACCATGATGTAAAGGGAGGGCCTATGAGGACCATGGTGTAAGGCAGGAGGGACTCTGGAGACCATGATGTAAAGGACTGACCCTGATGTATTGTAGGGGGACTTTTGGGATCCTGATGTAAGGAGGCAGGACTCTGGGAAACCTAATTTAAGGAGGGGACTCTGGGGGACCCTGATATAAGGAGATGGGCTATGGGAACCTTGATGCACATAAGGTGGGGGGACACTTGAGACCATGATTTAAAGGGGGATTCTGATTTATTGGGGGGGCTTCTTGGACCCTAATGTTGAGGGGGGACTCTGGGGACCCTATTTAAGGAGGGGGAACTTGGGGACCCTGATGCAAGGGGAGGGGTTCTGGGGACCCTCTCTTGTATCCTGTCCACAGTCTCTGACCGTCTCCTGTATCCTGTCTGCAGTCTCTGACCATCTCCTGGGGTGGAGTTCTAATAGGAAGAGGTGGAGCCTAAAGTGAAAGGGGTGGAGTTTACAGATGAAGGGGTAGATCCTAAACAGGAAGGGGTGAGACAAATTTAGATGGGGGGGACGTGATTTTAGTCTTGCCTAGGGCAGCACAAAACCAAAATACACCACTGACCTAACCCCTACTTGCTTTCTTCCTGGAGGAGCAATCCAGAGGGCCACAACCTGGCATTATGACACAGCAAAACCAAGCTCCGTCATCAGGAGCTCTAGTGAAGCCCAGCTAAGGTTTAGACTCCATGTTTTGGGTGAGCCTGCATTATCTGCTAGATGGATCTGCTTCTGTATTCATCCAGCTGACTACTGTATGAATTTCTCTACTGCCACAACCTCTGGGCCTGATCCCAGACTGCGACAACCTATGTTGTAGACACTTTCCAGTTCTGCACTGTCCAACAATACAAACAGTAGCAAGAAAGGGCTTGTAAGCAAGATTAAGGGGCCTCAGATCAGACTACATATGACTTTCACATTTTTACAATTGTACGCTGACATTTTTTTATTGTATGAAATAAAGACGTTTTCAGATTTGTCAATTTCTTAAACCGGACCTGAATACAAAAAGTGAAGATTTGCTATCTTATAGGGAGTATCTAGAAATGTAATTGTGAGATTTGGTAATGTAACTGTTGCAGCACTAAAATTGGTGCACTCAGATTCTGGTGCAGCTGTGAATGGTATTGGTGCGCATTGGTGCACTCAGATTCTGGTGCAGTTGCGCATGGTAGCTTCCAGCTTAGTTTGTCCAGTTAAGCTGATTTTATTGACAATAAAACCTGAAAGCTGATTGGTTTCTATGCAGAGCTGCACCAAATTTTGCATTATGCAGTTTTAGTAAATAAACCCCAGTGTTTGCCTTGCTGGAAAGGAAGCTGCACCTGCAATGCATGTATCCCCCTGCTTCGGTTTTATTTATTCTGAGTATTCTCTTTACGTCTCCTGCTGATTCCTAAATATTCCCCCACCGGTCCTCAAATCATCAGTCTGACGTAAGGATGCAAAACCCTGAATCTAACAAGATAGTCACCTCCACACAGTACAGAACAAGACATGGTAAGTCAGTAATGGGTAAAATATTAGCTGCAGCTTTTAAATCAAGAAAAACTGTGAACTAGTTCTTGCCCCTCTGCTAGCCTTTAAAGGGTACATTGTTTTTAGTCATCTAAGTTGGCTCTACAGTGGTAGACTTCCGAACAAGCGTTTGTACAAAAAATGCTCAGTACATTCGATGACAACAATTGTCTCTTGAAAGTATTTAAAAATTTTGCTTGCTTTTAATTTTCGGATTTGGAACTAATGGATTTTCCCAAATGAAAACCACGTTCACTGTTAGAAATTCGTTTGAAAAAGAAAAATATTTCATTCTGCTCTTTCAAATTTTCCCATCACTGCAATCAAAAACGAATGCAAATTTGATCCCACTAAGAATTAGAAAATTGAACGAGTGTTCTGAAAATGAGGATTTTCTAACAAAATTCTACTAATGTATGGCCGGTTTAGCTTATAAACTTGCGCTTAGAGAATTAACCACAACCAGTGTTAAAGCGGAGCTCCACCCAAAAGGGGAAGTTCTGCTTTAAGTCTTTGTCCCCCGCTCCCAATTAAGGTTTGGCACCTTTGCGGGGAGCGGGTACCCGAATTTGACAGGTACCCGCTCCCATTTCCGCTGCCATCACCTAAGGCGATCGAAAGAAAAAGTTGTCCTCTCCCCTCCCTCCCCGTAGTCTTCTGATACACGTGACAGATCCCAGAAGACTACGGGGCCATTCACAAAGTGCAGCACTTCTCGCGCATGCTCAGTGGGCTGTCACAGCCGGGTGCCCACAATGAAGATGCCGGCGCCAGGGAGAGACCGAGTGACAGGTAAGTGGCTGTATTTTAAAAGTCAGCAGCTACAGTTTTTGTAGCTGCTGACTTTTATTTTATTTTTTTCAGCTGAAACTTCACTTTAAGCACTGCAGACCAGGAAGCGGAGCCTGCATATGTAATTAGCAGATTATACATAAAAGCAAAGATTTTAAAACATTAACACATATTGAGACAATAATTTATATCAAGCTTATCTAAACAAACATTTAAAAGACTATACTTTTCTTTTAAGATGTGAGCCTGCTAAACACTTCATGTTTCTTCTGAAGACACGAAGTTTAAGCATTATTTAACATCGTGAACATTTCAGGAGATCACAGCTTATCGCATAGAAGATACAGGACAAGCGCTCAGAGCCTAAAGTCATTTCAGGTTTGGGATGACCCCTCTAGTGGTAGGTTAATTACAATTGTGGGTAAATTACTCATTGACTCTCAGTAACCAGCCATTAAGGCACTCACATCTAAATATATTTTAATCCCAGCTAAATGTAGCATAGCTGAAAAAATGAGTACAAAAAGAAGAAAAAATTAATTAGGAAGGGCAGTTGCCCTTGTGACATATTTAAAATAAGTGAGCCATTGCATTGTGTAGGAAACATTACAGCAATGTAATGTCGCATTAAGGACCTATTCATGTTCTTGGGCACCTCTTTGATTGGGCTCCTAAATATCATTTAAAAAAATATCATGCTACAGTTTTCTTTTTATAAATGTTTAGAGCATAAAACTCATCATCATGTATTAATATTTATCATGACATTGTAACTAGAAGACTTGTAATTGAACAATCTCAAAGTTATTTCAAATTTGGTAGGAGGGTAAAATAGTCACTTAAATAGACAGCCTGTAAAATTACATTAACAATACTTACCAGTCTGAATATAATTTTAGCTTTTTTTTGTAAAGCTACACCTGCTGCTAGAATTTTCGGCATTTAACACTTTCAGGGTTATTGGATACCTGCATTTTCTGTGCTGTGCATTATGGTTTTACCTGTCAGCCCCTCTGTCACTTGTGTGTCCCACAATGTCCCTTTATATTCCATACAAATCAGGTGCAACTTGTCATGTGACTTGATAGATCAAAGTTGCATGACAAGCTGCACCCTATTTGAGGCTATAGAACCATTCAAATCAGTGTGACTTGAGCTACAGCAACTTTGAAAAAGGTTCCTGCATTATTTTTATGCGATTTCATGTGTGACTAGCATTGACATTTGTGTATGAAGTTGCACAGATGTCAGCAAGCTGCACATGAAGTTGCATTGATCGGTGACTTTGAAATCACAATGAAGTAGCACAACTTCAAAGCCTCATCCAGTGTGAACCATGCCTAATGTCATTGTTTTCAGATGATTATTATTATTACAGGTACTTATATAGCACCATCGATTTACACAGTGCTTTACATATATATTGTACATTCGCATCATTCCCTAACCCTCAAGGGGTGTACAATCTAAGGTCACTAACTTACATCCATACACTAGGGCCAATTTAGACAGGATGCAATTACCTACTATCATGTCTTTGGAGTGTGGGAGGAATCCAGAGTACCAATAGTAAACCCACATGGGCACAGGGAGAACATGCAAACTCCAGGCATGTGGTGCCGTGGTTAGGACTTGAACCGATGACCATAGTGCTGCCAGGCACATGTGCTAACCATTTAGCCACTGTGCTGCCCTAATCACTTAGCTTTTGTACCAGATGTTTAATTTTGCAACTACAGGGTCCATTATTTATTCAATTTTGCAATATGGACAAATTATAATAGGCTCTGCTTTTGTGAACACAAAGTAAATTTATAGACCATATGAGGATGTATTTTCTATCGCAAATATTTCCTATCTGATTACAGTCTTTCATATTCTGATATCAGAGGAGTATTTCCACAGACAATGAGGACATTTGAATCTTATGGACTTGTGGGTGGGCCTCCTCACCCAGGCATGGGGACCCTTCTTGTGAACATTCTTGCTAATGCTCCAGAACTAAGCAGGGGCCACTGTCATGCAAGGGTCAGCATTAAGGCAACCCCCGAACTTAGAAGTGGGCTGTTCACCTTGCACAGATACAATTATACTTAAAGCACTTTAATATGAAACACCCTTCCCATGACACTGTAAACCTTTCCCCCCTGAATGCAGCACCATGGAGCCTGTGTCCCACTCAACCAGCCCAGCCATAATTGTCACCTCACTCCCAGTGACAATGTGGAGGTCTCACCATTCACAATGCACAGACCTCCGTTCATGAAATGCATTGACTCTTTAGTGATTCCATTCCTTTACTCTCTCATTATTCTTGTAATTTCTGCTAGGTTTATAGGTTTCCTGTTCCATGAATTTAGTTCTGAATACAAAGGGGCATTGATCGCTAGGAAGAGGGTCAGACCACCAACCCCCTTGCTACCAGGGGACACCATCACCTATGCCTGGTACTACCTTCCCGATGGCTGGCTGCTTTAACATTACCACCAGTCCTGGTTACTCATAGCAAGAGCATGTTAAACATATCTTCCCAACAACTCTTCTGCATAATTAACCTCTTCATGGTGGCCATCTATCTCTTCCTTTCCATTCCCTTGTTAATGTGACAGGCCCTGTTTTTTGGATACAGTAAGTACCTTAATGCACCCCTTTAGAAGAACGTCAGACCAGGCATTTGATAACTTGGAGAATATTTACTGTAGCTTTCATGCAGATACAAAGTTGATCAAACACAGTCTTTTCCCAGTTCATTACAGACACAGTTCCAGTCATCCTAACTAAGGCTGCCCATTTCCTACCTCTAAGCAAGCAGAGTCCCTTCGGAAAGGTCCCTGTTCTGGCTCCAGCACCTCGTCTAAGCACCCCAAAAGGGAAACTATGGGGTTGATTTACTAAAAGCAAACAGAATGGGCACTTTGCAAAGTGCAGTTGCACTTTCAGTTGCAGAAGCTTTGCTGACTTCCATCATCCAATCATGTGCAGGCCAAAATGCTGTTTTTTTTTATTTTCCATGGGCGTGATTGGATATTCTTTGCAATGTGAAGCTTTACTTCATTTACTAAGCCTTGGAGCAACTGCACTTGCAGAATGCAACTGCACTTTCCAAAGTGAACAGTTTATTTGTCTGTAGTAAATCAACCCCTATGTGTTCTAACGCTCTGTTCACATTCAGGCATTTTGAAATGTGGACGGAATTGCCGTGATTTTGCCAGCGAATTCAAAACAATCTGTTACACTGTCGAATTGCACCTCAGCGTGTTTAGGTGCCATTCATTTCAATGGCACCTGAAAACGCATTGCAATTCTGCCACAATTGTTGTGCAACAAATTGCGCTGCAATTGTGCAAACCAAATCTCGCAACACATGTTGCCCAAATAAAGTTCAGAATGCAAAATGCCTATACGTGAACAGAGCCTGATGGAATTACATCCTGCAGCACCCCTTTCTGTCACTTCCCATGTGAAAGGCCCAACCAACCTCAAAAAGCTGCCTCCCCTTGTATTTATAGCCCACCATATGGGGGCAGAGCCATGAACATGCGGGAGTAGAACATTTTAACCTTTTCCTAACTCCTGGGCAGCCTGCTAACTAATACAATACTAGCATAACAGTTGTACCAACACTTGTTTTACATCCCTCTTGTACAGTACAGTAAAAATAAAGTGAACTTTATTTCATACCACACACCTATAAGCACCTGCTTACACACTGAGCTGATATTCTCACTCCCTTTATGGGCATTTTAAGAGATTGTAAACACTGATGTAATGATACATCACCCAGCGGTTTCTAAGGAATGCCCTGTCATTGAATTGTTATAATTTATATGCTTTACAATTATAGGCTTTGCTTACCAATATAGAATATCATCAGAAAAGTTCAGGTTACATCTCCCAAATTGACACCGACTTTAAAGGGAGTGCAAAATGCACTCATGCCACAATTTACATGTTTTGAAATCTTGAATCAAGGGCAGTCTGTAATTTTTGCATAAAACCCATAAAAACAAGTAACAAAAATAAAATGTTTAATGCTGGGAAATTTTGGGGGGGACAATTAACCTTTTTGCGTTCATAAAAATGTCTTGTATTCTTTTCACAGAATATAAGGCATTTTGTGATGGGGCAAGGGGAGATACAAGCCTGCCTTGTATCCAAGAATACAAGAGGTTTTTAGAATGTAAGAGGTAAAAAGTGAGTGACCCACTATTATCACTGTGCTATCACAAAAAAATAATTTTTTACTCTAGAACAGTGGTCTCCAAACTGCGGCCTGGGAGCTAAATGTGGCCCTTTGCATACCTTTATCCAGCCCTTGGGGTACTATTCCTCCAACTGATACAAGGCATTCTTTCTCCAACTGACACCAACAACAGGGCAATAATTCCTGCACTACTACCAACAGTGGGGCACTTTTCCTCCCACTGACACGAATGATGGGGCACTATGCCTCCCACTGACACGAATGATGGGGCACTATGCCTCCCACTGACAGCAACAATAGAGCACTATGCCTCCCACTGACAGCAGCAATGGGGCATAACTCCTGCAACCGACACCAACAATGGGGCACTATGCCTCCCACTGACAGCAGCAATGGGGCATAACTCCTCCCACCGAAACCAACAATGGGGCACTATACCTCCCTCTGAAACCAATGATGGAGCCCTATGCCTCCCTCTGATATCACCGATGGGGCACAATTCCTCTCACTGACACCAACGAC
The DNA here is from genome assembly GCF_062004578.1 of Staurois parvus. NCBI lineage: Eukaryota > Metazoa > Chordata > Amphibia > Anura > Ranidae > Staurois > Staurois parvus. The sequence goes on from NW_028318358.1 coordinate 6,797,375, forward strand.
AGGGCACTAATATTCCCCTAATACCAAAGATGGGACACTGTTTACTCCCACTGATGCCAGTGCATTTTTTCTCCCATTGGCCACATTCTGAGAATTTCAACTAATGCAGCAAATCCCACACATGGCACATCTGTCATAAGAGGTGAGTTATTTCTACGTAGCAAATGTCCCCAATTCTCTCGTATCAGAGCTCTGTTCCCCAGATGATGAGGCACCAAGTAGCACTTTGAACCATCTTCCTAGGTGCGGACCAAGGCTAGCTATGAGGTTAGGCAGAGTACCCCACTTCTCCCACGGCCATCCAACCACGTAGCTAGCAAGGAGATGGCTGCTTTGACAACTGGCACTTGCTTGCTTGCTTTGAAAATTTTTAGCTGACGCAGCCCCCTCCCTTTGCATTCCTTCTGAGGAGCTTGTCCTGGGAAAGTACTTGGTTGGTTATAGCTGCCATTTCCTTGCTAGCTGCGTGGTCAACCAGATGGCTGTGGATGGATGAGGGGGGAATACTGTATAACCTAAGGATGATTTGCTAATTTAGGGGTAGATATCTGAGTGAGTTTTGGAAGCATTTTGAAAGTCCAGCAAACTTTGATTGCTCTGCCCATTTCTGTTCTTTAAAATCATAATACAAATGGACATACAGTATACGGAGGAATATTCTACCCTAGGATCACCCTCATGGATCTTTCTTTAATATCACTCTATAGCCATAAATAAATAAAGCAGTTTATTTGTATATATATTCCAATTTTGATAGCCTTTGGCGCTCTAGCCGTTGCTTAGTTACATGTCTTTTATATATACTAATTTATTGACAGAAACAAACAGTGAAGGATCCTTGCTATGTATCTGAAAGTAAACTGGTTCCACCGGCAGACAGGACTCAGCAGTACGTTACATAGGACTGCGATGAAAGATTTCAGATACGGCTTAGTAATAAATTTGTTGTTTGTGGCAAAACAAAAGTTTGTTGAATAGGTAGTCTTTTGTTTCATATGCCTGGTGTGTGCCTGTGATCTATTGATCACTATGAACTCAGACAAAACGTTTCTTGTGATCATTAGATCGTTGTGATAACATTGCCATAGTACATTTATCATAACAAGAAATCGCATCAAGGTTAACTCATTGCATCTAAACACAGTACTATAGTGACCAATGAGCCCATACACACAGCTACGTCTTCATATGAAAATGTGCACTGCGTTTAGCTGTGCACAAAAAAGTAGGACGCAGCTGCAGGTTTTATGTGCATAGATGTGCAGATTTGACACGCATAAATGCCCATAAATGAGTGTGCTTTAGATGCATATTTTATGCAGGATCCTGCTTTGCCAGAAAGAACCTTTCTTTTTTGCAGAAAATACATGTATGCCTGTGTGAATGTGCCCTACATGTGAAAATGTCTGTTGCGTTTAGTTGCCCTCAAAAAATGGGTCCCACAGATCTGCAAATTTTATGCATGAACGCATCTAAATGTGAGTACTTAAGGCAATACAGTGCCTTGAAAAAGTATTCATACTTCTTGAAATGTTCCACATTTTGTCATGTTACAACCAAAAACATAAATGTATTTTATTGGGATTTTATGTGATAGACCAACACAAAGTGGCACATAATTGTGAAGTGGAAGGAAAATGATAAATGGTTTTCAAAGTTTTTCACAAATAAATATCTGAAAAGTGTGGCATGTATTTGTATTCAGCCCCCTATACTCTGATACCTCTAACTAAAATCTAGTGCAACCAAATGCCTTCAGAAGTCACCTAATTAGTAAATAGAGTCCACCTGTGTGTAATTTAATCTCAGTATAAATACAGCTGTTCTGTGAAGCCCTCAGAGGTTTGTTAGAGAACATTAGTGAACAAACAGTATCATGAAGGCCAAGGAATACACCAGACAGGTCAGGGATAAAGTTGTTGAGACGTTTAAAGCAGAACTAGGTTATGAAAAAATATCTCAAGCTTTGAACATCTCACAAAGCACTGTTCATTCCATCAAAATGGAAAGAGTATGGCACAACTGCAAACCTACCAAGACATGTCCGTTCACCTAAACTGACAGGCCAGGCAAGGAGAACATTAATCAGAGAAGCAGCCAAGAGGCCCATGGTAACTCTGGAGGAGCTGCAGAGATCCACAGCTCAGGTTGGAGAATCTGTCTTCAGAACAACTATTAGTCGTGCACTCTACAAATCTGGCCGTTATGGAAGAGTGGCAAGAAGAAAGCCATTGTTGAAAGAAAGCCATAAGTAGTCCCATTTGCAGTTTGCAAGAAGCCATGTGGGGGACACAGCAGCATGTGGAAGAAGGTGCTCTGGTCAGATGAGACCAAAATTGAACTTTTTGGCCTAAAAGCTGAAAGCTATGTGTGGCGAAAAACTAACACTGCACATCACCCTGAACACACCATCACCACTGTGAAACATGGTGGTGGGGATGCTTTTCTTCAGCAGAGACAGAGAAGCTGGTCAGAGTTGATGGAAAGATGGATGGAGTCAAATACAGGGCAATCTTAGAAGAAAACCTGATAGAATCTACAAAAACTTGAGACTGAAGCGGAGGTTCATCTTCCAGGAGGAAAACAACACTAAACATATAGCCAGAGCTATAATGGAATGGTTTAGATCAAAGCATATTCATGTGTTAGAATGGCCCAGTCAAAGTCCAGACCTAAATCTAATTGAGAATCTGTGGCAAGACTTGAAAATTGGTGTTCACAGACGCTCTCCATCCAATCTGACAGAGCTTGGGCTATATAAGAAGAATGGCCAAAAATGTCCCTCTTTAGATGTGCAAAGCTGGTAGAGACATCCCCATAAAGACTTGCAGCTGGAATTGCAGCGAAAGGGGGTTCCACAAAGTATTGACTCAGGGGGGCCGAATACAAATGCACGCCACACTTTTCAGATATTTGATAAAAACTTTTTGAAAACCATTTCTCATTTTCCTTCCACTTCACAATGATGTGCCACTTTGTGTTGGTCTATCACATAAAATCCCAATAAAATAAATTTATATTTTTGGTTGTAACATGACAAAATGTGGAAAATTTCAAGAGGTATGAATACTTTTTCAAGGCACTGTATTTTACACAGGATCTTTTGCTACCTCTGCCAGCAAGAACTTGCATTCCATGCAGAAAAAATGCATATGCCCATGTGAAGGAGCCCCCAAAGTATAAGCAAACCCTCACCTTGTAAAACAACTCATTCAGTTTAAAATAGAAATGAAAGGTAAAACATTTGTGTACAAATACATGTTTCCCCTGTTTTTTAAGTGATCACATACCCTCTATGCTAGTAATGCAGCTGAGAACAGAGGGCTAGGGGAGGAGAAACAAGAGCACACTGAACTTCCCAGTAAATGGCTGTGCGGCTGGAATGTGAGTGGAAGTCTGATCATTTAGCAGACCGAGTTCCCAGCACAGCTAGAGAACTGACCATGCTGTGCTCTCATGCCTAGTGTAGTCAGTTTTTAATAGGAAAGCAGAAGGAACACCAGGTAATTCACACAAAGGAAGCAATACAAAGAGAACAGGATACTTTGTTATACAAGTACAAGGTACAGCAGGCACAAATCAGAAATATGAAGTGTCGGGTTTACATATTCTTTAAAACCCCCAAACAAAAATGTAATGTAATGCAGCTTACCATCACTTAAAACAGAACTATACTAACCAGGGGCGGACTGACCATTCAAGCACTCGGGCACTGCCCGAGGGCCCGGGGTCAGTAGGGGGCCCCATGAAATGCCCCTGGTACCTTTTTTATAGGCTTTTTTGAGTGTGGGCAAGGACACAGGGGCCTCATGATCCCCTATTGCCCGGGGGCCCCATGAGTTGTCAGTCCGCCCCTGATACTAACCTCCACTCCAGTGATGTGATGTCCACAAGCTCCCTCGCTGGCTGCTGACATCTTCAGCTAGTCTTCTTCCAAGCTTGGATCTTCTGGGATGACATAACTCCCCCACATGCACAGATACCGAAAATGTACACTGAGCTGCAAACAAGTAAGTAAGAATACTAATGCAGAAGAGACAGAGTATATCATTTCTGCATCAAAAACAAATGTTTATTTTGTAAGTAAGGTTGGAATGTGGTGGCTGCGTTAGCTTTTTTAGGCTTTTTTTCCTTTATGTTCACATGGTAATCTGTCACTCGGGCTACTATCACACTGATCCAAGACAAAAACACAGCAAAAACGCATAGGTGTTTTACCGCGCTTTTGCTGCACTTTCTGGGGGTTTTTTAAAGGACACGTGACTTAAAAACTGCACCAAAAATGCTGCTCAGAGGCGTTTTTGAGGCATTTTTAAGGCGCTTTTCAGGAGTTTCCCATTGACTTCAATGGGAAGAGGAGTTTTTGGGGCATTTTGTTTTACTCACCAAACATGCCCCACAAATGCTACCAGCAGGAGTTTTTACACCGCATCACAAGCGCAACACCTCAGTGTGAAAACATACATAGATATACATTCACATACATAGGGAAGTAGTTTTCTTGAGCTTTTCAGATGCTTTTTTTAACGAAAAAACACTTGAAAAACTCCTCAGTGTGAAAGCAGCCTAACAGTGTCTCCACTCTGGATGGAGGAACAGCAGAGACACCCATGGGCAGCAGCATTGTAAGTCTGGAGGGGAGAGAGTGTTAGATGCACTAGCAGATTTAGATGGACTTGACTAACAAATTACAGCTGTACTCCAGCTAACACTAGTTTAAGCATTTAAAGCAGGGGTCTCCAAACTTTATAAACAAAAGGCCAGTTTACTGTCCTTCAGACTTTAGGGGGGCCGGACTGTGGGCAGTGGGAGAAGAAAATGTCCTGGCATCAGCAGGAGCAAACAATTCATCATCATTGTTACTAACAGGAGATATAGTGCCCCATCACTGGTGTCAGTGGGAGGAATAGTTTCCCATTGTTTGTGTCAGCGGGAGGAATAGTGCCCCATCATTGGTGTCAGTAGGAGGAATAGTGCCCTATCATTGGTTTCAGTGGGATGAATAATGATCATTATTGGTGTCACTGGAAGGAATAGTGCCCCATCATTGCTGTCAGTGGGAGGAATAGTGCCCCATCATTGGTGTCAGTAGGAGGAATAGTGCCCTATAATTAGTGTCAGTAGGAGGAATAGTGCCCTATCATTGGTTTCAGTGGGACGAATAATGATCATTATTGGTGTCACTGGAAGGAATAGTGCCCCATCATTGGTGTCAGTAGGAGGAATAGTGCCCTATAATTAGTGTCAGTAGGAGGAATAGTGCCCTATCATTGGTTTCAGTGGGATGAATAATGATCATTATTGGTGTCACTGGAAGGAATAGTGCCCCATCATTGGTGTCAGTAGGAGGAACAGTGCCCTATAATTAGTGTCAGTAGGAGGAATAGTGCCCTATCATTGGTTTCAGTGGGATGAATAATGATCATAATTGGTGTCACTGGAAGGAATAGTGCCCCATCATTGGTGTCAGTAGGAGGAATAGTGCCCTATAATTAGTGTCAGTAGGAGGCAGGGGCGGACTGACCATTTGGAAACCCGGGCATTGCCCAAGGGCCCGGGGTCAGTAGGGGGCCCCATGAGATGCCCCTGGTACCTTTTTCATAGGCTTTTTGAGTTTGGGCAAGGGCACAGGCACCCCATAATCCCCTATTCCCCGGGGGCCCCATGAGTTGTCAGTCCGCCCCTGGTAGGAGGATTAGTACCCTATCATTGGTTTCAGTGGGAGGAATAGTGCCCCATCATTTGTGTCAGTGGGAGGAATAAAGCCCCATTATTGGTGTTAGTGAAAGGAATAGTGCATTGTTGGTGTCAGTGGTGGAAACTATGCCCCACTGTTGCTGTTGGTGAGGGGAATAATGCCCCAAGGGCCGGATAGAAGCAAGCAAAAGGCCGCATCCGACCCTCGGGCCGCAGTTTGGAGGCCACTGATTTACAGTAACAGTTTTATTTTTTGCTTCTGGGATAAAGGTTGCAATATAAACAAATAAAAGCGGAACATTGTAGGCACCCGTCAGTCATTTTTTCTGGACAGCTTGACCTGTTATAAGATTTTGAAAAATAACAGACTTACTGGCTGGATTCCTGGAGAAAAAAAAGGGGAAAAAGAGAACTATTGCAGCCACCACATGAAAGAATTGGTAAGCTGCAATATATTACATTATTTGATTTTAGGGTTTAATACTGCTTTAAGTTTCTACATACTATTTCCACTGTTGGTTTTCTTTTTTACTAATTTCCTATTTTCCCAGATCAGTGAAATTCCTTTATCCACATTTTAGTCTAAGGCCAATTTATGTTTTAGAATAAGGAGACTGCCTGCATTCACTTCCATGAAGCCAGGTGCATGTGTAATTTGGCATCTCCGGTATATAGCACCTTTGTTGTGCTATGTAAGGTTTATAGCTTTCAGCTGTAAAAATGTCATTTGGTAGAGTTTGAAGTAGATAAACATAAATTAGCTTGTAATTTTCCCAAAGCAACAAGGTCATGCTAAAGCATATCTATCGTAAATGTAAAATCCTACATTAAAGGGGTATTAAATCCAAAACCAAAAAATTTATATATCGCAGCTTACTGAACATTAGATGTAGTGGCTGCATTAGTTTTCTTTTCTTTGGCTCTTTTCCCTCTGTTTCTCCTGGAGATCTGGCCAGTAAAACACATAGTTACATAATTACATAGTCTGGCTGAAAAAAGACAAAAGTCCATCCAGTTCAACCATTAAAAAAAAAAGTTATAATCCTATACCCACAGTTGATCCAGACACCTACTATATTAGAGTGCCCCCACTCTTATCAGTGTACTAGTAGATTTAAATACACTAGCAAATTAAAGCCAAACTCCAGCTAACAATTTATAGTTAGTTACAGCAAACAGTTTATTTCTTTTTGGGATAAAGGGTTTACATGAATAAATAAAAGCTAATTATTTTAAGCACCCCTGTCAGTGTTAAATGGTTTGCCTCTTCGACTGATACATTCTGCTGGAGAGCTTGTGCTTTGCAAACAGACTTACTGGCTGGATCACCAGATGAAAATAGAAGAAAGAAAGTATTACTAAACCCAGGACCCTGCATTCACTATATCTGGTCTCCCACAGTACACACAACATGGAAATGCAATTATGTCAGTAAATTTAAACTTTTAAATACCTTTTCTCATCTGCAGTTAGAGCAGTCTTGTGACATATATCAGTGTCCAGCAGAGAACTGGTTAAAGCTTGAAGGAGGAGTTTTCATTCTCCCCTGATTACCCTATGAGGATGCAGGACCCCTGAGCCTCTGTATGAACAGAGCTGATTGGCCCTGTGCTGATCACATGCACTCTCCCAAGAGAAAAACTTTCTATCAATACACAACAAATTGAGCACGTGCAGCTTACCCCCAAGGCTCTGTTCTATCAGGAGATGGATTGGGGACAGTAGAAGAAGGGGAGGATCAGAGAAGACAGTATCAAACATCATTTTTACACAATGCAAAGGAATAACCCTTTAGGTTCCACAGTGTGTATAACAAGCATGCTTTACTGCATATACAGACTGATTTTACTGTTGTGGGTTTAGTAACACTTTAAGAAAATGAATGCAGCCATAGGAATTGGTAAGCTGCAAAGCAATAAATGTTTGCTTTTAGCTTTAATACTGCTTTAATTTCCACATTGTATTTCAGTTTTTTTCTAGCCTACTCCTATTATTCTGAACAATCTTGAAGATTGTAAACTTACTTTGTGAAGAACCCACATTTAGGTGTCCGTTTATGACACAGAGGATAGCTGTGATTCAGAGGATCGCAGCTATTCTCTGGTCATTCACAGTTTATGACACTCAGGAGATCAGTGAGGAGCAATGTCAGCCCTTCACTGGAGATCTGTGTTCTCCCTCCAGATTGACCAGCCCAGAGCTGGAGAATCGGAGGAACCGCAAACTAAGCAGAGATAATTTACCTCTGCTTAGTAAACTGATCTTTTACTGTAATCTCACGAGATTATAGTAAAATCAGCCATTTTGCAGCGTTTATAGACCGCTCTCCAGCGTTTGTAGACCGTTCTCCAGCGTTTGTAGACCGTTCTCCAGCATTTGTAGACCGTTCTCCCTTCGTTCGGAGAACTGATTTACACCGCTTCATAAAAGGCATTCACAGGAAAACTGTGTTCTCCGAGAATGCCGGAAAACTGAGCAGCGATCATTTACCACTGGTTCATAAACGGACACCTTACTTCCTTGTATTCTGTGACACATATTCACTATGCCCTGTGAGTAATAAACTGCTGTGTCACACATTTCACAGAGCCTGCCTTCTGAACTACAGAGGAGTTTCAGGAGGCGGAGTCAGTACAGGAATCACTGCTTGCAGGCAGCAAGGTACCATGGGATATGTAGTCCTTACAAATTGAAAGTAAACAGCAGAGGATAATCTGGAAAACATACAGGGATTCCAGGAAATGTGGAAAGGGATGGCCACCAGACAAGCAGAACTCACAATGTGAAAGGAGATTTTTCACGTAAGCTTAGATTGGATTGTCAAAAATAACTATTGTTTGTATTGTTATTACAAGGCTGATGTTATACAATGAAAGTGTGTGCTGTGATTATAGATCTCCTTTAATGACTGCCTTCCCAGGAGGACATACTTGCCTTTCATTTGAACCCATGCCACTATGTTTATCTTCTGGGGGTTCCTCAGCATCGTCACATGGAGTGAGTCACATGCTTCTCTATACCTGGAAGTACCGGATATTTCTTCACTCTCTGTGGTTGAATCTCTATTCAGCACTATGCTGCTGGGGGTGGAAATTAAAGCCCGGTTTTGTTTGCATGATTCTCTCTGAAGAAGCTCAGAGACCACATTTTGGCCCTGAACTAGGTACAATTGTACACTTGCACTTTGCTTCGATTCATGTGCATCTTGTCACATGACAATCATGGCAAAAAATGCACTGGGTTTGGGGTGCCATTCAAGATGGGCGATTTGGAACCACAGGCAGCAATGTGGCGATTCTGCCCAAAATTCCAAATCGACCATGTGTGAATGGGGCCTAAAACAAATCTGTTGCCTTGCCCCGCTATGCAATACTTTCCTAAACATGAATGACCATCTCAGGCAGCTATTTATGTTTAAACACAGAGAACTTCCTGCACTGCCAATGTAACACCAGATGAAAAAAACAAAAAACCAAAACAACAAAAGACAGGAGTAGTGGCCGCTAGCACCGAACTATGAATACCAAATAGTGAAATAAAACAGACAAGGGTGGTGCCGCGCTAATCCTTTATATAGAGTGGAAAAAATAAAAAAGGTGTATAAAAACTGCACTTCACTTATGAACGAACAAAAAATAAATAGTAAATGCAAATAAATGTAAATGAGAATGTATCAGCATACACGTCATCTTAAATTCAATAAAATCATCAAAAAACAAATATACAGACATAATCCACAATGTGATGAATGATAAAGTGAGTGTATCAAAATAGTGAGTGAATATACAAATGCCACAATATTATACGTATAAAACAGAATGACAGATGTGCCAAAAAAGTGAACTAAAACAATGGTGCAAAGTCCAAATCAACTCCGTGTTAAATCCAAAATATAACTCTGTGTAAACTTGATCGATGACAGCATACAGTGATCACCCTAACACATGAATCCACCACCGGCTAGCATGCCGCTCACTTCCACACTGTGACCCCTAAGGGCCAACACACTTCCGAGTAGCGCTCATTAGAGCGGTCTGAATCACATCTCTACCCTTGGCAGTAATTCAGGAACCGTACCTAGCGATGGTAAGCCTGACAGCCAGACAGCCTCTTAGGCGAGCCCCATAAAGAAGTAGAAAACAAGGACTCCCATAGTGTAAATACCTACTTACAACAAAAAAACAGGGTCTGCAGACCTACAAACATCAAATAAGCAAGGAACACACAAGGTGTACTTGCATGGGTGTAGCAAGATGGTGGCTGCCGTCCACGCTGGAAATGACATCACCACACCTCCATCCTACGTGTTACATCACGGGTTGTGTGACTTCCTCAGGGTATAAACCTATGCACATTTACAAGCACCAATGGTTCTGGCTTATGTGTAAGAAGATAGTGGTTGCACAAGGTTTTCCAACCTATCCAATCACTATTCCTTCCCACATCAGGATCAGGTTGGCAGGGAAGGGGAGGGGATGTAAACATTGCCACCTTTGCTTTATTTAAGTGCTAGAAGATCTTTCTCCAGCACTGTCAAACACTCATTGTCACCCCAACACTTAACCTGCCATTGATCTTAAAGTGTACCTGTGCTTTGCTCACGCAGCAGCTCCCTTGCTTCTCCGCCTCTCTGTTTACACCATGAGTGGAAAATAGTCCTCTGACTTGTAGCTTACGTGGGGCTTAGGACTCTCCGTATTCTTGACCCAGAAGTACTGGGTATTTCCTTCCAGGACACTCTGCAGATGAAGAAGAAAGATACGTAGATGCTGGAAAGGGGTGGTGGACCAAAGCAAATTTCTTGCTTTCAACTAAATGGGCAAATCACAAGTTTGCTTCATATGTTAGTCAATCCTTTGAAAATGTACACGCATACAATGGCCAAGTATGAATTTAAAATTTTATTAAAATACCTTTGTCCTCCATGTCCCTACTTAGTCTTCTAATAACATGGAGGTCAGGGGATTGAACCACTGAACACTGTGATGAACCAAGAGATTGATCCTGAATTTCTTGAGAATAGAGCAGTGTTGTGGTGAAGTGGGTAGCAGAAAAGGTATGGATTTACTTATTGCTTTTCCAGACAAGCCTGTTTTTAAATGTGGTACTTAATAAAATGTGGTACTTAAAAAAAAAATCTGTGTCGTCCAATGGAAGTTCCTGAACTTCTTTTAGGTGTCAGACATCAAGTGATGAAGTTTCCTGTGATTGCAGCATGATTTATCACGTGACAATCGAGCCAGAGTTGCACCGCATTTTCAGATGTCATTAAAATGAATGGCACTTGAATATGCGGTTCCGCAAATTGTTATTTTAGCAGAGCGTTTTGAAATCGTGGGCAGAATCATGGCAATTCTTCCTGCGACTCAAAACGTCCATATGTTAATAGAGCTTGAGGCCTCATGCACACTGGACATTTTTCAGCTGCTTTTAGGGATGTCTGGCATTTTTTCTTCCTGCCGCTATACGCCCCTTCATGTTAGCCTATATGTCCATGCACACATATGTTCCCCACTACGTGCAAGCATAGAGGGACGGGGCACTTTAAACTTTTTTAAAATTTATTAAATTTTTTATTTTTTTTTGTGTGTGTGTGTTTTGCACTGTCCCTTTAAAGAAAAAAATTACTCACTTTTATTCTTATCACAAGAAATGCATGCATCCCTTGTGATATTAATAATTAGTGACAGGTCCTCTTTATGGAGAGATATGGGATCAATAAGACCCCACATCTCTCCTCTGCTATGTAAAGCATTGGATCAAAAAAAAGCATTGATCTAGTTCTTTTATATAAAAATAAAAACCCTTGAACCGGAAGTGACATCGCTCCGGTCCTCCAAAGGCATAGAGATGAGTGGAGGCCATCTTTCCTTCACTCATCTCTATGCCCAGCATCGGGATCATTCAATGGTTTCTCAGGTAAGGCTGAGAACTACCGAGTGGCGACCGGTGGCGGCAAGGGGCTTTATTTCATTTCGGCCGATGGCCGAAAGGGGTGTTTTCGGCCAAAACGGTGCATCACTATCAATGACTTCTAAGCCTCATATGCTATGAATCAGTGTCACAAACCACACTAGTGATCATACAGTGAAACAGCCAAGTGGTCCAACACCTGTCAGTCTATGTACCTTACCAGATTGACAGGAAATGAAGGCTTTGCTCAGACAGACTCTTTACTCCAGGACTGTGATATCAATGCTCCAATACCAGCGATGGCATATACCCAGAAGGGAAGTAGACAATTATTATTATTATACAGGATTTATATAGCGCCAACAGTTTGCTCAGCACTTTACAATATAAAGGGAGACAATACAGCAACAATACAGTTCAATACAAGAGGGATAGGAGGGCCCTGCTCCTTGGAGCTTGCAGTCTAGGAGGGAGGGGTTAGTGGTACAAAAGGTAATAACTGTGGGGGATGGACTGGTAGGAAGAGTAGCAGATTCCATTATTAGCTGAGGGCAGGATAGGCTTCCCTGAAGAGATAGGTTTTCAGAGAAATCGCCTAAAAGTGAGCAGAGTAGGCGATAGTCTGATAAATTGGGCTAGAGAGTTCCATAGGATGGGGGAAGCTCTGGAGAAGTCCTGGAGACGAGCATGGGAGGAGGAGACAAGGGAGCTAGAGAGCAGGAGGTCTTGCAAGGAGCGGAGAGTAAGGTTTGGGTGATATTTGGAGACAAGATTGCTGATGTAATTTGGGGCAGATCATCACCAATTATTGCATAACAATGTCTTCAATAAAAGCTTTATAATTTATTAAAAGTGCTTACACATTTGCAGAGTATTTGCAGCAATATAGTCTCTCCTCTAAGCCTGCTGACTTTCTAATGTTTGTGATCAATCCGGACCTCATCCAAAATGGCCACCGCAATACTTCTGGCAACATCCGACATCACTTACTGACGCAATTCGTCATCATGACTTTTTCACACTTTATATTTGGTATAGGAGGGTGTGGTTTACTCACACACTTTGACAAGTGTCAGGCGTTTTTTTTCTGCCAAAATGCTGCTGCCAGGAGGAAAGGCTTCTAGGAAAATTTAGGAAAATGTCCTGTGTGCTTGAGGACTAAATGGGGTGATTAGGATATCTTGAGAAGAATCATAAGACAGTTTCCAGGTGAAGTATATTGAGCCATCTCCTCTTTCTCTACAGTAACCTGTGCATTTTACAGTCTGAGAGTAGCTCTGCATATTGTCTTTATCACTGCATGCTAATTTTAATTTTCACTATTTTTATTCTTTGTATCTTTTCAGTAAAGTTGCTTACTACAGTCCTGTTCAGGAGTCTTCCACTGATTGCAGTGTTTTGTTTTTGACTGTATTTCAGCAGTAGTGACATAAAAGAGAAACAACTGACATTTGCACCCAAGAAACAGCTGTCCAAGGAACAATCTACAGCTGGGCAGGAAACCTTGTAAGCTGCATGAGCCAATCATGTGTTATTTCAATCTTCCAAGGTAGGATCAAACACTACTCTAAGTCAGCACAGGGTTGGACCACCATTCAGATCATTGAACTCTAACAGCATAATAAAAAGAATGAAAGTAAAAACTGTAAAAAGGTTTCCCTGCAGTCATGGACCAACGTACAAATGACTTCATGCTTAAATGGTTGGTAAATGATGGTTATTCATCAAAGCTTGGCTCATTTATTAAATTAAAGTATGTTAAAAAGGCATACACATACATAAATTAAACAGACAAATTAGGTTGGACTAAAAATGTCAAAGACAAGGAGTTTGGGGCTTTATTTTATGTTTCACAAGATAGTTGTATGAGCGCTATGAAAATTACCATAAGGTGCTCATTTATTCCAGTCAATCCATCCATTGTCTTTCAAGCTTTCACAATATAATTTTCTTTAAAGCCATCACAAAAGCCAGGCAACTGATCATTGGAAGTATTCCTTTTTAAGCAGCTATGGATTTTTCTGCTGTGTGCAGAGAAAATCTTCATTTTTTAGCATTACTTGCAGATATGTCAATAGACATATTTGATGGCTAGAAGCATTACTATGGCTTTTCTTCTGGTCTGCTATAACAAGAGTGTAACACTACTACACATATCACAGCTGCTGCTGCTACTTCTACATATACTGGTGAGTGACATATTTTTAAAGTGTGTATAAACTGGACCAACTGGAAGGTGTGTATTCTGTAAGGCAGGAGTCTCCAAACTTTTTAAACAAAGGGCCAGTTAACTGTCCTTAAGGCTTTAGGGGGGGCCAAACTGTGGCCAGTGAGTAGAAAATGTCCCAGCATCAGTGGGAGTAAACACTGCTCCACCATTGGTTTTAACAGGAGGAATAGTGCCCCACTGTTGGCTTTAGCAGGAGGAATAGTGAACCATGGTTGGTATCAATTGGAGGCATAGTAACTCATCTATGGTATCAGTGGGAGAAATAGTGCCCCATCATTGGTCTTAGCAGGAAGAACAGTGTCCCATTGATGGTATCAGTGGGAAGAAGAGTGTCCCATTAATGATGAGGAATGGTGCCTCATCATTGGTGTCAGTTGGAACAATAGTGTCCCAAGGGCCAGATAGAGGCAAGCAAAGGGTCACATCTGGCCCCTGGGCCGCAGTTTGGAGACCACTGCTTTAAGGTGTAATTCGACCTTCACCCACCTTTTTTCTTTTTGTACTATTTAAGGTGATTACTATGCTATGGTGTGAACAATTCCTTACCATTCATATTAGAGGGAAGACCACGCCTATTAAAATTTTTGCCACACCCACCTTCTTTTGTCTGTCATTCTTCAGCTAACAGGTCTTTATTGCCCAGTCTCTGTCATGTCTTTATGACCTATGTCTGTGAAGACCTTAGCAATGATGGGTGGTGTAAGAAGGACAAAGGAACTGGAATGGAAAAGGACAGGAAATCACTGGGTAATTCTATGGCCACAGTTTTACAAGCATGCATTGTATTATTTGTTACAGTTAGTTAGGGATGTTATGGCTGGTTGTGTGAGGAAGGACACTCATACATTAATAATAATGCTGAGTACAGAGTGTTACATAGTTAGTCTGTCTGAAAAAAGGCAAAAGTCCATGTAGTTCAACCATAAAAAAAAAAATGTTATAATCCTATACCCAGATCCAGAGGAAGACAAAAAAAAACAGCAAAGCATGTTCCAATTTGCTCCTGCAGTGGAAATACGTCCTTCCTGATTCCCTGAGAGATAATCGGATATTCTCTGGATCAACTTTACCTATAAATGTTAGTACCCAATTATATTATGTGTATCTAGGAAAGAATCCAGGCCTTGTTTAAAGAAATCAACTGAGCTGTCCAGAACCAACTCTTGATGGAGTCTATTTCACATTTTCACATCTCTTACTGTGAAGAAACCTTTCCATATTTGGAGATTAAATCTCTTATCCTCCAGACGTAAAGAGTGCCCCCTTGTCCTCTGGGATGACCTCAGGGTGAATAGCTCTACACCGAGTTCACTATATGAACCACTGATGTATTTATACATGTTGATCATATCCCCCCTTAATCTCCTCTTCTCAAGAGAGAATATATTCAATTCCTCTAATCTTTCATCCAAGCTGAGCTCCTTCATGCCTCTTATTAGTTTGGTTGCCCTTTTTCTGCACTCTCTTCAGTTCCCCAATATTCTTTTTGTGAATTGGTGCCCAAAACTGAACTGCATGTTCCAGATGAGGTCTTACTAATAGGGGTAAAATGCTATATCTCTTTCTGGAGTCTATACCTCTTTTAATACAAGAGAGGATTTTTCTCTCTGAGTAGTTTAAGGGCTCATGGACACTGCAGATGCTAAACTCACGTTTAGAAGCTGTTCAGCGATTTATTTTTTCAATAGCCCCTGAACTCACCCTAATGTTTTCCTATGTGTCCATGTACACATCTTCTTTTACAGTCATTTACAGGCAGTTGAGTTTACAGTCGTTTTTTTTAACGCAACAAACTTGCGTTCAGACATCGATTTTATCAGCGTTTCAAACGCAAAATGCTTGTAAATGCGGCTAAACGCTTCTAAACACGGCAAATTGCGTTTATAAGCATTTGCGTTTCAAATTTTTTTTAACTCTTCCAGTTCCCAATGCTGTCCAGAGCCTTTTTTCATCATGAAAAATGCATGCAAAGAGTTTTCAAGGTGCTCAGATGCACAAAACACTTAACACAGGATGTTCCTACCAAGCTTGTCACACATTGTAATGACCAATTTACACCTCAGACCTCTCCCACCCTTGGAAACAAAAGATATGTTAATGCCCATTCACACCTCAAATTCCTCATGAAGACCCCCTGCCAGGTGACCTTAATGACTCCCTCCACCAGACACCTTCCCACCCTTGGAAACAAAAGAAAAGTTAATGAGCAACTCACGCCTAAGCTAAGCTCAACACATACTGCTGTCTCTGCTTCTACTGTGTGTATTTATCTGAAACAGTCTGAAATAGTTAATAATTTACCACTGTTCAGTGCATTCTGGGCATTTGGGAGGTTCTCCTGTGCATATCTTTAAAAAATGCACATAAACGCAAACACCCATAAATGCGTTATGCAAACACAGCTAAACAGACGTTTTTTATCCTATGTTTTCCAGCAGTCAGTTTCCATTGTTCAGAAACAGCCCGTGTACATGGGGCCTAACTTTCATCATACGTATTAGTATTAGTTATACAGATAAATGCTCACTTTATAAGGCAGCACTAAAAAAACGTTCTGTGTGGACATAGCATAATTGTTGTCCTGTAATTTTGGGTAGAGACATGGCCAGGTTGGAGTTAGATGGGGTTTGTTCTCAGGCTAGAGTCATACTTAATTGTATATTTTTCACTTGTTCAGCACAGGAAAAAACGCTGCCCTGCCACAATATATATATTTTTTTTAATATTAACTAGTGATAAGCGAATATGCTCAGGTTCAAATAGTGGGTGGAAATCTACAACTCCCAAAACTTAGCAGTGAACCTCTGTGAAGTCTATGGAGGGGCAAATCTTGCAAGCTATTGTTGAAAAAAAGACCACGGGGAGCTGGGCAATCCTGTGGGGGACATTAGCAAAGCAGAAACATACAATCTGTATATTGGGGAGAGGGTACATTTAATTTAAGGGGGACATAGGAAAAATACCAATCCTTTAAATTACATGCTTGGGAGAAGTTGTTAAATTGTATGTCGTGTTACAGAGCAGTACGATTTTCATGGCCAGCCTCAGAAACATATTCTGGCATCACATGTTTTGTATGTGTAACTGATTTTTTAACTTTTACATTTAGCTTGGCTTAAATACACCAGCAGCTCCCCAGTCCGATTCATTTTAACTTGGAAAATGCTTTTTTAGGTAGTATTGGCTGATTATTTTCTATTAAGTAGTAACAGACCAAAATTGACTGGTGGAAATAGCAGCCACTACAGATTTGTTGTAAAGTTTACTCTCATATAAAGTTATGCTAAAGCCCTCAACTTTGTAGAAATTGGTTAATGCCACAAGAATTTAACAGTATTGTTTGTGAGCTTCTTTTTCTGCTGTACCACTGCACTGCAAAGTTCAGTAAAATAACATGAATAGATTGTACAAAAACACTTCAAAACCACTAACTCATGTTCCCCAGACTACCTACCATCCATTTATCCATAATTGTTCCTAAAATATTTGAAATATAGATATATGTTTAGTAGGAACTGGCTAGTGTCAGGATAATACATGAACACTTGAAGTGGTAGCAAATTGAAAGCGACAATAGCCAAGAATGTTGTTCAGTGACTGGACAGCATGTAAGCTGCTTGGCTAGGCCACAGATTTTATCTTAAAATAAATATTGTGTGGCACCTTTATAATGCTGAAGCACAGGAACAGGTCAGGAGAGGTGGCAGGAGCTGTTGATAATGGTGGTAGGAAATGTTTTTTGGTAGGAGGCAGATTGCAGTAATTGCCTGCAGACAACACACTTGATGCATAGCAAGCCAGAAGTTCCAGTGCATACTATGTAAGTGTTGACCAGTGGACCAGCCTAATCCAAAGAGTCATCACTTCTGAGAGTGTTTGCTCTATATATAAGTCATGGACCTGAAGTTGTCAGCAATAGTCATGAGACAAACCTGGGTCTGGTTCAAGGTAGGTTAGGCAAACAGTACTAAAGTTTAGGTGCCACAACCAAACCCCATTGAAGAGAAAGCACATCCTTAAACATGCAAAATTGCATTAAACTTGCCTGGGGGATGCCATGGCCATGGCTGTGAAGTAACACAACTGTATGCATCTGACATTTACATGCCCACAAAATGAAATCCCCGGCCCCTTTGTTCTGCATGTAAACAATGCAGCCAGGGATTCTCTTCACCCTTTACCTACTGTAAATGATGATCTGATATTGAAGTTGTTGGGCCACCCACCCAGTGTGGCTCCAGTCCTCCAAGCATACAAGCTTCAACACCGCATGGCAGTGTCTAGCTTGGGACATTGCATTTGTTCTGGAGCACCTTAGGAAGAAATGTTGGTTATCAGCAGTTAGAGGATGAGGCCAGAGTGGAGGAGGGTGGTGACTGTGCTGTCTCAACTAGACATGACACATGGTGGTATCACTAGCTCTAGCAGTGTCCCCATCCTGCATCCTTCCCAGCGTTAAGATAATTGACCCAGCGTATCATAAAGGATATGTAGCATTCAGCAACAGAGACACATTATGTTTCACATGCTGGTGGAGGGCAGGGATGGCCTTCTGCGCAAAACAATGGCAGCTAGGTACCTGGCACTCTGGTGTAGTACAGGCCATAAATTGGAAGAGGGCAAGGAGCTATAATGGCAGGAGCAGCAAGGCCAGCAGTTTTACCATGGTGTCATTAAGATAAAGGACATGAGGGTGATTTCAGAACATTTTTTATTTCATTCAAGCAGTTGTAGAAGAGACACCTGTGTTGGGAAGGATGCTGTTGAAGACCTGGGTGGATGTAGAAGATTTCTGCAAAGGTTGAAGCCTTTGTTTGTCCCTTCTCCTCATGGCCACATTACCATCTTCCTCACATGATGTGGCACATCCTAAGCCTTCGAACCCTTGTGAGACTTCAACCCTTTCACTAGAGGCCACAGATCTTGCAGCAGGGGAATGTTGTTTGTGTGGGGGAGTATGCAGAAAGTGAGGAAGGAGAAGTGCAACCTTATCATCTGTCCCCTTCTCATCTCCGCAGCCCACTTGGTAGTAGGCTTTAGCTGCTGTAACATCACTGCGTCTTGCTGATCCTTTCCTGATGTCCCCTCCCTCCATGGTCCTGAGCTAATATGTTCAAACTCAATATCTCAAACGAGGGACACTTGCACATGACCAAGGATATCCTCCTGCAGTAAGTCAGTGATTGTGTGATCAAATAATTTGCCAGTTTGCGGGATTATGGTAGAATAAGCAATAAAGGAGGAGGAAGAAGAGTGCATTAGCAGCAGTTGAAGACAACTGGCTGATTTGCGTTTGAGAGGAAGAAGAAGAGAAAGGCTTTGGCATCCATACAACAACAACCTCCTGCATGTGCTGTAGGTATATATCATGGCCTCTCTGAAAAAGAAAAGGCAGCTGCTTCTAAATGGTGCAACCCAACTACTGCTTTGTTCTGCAGAACCTGCTCACCTCTTACAACCTCTGCCTCTCACTTTAGGCCTGCCTGACATTTTTATTAAAGAGGAATACTTAAATTTAATGGCAGCTATTACAAGAGCAATAAATCTTCAGTGCTTTTGTGCACACTACTTTACTGCACAAGTATGTGGTAACGTACTGTTAGCAACACGTGTATGCTGAGGACCCCAAAATAAGTAAAGACTCTAGAAAATACATCTCCCACCCAAAAAAATAAGCCCTGAAATGCTAAACCTCAGTCCCATTTTTTTAAACCTAGCATAAATGTAAATAATGGAAAAGATGTAAAACAAAACAATACATCCCTCCGTCTCCCCAAAAACATTGGAGGGGGACAGCTAAACAGCAACTACAGTTGTTGCTGACACACGTAAAAAAAGAAAGTTGGGTCTCTGATTTATGAACATGGTGGGGGTGTACATAAGCATATGTAGCCCACCACACTGCAGTCAACAGTAATTTAGCACCATCTACAGTGAGGAACAGAAGTATGTGAACACCCTGCGATTTTGCAAGTTCTCCCACTTAGAAATCATGGAGGGGTCTGAAATTCACATTGTAGGTGCATTCCCACTCTGAGAGACAGAATTTTTTAACAAAATTCTAGAAATCACATTGTATGATTTTTAAAGTATTTATTTGTCTTGTACTGCTGAACATAAGTATTTGAACACCTACGAACAGCAAGAATTCTGGCTCTCAAAGACCTGTTACTGTGCCTTTAAAGAGGCCACCTCTACTCCACTCATTAATCTAACTTAGTAGCACCTGTCTGAGCTCTTTAAAGACACCTGTCCACCCCACAGTCAGTCAGACGCCAACTACTACCATGGCCAAGACCAAAGAGCTGTCAAAAGACTCCAGAGACAAAATTGTGGACCTCCACAAGGCTGGAAAGGGCTACGGGGCAATTGCCAAGCAGCTTGGTGAAAATAGATCAACTGTTGGAGCAAATGTTAGAAAATGGAAGAGGCTAAAGACGACTGTCAGTCTCCCTTGAACTGGGGCTCCATGCAAGATCTCACCCCGTGGGGTATCACTGATGATAAGAAAGGCGAGGAATCAGTCCAGAAGTACAAGGGAGGAGCTGGTCAATGACATGAAGAGAGCTGAAACCACACTACGCCGTCATGGTTTCAAATCATGCATTGCACGGAAGGTTCCCCTGCTCAAGTCATCACATGTCTTGCCTGTCTGAAGTTTGCCAATGACCATCTAGATGATCCAGAGGAGGCATGGGAGAAAGTCATGTGGTCAGATGAGATCAAAGTAAAATCTTTTGGTCTAAACTTGTTGGGAGGAAAAAGAAGGATGAGTTGCATCCCAAGAACACCATCCCTACTGTGAAGCATGGGGGTGATAACATCATGCTTTGGGGGTGCTTTTCTGCGAAAGGGACAGGACGACTGCACTGTATTAAGGGGAGGATGAATGGGGCCATTTATTGTGAGATTTTGAGCAACAACCTCCTTCCCTCAGTCAGAGCATTGAAGATGGGTCATGGCTGGGTCTTCCAACATGACAACGACCCGAAGCAGACAGCCAGGATAACCAAGGAGTGGCTCCGTAAGAAGCGTGTCAAGGTTCTGGAGTGGCCTAGCCAGTCTCCAGACCTAAATCCAATAGAACATCTTTGGAGGGAGCTGAAACTCTATGTTGCTCAGTGACAGCCCCGAAACCTGACAGATCTAGAGGAGATCTGTGTGAAGGAGTGGGCCAAAATCCCTGTTGCAGTGTGTGCAAACCTGGTCAAGAACTACAGGAAACGTTTGACCTCTGTAATTGCAAACAAAGGTTTCTGTACCAAATATTAACACTGATTTTCTCAGGTGTTCAAATACTTATGTTCAGCAGTGCAAAACAAATAAATTCTTTAAAAACCATACAATGTGATTTCCTGAATTTTTTTTTTAAATTCCGTCTCTCAGAGTGGGAATGCACCTACAATGTGAATTTCAGACTTCTCCATGATTTCTAAGTGGGAGAACGTGCAAAATCGCAGGGTGTTCAAATACTTCTGTTCCTCACTGTAGCACTTAAGTGTAACTAACTCCCTCTACACATACTGTCAGCTCCCCCTAAACTACTAATAGCTCCTGGGAGCCCACCCTTTTAGAGTGAGGGGATTGGCACATACCAAAGATTCTATTATTGTCCCTTATAAGCCAGCTAATCTAATATCAAAGGCCAGGGAGTGTAAATACAGAGTTGTCAGAACCGCAAACCTTGAACATGGAGGTTTTACCTGGATTTCAAACCCAAATCTCACCCTATTAAAAACTGGGGTCTTTAAATGCCTATGGATCATTTGACTAGTACATTGGATTTTATGAGACTTCAATAATTTGTAAATGAAAGGAGAGGCTTTTTAATTTATGATCACTCAATACCTATTGCCCTAACAACCTGGAGCTACATTAGGGTGGGTGTGAACCTACCTGAAGCTATAACTCGGGACTGAGACAATGCTAAACTAAAAACTAAATTACTCTGACCTAGAAACCAACATTTTACAAAAATCAAATGTACTTAATGGATACAAACTAGTTTATTAGTATTACAGTAAAATTAAATGACTTAATTTTCTGTGTCCACATTACATGGTTTTGTTTGAATCATTAAACATCAATTAACATTTTGTGGTTCTGCTGAATAATATGTTCCACTTAAACTGGCCACAAGAGGCACTGTTCTGTTTGCATCTATAGCTAAAATATTCAAATATAAAGGGATCCTTTCCTAAGAGAAACATGGAAGATGGTATAGCTCTTTGCAAGTGCTAGTTGCCTGTCTGCCATGTTAACTCCCTGGCTTCAATACATTGAGTAACTAATTCACAAGTATGCAAATAAAAATGTTTCACTTTACTCTGCCTTTTTTGCTGATGCTTGCTTTAGGCCAATCAATTGAATGTATTGAAGCCTGAGGGTCAACATAACACCTAAGCAACTAATATTTTTAAAAGTAGGAAGACAGCAACTTTTTGGAATATAAGTATTGCATTAAAATAAAATTACAAAAAGAACAATTAGGAGGTCTCAAATGCCTAGTGTATTACCAACAATTTATTGTTCATAAAACATGGATGCCAAGTGGATACTCACAGAAGTGGAAAGTAAAAACGCATAAAAACCACAAGTTGCCACAGCAAGGGGAATCGTGTGAGTCCATGCAACCCAGTTGGACTGGCACGCTGATGCTTTTCGCAGGTGTACCTCCTTCCTCAGAGCTATGTCTCTAAAACGTGTCAGCTTGCCAGTCCAGCCTGGTTGCATGAACACACACGATTCCCCTTGCTATAGCATCTTGTGGTTTTTATGTGATTTTACTTTCCAATTCTGTGAGTATCCATTTGGCATCTATGTTTTGTGAACAATAAATTGTTGGTAATACACTAGGTGTTTGCGCCCTCCTGTTTGTTCTTTTTGTACTTTTCACAAGACTTCCCCAGCTGAGGAGGGCAGCATCTACTACACATTCCTGGCAAAGTTCATGATCCATTGTATATCATATATCATTTGTGGTCATCTTCCTCTGCAGTAGACCTCTGAGCATTGAAATTTACAGAGTTTTTCATTAGATTGAAATGCAAGGACACAAAACACTTTTAACATATAATTAGACTATGGATAGAGGGACATCTTTAGGGCTCATAGATAACAAAGAGCTTCTTGGGGGGAGAGGCTTTGCTCTTGAAGCACCTGGCCAATGCTGAAGGGTATCATCATATCAGATTGATTGATGCAAAATTAGAAAAGCAGGCTGCAGAAGCTGATGGCTGAGAAGGTTTTAATCTCATCCATTTCTACATGGTTGACCATGTAAAACTGTTAAAACTCTATGAGTTGCATTTATACTTGCATTTTTTATTTCTATATTAGAAAAGAGGTGTATTCATGATGTATGAGTCACAAAAAATAGTGATTAAAACCTTCAGCATTTTATTTAAAAAAAATCAAACACAAACCAGAAACTGAAAAGTTTTTTTTTAGAAACAAAATTACTATTATTATTATTACAGGTACTTAATAGCGTCAATTTACGCTGCGCTTTTACATATATATATTGTACATTCACATCAGTCCCTAACCCTCAAGGGGCATACAATCTAAGGTCCCTAACTTACATTCATATAATTAACTTACCAGCATGTCTTTGGAGTGTGGGAGAAAACCGGAGTACCCGGAGGAAACCCACGCAGACACAGGGAGAACATACAAACTCCAGACAGTTGGTTTCGTGGTTGGGATTCGAACCAAAAAAAAAGGACAAGAACAGAAGTATACTAAAAATAAACAGTGCAGTGTTCCCCTCTCTCTACTATACCAACTCTAACATATGAAATAACATACAATGATCTGTATGTAATGTTAGAAATACAAAATAAAAAATCAAAACGGTGACAGTGAAAAATATATCTATAAAATATCCACCAATCACATCAATATCAGAAAATGCAATCCTGGGCACTGTTTTATAAGTGCCAAGCTCGAATAAGTGCCCTTGCTTGGATTGCCACCTCATCCCTTTAAAACCGAACACATATTAATTACATGGGTTCTGAGGCTAATTTAATGCAGATAAGGCACTAACTGAGTTTAATTACCACCTTAATCAGCCACAGGACCTGTGTAATTAATATGTGTTTGGTTTTCAAGAAATGAGGTGGTAACCCTAGACCTTGCAAAATCCTTATGGCAATGTTTCAACTGGAAACCACACATGTCTAAATGCTTTAACGTAACCCCAGTGTGCAATCACAACCTTGTTGGACTAGAACTCATCTTCTCAGGTAGTCCTTATATTGACAATTAGATCAGATAATGCTTTCCCCACTCCTGGGTTTTAATCATCACATCAGAGGTCCCAGGTCATATACCTTCTTACCAATATGGTTATTCAAAAAATACGTAACATAGGACAAACCATACTGCTTTGTGTGAGACTTTAATAACCAATAAAAGAAATACACTCAATAAACAGTGAACCCGCTTGTGCAAAATAACTTATTTATTACAGTTACTTATATAGCACCATCAATTTACGCAGCGCTTTACATATATTGTATATTCACATCAGTCCCTAACCCTCAAGGCACATACAATGTAAGGTCCCTAACTCATATTCATACTAGGACCAATTTAGACAGGAGCCTTTTATCCTATCAGCATGTCTTTGGAGTGTGGGAGGAAACTGCAGTTCCCAAAGGAAACCCACGCAGGCACAGGGAAAACATGCAAACATGAAAATATACCAACATCGGTGGTACACAATGCACCATGTTTGGTATTGGGGGAAGGAATAGTGCCCCATCATTGGTGTAATTGGGAGAATAGTACCCATTCATTGGTATCGGAGGGAGGAATAGTGCTCCGTTGTTGGTGTTAGTGGGAAAAATAGTGCCCCATCATTGGTGTTAGTGGGAAAAATAGTGCCCTATCATTGGTGTCAGTCGGTGGAGCAGTGCCTCATCGTTGGTGTCAGTGGGAGGAATAGCGCCCTATCATTGGTGTCAGTGGGAGGAATAGTGCCCCATTGTTAATGCCAATGGGAGGAATAGTGCCCTATTGTTTGTGTGAGTGGGAAAAATTGTGCCCCTTTGTTAGTGTCAGTGGGAGAATAGTGCCCCATTGTTGGTGTCAGAGGGAAAATAGTGCCCCATTGTTGGTGTCAGAGGGAAAATAGTGCCCCATCGTTGGTGTCAGAGAGAGGATTAGTGCCCCATCATTGGTGTGAGAGAGAGGAATAGTGTCCCATATCTGGTGTCAGAGGGAGCATTAGCACCCCATCATTGGTGTCACTGGAGTAATAGTGCCCCATTGTTTGTGTAAGTGGGAATAACAGTGCCCCATCGTTATTGTCAGTGGAAGGAATAGTGCCTCATTATTGGAGTCAATAGGAGCAATAGTGCCCCAAGGACTGGATGAAGGTAGGCAAAGGGCCACATCTGGTCCATGGAACACAGTTTGGAAACTACTGCTCTATATTGTGTACGTGTCTCAATCCAGAGCACTATGTGTCATTACTGTCTGCTGCCTCATTCCTCTGCTATCAGCATGAATCACTTCTGACAAGTATTCCTGAAACCAAAAGAAAAAAGGTGATGGGGAGGGAGCTCCAGCACACAGCTTGTGTTTGATAGCCTCATCTCTGGTATCTGCCTATCAGTGCAGCCTCATCAGTGCCACCTCAGCAGTACCCATCTGTGCAGTCTATTAGTGCCCATCAGTGCTGCATATCAGTGCCTATCAGTGCATCCTCACCACGCACCTCAGTGAAGGAGAAAAATTACATAACAGAAACTAAGAAAAAAATGTATTTTTTTATTTTTGGTATTTTTTCATTTGTTTGCCAAAAAATAAAAAACTCAGTGGTGAATAAATACTACCAAAAGAAATCTCTGTATGTCTCAAAAAAAGGATAAAAATTTCATATGTGTAGAGTGTTGCATGACCACACAATAGTCATTCAAAGTGTGACAGCACTGAAAGCTGAAAATTGGCCTGGGCAGGAAGGGGGTATAAGTGCCCGGTAGACAAGTGATTAAAAATCAAGTCGGGTTTTAGGCAAACTCTACAACAAAAATGTTATTTTTGGTGAGATACTCCCCAATGGTTTTTCACTTCTATGCTCCAGTTCACACTAGCCTCCAGGCTGCCGGCTGGCTGCGGGTGCAGAAATCTCGCCTGTTCCCGCACCCGCAACCACCCGCAGTCGAAACACGCTACTCTTGGGAGACACACAGGGCTGCCATTGATTCTGAGAGGCACCCCCACGCCTCTCAGCCCGCAGTATACTCGTGGGTGTGGGAACCGCAGGGAAAACGCATGGTCGAAAAGACAAGTTTGGTACAATTTTTGCAATGTATGTTTTTTTTATAAGCAATAGTAGAGTTACTCTTTACACTGAAAGTAGGGACTACACTGTGCAGTGACACCTTTAATTTGGCATGTTACTATGCCAGAGATTTGTAAACGTATGCAAATGTAGACCTTGATTTTCAACAAAATATTACACATTTTCATATGCAAGCCCTCAAGGTGATGAGTAAGTTTTGTAATGTTAATCTAAATTAGATCTAACATGCCAATGTTTAAACTGCCCTAACCTGTCACACAGAATGTATAAGAGCTCTGTGGAATGTAATACAAATTGTACAAAATATACTCATATAACGTAACAGTTATAGTAACATAGCACCTCGGGGCACACACATCAGAGAATATTTGAAAATTGTAAAATATTGATTGCAAGCTAAATTCTATTAGCTAATTACCTGTTGCATTGTAATATTTAGATAAGACCTGCTCTCCCAACATGTCCCTTACCTTGTACTAGCCTGGTAGGTGAAATATAAAAAAAATAAAAAAAATAGCTAAAAGCATTCCGTATGACTAAAGTAATAGATGCCAATCCTAGTGATTTTGGAGAGTGTGGCATGCAGTTTATAAAAGCATATTCTCTGATGCCAATGCAAAATATATACATTATGGTGTCCGTTTATGGACCAGCGGTAATAGATCGCTGCTCAGTTCTCCGGCATTCTCGGAGAACACAGTTCTCCTGTGAATGCAGTTTATGAAGCAGTTCTCCGAACGAAGGGAGAACGGTCTCCAAACGCTGGAGAACGGTCTACAAACTCTGGAAAACGGCTCATTTTACTATAATCTCGCGAGATTACAGTAAAAGATCAGTTTACTAAGCAGAGGTAAATTATCTCTGCTTAGTTTTTGGTCCCTCTGATTCTCCAGCTCTGGGCTGGAGAATCTGGAGGGAGAACACAGATCTCCAGAGAAGGGCTGACATGATCTACTGAGTTTCATAAACTGTGAATGACCAGAGAATAGCTGAGATCTGTTGAATCGCAGCTATTCTCTGTGTCATAAACGGACACCTTTATGTGGTAATGGTACGAAAATGTGTAAAAGATACTGAATGAATTTTATTGATTGTGACATTTTGGTAGCAATACATTTTTTGGATACAAATTCAATTTTGTAGTTACAAAACTTTTCTTCCCAGTATGTAATTAATATTGTAGATTAAAATGCATGTTGTTTTCGCAGAACATTTCAGAATTCATGTTGTGCTGACAATAGTAGTTTGTAAGCACAAAAACAGCTTGTTAGCATACAATCCTGTGGCCCCAGAATTTACAGTATTTCCTAAAATTCATTTTACAGTTACAATATTGTTTGCAGTAATGAGTGGTTAGCATATCAATTAAACTCAATTTGTATTCGACCTGGATTGGGGTCCTAGATGTTCTTAAACAAGAACAGTTGACTGGGTGAACTGTTTTACATGTATATATATATATATATATATATATATACATATTATATATATATATATATATATATATATATACACATATTATATATATATATATATATATATATATATATATATACAGTATATATATATATACACATACAGTACATAGATAAATAGATAAAGGAACTATTTTGTCCACTGGAGGCACTGTTTCTGTACAGCCCATGTGTCTTCATTACTCAATGACAAAGTTGTCAAGTTGGTAAAAGCATCTATTATGAGAACTGAGGTTTTATGCTGCATAATACACAGTATTTATGTTTTACTTATTTATGTTTTACTCAGCCTTTATAGGAAAGTGATTGTGCAGTCGAAGCAACATTTCCTTATAATGTATTTGCATTGCAGATAAAATGCTAATTTAGCTAAAAAAAAAGATTAAAGCTTTGTGTTTCAGGAATCTTCAAACTTTATTATAGATCTATGTAATATCACAAAAAGCAATAAAAGGTTTAGGGCAGCACAGTCGCTACATACCTGGCACTCAGTGTTTGCAGCACTGGGATCCCAGATTAAATCCCCAACAGCTTTATTGTCTGCAGATAGTTGGTGTGTTCTTCTTGTGTTTTGCAAGTGTAATCAATTTTATCTATTACAGGTATTTATATAGCATCAACAATTTATGCAGTGCTATATATATATATCAGGGGCGGACTGACCATTTGGAAACTCGGGCACTGCCCGAGGGTCCCGGGTCAGTAGGGGGCCCCATGAGATGCCCCTGGTACCTTTTTCATAGGCTTTTTTGAGTTTGGGCAAGGACACAGGGGCCCCATGATTCCCTATTGCCCAGGGGCCCCATGAGTTGTCAGTCCTCCCCTGATATATGTATAAAACACACAGGAATAACTTTATGTCCACCCACCAAACATTTGATAGGTTCCCCTTTTGCTGCCAGAGAAGCCCTGACTGGTCGAGGCTTGGACACCACTGGACCTCTGAAGTTATGCTATGGTATTTGGCATGAAGCCATAACTAGCAGATCCTTTAATTCCTGTATGTTGCTAGGTGAAGCCTCTATGTATTAGACTTCTTTTTCCAACACATCCCACAATTGGATTGAGATCTGAAGAATCTGGAGGCCAAGTCAACTCCTCCAACTCATTATTGTCTTCCTCAAACCATTCTTGAACCATTTTTGAAGTGTAGCATTAGGGCGTATTATCCTGCTAAAAGAGTCCACTGCCATCAGGGAATATTGTTTCCATGAAGAGATGTACTTGGTCAGCAACAATGTTTAGGTAGGTGGTACGTGTCAAAGTAACATCAACATGAAATCCAAGGTTTCCCAGCAGAATATTTCCCAAAGCATCACACTGCCTCCATTGATTTTCCTTCTTTCCATACTGCATCCTGGTGCCTCCTCTTCCTCAGGTAAGTGACACAGGCATCTGGCCATCTGCATGATGTAAATATTGTTATGT
Source organism: Staurois parvus (assembly GCF_062004578.1). Taxonomy (NCBI): domain Eukaryota; kingdom Metazoa; phylum Chordata; class Amphibia; order Anura; family Ranidae; genus Staurois; species Staurois parvus. The sequence goes on from NW_028318358.1 coordinate 6,826,434, forward strand.
TATATTTCAACACCCCTTGATCTTGTCAGACCCTCAGAGCTGTCTTGTGTCCTGTGCACACTTCTTGTGCTTTATGTAAGGAAGAGTAGGAGTGGCTGAACAAAAGACACTGGAATGGAGCTGACACTACTGAGTCCACAAGAATGCTGTATATTGTCAGCCCACAACAGAACTCAGGAGCTGAGTGCACATCTGGCAAGGCAATAGGTATTTTTCTGTACTTGCAGGGTCTTTAAATGGATAAAACATGGGAAATGTGTATTGCAGAGATGTACTGTGTATTGTTTTTATTAGCCTTGACACACGCTTTAGTTTTGTTTCTCCTCTGGATGATATATGTACATTTCAGGGATTTCTACAAACTATGTTGTAGATTTCTACCTTTTGTTATTTAGGAGAAATAGCTGTTTGTTTGTCTGTGTCCCTGTGCAGAGTGAATCTGTATGGTAGTGGTTTTATAATTATCAGTCAGCTGCTGCACTTGCATGTTTCTAATGAGGAAAATGGCAGGGTCTGCATCCTTTTAGGTGTGATTTCATTTTTTGCTGCATGGGATGCTAAAAATCTGACTTGTATCTTAGAGAAGACTTCTGGGAAAATCAGTAAGCCAATCACACAAGCAGGAAATTACATATATGAGGGGGGGGGGGTTCTGTACACCATCTGTAAACAGAACACCTCCAGGTAGCCATATTGTATTGCATTTTACAGAAAAGTGTGATGCTGTAGAGTGAAAGGGAAAGGTAATTTTAATAACGTTCATTTACAATATGACTTGTGTTGCAAATGGATACGCTATTTCATTTTTGTTTCCAAGAAAGTGGAGTTACCCTTTATTTGGCACCCAATGTAATCACCACTAGTGGTGGATTTTTTAGGATAAAAGTGACTATAGCATAAGAAAATTGGCCTGACACTCCCACCATGAAAGTATTATTATGAAGCTGCCAGGATCTATCTCTGTACAGTTTGTCCATGTGTTTGCTTAGGTTTTATTTAATACAAAAAATATAATTAATGGCCTATTCCATCTTTTGCAAAAAGTTATTAAATTCCCCTACACTAATTAAAAAAATGTGCACTCATTAATTTTTTTGCATTGGAGCATTGAAATTGTGAACATTGGATTGTAGTGCAATGCCAAGGCTCTACCAGAGCAGGTTCATACTGAGGTACAGACCTTCAGACTCTACAGCCTGGAGAGCCAATGGTCTACAAGTGCAATGACATCACCACTCTTGTGCTCCACTGAGATCTACAATCTTCTGTTCACAGATCTCTGAGAAAGAATGATGTGGCTTTGTAGGTGGAGCCAGGGGCGGACTGACCATTTGGAAACTCGGGCACTGCCCGAGGGCCCAAGGTCAGTAGGGGGCCCCATGAGATGCCCCTGGTACCTTTTTCACAGGCGTTTTTGAGTTTGGGCAAGGACACAGGGGCCCCATGATCCTCTATTACCCGGGGGCCCCATGAGTTGTCAGTCCTCCCCTGGGTGGAGCCACACACATCAACACTAAATTTAAAAAAATGACAGGAGCTGGGGGGGGGGGGGACGAATCCCCTGGATTCAGTAACAGGGTGGTCTGAGGATGGAGGGCTGTGGGCCATGACTATATTTCATGTTACGCCCTAGATATGGGTGTTACATGAAACACAGTCAGAAAGGTGAATTGAGCCTGTAAGTTAAGTGTATTTCAAAACTTGCTTGTATCACTGTGGCAGAGACAGTAACCCCTTCCCACCCAGGACAGGCATCCTTTTAACTGGGTCTTTACGCCCAGGGGGTGTGAAGGAATGGCTGATCATGTGACCACTCTATTGGCTGCAGGGGCGGACTGACAACTCATGGGGCCCCCGGGCAATAGGGGACCATGGGGCCCCTGTGTCCTTGCCCAAACTCAAAAAAGCCTATGAAAAAGGTACTAGGGGCATCTCATGGGGCCCCCTACTGACCCCGGGCCCTCGGGCAGTGCCCGAGTTTCCAAATGGTCAGTCCGCCCCTGATTGGCTGTCACAGTTGTCAAATGATTGGGAGCTGGTGCCCCCAGTTCCCAATCCTGAAGCAGTCCATAGATCATGTGATTTTCTTTCCTTCCACCATAGGTGGAAGGAAAGAAAATCACTTGATTCCCCTATCAACACAATCAGTGTTAACAGGGGAATCCTTCTTGCAGTGCTGTTGTATTCCGCTGACAAGAAGCCTTCACTGCCGGCAGAACACGGTTACTGCAGTAATCACATGTAAAAAATCCAACACGCTGGTTGTATCCAAGTCAATCGATGGATTGGCTTGGTACAACCAACCAGCCTATAGATTAATTGAATCTTGGGCGGTACTTGCATGACTGGCAGGGTTTCAATCCATCTATGGCTGCCTTTAGTAGTGTCTTTGACAGTCACTGTGCTGGAATCACGCAGCGAGCTCACTCTCAGCACAGAAAGCTCTGTCACCCATGGATGAATATTTGCAGCATGTAGGCATTAAAGACCACCCTGTTTGTCGTGGCACATATACGTTACATGGGCAGCAAGAAGTTAACTAAATGATCCATAAGGGAAGCTCCTGGTGAATGCACTGTATGGTGAATTTCATCTGTATTATACTGGTGCTAATAAATATACTGGAAACACATATAAGATGAAATATAAGAAGTTGGATTGACAGCATTTTAGGTTCTGCAAGTGCCTGTTATACAAACATGATCCATCATTTTTTATGTATGGTATCAGTCTAACCAATATCACTGCAGCAAGAACATAAGCTAATGAAGTTCAGCTTTCTTTGCATTTGTACCTCATGCTTGATTGACTTATTAACTGAATTATACAAAGATTCTCTAGGATCTATGACTTCATTGATGATAATTAATGCAGTTAAGATTTGGCAGCTCTGCCTTAGGGTGTGCAAATTCTTATGATGGCATTCAGACAGCAGCCAACCGTGATGTGCGGCGTGATCTGCTCATATCGCATTTGATAGGGAGGCTGATGCGGCTTTAATCGTCTTTACCCCTGAGCGACCTGAGGCCTGGGGTCATCTGCAGGGTGATGAAGAATTTTCATCAACCTTGAGTCACACTGGAGGGGGAGGCAACAGAAGACAAGAGAACGCAGAATGAACATCAAATGAGTTAATATTTAACAGATGTTAAATAAACCAAATTTCCAGCTACTAAATTTTGTACTATGAGAAGGTGCTGTAAGTCATAGAACATTGAAGCAGATCGGATGCAGCTTCTGATCTGTATTATTGTTTTCTCTTCATTTCTCTCATTTCAAAGCTTGTGTTTAATTTGAACTACCACCTGTCTCCCTGGAGGCCACGGAATTAGGACACCAAATATGACATGGAGTGTGCTCAATCCATAAAAGCCGCACTGAAAACTGCTGCAGCAATTAAGCAGTTTTATGTCTCTCCTTTAATGTTTGCTAAAGAGGCCCTGTTATGAATATTCTATAAAATGTGAATTATTTTGCCATAATAAACTATAAAATTAAAAAAATAGGGTATCTGCTTGTAACATGTAACTATTACCAGTGTAAGATACCGGGTGTAGAAAGTAGAAGGTATTTGGGTCGATGAACAAGATCCAGCCACCGAACAATCACCTCATTTTTTAAAATGTGCACATTGACATCAATAATCAATCATGCAAAATTACGTGTTTTTGTGCGCATGTTGCACTTGTGATGCCATTCGTTGTTAATGGTACCCCAAGCGCAGCAAGCAGATTCGTGTTTTTCCACGCTGAAAAGCTAGTGAAAAATGTGTCAAACTGCTCAGCTAAAAATGTACGAAGCTCAAAGCTCAAAAAGCTGTGTGAACTACTTTGGTGCATTTTGTCGAGCATAGGGCAACCCTTTGAAATGAATAGGTGCCCTATGCATGTAGCACAAAACACGCATAAACACGATACCCACTATTGTGTTTCATAGTGTGAATGGGGCCTAAGGGACTGCATCTTTCTGTGCACATTGGCAGTTGGATAATTAGAGACACGCATAGCAAGTACCTGTTCTTTTATTTTTGAGTATAGCTATAGATTATATTATTCTTATCATTCTTATTTTTCTGTATGGTCATAGACAGGGGCGGACTAACAACTCATGGGGCCCCCGGGCAAAAGGGGATCATGGGGCCCCTGTGTCCTTGCCCAAACTCAAAATAGCCTATGAAAAAGGTACCAGGGGCATCTCATGGGGCCCCCTACTGACCCCAGGCCCTCGGGTAGTGCCCGAGTTTCCAAATGGTCAGTCCGCCCCTGGTCATAGATTATGTTATTCTTATATTTGAGTATAGCTATAGATTATATTATTCTTATTTTTCTGAATGGCCATAGATTATGTTATTCTTGTTTTTGAGTATAGCTATAGATTATATTATTCTTATCATTCTTATTTTTCTATATGGCCATATATTACCTTATTCTTATTTTTGAGTATGGCCAAAGATTATATTATTTTTATTTTTGAGTATGGCCATAGATTATATTATTCTTATTTTTCTGTATGGCTATAGATTATATTATTCTTATTTTTTCTGTATGACCATAGATTATGTTATTCTTATTTTTGAGTATAGCTATAGATTATATTATTCTTATTTTTTCTGTATGGCCATAGATTATATTATTCTTATTTTTTCCGTATGGCCATAGATTATGTTATTCTTATTTTTGAGTATAGCTATAGATTATATTATTCTTATTTTTCTGAATGGCCATAGATTATATTATTCTTATTTTTTAGTATGGCCAAAGATTATATTATTTTTATTTTTGAGTATGGCCATAGATTATATTATTCTTATTTTTTAGTATGGCCAAAGATTATATTATTTTTATTTTTGAGTATGGCCATAGATTATATTATTCTTATTTTTTCTGTATGGCCATAGATTATGTTATTCTTATTTTTGAGTATAGCTATAGATTATATTATTCTTATTTTTCTGTATGACCATAGATTATGTTATTCTTATTTTTTAGTATAGCTATAGATGATATTATTCTTATTTTTCTGTATGGCCATAGATGGTTAGATTATATTATTACTACAGTATTATCATCAAAGATCTTTAAATGGCAGATGCTAACAAACTGAACTCAAAGCCAGCAGTACAATCTATCAATTAAAGTATATGCAAGACCTACAAATAACTTCTCTTATTTGCTCCCTGTATTATCTGTTACAGTAAATATACAGTTGAGAGCATTTTATTATATCTGTTTGATAAATGCAAACCTTTAAATCCTGCCAGAATTCTCATAAACTGACAACTTCCTGTGCTTTCTGTCTGTGCTGCACTGTTTTCAGTTACATTGTTCCTAGTTTTCTCTGGAGACTAAACTCCTCCACATAGGAAAAGAGGAGAGATGGAGGTGTTCTGTAGTCCTATTCTAAAAGACAATGCTGCCCTTTCATAGATACAGATAGGTGAGAAAGCATTGTCACCCTAGAACAGGAAGTGTGTTACTGGCAGGATCGCACAATAAAAAATAAAGGAAAGAAAGCTGAATAAAAGGATGCAGTCACCACATCTAAGGGCTGTTAAGATGCACTATATTACATTTTTTGGGGTTTAGATACACTTTATCAATGTATTAAAAAGATATTTGCAGAGCTATTCCTCCTTTGAAACTGCATGCATAATTGTTCCGTGTGAATGGGGAAAAAAATCAAACGTATTATTTTATTTGTTCTCAAGGTCGGATGTTCTTCATTCATACAGGATACACTGAATAAGAAAAATACATTTTCTGATTCACTCAGAAAAACATTTGACCTATAAAGAATATAGCCTCATAACATTTGTTATTGCCTCCATTTGCATAGAACACATGCACCAGCAGTTTTGCAGGATGAATACTTATGCATTTTTTTTACATAAAAGTTACCTATACGACCTGTTTAATAAATATTTGAGTTAATATACAATAGAATACGTTTTTTTCCAGCTGACACCAGTGCTCAGTTGTTCCTGCATTCAGCATAAGTAAAACGTTTTCAGCTATAACAATCATAGCCTTTCATTGAGTCCCTATTTGTAAGGTCAACCAAAACCATTAGAGTGAGGTTAGTTCTGCTGTGAAATGAAAGTTGAGGCATTGCCCACAGAAAACTATACAATCCAACTTTCATTTTCAAACTTGCACTAGAGAAATTACAGATTACTGTTCCCCTTTGGCAATACTTCCCATTTCCTTTCTATAAATGTCTTCTTGTTTCTTAAACACCACAGCTTAGATTTGAAGCCACTTTGGGCTTGGCTGCTGTACTCAAACCAATAAAATTATAAAAAGTATTTAAAAAGCAAAATAATAGCTTTACAGTGTATTATTTCTCAGCTACTTGGGTTCCTCACAACAGTCTTAAGATATATTTTATGTGATATAGACATTGCAAAATTCACAAATGGTACTTTAAAGAGCATCTATGCACAGACCATGGGCAATAAAGTGTAAGTACCATGTATTTTGGTGCAGCACAATTTAAAAAATTGCACTGGCACCTTTTTTGCTCATGTCTCATAGGGCGGTCCATTAAAATTTGTGGGCTGGCCTAAAAATACGACATGTGGAAACATGCAAAAATGCACATGTGCAGGCGCACCTCCTGGTGTGAGGAGCCATGCCTGACCTCTGCTTTTACTGTGAATTAACTAAGTCTCAGAAATCCTCAAGGATCACAACTAGTGGACAATGTCATTGCCATATATTTTTGTATGACTTGCTGTCATATGACAGCTTCTTGAGGAGTCCTGTGGAGGCTTCATTCACATTTATGCAAGTGCAACAGTGTGCATGCATCTTAGCACATTTTTGTGTATCATATCATAGAGCTGCTGATTTAAATGATTAGGCTGCCCAACACGATCACAAAATTGCACATAAGAGTTTTGGACACCTTCTTTTGTGAAGTTACCCAGGGTTGTGCTGCGATTTAGCACAAAGTCTTTGGTGCATTTGGGGTGTCATTAGGTATGAATTGCAGTGCACCTACCAAGACATGACGGGAATGCATCATAAATGCGTATGCGTGGCTGTCATGGGATAATACAAGTGATATTGTTCCATAAATTGAACCAGTGACTTGACTATGTATGCTAAAGTATTTACATTTTCTGAACAAGCAGCAAAAACACTTTTCTACAAGCCCTCATTCATCTCTGTAGCTCTATGCATTGTGAAAAAAATCATCTTCGAAGATTACAACAAAGGCACAGAAATATTAACCCTGTTCCTATTACTTGGGTACTGGAGGGGAAGAAATGTGTACTGGGGGAGGTGGAGGAATAGAGATGCATACAGGAGGGGGCAGAGATTTGTACTGGAGAGGCTGGAGGGGAGAAATGTGCACTGTTGCGGGTGCTGGAGGGGGCAGAGATGAGTACTGAATGGGGAAAAGATATGTACAGGGGTGGTTGGAGAGGAAAGAGATGTGTACTCGGGGGGGGGGGGGGGGTTGAAGGGGGAAGACCTGCACTTTGTCTGTGTTAGTCACAACTGACTCCTGCATCTGTGAAAAACACACTCCTAACCTACAGTACATGCTTGCAGCTCAAGTGCAGTCTCCTGCACTAGTTACTACTTATCCCTGCACTCTGTGTGTTGCATAATCCTGACCCCTACTGTCATACTGTCAGGAACCTCATGTTCACTCTGCTTATTTTCATACACAGGTGCATAGACGTGCATATATCTTCAAGAATAACAAAGCATACAAAGATGGGAACGTGCATAAGCATGCATGCACCACTGCTCGCACATGGGCACATCCAACACAGTTCCTGGCTCCTAACAGCCTACTTAAACTTGAGGCCTGCATGACATCATTACTGGGTGGTCTTCAGCGTATACCCTTTTTACCAATGTTCTTGAAAGCTTAACTCTACTACCGACCTGGCTGTGTCTGACTCTTCTCTGGATTACCCATGCCTGCTCATGTCTGCTGCTCACCCATGTTACAAACCTTGACCTGGACTTTGAATAATATTCTGCCTACTGATTGAATGCTTCACTGCCAGCATATTGCCAACCCACTGTGACCTGGGCTCTGTTCATGATTGTGTACTTGTACACTCGGCTCGTGACCTGAATTCACCCTTCTGCTCATCTGACCTCATTACTTCCAACAGAAGTTTGCTGATCCAACTTATTTGCAGCTATACTCTCTGCCTTACCTCCTGACCCCCGTACTCTATATGTCACCTACTCCTGACCCCTGCACTCTATGTGTCACCTGTTCCGAAACTCTTCACCCTGTGTATTACCTACTCCTGACCCCTGTACTTCATGTGCTACACACTCCTGACTCATGCAATATACACATTATGTTGTACATTTAATAATCCTGACCTTTACTCTCAGTACATTAAATACTTAGGACCCCTACAATATTCATGATATATTGTACATTGCATACATTTGACCAAAGTGTTTATTGTCTCAATAGATGGTGATTGCTAAGTAGTCACTGACTATTTTAATGAAGATTTTTTTAAGGTAGGCTGTGCAGAAAAGCATCTGTAATAGAAAAGTTTCTTTTTTTTAATTCATTGGGTTGATGTTTATGTTTGTCTGTGAAATTTTCACCTGTGGCACAGCAATTAACAGCATATTCTGTGGGTACAAAGACTATAGCATTTGTGTGCCATGTGTATATTCAATAGGCACCAGGTTTAATTTAACTATGTCCCTTTGAGAAGGTGCCCCATGTCTTTCACAATCCTTGCAACACCCCTGCAAAGGAAGATATTGATCTATAGGAGTAAAGAATGTTTACATAACAAAAGGAATGCTCACTCTACATTTATGGAAAAGAAGGATGTTGCCTTGAACCTGGTTGGATGATTGAGGTGAACACAGTTTGACTTTAAGAACTTCTTCGCTTTATAAACCCCAATGAATATGGTCTTATGGTTTGTAGTATGGATATGGTGTTATTTTCCTGTATCACATGTACCCATGAATACATCGATATACAATTCCTGTTGGCAGTACTGGTCATAGGATTTATCAAAATTTACAGGGAGTATTCCAATCAATTTTTAAACAGGATCTCTATTCCCCTGCAAAAAAAAGTTGTAGCTGCTAACTTTTAATAACAGAACATTTACCTGTCCAAGGATCCATTGCTGTCCTCACCATGGTCAGTTCTTTGCTGGTCTTCTGGCCCCTGGCAACAGTGTGTTTAGTATGGGAAGCCGGCTGTGACTCCATATGGCTTTACAGTTGGCATGCATGAGTCACACTGTGTGAATGATCCTGCAGCCTTCTGGGACTTGTGACATGTCCCAGAAGGCTGAGGGCAAAGAGGGGGGATTGCCTAGAAGTGGGAATGGGTACCTAACAAAGGTAGGTACCCACTCTCCAAAATAAAATGTTTCTAAAACCTGTAAAGGAGGGGGAGGAGGCTAAAAAGTAGAACTTTCCCTTTTGGGTGAACATCTGCTCTAAAGAGACACTGTCATCTACTTGAAAAATTGCAGGTGAAAGCACCATAATTAAGTATTTCCATATATTATTTTAATTCAATTGTAATGTGTGTCTTTGAATTTACTAGAAAATTTGACTAGTCTAAGAAAGTCCATTCCCCAGGACAGCCCCCTCCTTTTGTACACTTCATAGCCTTCTCTTCTTCTAGGAGTTTCTAGACCAGCCTTTTTCAACCAGGGTGCCTTCAGGTTTCTTCAGGGGTGCCTTGGCAAAATGGCCAAAAACTGTATAAAAGCCAGCAAGTTGATCAAGTCAGCCTATTAGTTACACAAAGCCACAGATTTTTATTGTGCACAATTACAACTTTCTAGCTGAAAACGACATAACAACCAATGATGTCATCAGTTGATAAGAAGGACATTGGGCAACTGCACATCATCCTTGCTTGCACCTCTCTGTCAGCACTGGGGTCACATTAGCTGAGTGAGAGAGAGAGAACTGAGGGAGAAGAGATCATTTGAATACGAGTCAGTAAAAGATGTATTTGCTTTGGAAGAATAAATCACCTCTTACATTGAATGTCCTACATGTACAGATGTTGCTGCGTTCTGTAAAACTATTCATTCATTCATTCGTTTTTTTACATTTTGTAAAAGGTGCTTCAAGATTGGGCAGAATTTTAAAGGGTGGCTCAAGACTGTGCTGAATTTTAAAGGGTGCCTCGAGATTGTGCAGAATTCTAAAGGGTGCCTTGACTAAAAAAAAAAAGAAACACTGATCTAGATCCAGAATCTCTACCTGTCACCTCCCTACAAAAACATTTATGTATCTGCCAGGGTGGAAGCAAAGGGGAATAATCTAACGTTTCCCTTGAGTGACAGCTCTCAGTTCGCTGTGGCTGCTGATATCACTTCCAAGATGGCAGCAGCCAGAGATTTCATTATGTTAATTTTTTATTACATTAAATGTAATGTTCATAATATCATATAGGATTTTTTTGTTCAAATGGATGGTTTGGCAAATAGGATTTTTAGAGGCCTCCTGTTTCTTCCCACTAGCCAGCGTAGTCTCTGTGTCATGATGTCCATAAAGAGAGATGGTAGGAGGTTCTGGATCAAATTTCAACAAGCAGATTAAAGTCTTATACTGTAGAGTACAATGTCTATGGTTAAACGGTTTTACACACAAAGGGGACCTACAGACAACTTGGGTAAAATCCAGATGTGTATGAAAACAGGTGGCCACAGCAATGATTCTGGAGTTCATAAATATTTATTTAATTGTAGATAACAAGCCAACAACTTATATTTGAAGCCTAGCCAGTCCTCCTTTTTTAAACCCTGATGAAGGGAGCATTTTACAGCTCCTAAAACCTGTTGTTGTCGTGGATATCTAAATATTTTAGGATACCAAAATGATTGGTGTGGCGCTCCTGTTCTTCTACACCTCTATGATGATAATTCTCTTCTAGGGAAGAATAGCGGAAGTGAGAGCAGGTACCTGTCATAAAAAGATGCTCGCCACCCCCCCCCCTTAAAAAAAATAAAATATGTTGGGGGGGACAAATGATCTGTACTTTCACATTTAAGTGAAGGTCTGATTTAACCTACCAGGGGGATCATACAAAAATCAGTTTAGATAGCCTCTTTAATGGAATCTGAACACACAACCCAAGTGCTATAAGCACACTGTTATGATCCACCTGGTGGTACCTCTGGCAGTCCACCGGACAGGATTTCCCAGAGTGTGGAGTCTAAGCCCTGGACTGCGTATTCACCAGGGCCCCTGATGGTGGAGATGGACTTGAAGCAGACCAGGACCAGGTCACGACCTCTGAGCACTCCTACCCGTGGCAGAGGGGTCCACAGGGGATGACTACAGGAGGAGAGCCTGATGTGAAGAGGCCAACAGGCCCAGGCAGGATGGATGGATGGATGGATGGATAGATGGATGGATCATTCGTAGTCAGACAGACCAGATCTTTACCGTGGGAGCAGCGAGGTACAGAATCGGCAGGCAGAGGATAGTAAGGTCACACGCAGGGCCAGTACCAGGGTAGTCAATCCGAAGGGAGATCCAAGAGAGAGGTCAGACAAGCCAGGAGTCAGGATAGGACAAGGCAGCGTAGTCAGGGCAATCCGGGTCAGCAATCAGGCAATAACACAGGAACAGAGCACAGAAACGCAGGGGAACACAGGGAGACCTCACGGCAATCAGTGTCAGCGCAGGGCATCTTTAAATACCGCGCCCTGTGCTGTCATTGGTGCCCAGCGTGTACTCGCGGCACCTAGTGCGCACAAGCGAGTCTCCTTCAGCCGCAGCCGGCTGGGACCTAGTGCTCGTATCCCGGCGCGAGCCGCCGAGACTGCGCATGCGCCGGATCAGACGCCCCGGCGGACCCTGACACACACAGTACTAAGGCTGTTAATACATGGTTGCATTTTTTTCAGTCAGCAGGCTTTTTCTGCAGCCATTGGCTGCTGATCAAGGAGCTTTTATCCAACAGGGCAGTTGAACAGAAGTTAAACAATTGATCAACTTCTGTTCAACTGCAGTGGCCATACATGGAACAAATTTCCACCGGTTCCTGCTGAACTGGATGAATTTTTATCCATCTATGGCCACCTTAACAATTTATCCTTCATATTGCCCTAGGGCACAATGAACCATGTTAGCTGTGTTGTCCAAGTTCTTTTACCCTGGCATGAATGGAGCTTGGTATTTTCCATTTCAAGTATGTCAACTGCTTTCCTATGTCTCCGTTTATTCGGACAAAAATAATATGCCCTTCAGTAAACTTAACCCAGATAATGCTAATTTGCATATTATTCCCAGAAAGCCATGACTGCAGTATAAGCAAAGTAAACCATGATGATTATTGCAGTGTACACAATTAATTATGTGAACGTATTTCAAGCATTGGTACCCTATATTATTGCATAATGTTATACAATGAAAGTTCATCCTCGCAATCACAACAACATTCGTTGTATTTAAAACATACATGACAGACTTGAAATATGTCACCTGTTCTGCTCCACTGTTATCAGTGGCTTCATTGTTTCTATTTCTGTACATTCATCCCAAGTATCTTATTACTGAACTAATAAAATGAATTTAAACAATCTATTCCTTTTTATTACGCCATTATGACCATCATTAAAAAATACTGTGGAGTGGTGCCTTTTACCCAATCCTACATATTTCCATGTGTCTAGAAAATGTCCAGCAATTAGGAAAAGTGTGATAAATAAAATACTATAATGGGAGAAGATTTGGTATCACCTACAGTTTTGCATTAAACTCATTATACAAATAATTTGCATATTATAATAAGGTGCTAGTCTTTCTACCGCAGCGATAAATGCATGAAATTGTCCACATTTTAACACAATTAATCACTGGGGCCATGTAAGGGCTATCCATTGTGCTGCGTGTGTTTGGCTTGGCACAGCTTGATAAATATCTGTTGTGGGCTCTGGCTTTTCGTGTGTTCCACCCCCTCACCACTAAAGAACTTACATAGGGCTCTGTTGGCGGCTGGTTTTGTGACACAAGGTAGCGTTATAGTAAGAAAATCCATGCAATGCTACATTTAAATGCCCCAAAACAGGACATAAGTGTGCTGAGTAGACAAAGGGGCCTAGTGGTTCAACCAGTTTGTCCTTTCTCTGCAACGTGGCACGAACTGTTATAGCATAACAGAGTGTACTGAAGTGTATTACATGATAAAGTGACTTATCTAATATATGACATGCATCAGAATGAGAGTTAATGAAATGGTTTAGAGAAGGAATAGCAGAATTATATGCCAAGATAATAGCGCTTTCTGTAATGAGGAGCCCAGGGGCTGAGATAAAGGGTTATGGACAATGCACCTATAATGCAATGATTCACTTGATTAATGTCTGCTCAGACTGGAGCTGGGGGAATCTTAGTGCCATATAAAGTCATGCCTGTAATATTCATGAGAGAAGAGTTGAAGTTTAATGGGGTTTATTTAAGCATCCGTGTAATACTGGGAAATGTTTCTAACCATGAGCATTGCAAACACACATGTGCTTCATATACACATCAGTAAGCAAGGATTTCATATTTTCCATTTGTATTTGATTGCTGTCTATTGTTTACTTTTTGATTGCATTCGGAGAATATATTAGCAAGCAAGCAATACTAATGGTACTATATTCCAGCAAATAAGTTATTGTAACACATGCATATTTTAAGTTTACAGTAGTTGCAAATAACTACCACTGTACGATTATTTTAAAACCAAGAAATGAATGAAAGTTTAGTATGATTTAATTTAATCGGTAAAATATTATCTGTCCTTTTTAATAAGAGAAATGATAATAACCTGCATAAATGCATAATATCAGCTTCTACTTACTATGAATTTTATTTGCAGTTTGCAAACTAGAGCAAGAACAAATATATCACCGTAGAGGAGCACTCAGAAGCTGATGCAGCTGTGTGTGGTAGCCAATCAGCTTCTAACACCAGCTTCTTTAGTTAAGCTTTGACAATAAAACCAGGAAGCTGATTGGTTTCTATTGTGCACGCTCCAGTATTATTAAATAACTCCCCCCCCCCCCCTATTTTTTGTAAGTTGCCTGTTGATGATCCTGAAGAATTTAAGCAAGCCAGGATGTAATTGTACTTGAAAGAATATACCCAAAATCAAGGAATTGGCTTCATGTGACCTAACCTTTTAACACCTTCCTATCCAGATTATAGCAGATTCATGACCAGCAGGACGTTCCTCCTTCTGAGTGGACATCATATGATGTCCTCTCAGAAAGCGCTACTCATGCGACCGTAGAGCTGCGCAGAGGCATAATCTGTCACCAGCTGTGTCCAGCGGACACAGCCGATGACTGATCACTACACCGGTCCGCAGCCAGTGCCATGTGATTGTTCTGACCAATCACAGCAGATCACATGACGATTGTAAACAATTGATGGCTTCCTTTCATGCCATCCATTGTATACAATTGTGTTGTTAGCTGTGATTGGTCACAGCATTCATATAGTACAGTGGTACAGACAATCACAAACCATCTGTACCATGTGAAAATACCTTGGACTGCCTATTTTCCAAAAAGGGGTCATTTGGGGAAAATTTGTACTATCCTGGCATTTTTGGGCCTCATGAAATGAGATAGGCTGTCAGTACATCAGGATTGATCGATTTTAATATATATACAGTGCTCAGCATAAATGACTACACCCCTTTTGAAAAGTAAAATTTACTTTTATAGAACATTTGTTTCACTCATTACATGAAAGTAAGGTTAATAGCATAACTTAGATTACAAATGCAAAAATGAATACACCCCACAACAAAAACTAGTACATCTAGTATTTTATATGACCTCCATGATTAATAAGGACAGAACCAAGTCTGCTAGGCATGGAATGAACAAGTTGGCAACATATTGCAACATCTATCTTTTTCCATTCTTCAAGAACGACCTCTTTTAGAGCCTGGATGCTGAATGGCGAGTAATGCTCAACTTGTCTCTTTGCACTTCCCCATAGGTGTTCGAATGGGTTTAGATCAGGAGACATACTTGGCCACTGAATCACTTTCACCCTGTTCTTCTTCAGAAATGCAACAGTGGCCTTAGATGAGTGTTTTGGATCATTGTCATGTTAGAAAAGTGCATGACGATCAAGCGCACAAAGTGATGGTAGCATCTTCTCTTTCAATATAGAGCAGTACATCTGTGGATTCATGATGCGATCAATGAAATGCAGCTCCCCAACACCAGCAGCACTCATGCAGCCCAACAGAAGGCCACTGCCACCATCATGTTTCACTGTAGGTACCATGCATTTTTCTTTGTACTCCTCTCTTTTGCGATGCCATAGTTTTGAAGCCATCAGTTCCAAAAAATGTAACTTGGTCCCATCACTCCAGAGTACCGAGACCCAGTAGTCTTCCTTTTTTTCAGCATGGGCCCTGGCAAATTCTAGGCTGGCTTTTTTGTGGATGGGCTTTAGGAGAGGCTTCCTTTGTGAACGACACCCATGTATGCCATTCCTCTGCAGTGTCACGGAACACAATCACCCCGGTTTGGCTTTCTACTTCTTTAGCAAGTAAGAAAAAAAGAAGCAAGGTGACCATCGAGTGGCTAATGGTCACACCAATTAGATATAACTGTGCCACATCCCAGATTCGAAGAAAGAATTCTAAGTACAGCAATTATGGACTTTCTAGGCACAAGTACCACAGTATATAAAACCATGTATTTCTTTATTCATATAACTTGACTAAAAGAATATCAGTAATTTAAAAATATATACATTGCATTGACATATATTCCAATGTCTGCCCTCCAAAAAAGTGTTACAAATTCCTTTTAAGGACCCTAGGTGGAATTGAAGCAGTCCATTTTCTTTAGATATGGGGGGATCCACTGTTATATTTGGCCCAGAGGTCACTTCCTCAGGGGCTTGCAATGTAGCTATAGACTAAACTCCATAGCTACTCCAGAGATGCATTGCAAGCCCCTGAGGAAGCGACCTCTGTCGCAAAACATGTTGGGCCAAATATAACAGTGGAACCCCCCCATATCTGAAGAAAGTTGACCACTTCAGTTCCACCCAGTGTCCATAATAGGAATGTGTAACACTTTTTTGGGGGCAGACATTGGAATATCTATCAATGCAATGTATACAGTCAGGTCCATAAATATTGGGACATCGACTCAATTCTCACCTTTTTGGCTCTATACACCACCACAATGGATTTGAAATGAAACGATCAAGATGTGCTTTAACTGCAGACTGTCAGCTTTAGTTTGAGGGTATTTACATCCAAATCAGGTGAACGGTGTAGGAATTACAACAGTTTGCCTATGTGCCTCCCACTTGTTAAGGGACCAAAAGTAATCGGACAGAATAATAACCATAAATCAAACTTTCACTTTTTAATACTTGGTTGCAAATCCTTTGCAGTCAATTACAGTCTGAAGTCTGGAACGCATAGGCATCACCAGACGCTGGGTTTCATCCCTGGTGATGCTCTGCCAGGCCTCTACTGTAACTGTCTTCAGTTCCTGCTTGTTCTTGGGGCATTTTCCCTTCAGTTTTGTCTTCAGCAAGTGAAATGCATGCTCAATCGGATTCAGGTCAGGTGATTGACTTGGCCATTGCATAACATTCCACTTCTTTCCCTTAAAAAACTCTTTGGTTGCTTTTGCAGTATGCTTTGGGTCATTGTCCATCTGCACTGTGAAGTGGCGTCCAATGAGTTCTGAAGCATTTGGCTGAATATGAGCAGATAATATTGCCTGAAACACTTCAGAATTCATCCTGCTGAAGTCACATCATCAATACAAGAGAACCAGTTCCATTGGCAGCCATACATGCCCACGCCATGACACTACCACCACCATGCTTCACTGATGAGGTGGTATGCTTAGGATCATGAGCAGTTCCTTTCCTTCTCCATACTCTTCTCTTCCCATCACTCTGGTACAAGTTGATCTTGGTCTCATCTGTCCATAGGATGTTGTTCCAGAACTGTGAAGGCTTTTTTAGATGTCGTTTGGCAAACTCTAATCTGGCCTTCCTGTTTTTGAGGCTCACCAATGGTTTACATCTTGTGGTGAACCCTCTGTATTTACTCTGGTGAAGTCTTCTCTGGATTGTTGACTTTGACACACATACACCTACCTCCTGGAGAGTGTTCTTGATCTGGCCAACTGTTGTGAAGGGTGTTTTCTTCACCAGGGAAAGAATTCTTCGGTCATCCACCACAGTTGTTTTCCGTGGTCTTCCGGGTCTTTTGGTGTTGCAGAGCTCACCGGTGCGTTCCTTCTTTTTAAGAATGTTCCAAACAGTTGTTTTGGCCACGCCTAATGTTTTTGCTATCTCTCTGATGGGTTTGTTTTGTTTTTTCAGCCTAATGATGGCTTGCTTCACTGATAGTGACAGCTCTTTGGATCTCATCTTGAGAGTTGACAGCAACAGATTCCAAATGCAAATAGCACACTTGAAATGAACTCTGGACCTTTTATCTGCTCATTGTAATTGGGATAATGAGGGAATAACACACACCTGGCCATGGAACAGCTGAGAAGCCAATTGTCCCATTACTTTTGGTCCCTTAACAAGTGGGAGGCACATATGCAAACTGTTGTAATTCCTACACCGTTCACCTGATTTGGATGTAAATACCCTCAAATTAAAGCTGACAGTCTGCAGTTAAAGCACATCTTGTTCGTTTCATTTCAAATCCATTGTGGTGGTGTATAGAGCCAAAAAGGTTAGAATTGTGTCGATGTCTAAATATTTATGGACCTGACTGTATATTTTTAAATCACTGATATTCTTTTAGACAAGTTATATGAATAAAGAAACACATTATTATTATTATACAGGATTTATATAGTGACAACAGTTTGCGCAGCGCTTTACAATATAAGGGAGACAGTACAATTACAATACATTTCAGTACAGAAGGAATAGGAGGGCCCTGCTAGTCGAGCTTACAATCTAAAGGAAGGGGGAGATGATACAAAAGGTGATAGCTGTGGGGGATGATCTGATGGAGATGATTCAAGTACAGTTCTTAGGTGGAGGTGGGGTAGACTTCCCTGAAGAAGTGCGTTTTCAAATATTGCCTAAAGGCAGACAGGGTAGGGGCTGACCGGACATGCTGTGGTAGGGAGTTCCAGAGGATGGGAAAGGCTCTGGAGAAGTCCTGGAGGCGAGCATGGGAGGAGGTGATGAGGGAGCAAGAGAGGAAGATATCATGGGAGGAGCAGAGTGGGCGATTTGGCTGATATCTGTGGATGAGGTCGGTAATGAAGCTAGGGGCAGTGTTGTAAGCTGTGGTTAGTATTTTGAATTTTATACGTTGGGTTATTGGAAGCCAGTGAAGGGATTGGCAGAGAGGGGCAGCAGACGCTGATCGTTGGTAAGGTGTATGAGTCTAGCAGCAGCATTCATAATAGACTGAAGGGGGATAGCCTGTGTAACAGTAGGCCAGTGAGAAGGGAGTTGCAGTAATCAAGGCGGGATATAACCAAGGCATGAATAAGTTGTTTTGTGGTGTCATTGGTCAGGAAGGGGAGGATTATGGAAATTTTGAGGCGGCTGGATTTAGCAAGTGAGTGGATGTGGGGCCCAAAGGAGAGGTCAGAGTCTAGGATTACGCCTAGCACCCTGGCATGAGTGGAAGGACCAATGGTTGTGCTGTTGATCCTAATGGTAAAGTCGTGAGTGGGGGATCAGGGAGGAGGAAATATTACAAGCTCAGTTTTAGAAAGATTGAGTTTGAGGTAGTGATGTGACATCCATGCTGATATGTCGCTTAGTAGATTTTTGATACGTGAGGAGATTGAGGGGGTGAGCTGGGGAGTGGAGAGATATATTTGGGTGTCATCAGCATAGAGGTGGTATTGGAAGCCATGAGAGGTTATCAGTTGGCCCAGGGAGGAGGTATAGAGAGAGAAAAGGGGTACCCCAAGGTTCATGGTGGAGTCCATTCCATGATCAGCTGTTAGTGATATTATAACAACGTGGAAGCAACTGGGAACAACAGCAACTCAGCCACAAAGTGGTAGGCCATGTGAAATGACAGAGCAGGGTCACAGCATGCTGACACGCACAGTGCGCAGAAGTCACCAAGTGTTTGCAGAGTCAACAGCTAAAGACCTCCAAACCTCATGTGGCCTTCAGATTAGCACAACAACAGCGCATAGAGAGCTTTATGGAATGGGTTTCCATGGCCAAGCAGCTGCATCCAAACCTTACATCACAATGCGAAGCATTGGATGCAGTGGTGTAAAGCATGTGATTCAAATGAATGATCTGAAATTTCCCTACACCTGGATTGCATGTGAATCGCACAAGAATGCACAGATTGTTCCTGTGTGATTCATGGTGTGAATCAGCCCTCCAAACAGTAAACTTATTGAATAGAAAAGGCATATTAAAGTATAAGTAACGGCATTTTTTCAGATTTGAGACAACTGGAGAGGGTTTAGAATACATTTCAGGTTTTTATTGCTGTCTGGGACCCCATTAGGGAGACTCACCTTCTCTATTTGTCCTGTTTAAAATTATCCCAGAGGGGATATACTAAATTTTGGGTTGTCACCAGAACAAGAATACAGGGGATATCCTTCAATGAGGCACTAGTTCTGGTGACAAACAGGGATTCCCTGACTTTGGAGGGATTTCCTATCACTTTTGGTCTATAACGTTTCTTGTGTAACCTGCTACCTGTTCTCTACTGCTGACCCGATCTGCCTCTGACCACGTCTGAACTCCACCTGCACTGACCCCTAAATTGTCTCACCATTACCGACCTTGGCCTGGACCCTCACAACTCTTCTGATTTCAGCCTACATCTGACCTACCTATCAGTTACCAAACCAGCCTATCTGACTCTTTAGTATCTGTGCCTACCAACCTGTACCTGATTATCTGCCAAATCTATCATGCACCTGCTGTCTGCCTACCGTTTGAAGCACCAGTTCTTCCTCATTCTCTATAGTCTGCCATCTCTTCTGATTGGCAACCACAGTCCAGTCTCCATCTGCAGATGTACAGAAGATCCACCAACACTTGTCACCACGAGAACTGTTAGGCACTCTTGCCACTCCACGCTCTGGCACTTCCTGTTACCTAACCAAGGTTCCTGAACTGAAGGTATAAGTGAAGCCTACCTCTTCACGTCAGACTCCACCACCAGGTATGTGACAGATTTGTTTCACTTGTTACCTGGAATTGTTTTTTAACTAGTTTGGAAAACTAAAGTCCCCTTTACCAATCAACAGGATTGTGTACAGCTTAAAAGATAATTTCACCTTTGAGAACATGTTACATGTTCCACCCATTCTCTGTACTAACTGTCACTTTTTGAAAACAGCGTGGCCATGCAGAGCTCCACTCATATGGCCACATCATTCATTCACAGAGTTCTGTAAATTAATGAACTACAAGTCCCAACAGCCATTGAGGCTGTTTGCTTGTAGTTCCCAATTATTATTATTATACAGTATTTATATAGCGTTAAAAGGTTTGCTCAGCGCTGTACATTATAGTGGGGGACACAACATGAGACAATACAGTAACAAAACAAAACACGAGGGGTTCAAGGGACCTGCTCTTTTGAGCTTACAATCTAGGAGGGAGGGGATAGTGGTACAGGAGGAAGTGGCTGTGGGGGATGGAGTGGTAGGAGGAGTGGAGGAGATCGGCTGTTAGGTGAGGGCGGGGTAGGCTTCCCTGAACAGATGGGTTTTCAGGGTGCGCCTAAAGGTGAGGAAGGTAGGTGACAGTCTGATGGATTGGGGTAGTGAGTTCCAGAGGATGGGGGAAGTCCTGGAGAAGTCCTGCAGTTGGGCGTGGGAGGTGGAGACCAGGGAGCTAGAAAGTAGGAGGTCTTGTGAGGAGCGAAGATTATGGGTAGGGTGGTATTTGGGTATCAGGTCGGTGAGGTAGTTTGAGGCAGCATTATGAATGGCTTTGTATGTCTGTGTTAGTAGTTTGAATTTAATGCGTTGGGCAATCGGGAGCCAGTGGAGGGAATGACAGAGGGGGGTGGCAGAAGTGGAGCGGTTGGTAAGGTGGATGAGTCTGGCCACTGAGTTCAGGATAGACTGAAGCGGGGAGAGTCTGTGATGAGGTAAGCCAGTGAGGAGGGAGTTGCAGTAGTCGAGCCGTGAAATAATAAGGGATTGAATGAGTTGTTTAGTAGTGTCTGGGGTTAGGAACGAACATATTTTGGAGATGTTGCGGAGGTGGAGCCTGCATAAGTTTGCCAACGATTGGACATGGGGTTGGAAGGACAGGTTTGAGTCTAGAGTGACACCTAGGACTTTAGCTTGCGGGGTGGGACTGATGGTGGCGTTGTTGGTCATGATGGACAGGTTGGGGGGGGGACATGGGCTGGGGGGAAAATCAGGAGCTCGGTTTTGGAAAGGTTCAATTTGAGGAAATGGAGAGACATCCAGTCTGATATGTCGTTCAGTAGGTGGGTGATACGGGTGGAGACTGAAGGGGTGAGGCGAGGGGTGGAGAGGTAAATTTGCGTGTCATCGGTGTAGAGGTGATAGTTGAAACCATGGGAGTGTATCAGTTTGCTGAGGGAGGAGGTGTAGATGGAGAAGAGAAGGGGCCCGAGGACAGAGCCTTGGGGGACCCCAACAGAGAGGGGGAGGTGGTAGCGTTATAGGTAACGCTGAAGGAGCGTTGGGATAGATAGGAGGAGAGCCAGGAGAGAGCAGAGTCTCTGATGCCGAGGGAGTGTAGTTTATTAAGGAGGAGGGGGTGGTCGACTGTGTCGAAGGCCGCGGAAAGGTCGAGGAGTAAGAGGACTGAGTAGTGGCCATTAGCTTTGGCGGTTAGCAGGTCATTAGTGATTTTAAGTAGGGCGGTTTCGGTGGAGTGTAGGGGACGGAATCCAGACTGTAGTGGATCGAGGAGGTTGTTGTCAGTGAGGTGGGCGCTTAGGCGATTGTAGACTAAGCACTCAAGGAGCTTGGAAGGAAATGGCAGCAGGGAGATGGGTCTAAGGTTGTTCAGGTCGGTGGGGTCCAGGGAGGGTTTTTTGAGTATGGCGGTGATGTGCGCGTGCTTAAGGGGGGAGGGGAATGCGCCAGTAGAGAGGGAGAGATTGCAGATGTGGGTGAGGGAGCGTAGGATGGAGGAGGAGGGTGACCGGAGGAGTTGTGTGGGGACAGGGTCAAGGGGGCAAGTGGTGAGGCGGCCTTCTGAGAAGACCTTAGTGACCTCCTCAGTGGTAGCAAGTCTGAAGGAGCGGAGTGTTGGGGAGGTTATAGTGTGCAGGACGTTAGGTGTGGTGGGGGGTAGGGCGGTTGCGAGGTCAGAGAAGGGGAGAGTTGATGGGGTTATAGTGGGAGGGAGGCTAGGTGGGGAGGTAGGTTGAGCATTGGCGATGTCCTTACGGATTACGTTGATCTTATTTTGGAAGTGATTGGCAATCTCGTGGGCGGTGAGTGAGGTACTGGGTGGGGGTGGGGGGGAGAGAGTAGGGAGTTGAAAGTGGAGTAGAGCCAGCACGGACAGGTGGAGAGGGTGTTGATGAGGGTTACGAAGTAGGCTTGTTTGGCGGCATGGAGGGAGGAGGAGTAGGTGAGGAAGGTGGATTTGTAGAGGGAGAATGCTCGAGGTGATTTGGTTTTGTGCCATAATCGTTCCAGCGCGCGACTGCTTCCTTTAAGATTTTTAGTTTGGTCGTTCTGCCAGGGTTGAAGCGGTTGGAGTCTAATGCTACGTATGGTTAGGGGTGCTAAGGAGTCTAAGGCAGCTGACAGCGAGTCGTTATATGCAGTAGTGGCCAGGTCAGGGCATGACAGTGGAAGGATACTGTCGTACAGACGGTCAGCTGCAGAGTGGAGAGGGGCCGGGTGATGAACTCCCACGGTGCTGTTGAGCTCTGTGGTAGTTGTGTGACTTCTTGTCACAGTGCATCTGTTTGCCCATACGAGGTATGGGTACAAAGATACACTAAATGGTCTGCAGGAGTCCTGCATAGCACTAGCAATCTGATGATCGCTGGTGCAATGCTTTCCAAGCTTCAAAAAAAAAATATTAAATGTGCATTTTTTTACTTGCAAAAAATGGCCTTTTTTAAAGTGAATTTATCCTTTAACTAGCCCCAGAGGGGGCAAGTAACTAACCTCATCCATATTACTTGATCCCTGCCTTGAACAACAGAGATGAAGAGGAGCCTGGTATCTTTCAGCACTGGGTTGAAAGGGGATCCAATTTTTCTTTAGGAATCTCCCTCTGAAAGTAATCTTGTGATGAAGTTCATTTGTGCTTCTGAAGGCATACTGGAGAGCCTGCACACATGCGGCTCTCTAGCCATATGCCAAAAAATTTTTAAAAATGGAAAAAGATTTTAATGCTGAAAAATGGAATACACTGTAACTGTAGAAGGTCGCTGATGCCTTTAAAAGTATGTAGGATTGTAGGACATCTGGGGGATATAGAAAGCATTTTTTTCATAAAAGAAAAATCCTGTAATCCAGCATGATCTGATAGTAGAAATTGATTATACTAAGTGTTAGCTGAACAGATTGTAATACGTTCACTCTAGTACTAAGCATTTGTTCATCACTAGAGCGTTAATAATATCTGTTTATGAATGTTGATGTATTTATAGTGTCCTTTCTGAGTGAAAAAGCAAGGAGTCATGCCCGTGCTTAAGATTCCTAGACCATAGCACTGGCCTTAAGGGTGACATTAAAGCGATAAGCATCCCATTTTGCATAACACAAGCTTTGTTTTTCTTATGTGTTTGCAGGTAATTCCATCTCCCGTTGCCTAAGGTATAAAAATTGCTCCGTGAAACCCTTTGAGACTGATTTAATTCTCTCAATGTGAAGAAGCAAGAAAATTACAAAAAAAAATACCCAAGTCTATAAATAAAATAGGCATGAATGAGTGTTAACATCCATGAACTTGGAAAAGAGGCATATGTTACACTTATCTGCACTGATGCTGTGTCCTCAAATCTGTGCACGTCAGTGATGAATTGGGCGACTGTGGGTACGTAAGTCTTTGGGCTTAGGTGAACTTCAGACGATCCAGTGCACATTTGGCTAGATAAGTCAGGCGTGCGTGCAATTCATTACATGAAAACCTTACATTCCATATGTAACAAGTCTTTACTAAATTCTCTCCAGACGGAAGAGGAAAAAGTTTTTGCCAGAGACGGTGAAAAATGATTTCAAGATTTTTGTTTTTTATCCTTTTCCAGATGTTTAACCAGCTCCCTGGACAGAAAGAAGAGGCAACTTTGTGATATTAACTCATGAATTGTTCTACAATCCAGCAGTTGAATGAGGATATAGAATAGACAGATCTCTGAGGATGTAGAGAAGCACGGCATGTACAGGATATGCTCCCTGAACAAATCACATGCACAACATATTGGTTAGGCAGAGCTTTCCTTCCACTGATACATTCCTGCTACCACGAAAATAGACAAGACCTGATGATTAAATCATGCATGAGCAATCTTCTGACTTACTACATACTTGCCAACATTTGAAAACAATTACCACTTTGCTGTTTGGCAGGTGGAAGAATCTATAACCTTGTCTGTAAAATACTGTACAGACCCAGTTCCTTTACAACATCACGTATAAAAGCATGACAAAACCAATGCAGCAATTTTGTAATAAACATCCAGAATATGCCAGGCCTCACTTGCCAATACGTCACATATACTTCTATTGGTACTACCCATCCTCTGCAAGCAGCAGCAATCCACAGGTCACATCTCTCAGTAATGATCACCTTGCATTGCTCAATTCCTTACCACACTGAGGGTAATCATTGCTTCCCACTCCATATTACCCCATTCAGACCATGAATGAAGGTGATATTCAGGCAGGTAGACATGGCAACCCTGATATGCGATATTTTAAAGCTGAATCATGCACAAAGAAACTTAGAAAAGGAGCCTAGAACCCAGTGAATATCCATAGGGCCCAGTTACATCCTTCATGCAATAAACCAGTTGGATGATGTCTGGAACCTAACTGTCACTTCATAAAGGAGGATGCACTATTAGGTGTTTGATGGAGGTGCCCATGCTAGCACACCAGCAATGGGGAAAATGTTGTGTACCTTAAAGAGGCATTTATAAAAAAAAAATTCAAAGTCAGTAGCTACAAATACTGTAGTTGCTAACTTTTAATAAACAGGTACTCACAAGACCAAGAGTCCAGTACTGTCTTCACCTGGCTGGTTCTTTGTGTACCTAGTGCTTCCATCTCTGCTGTGGGAAGCCAACTGACTACCTATTGTTTCACTGCACATGTGCTAGACACACCATGCTTGCAGACTGGTCCCGCAGCCTCCTGGGATGTGTGTCATGTCCTAGGAGGTTGCAGGCAGGAAGGGGGAGGCTTAATTTCTGTTACTCTTGCCTCACAACAAAAACGGTAGTAGGAGCAGGTACCTGTCAGAAATAGGTACCATCTGAAAAATGGCCTGGGCAGGAAGAAAGTGAAAGTGTCCAGTATTTGAAGTGGTTAAAAGAATAGGAGTGGGGTGGGGGGACAAAACTTCTATTTTGCTTAGGGCCCCATTCCTCTTTAATTGGTCTCCACTGCTTTTGTTCTGCCTCCCTATTTGGATGGTCTATTGTAAAATGATGTATTTAAATTTGGCATTGGCATGTAGCGTCAAGTACCATGCATGCACCATTTTTAAATTAAGCAATTTTAATAAATGTAATTGAATGAATAGTATAGTAGTCTCATGATATTGCCAGAGCTAGAACCCCCCCATCCCAAATAAAGTATATGTGAACCCTTTTTGTATGCTCTAGTGGCCTCTGTTCTCAGCTGCATAAGGGGCTTAGACAAGTGGGGGTGGAGGCTGCAGGAGGCAGAGAAACAGCAGCATAGTTATCTCCCCAGTGAAGAGCTGTGCGGGGAGGGATTGTCGGCATAAGTCTGACCATTAAGTTACAATAGAATCCAAAGAAGTAGAATGCAAAGAAGAAAATTAACCACCTGGATATGCTTCTATTCCTGGCATAGTCAGTTTGAAACAGGAAAGCAGGGGGACTGGCAGGATCACCATGTATTTCACACACAGGAAGCAAGGCAAGGAGAATAGGATACTTTTTGACACAAGTACATGCTACAACAAACACATATCAGGAATATGAAATGTTGGGTTTACTTTACATTACAGCCATCCCCCTGCATTACCCAATATTGACTGACACCCACTTCCACACGTGAGACTGTCACATGTCTAACTCCCAATTATACAGTAAAGCTTACCACCCCTTGCCTAATGAACTTATTTTATGAAATGATGCCTCCCAGGGTACTGATCTGTGAACACCTGCTATAAGAGACACATGCCTGAAACTTCTACTTATGGCAACTGAAACCTACTTATACTGTGGGGATTGATGGGCTTCTATTCACATATTCCAAAAGATATTTCTTACGACATATCCCTTCCCTTTACCCCCAATTTACACTCCTGCCCATGGTTACCTTAAGCCTAGTACACACAATCAGAAAATGGTACAAAGCAGTTGTACGATAATCTGATTGTTAATACACAGCTTTCATCTGAAATTATTCAAAGGGGCAAGCACAAAAAGTTTTCTCAATACAATTTTCTCAGCACAAAAGTTTTACAATACCAGATCATATGATATTTGTTTAATAAGTACAGTTTTCATTTGAAAACACATTGCATCACTTCAGAATTTTTATTCTGTCATGCAAGAATTTTTGTAACTTTAGTAACCTCTTCACTTTCGATATGGGACTAGCATGCAAAAAAAAATGGATGATCATTCGTCCAATATTCTCACCATGTGTACGAGGCTTTAGCCCACTGTCCTAGACCGAATGGCTATTCAACAGAACCCCTGTCTATACGATTGCTCTTTCTTTTAAGGAATCAATGGCCACCAGGGGTGGACTGACCATTTGGAAACTCGGGCACTGCCCGAGGGCCCGGGGTCAGTAGGGGGCCCCATGAGATGCCCCTGGTACCTTTTTCATAGGCTTTTTTGACTTTTGGCAAGGACACAGGGGCCCCTTGATCCCCTATTGCCTGGGGGCCCCATGAGTTGTCAGTCCGCCCCTGATGGCCACCTACTTATTAACCTAATTATACCATTCTTCCCTGGGAGAGACTCCCACCATAAGAATGACATACATGCATCACCCCAGGACAGAGAAAGAAGTTAGAAGATTACTTGATCAGCAAGCTTAGGAATTTCAGTTTAATTTGTTATATGTTATAAAGCTGGTGAACACTGTACAAGTCCCCATTTATGAGGATATGCACAGTCCCTTTTCAGACTGAAAGCCGCATTCTGCCCCCCACAGCCTGACAAGTCCATCAGCATGGCCACTTTTTGTATATTTTAGGGATGTTTAAAAATCTCTACATTGGTAGAGATTATGACAGGTATCCTTTGTTTCAGCTTGGCACATCAACACACAAAGAGAAAAGCGGTCTTGTTAGTAACTTATATGTAGGTGACTAAACTTCTGGCATATTTAAATATACATCAAAACTATAATTCAAACACAGCTATCTCTTTTATCATTACAAAAATCAGTATGAGCTGCAGTCAATTGAGTTTGCCTATACACAGCCTGTCAAGGTCTTCCTGTAAAGCACATTCTGAGAGAATGGTGACATCTGAGTGCTGTAGACAGGAGGAAGCATTGCTTCAGCCTTCTCTCCTTCAGTGATCACTCTGTTTAATGTAGTGTTATGGCAGTTAAAAGGGTGAAAGGAAGCCTACTGCACAGACACCAGGATTTATATGATTGTGTCATCTGTGGGCCCACAAGTAAACATCTTTGATGATGCCTGAACAAAGCTAGCCTGAGAGGAGAGTGGAAAATTAAGGCATTGTCAGGGGGAGTCTTAGGACCTACCTAGAGGTAGTGAATATGTGTTTTACACTTACATATAATTCATTAGCACCTAACATGAAAATATATATGCCATGTTAGAACCACTTTAACGCCCTCCATATATTTTGATCATTGTTTTCAATAACTGGGAAATGCAGAGGGTCAAGGATATATTGAGAAGAAATGTGAATCTGAAGCACCCATTACTGCTCACTCAGACTTTCAAATATGTTTTCCTTAGAAAACGAAATGAAACTGTCATTGCAAGGATATTCACACATTTTCTAAGTAATAGAAGAAAATGAATGGCTGGCTTGGCAGGTTTGTCTTGCAATAAATTAATGTATTATCTAAAGAAAATAGCCACAAATATTGTAAAGTGGCTAGACAGTATGTAAGCAGCTTGGTTAGTATCATGTACCTGGTGAAGAGTAGAATGTAGTGGAGGTCCCTCTTGCACCTCCTGCCCAACACCCCTGAAGGTAGAGTCTGAGATGGTGAGGGCATGGAGTGGCCAGAGTAGCTGGCTGATGATGTCCACTCTTTAGGTGGATAGAGCTGGAAGTTGCAGTCCTCAAAAAAAGATGCCGAAGCAGCTTGGAACCAGAGAAGTAGATGTAAGCAAGGCCAGGAAGCAAGCAGCAGTCAATGACAACTGGGCAGCATGGCAGACAGAGCAAGACAAGGTGGCAGACCAAGGTCACTAATAGCCGGGTAAAGCAATACAATACAGAATCAGCAGGCAGAGACAAGTCCAGTAAACAGACTGAGGTCACAGTAATCAAATGAACAAGGTTGAGGCAAAGAGCAGAGATGAAGTCCAGGGAGAAGCTGGGTCATACACAGGTAGGCAAATAAAACAGATCAGGTCTCAGGACACAAAGAACAAGCTGAGAACCATTCAGCAACTTCTCCCAGTGACACATCCATTTAAATAGGCTGCTGGTCACCAAGTATGCATGCCAATTGCTACGTGCACACGTGCCGGGTGATCACAGCACATCTGGTGTTGCCCTTTCACCCAGAATTACGAGCAGCAGAGGATGAACAGCATTGGTCTCTTGAGAATCCGGTTTACCTTACAGTTAGCTTGCAAAATAAAGGAGAGAGATGAGACCATTTTTATATTCACGTAAATAGTAGAATAAATTATTATACAGGATTTATATAGTGCCAACAGTTTGTGCAGTGCTTTACAATATACAGCTGTGGACAGGCACAAGTCAGGAGACTTTTCTATATGCACTGTAAAGGGGAGACAGTACAATTACAATAAAGTTCAATACAGAAGGAATAGGAGGGCCTTGCTCATGGAGCTTACAATCTAAAGGGAGAGGGAGATGTGCTAGTGGAAGCCAGTGAAGAGATTGGCAGAGAGGGGCAGCAGTCATGGATCGGTTAGTAAAGTTTATAATTATTTCAGAGACAATAGCCACACATATTGTACAGGGCCTAGACAGTATGTAAGCAGCTTTTGTAGGCCACAGTTAATTAAAAAATTAGCGTATATATAATTTTAGAGACAATAGCCACATACAGCATTTTGTATAGTGGCTGGACAGTATGTATACAACTTGCTAAGACTGCAATGTAAGGGGGAGAGACAAAGCATATTTTAGCCATAATTAAAATTACAGTTTGTTATTTCAGAGACAATAACCGAAATATTGCACTGTCATGGGAGTGTATATAAGCTTCTTGATTAGGCCACAACATAAGAGAAAGAGACCAGCCAGTTTTTATCCTGAAAAATTAAGTGATTTATTTCAGAGCCAATAGCCACAAATATTGTATAGTTGCTGGACAGTGTGTAAGCAGCTTGATTAGACTGCAATATAATTGTATAAGAGGGAGAGACAACGCAGTTTTTAACAAGAAAAAAAATAAGAGAAAGAGACAAGGCAGTTTTTATCCTGAAATAAAAATTAGAGTGTATTATTTCAATGATAGTAACCACCAATACTGTATAGTTTCTAGAGAGTATGTTAGCAGCTTGATTAGGCCAATGTTTTTATTCAGAAAGTTGTTTGGTTTTTATTGAGACAATTTATTTATTTTTTAATTTTGATGTCTTCTAGCACTGAATCCTATTATCGATACCCAGAAGACACAGATATTTTTAAGTGCCAAAGCATTGGACTAGGCTTAAAAATTGGAGACACAGGGCATGGTTTACCTTTCAGCAAACATGACAAATTTTGCAACTGAAGTCCAGCTGTGGAAGCCTTGTGTGTGGCATCTTTTTAAGGTCACAGCATTAATATAGGTCAAAGACTATGAGGCCCAATAAAGGATTGGTCCCCACAGCAAATACTTAAAAAGTATGCTGCTAAGACCAAGCTAAAGAAAAATTGGCCCAGCTGCTGAGAAATCGTGTGACATATTTGTAATGCTTAAGTGCCAGAAAAGGCCAGGAGAGGTGGTTGGAGCTGGTAATGGGAGCAGACCAGGAGAGGTGGAAAGAGCTGGCAATTGTGGCAGTGGCAAACAAGAAGTGTCAGCAGCTGGTAGTGGTGGCCATGAAAGTTGGTAAAAGCAGGTAATTGTGACAGGTCAAAAGAGCTGGTAGGGGTTTTGTAATCATTGCTGATCCAGGATTGCTTCATTTTCATGAAAATTAGCTGGTCCACAGTGTCAGGGGACAACTGAATATGTCTCTTGTAACAAAACCACCTGCAGCACACTGGCCACATGGTAAGCCAAGAGCTCCAGCATGTACATCTGGCAAGAGGCTGCAGCTGCAGGAACATCACTGGCAATTGCTGCTTTCCATCTGATGTTTCCTCCCTCAATGTTCCTTGTTCGTTCTTCCTCAGCATCAGATAACAGAACTTCTTGTGCAACCTGCTGCAGCAAATAATTGATCTTGTGCTGTAATAATTCCACTGACTCCTCCACTCCACTCCTATTTTGCAGAGCTATGGCAGGATCAGCAGAATAGGAGCAGGATGAAGAAGAGAGCACATTAATGTTTTAAGCTACAATACATGTAAGGTCAAATAACGCATGTGTTTGTATCTAGCAGATGTCACTGCATGGTGTGCACAGTGCCTCCTCTATGTTTGTAGTATGATCCTGCACTCCTCCTGTCCACTAGGGTACTCATTTTTCACTGGGTGTTCTCTTAGGGTAATTAGGTGCAGGTCCTTTTAAGGTTATTGTGTACCCATAATACCATATAGACTCATTTCATACACATGTAAAAAGCAAAAAAGGGTAGAAGAGCCTCCAATGGTGTACTAAAACCTCAATTATACTTTATTTACTAAAAAGATGCACTCACATTGTGTTTAAAATTAGCCAGCATATCATAGAATATTCATAAATACCACAATTGTTTGTGTTAGCGTCACTTCCAGTCCTCGAACTCACAAGGCTCCGCCCTATTCATTACATCACCTTAGGAATGTACTACTAAAAGAGATCACATTTGTTTAGAGGCAGCGCAGTATTTAATATCACAAAAATGTAACTGTGGTTTTGGGTAGATTTGTTTGTTTAATTCAGTATTTGTGGTGTGATCTAGGGAAACTGTAGTTCTAGTGGTGGATGTGTTTTCCAAGTGAGGTAGTTATGGGCCTAGTAGCCCACTATTATTAAAAGGCAAAAGTGAAGCAAAAGTCTGACATAAGATGGGTTGCCCACAGAGGAGTTTTTCTCCAGCAAGATACAAATAACAACAGTAACAAAAAAAAGGCCAATCCACCTGGCTATGCTTTGGCAGCATGACTGCTGCTATTACACTGGCTTTTCTCGGGTCACTTAGCCTCAGTTCGCAGTACCTCGCTGCATGGGTCTACTCCTGGCCTTAAACAGGGTTCTCCAGCCCCCTTGGGTTCCTCACTTTCTCAGAGACCTCCATCCTTCCTATAACCCCCTTGGGTTCCTCACTTTCTCAGAGACCTCCAGACTTGCTCCAGCCCCCTTGGGTTCCTCACTTTCTCAGAGACCTCCAGACTTCCTCCAGCCTCCCTGGACCCGGTAACCAGTTACATTTTTTTCAGTTTCCCAGACCCTCTCTTGGTCTCCCAAGCCTGCATAACTGTCCTGGTTTTCCCAATCGTTTGGCAAGACGTTCCCCATACAAGGGATGTGGTCTCTAAAAGGCATCACTAGCTCTGCTGGCAGGAGTCTGTCTACACATGGCAGGGACTTCAACAACTGCAACCCCAACTCCTTGAGCTATCACCAGTCCGCCATTATAAGGACTGTGTGCACCTGGGCACACATCCTGCTGGTTGTCCACAGCATCTAGACACTTGAGTTGGAAATTTCTTTCCTCCTAAAGCACTTTAAAATTTCTAAACTGCAGAGCCCCATCCAGAAATATCAAAATCTGGAGAAAGCTGCAAAAACAGTTTTCTCCGCTCAAAACCAAGGCTCTGTACTACTGCACTCAGCAAATGTGCAAATCCTGTGTCACGCACACCCACACACACACGCACACATGGAGCTTCAGTAACTCCAGGAGCTATTTAAAGCCCATTGCACCCTTAAAATACATCTTTTTTCTTCCTCCTGGCAGGGATCTCTCCCTCACGCAGCCATGCGTCGGCGCCGGATCCCTTCAAGCCGCGGCGGTGCAAGTGCACATGCGCGGGAGCGTGCGGGTGTGCATGCGCAGGAGCGTGTGAGTGCACGCATGCGCACTTGCATACACGTCACTGCAAGGCGGGCTATTTAAACCACCAGCACAGTTTAGCCTATGCCTTCTAGTCTCTAACTTTCTGCACTTCATAACTTGATTCTGTTGCCTGTATCTGATCTGACCCTGACTAAGAAAGAACTCCGCCTGCACCGAACCGGCTTATCCCTGACTATCCTGCTCCCTTGTACCTGATTTGCTCGATTGATCCTGACTTGGCCTGTCTGACACTGCTGCACATACATACCTGTATCTGCACCTGGGCTGTATCCTGGTTTCCGCCATACTTACCTGCTGCTGCACCTACGTTCCTGCACCTGGCCTGCACCCTGGTTACCGCCATATCTGCCTGCTGCCGTACCTACGCTCCTGTGTCCGCTCCTGGTCTGCATCCTGGTTGTCGCCATACCTGCACCCACGTTCCTGCATCCACACCTGGCCTACATCTGGATCTTCTGGGTCTTCACCTGCCTACCATCAGACCCACCCGGCACTCGTGCCACTCCTGGCTCCCACTATCAGGGGTTCCGAGCGGGAGTAGTAAGAGTACGCCTCCTCTCCACGCAAGCTCCCCAACCAGGTATGTGACACCTCCCCAGTGAATCAAGGCAGCTTGCCAAACTGATGAAACAGTAATAGAAAGGTAATTAAATATAACTGAAAACATGGAGAATGTACAACAAAAATGAGAAAACATTGAAACTGTGAACTTTAAAATGTAAATTGATAGGCTGTCCATGATGGTGATTCTGAGCTGACCTTACCTATCCTGTTCTTTATTGCAGTCATGCAACATTACATTGTCCTCAGATCATGCAAACCTGGCATTTTAAATATTACTAAAGAAAAAACTTAAATTTTTGTTTTGGATAGAGTGAAAAGGATTAGAAAACCTGTCAGGTGTTTTGTTGCTGTCTGTGTACCAATTAGGAAGATTCACCCGCTATAGTTGTCCTGTGTATCATTATCCCTGAAAGTGAAAGTAAAAGAAAATCCAAAAACATTAGGCTGTCCCAGACTGGTAATGAAGGGGAAATCTTTAATTGGGGAAATTAAAAGAGAAAAGCAAAAAAAGGGAACTTTAAAGGCATCCACAAAAATAATGCTGACTTAAAAAATAGAAAGTTTATTACCAAAATATATGAATAAAAATGGCATGGGATGTGGCAACAAGCTTGATCAGATTGGGCTCCTTTTTGTCCCATTAGGGACACTAGTTCTGGTGAGCCTGGTGACACCAAGGGATTCCTTCGTGTTTGAAGGGTTTCCTATTATTTCCTGTTTTGGCTATGAGACAGGAAGTGGAGGGAAACTTCCCCAACGGGACAAAGATGACAAAAATAAGACTTACCAGGGTTTTAACTACTTTAATTAATATGGTGATTTTTAAGGTCCTCTCTACTGGGGAAACATGATGGATGCCATTGCTAATATCTTGCTCTAAAAAGACTAGCTGCCCAGTTGTTTCCAGCACCAGTGACTGCAATATTTTCTGATCTAATGGACAAAAAAATTATACAGTTTCAGAATTCCTGTCTTCATTTTTAGTCAAAGAGCTAAAGCTCTGGGATCTGCATGGCAGCCTGGGAGAAAAAGAATTCAAGAATGGCAGCCACCCTTCTTCCATTTCTCTTTACACAGCTTCCCTTTAAATTCCTTTTCAATTCTCCACCAGGATTCATTTTCTGAGGTTAATCTCCCACCAATCTGTCAACAATCTCCTGTGGACACACACAAGATGACACTATAAATTTCCATTGGGTAATCTTGAGGTTGACGTCCCCCATGAAGCTTTTCCAAACTGATCACCGAGCTTGCTTCAACATTTACCACTGCAAGCATACCACGCTATTATTACATGAGCTTTAACATATAATTAGCTATCTATAATAATACCGTGCAACTATGTTCTTGTTTATCAGAAAAAATGTAGCCTAAGGTAATTAAATTAATGAAGATTTTATTGATAGATGACATTCTAAGTTAAATGTTATCTTGCACTAATTGCAAATCTTGGGACTGTGCATAAATAACTCACACACAACAGTGACATTTACAATCAGTATTCATGCTACTCTGTATAGGGATTTGTACATTAACCTCATCATTCCCTTCCCCAGTTTCACAGCAGACAACAGGCAAAAAAATGCCACTGTCACAGTCTCACATTTCACTTTATTGTTATACGACAGGTATGAATTGCCTGCTGATTGTGGGAGGAGGCGGTATGTTAATAAGCATACCTTTAGCTAGCTGTGCCATAACTCAAATGAGACACATGCAACACTTGTGGATAACAATTGGCCACATGTATTGATTGAGAAGCACTCACTCTTGTTTTGCATGCTCAGTTTGCACGTTTCATATGTTTGACTTTATTTTGTGTAGTTACTTTATTATATTATTTTATCAGTTACTTGTACACCAAAACCGTTCAAAGAGTAAAACTACCCAGACTTGTGTGTTTGCATAGGTGTACATGCATTTCTTTAGCTTTCAATGTTAGGATTATAATTTGGATCAGGTAATGCTTATTACAGAGAACCTGAACTGTGGAGGTTATGCCCAATCAAGTAGAGGTTGTTATTTCCTATAGACTCCCAGCAGCTGATCTCTCTCAATTAGCTCCCGTTCACAACACATTTGTCATGTGATTTGACAGTTCAAAATCGCATGACAAGTAGCACCCTGTTTGTGACTATGGAACCGTTCAAATCGGTGTGACTTGCACTGATTTTTTAAAAAGGTTCCTCCTATTTTTGGCAGTGCATTGACATCTGTGCATGAAGTCGCACAGATGTCGGCAAGCCACACATGAAATTGGACTACCCAACATATTTGAAATTGTGCTACTTCGGCTGAAGTAACACAATTTTAAAGCTGCATTCGGTGTGAACCAGGGCTCACTGACCTACTATGTCTTGTTCTACACCATCTCTATGTGTAGAGGCAGGGCTGCTCATAATTGGCTGGTAATCTTGTAAGCAGGTTGGAAACTGCTTGGCAAGTTAGCAGCTAGTCCAGGCTGGGAGACGATGAGGTTAAGCCATTTATTCTGCGTTTCTGGGCTTTTGGGTCTCAGCCAGCCCACCTCTGCTATAAAAAGGGGGAAGGCTGAGGTCCATCACCAAGCTTTTTCTGGCTGGATTTGAGTTGAAAGTGGGAATGCTGCGACCAGCAGTCTGCTACACCAAAGATTCTGGAGAACCACCAGAGATGGTCTTCACCTAAATGGACTTTTAATTTTCAAGATACGCCAGGGCAGCCACTCTTTAATAGTTAGCTTATGAAAATGGAATTGTTCATCTTGGACTGTACTGACTAGATTTATTAACTAAAAATTACATGAACTGTCCTAAGCCTGGTCTGAAGTTATTCAAAGGGGTACATGCTGGTGTATCCAAAAGAACCAATGTCTGTAAAGTACATATGGAGTATGGAGTCACACTACAGGAGGTTACACTACAGTAAGAAGGGGTTACCTCCGCAAGTCAAGGAAGAGTAATGTTGCTAAGAGTAGTCAAGCACAAGGTCAAGACACAAGCTACCAGTTATAGGTGTAGTGCCTGGTAAGATGGCAGGTTCTCCAGTAGTGAGGGGGTTGCTGTCTAGCTCCTTTCCAAGTGGTCTATCAGTGGGACCCCATTCTGTTACTGGAAGTGAGGTAACAGAGATACGGAAGACTGATGAACGCACAGTGTGTATGGCATGGGACAACACTTTTTCAGAGGAACTGGAAATCTCTGCACACAGTGTAAGCTCATCTCAGAGTTGGGGAGTTGCCTTAATGTCAGATCTTTCACATGACAGTAGATCTACCTAGCATTGGTGAGTGCGCTCTGTGCTTATTGGTACCCCATGTGCGCATGTGCGAAGCTGGACGTGCTCATAATCTGATGACTGTGTAATGATCAAGAGATTCAGAAAGCATAGATTTAAAGAATAAATAAAGCAGAAGCAGGGAGATACTTGTACTAGGTCTTTGGGTATAGTCTTCTGTCCAGCAAGGAGAAACAGTGAACAGCATAGTAGTGACATCACCAATTAATGGTCAAAGTCACAGTAGATGATCATGTTTATGTCATCTCACAATCTTAGGGAATCAAAGGTAAATCCTTTAAAAGTACTGCTTAGGTGCATGTGGCATTTTTAGATGTTTCCATTTTTAAGTTCAGGTCCACTTTTATTAGAGATATGTAATTGAAAAACTTAAACATATGCTGGAGGTGGAGGGAGGAGGGCTTTATTCCAAAAAAAAAGGTTTATATTGTACTTCAAAAAGGATGATATTAGAACACTTCACATTCTACTCATATCGATCCGAGATCATCATATCCACATCCGTATTTTCTCATAAATACTCAAAACAATTCATCTCCCTTTAGTGAAGATGTAATTGGATGTTTTGGGTATAATTCACTTTTCACAATGTACTCACGTTTTCTTTTCTTTTTCTGTGACTAAAATAAAGACCACCGTGAGATCTTTGTTGGAGAAACATGCACAACTACGTTACACCTTGGTGCTCTATTGGGCCCTTTGAAGATAGGTCAAATAGATGCATTTTTAAAAAGCCCTGGAGACTAATTTTCAAAGGCAACTGATAATCTTCAGTCAAATAAATTGTGTGAATATTAACTTCAATTATTTAAACACATGGAAAGCAATTTCTGTTTACTTAATTCACCTGTACTATAGTGGATAACTGGAGTGAATATCCACACAATTTATTGTTTGAAGATTCTCAACTCCTTTAGTAAATCAGACCATTGGTGTACATTGCATCTAGCAAAGTGATGTAGGCCTGGGCACAATGTGCATGACAAGATGCCGTGGTGCGTCCTTCCCTTTTTCTTTGTTACTGCCCACATTTACCATTATTATTATTATACAGTATTTATAAAGCGCCAATAGTTCACTCAGCGCTGTACATTACAAAGGGGGGACAGAACATGTGACAGAACAATAACAATACAATGCAAAATATGAGGGGATCGAGGGCCCTGCTCTTTCGAGCTTACAATCTAGGAGGGAGGGAATGGTGGCACAGGAGGAGATAGCTGTGGGAGATGGAGTGGTAGGAAGAGTGGAGGGGGTAGGCAGATTAGCAGGGGGTGGGGTAGGCTTCCCTGAAGAGGTGGGTTTTCAGGGTGCGCCTAAAGGAGAGGAGAGTAGGTGATAATCTGATGGGTTGGGGCAGGGAGTTCCAGAGGATGGGTGAGACCATGGAGAAGTCCTGGAGGCGGGCATGGGAGGAGGAGACCAGGGAACTAGAGAGAAGGAGGTCTTGTGAGGAGCGGAGTGTGCGTGCTGGGTGGTACTTGGATATTAGGTCGGTGATGTAGTTGAGGGCAGTATGGTAGACGGCTTTGTACGTCAGTGTTACGATTTTGAATTTGATCCGTTGCGCAATCGGAAGCCAGTGGAGGGATTGGCAGAGGGGGGTGGGGGAAACGGAGCGGTTGGAAAGGTGAATGAGTCTGGCAGCCATATTCTGGATCGACTGAAGCGGGGATAGCCAGCGGCAAGGCAGGCCAGTAAGGAGGAAGTTGCAGTAATCGAGTCGTGATATGATGAGGGAGTGGATGAGCTGTTTAGTGGTTTCTGGGGTTAGGAACGTGCGGATTTTGGCGATGTTGCGGAGGTGGAGTCTGCATGGGTTTGTTAAAGATTAAACTTGGGGCTGGAAGGATAGGTTGGAGTCCAGAATGACACCAAGTACTCTGGCCTGCGGGGCAGGTTTGATGGTGGCGTTGTTGGACATGATGGAGAAGTCAATGGGGGGTGGTGTGCGGGCTGGGGGGAAGACAAGAAACTCAGTTTTGGAGAGGTTCAGTTTAACCTCCCTAGCAGTATGATTATTTCAGATTTTTGGTGCTGAAAGCGCTACCATTATTTTGCATGGAAATATGTAGTTTTTTTATTGTAGGCTGTAATATTTAGGAATAACTCACTGAAATCTGTCCGAACAAGAGTCTATTAAACATCCCGGGTATGATAAAATTTGAAACACAAAATCATAAATTATAATTTAATAAATAATCATAAAAAATAATAATATAATAATAATACATTTAATTCAATAATATAATCAAACCAAAAACACTGAAATTTGAAATATAGCGCCAAGTTCGCACATAACTGAGCAAAGTCGCAAAATTGTTTTCAGTGTCTGATGATGAATTTCCCCACAAATCATTATCACTCAATTCTGCAAGTGGTTCTGATTTACTATCGCTGTTCTCTAGCTGATCTAAACCCGCTTTTGACCTAAAGGGACACTTTTTGGACGCCATGGACTTTTCTAAGTTTCCAGGCAGAAAGAACAGTCAAAATGCAGACAGAGGACAGGAAAGAGCACTATGGACAAAATGTATGTGAAATGGGTTGAAACAGCAATGTTTTACTATGTAAAATCGTTTTGAAAAAAATTAAGTTTTTTTAAAATTTTCAAATTTCCCGCCGCTGGCAGCGCCCGTACGTCCCGACGTCACAGGGACCGGAACACAGGAGCCGGATGCTGGCATCAGCTGGAGGAGATGGCCGGGGACGCTGCAGGGGACACATCGCGGGAGCGAAGGACAAGGTAAGTGCTGCAGGGACTCCCTATGCAGCGCCGCATGGTAAGCCGAGTGTAGTTTGGGGTTACCGCTTTTGGTACTGACATTTTACCTCGAGCTACACTCGGGAATACCGCTAGGGAGGTTAAGGAAGTGCAGCGACATCCAGTCTGATATGTCGCTCAGTAGGTGTGTGAATCGGGCGGTGACTGAGGGGGTGAGGTGGGGGGTTGAGAGATAGATTTGTGTGTCGTCGGCATATAGGTGGTAGTTGAAACCGTGAGAGTGTATGAGTTGGCCAAGGGAGGAGGTGTAGATGGAGAAGAGAAGGGGCCCGAGGACGGAGCCTTGAGGGACCCCAACAGAGACCATGGAGTAAAAGGTAGACCATATTTCAGAAAAAAAAAAAAAAAATGTAAAAGCATGGAAGGCATTAGTCTGGAAGCTGCATTTTAAAGACACATTAATCTGTCTATATGCAAGGGGCTTTAGCCAACATGTTGTCAGCCAACACACATTACAATATTACTGCACATACTGTCAGCCCATATCACACGTTGTTCACAGCTGGCTAGAAACAGACCAACAAAAACCTTTAATAGATGACCTGCAGGTATATCAGGGAATGTGAACTGGGCTGCCAAATACGCTGAGGTTGGGTCTGGTCACAGCACTTAGGGAAATGGGATAAGCAGTACAGTCACTATGGTTACTGAATCTTAGACCTTATCGTATGAGACTAATTTAATTGTCTTGCAACAAATGGCTGTTAGCCAGATATTGTAAAT
Source organism: Staurois parvus (assembly GCF_062004578.1). Taxonomy (NCBI): domain Eukaryota; kingdom Metazoa; phylum Chordata; class Amphibia; order Anura; family Ranidae; genus Staurois; species Staurois parvus. The sequence continues at coordinate 6,866,268 of NW_028318358.1, forward strand.
AAAATCCGGAATTTAATTCTAAAGCACGGAATAAATGCTAAGGGCAGTGCTCTCATAACACATATATTATTTCAAAGTGCCAGATGTATTTAATTTTTGAAATAGCATACAATTTTTTCACACAGAATATTGCGGAGAAGATTTTACAGAGAACTTTGAATTTTACACGGACATTGCCAGTTGTGACAACTGTAGTAGGAAATGTAGAGCTCAATTTGTTTGAAGTTTTTTACTCAGAAAACTATTTTGCACTGGGAAGCAGCCAGCTTGAACTTACTTGTCTGAAACGCCAAACTGACCCCTAAAAACTGTTCTAAAAATGTAGCTTCTTTTTGCAAATAGAAAGGCTAGTCATCAAAGAATCCATAGAAAAGGGAAACAATCATGGTTTTAAGTCACTTTCTATTAAAATTTGTATATTTTCATGTTCTTAAATAATGTTTTACAATTTATTTTATCATTTTTATTTCTTACAAATAAACATTTAATGCATTTAATTGCAGGTTCACGGCCGGGTGCCCACTGTGCATGCATGAGAAGCATGGTCCCGTAGTCTTCTGGGACCTGTCACGTGCCCCAGAAGACTATGGGGAGAGAGGGGGAAGGACAACTTCCGCTTCCGATCGCCTAGGCGATCACAGCAGAAGTGGGAGCGGGTACCTGTCAAATTCGGGTACCCCCTCCCCAAAGGTGCCAATCCTTAATGGGCAGCAGGACAAAGGCTTAAAGCAGAACATTTTGGTGGAACTCCGCTTTAACATGTCTCACACTGATAATGGATTTGCCTTTTTGATGAGGATTATCACACATCTCCAGATCAGTTGCTAGTAGAAATGTGCATGACGAAAACATTTGTTTTGTTCCATTTCAGATTTGATAAATTAATTGTTTCATTTAGTCATATTCATTATGTTACAGTGATTCGTTTTCAGAATTTATTTTGTATATTCGAATTTGTTTCGTATATCCATGCCCTCAACATGGAGGAGTGTCTTATGACATCATGGACGGGAGGTTTCCAAGTGACGTCATGGCAGCGTGGTCACTCGATGACCTGGATTTTGGGGTCTACATTTTGAGGGGGAACCCCACACAAATTTTTGGCTTTGAGTTCATCCTAAAATCCATACCAGACCTAAGGGCCTGGTATGGATTTTGGGGGGGCCCTCACACATTTTTTTATATGGCATTGGGTGATCCTTAAAATCCATACCAGACCAGAAGGGACTGTTTTTTTTCAGTGTCTTTTTTTGTTTACATTCTGCTGTCAGCAGTAGTAAACTTGCACCTCAAATTCACATGTGAACCACATCAACTTGCAGTACAGCTGCCCTTTAAAATCACACTGGAAACGGGGTTGAAAGTTCATTGCATAAGTGTGAACCTAGGCTTATTGAACTTACAAAACCCTCTGAAGTTTCAAACGAATGAAACAAATGAATATGAATTAATTTGTTGTTTTCATTAAAATTTATGGTAGATTTGTTGAAATATATTACTATTGTGATTCAGAGATTTGAATGCATCTGAATCTCCGAATAACCAAAATGTTGTCCAAATTTCAATTCATAACGAAACAAACCGCACATGTCTAGTTGCTAGCTTGGATTATCAGAGTTCTTCTTTCCCCAGTTGAAGTGACTGGAACTCAAGGGCAGTATACAGTATATAATCTTCAGTTTGTGTTGTTACCAGTCTTATTTTCACATTTTCTGCCCCTTGGGAAATATAAAAAAATTATAAACAATATAATAGTAAATTCATGTATAGGAAATGTATGGCCTTTTGAATGTTTTCATGTATAGGAAATGTATGGCCTTTTGAATGTTTTCATGTAAAAGAGATCAGCTTCATGTCAGCAATCTTTTCAAGGCATGTTAAAGCGGAACTTCATCCTCTCAGTCAACACTGATTCTTTTTAATCCTTATGCTACTAGCATTAGTAAATAGCTAGGAAACTATCACTGTAACACCCTCCAGGTTAATTAGATTTTAGTTTTTATAGACAGAGGCTGAGTAGCAGCCTGGGAATGAGTCAGCCTGGGATGTGAGGTAGTAAGGTTACTGTAGAGCAGGCTGGGAGGCTCTAGCAGGTCAAGGCATCTGGAGCCCTCCCACCTCTCCAGAAAACTGAGAGCTCTCTGGAGGAGTGGTGGAGGATGGGAGGGACCTTGGCCAATCACCTTGCAGGAGGCTGGGCATGTTAACCAGGGTAAACCTTCAAATGTGGCAGACACTGGGGGGAGGTGTGCAAGGTCGAGGAAGATGGATTGTGGAAGGCTGGAATGTGTAGCCTGGGAGAGGGCCCCAGGGAGGGGAGCCAACCTACAGGAAGGTCACTGGAAAAGAGGATCTCCATGCCTCAACATCTCCCAAGGACGATAGCCTGTGTAGCAGGGAAGGAGGCAGCCCAGTGTAAGGCCTGAAGGCTGCCACCAACCCACCAAGCTAACAGGAAAGGACAGTGTGAGTACTCTTACATCCCTGGGTCAGATGAGGAGAGAGCACAGTCAGGTGCAAGACCCAACTAGCTTCTCATCTGGGACTGATCTAAATTACCAGCTCTTGGCCTCCCTTGCCCAGGGAATACCCTCAGCTGGAAATAGAAGAGGAATCATCTGGTGGTCTAAGGAGGTACACCTCTTCAAAGAGAGACTGTTGCTATCCACATTTTTGTACATACTTGTTAAGGAGGTTGTCCTCAAGTTCTGCAGTTCCTCGAGCATCCCATGTACCCCATCCAATTTCTTAACCCCTTAATAAAATCACAAAACCAAGCTCAAGGACTGTTCTTTGACTCCAGTGTGCAAAGTGTGGAAAATGTGTGTTGCCAGGCCATACAGAGCATAGAGGGACCCTTTCAAAATCTAGTAGCCCTTAAGAGGGTAGTGCTACATTATTTTTACTTGTTTTAAACTTTTTTTATATTACTTCAGTTAGTTCCTGGTTTCCATGCATAGGCAAATGATGTCATACATCCCAGGAGTCTTAAGGAGGGGAGGAGGGGTTTTCTTAGCTAAGCATACTCTCCTGCCTGTATGCATGAGCTAAGGGCAGATGGATTCCAGGAAGTAAATGTTACGTGAATCATGTGTCCTTACTCAAGATGGCCACTGCCAGAAATGCTAGAGGGTGTTTTTCAACTTGATTTCTCAGCAAAATAAAGCATGAAGACATGGATGGATGGGTGAGTTTGCTTTGAATATTAACCTCCTTGGCGGTATTCCCGAGTGTAGCTCGGGGTAAAATTTCAGTACCAAGAGCGGTAACCCCGAGCTACACTCGGGCTTACCATGCGGCGTTGCTCAGGGAGTCCCTGCAGCACTTACCTTGTCCTTCGCTCCCGCGATGTGTCCCCTGCAGCGTCCCCGGCCATCTCCTCCGGCCGATGCCGGCATCCGGCTTCCGTGTTCCGGTCCCTGTGCCGTCGGGACGTACGGGCGCTGGAACAGGTGGCAAATTTGAAATTTTTAAAAAATTTCATTTTTTTTAAAATGATTATTATATAGTAAAACATTGCTGTTTCAATGCATTTCACATATATTTTGTCCCTACTGCTTTGTCCTGTGCCCTGCCTGCATTTTGACTGTTCTTTCTGCCTGGAAACTTAGAAAAGTCCATGGCGTCCAAAAAGCGTCCCTTTATGTCAAAAGCGGTTGTAGACCAGCTAGAGAACAGCGATAGTAAATCAGAACCACTTGCAGAATTGAGTGATAATGATTCGTGGGGAAATTCATCACCAGACACTGAAAACGATTTTGCGACTTTGCTCAGCGATGTGCGAATTTGCCTCTGTATTTCAAATTTCGATTTGAAAATTTGATTATATTATTGAATTAAATATATTATTATATCCTCCCTCCATGCTGCCAAACAGGCCTACTTCTTGACCCTCATCAAGGCCCTCTCCTCCAATCCTCGCCGACTCTTCTCTGCCTTCAACTCTCTACTCTCTCCACCCCCACCTCCACCCAGCACCTCACTCACTGCCCTTGAGATTGCCAATCACTTCAAAAACAAAATTGACACAATTCGCAAGGACATTGCCGCAACTCACACGCCCTCTCAACCTGTCCCCTCTCACACAGCTACCCCCTTATCCCCCCTCCCCCTCGACATAACCCGCAGGGACTTCGTCGCTGCTCAAACTCTCTCCAACCCCCTTCACCCTCACTCAGCTACCCCCTCATCACCCCTCTTCCACGGCCCCACCACTGCTCTGACCTCCTCTTCCACCCCACCCTACATTCCTCATACTGAAGCTCCCCCAACACTCCACACCTTTGACCTTACTACCATCGAGGAAGTCTCCAAGACCCTCTCTGATGCCCGCCTCACCACCTGCCCCCTCGACCCTATCCCCTCACAACTCCTACGACCTTCCTCCTCCTCCATCCTACGCTCCCTCACCCACATCTTCAATCTCTCCCTCTCCTCAGGCACTTTCCCCTCCCCTCTGAAACATGCACACATCACCCCCATACTTAAAAAGCCCTCCCTGGACCCCAATGACCCGAACAACCTCAGACCCATCTCCCTGCTCCCATTTACATCTAAACTCCTCGAGCGCCTAGTCTACACCCGCCTATGCTCTCACCTCAACGACAACAACCTCCTCGATCCCCTACAGTCCGGCTTCCGTCCCCTACACTCCACCGAAACTGCCTTACTCAAACTCTCCAACGACCTGCTAACCGCCAAAGCTAATGGACACTATTCAGTGCTCCTACTCCTTGACCTCTCTGCGGCCTTCGACACAGTCGACCACCCCCTCCTCCTCAAAAAACTACACTCCCTCGGCCTCAGAGATTCTGCTCTCTCCTGGATCTCATCCTACCTGTCACAACGCTCTTTCAGCGTTACCTATAATGCTACCACCTCCCCCTCACTCCCCCTCTCTGTTGGGGTCCCTCAAGGCTCTGTCCTCGGGCCCCTTCTCTTCTCCATCTATACCTCCTCCCTTGGCCAACTCATACACTCTCACGGCTTCAACTACCACCTCTATGCCGACGACACACAAATCTATCTCTCAACCCCCCACCTCACCCCCTTGGTCTCAGCCCGAATCACACACCTACTGAGCGACATATCAGACTGGATGTCGCTCCACTTCCTTAAATTGAACCTCTCCAAAACCGAGTTTCTTGTCTTCCCCCCAGCCCGGACACCACCCCCCATTGATTTCTCCGTCACATCCAACAACGCTACCATCAAGCCCGCCCTGCAGGCCAGAGTACTGGGTGTCATTCTGGACTCCAACCTATCCTTCCAGCCCCAAGTCCAATCTTTAACAAACTCGTGCAGACTCCACCTCCGCAACATCGCCAAAATCTGCACGTTCCTAACCCCAGAAACCACTAAACAGCTCATCCACTCCCTCATCATATCACGACTCGACTACTGCAACTCCCTCCTCACTGGCCTGCCTCGCCGCTGGCTATCCCCTCTTCAGTCCATCCTGAACACGGCTGCCAGACTCATTCACCTTTCCAACCGCTCTGTCTCCGCCACCCCCCTCTGCCAATCCCTCCACTGGCTTCCGATTGCGCAACGGATCAAATTCAAAATCCTAACGCTGACGTACAAAGCTGTCCACCATACTGCCCCGAACTACATCACTGACCTAATATCCAAGTACCGCCCAGCACGCACACTCCGCTCCTCACAAGACCTCCTTCTCTCTAGTTCCCTGGTCTCCTCCTCCCATGCCCGCCTCCAGGACTTCTCCAGGGTGTCACCCATCCTCTGGAACTCCCTGCCCCAACCCATCAGATTATCACCTACTCTCCTCTCCTTTAGGCGCACCCTGAAAACCCATCTCTTCAGGGAAGCCTACCCCACCCCCTGCTAACTTGCCTCCCTCCTCCACTCTTCCTACCACTCCATCCCCCACAGCTATCTCCTCCTGTGCCACCACCCCCTCCCTCCTAGATTGTAAGCTCGAAAGAGCAGGGCCCTTGATCCCCTCATGTTTTGCATTGTATTGGTATTGTTCTGTCACATGTTCTGTCTCCCTTTGTAATGTACAGCGCTGAGCGAACTATTGGCGCTTTATAAATACTGTATAATAATAATAATAATAATAATAATTATTATATTATTATTTTTTATGATTATTTATTAAATTATAATTTATGATTTTGTGTTTCAAGTTTTATCATATCCGGAATGTTTACTAGACTCTTGTTCGGACAGATTTCAGTGAGTTATTCCTAAAAATTACAGCCTACAATAAAAAACTACATATTTCCATGCAAAAAAATGGTACCGCTTTCAGCACAAAAAATCGGAAATAATCATACCGCTAGGGAGGTTAAAAATGAATGAAACAGTGTTTTTTGGTTTGTGGTGCTCAGATACCATGAAGTTCCACTTTATCATTGTAAGTTAAGTATGTGTGTGTTTATGTATACAAAGTTCAGTCATAACTTTATGACCACTGACAGGTAAGGTGAATAACATTAAAGTATACCTAAAGGCAAAACTTTTTTTTTAGTTTTGGACAGACTGAAGATGGATTGGAACACCTGTTAGGTATTTATTGCTGTTTGTGCCTCCATTAGGGAGATTCACCCTCTCTATTTGTCCTGTTTACCATTGCAGTGCCTTGAGAAAATATTCATACCCCTGGAAATTTTCCAGTTTGTCATGTTACAACCAAAGATTTAAATGTATTTTATTGGGATTTTATGTAGTTTTTTTTGTGAAGTGGAAGGAAATCATAAATGGTATTAAAAATTTTTTTACAAATAAACATGTGAAAAGTGTGGTGTGCATTTGTAATCATACTTTCTACTTTGTAGAACCATCTTTCGCTGCAATTACAGCTGCAAGTCTTTTATTCTAAAGTTTTCTTCTAAGATTTCCCTGTATTTGGCTTCTCACATCTTCCCATCAACTCTGACCAGTTTCCCTGTCCCTGCTGAAGAAAGCTTCCCCACAACATAATGCTGACACCACCATGTTTCGCGGTGGGGATGGTGTGTTCAGCATGACGTGCAGTGTTAGTTTTCTGCCACACATAACATTTTGCTTTTAAGCCAAAAAGTTAAATTTTGGTCTCATCTGACCAGAACACCTTCTTCCACATGTTTTCTGTGTCCCCATATGGCTTCTCACAAACTGCAAACGAGACGTCTTGTGGCTTTTTTTCCAAAAATGCCTTTCTTCTTGCCACTCTTCCATAAAGGCCAGATTTGAGGAGTGCATGACTAATAGTTGTCCTGTGGACAGATTCTCCCACCTGAGCTGTGGATCTCTGCAGCTCCTCTAGAGTTACTATGGACCTCTTGGCTGCTTCTCTGATTAATGCTCTCCGTGCCCGGCCATGTCTTGGTAGGCTTGCAGTTGTGCCATACTCTTTCCATTTTTGAATGGTGAATTGAATAGTGCTCCATGAGATGTTCAAAGCTTGGGATATTTTTATAACATAACCCTGCTTTAAACTTCTCCACAACTTTATCCCTGACCTGTCTGGTGTATTCCTTGGCCTTCATGATGCTGTTTGTTCACTAATGACCTCTAACGAACCTCTGAGGGCTTCACAGAACAGCTGTATTTATACTGAGATTAAATTACACACAGGTGAACTCTATTTACTAGTTAGGTAACTTCTGAAGGCATTTGGTTCCACTAGATTTTAGTTAGGGGTATCAGAGTAAAGGGGGCTGAATACAAATGCACACCACACTTTTCAGATATTTATTTGTAAAAAAATTTGAAAACCATTTATCATTTTCCTTCCACTTCACAATTATGTATCACTTTGTGTTGGTCTATCACATAAAATCCCAATAAAATACATTTACCTTTTTGGTTGTAACATGACAAAATGTGGAAAATTTCAGGGGGTATGAATACTTTTTCAAGGCACTGTATCATCGATAGTTAAAGTAAAAGAAAGTCCCGAATTTTGGACTGTCCCCAGAATAGAAATAGAGAGGAAATCTTCCAATGGGGACACTAATTCTGGGGGCCTTGGGTTCCCCAAGGAATTCCCTACATTTACAGAGATTTTATCACTTCCTGTTTTGGCTATGCAGATGTGAGCACATGGCTTGCTGCCACCATGTTTGTTGATGGCGAGATGACCATCGAGGCAGCACAACGGTAATGCTGTTATGTTTGAGTGAACTGCTGAGAAATTAGAGGACCTGTAAAGATCTTTTGAGAGGAAGATTGAAATCTATCTTGGTGAGGATTGCCAGTTCCATTATCTGCAAATATTCATCCCCCATTTGAGTTGCGTATATTGACAGGTGTGTTTCGGTCAGAATTTCTGGTAAGAGGCTGAACCATTCGGGTGTTTTGGTGATCGTAGGAACTTCGCTTGGGACATTTAAATTGGAATGTTTTTGATTAATTGGACTTTATGATTATATGTTTTGATTAGTGCCGCAATTTTAAATTTTTTACTGTTTTGGCTATGGCACAGGAAGTGAAGGTAAATCCCCCCAATGGGAAACAGATGGCACAAAAAAAATTGACAGGGATTATAACCCTCTCTTACTCTATTCAATTTTTTTTTTAAATGCGTATAGTTCTACTTTAACTATCTTCTTAGACTGGCATCTGAATGTTGGTGGGATATATTAGACAACAGGTAAACATGTCCCTGAAGATGATGTGTTGACAGCAGAAAAAATGGGCAGGGCAGTTTGTTGTGTATGGGGCTACCTAGCCACAGACTGCTCAAAGTGCCCATGCTGACCACAGCCAAAATTGCCTACAATGGGCACATGAGCATCAGAACTGAACCACAGAACAATGGAAAAAGGTGGCCTTGTCTGATTGATTACATTTTCTTTTATATGTAGCGCTACCCTCATGGGGGCCACTGTTAGAAATGGACCCCCAAAGGTTGCCCTGACCTTGCAAGCTACCTTCTGACACCCTGGGTTCAGACATAATGCACCTAATGCACAGAGTTGCACAGACACTTGAGTGCAGTAATGCAGTTGAGTTTTTACTAAAATTATTTAGTCAATAGAAAGTAAATAACAGTTACAAGAATAAAACAAAAAAGGTAGCACTTGTGATGGGCGCGGCGTCAGACCCCCAGCTCTTCTCACCAACTCGTGACCGAAGGACTAGCCAATCTAAAACCGCGCTGTCACGTGCGTAACAATGCCACGCTCAGCTGCACCCTGCACAAAGATTTTCCAGCTCACTGGACCACAATCTATGTGCCGCAGCCTGAGAGCGATTGTTACTGGGTTAGGTTAATTACGCAATTACGCAATTAACCCTTCACACTGCCACTATCACCTTTTTTTGTACAGAGAAGGGGGAAACTCACGAATCTGCATACACACTGTCACCGCAGGCAGATGTATGTAGAAGTTTAAAACACACAGTAGCGCTCTTCAGAGACAGGGATTGTTAGTTTGCATTAAAGAGCTTTAGAAACAGTTCAACACTTTTCAGAAAATAGGATTTATTACTTAAAACATCAAAATGGTGTAATAACAATATTTACAGAAAAAAATGTAGCCAATATATATATATATAAATACAGAGAGCAATAACACAGCAGAGAGATAACAGAAAGAAGTTTAAGAAGGTAGAATACTTGCCAGAGTCCTGGTTTAAGCAGATTCAAGTGTCCTGAACAAAAGGGTACAGTTTCTCACAAAATTTGTTCCTGATGTTAAAAGGGAGATCTCTTCATCTTACCTCTCTCAGGCCTGGCAGCCTCTTTTCTAGTCCACAAGCAGGGGGTGTCTACTGAAGCCAAAGGCCAATCGCCTCATTTGGGGAGGGGGTTTAGGCGGAGACCCAGGCTAGGACCAAATCCCTCCTAAGTTATACCCTAGTCAATAACCTTCCATACGTACATGCAGCATCCTATCCACTGGTAGGATAATATGCAGAATGATATTCTGAACGTCCAGACACCAAATATGATATATTTGCTTGGGACAGTTAAGGAGAAATCGCTTTCTGCTCTCGGGTAGACGTAATCTAGGGATGTAAGGTATCAGGTGACTCGCATTAACCTGACCTATCTGAATATATGCTTTGTTTGATTGTACGTATTTCCTATTGGGCGTTATGAAATTGTATGAAAAAGTGGTTTCAACTGGGATGTAAGTTTTACTGCTATTTTGGAATGCTTTTCAAGTCCAGTGACTGATGGGTTCATGGCTTTACGATCAGCTCAGAGCAAGAGGCTAACAGACACTATGGCACCAGTTAATTGGGTTTACAACCATGAAGTGTATCCAGCTGTGCCCAATGCACTCCTGAACTCAGCCACACCAGACCACATGCCATTCAACAAAAAGGGAGGGGGGACTGATTTGGAGTGAGAATGACACAAGATGGAGGATCTTTAGCATCCCTATCTGTACATACAATTGCTACAGCGCTATCAAATTAAATGTCCAAATCAACCAGTGATAAATAAAACAGTGAAAAAATTAAATGACCAAAAAAAATATTTCTAAGAATTTTCTCTTTCGATGGAAAGAGTTGATGAACAGTGAAATTCTGTAATTTTAAACAAAATGTGTTTGTTGCTAGTGTCGGCTATGACACTTTTCCATGTGAGTGGATTCTGATGAGTTTTTACAAATAAACGTGTCGAATGGTATCACACGATCGTTTGCTTTGTTTTTCTTTTCTTTTCTGAGCCTTTGTATGAAGTTCTTGGAATTCGGAATGGAAGTTTTCGCTGCTGAGTTTATAGATCTGCAGAGTATTGCTCCCAGAGAGAATAAATAAGTGTCTGGATATCTGAGTCTCCCTGCTTTGCAATAAACTACATCAACAAGCTGAGAGAGGAATAATTTGAAAGGCTGGTCACCGCTGAGTCTATCTGCAGAGTATTGCTCCCAGAGCAAACAAGTGCAATTGCTGGTTTATAATTTAACTGGCAATTTGCTTTGGTGAGTTTATTCATTTCTGTTGGTGGTGGATTTGCACAAATCTGTTCTTATGGTGATGGACATTTTTCACTGTTGATGAAAAGAGAAAATTCTTAGAGACATTTTTTTGGTCATTTAATTTTTTCACTGTTATATTTATCACTGGTTTATTTGGACATTTAATTTGATAGCGCTGCCTTTTTTGTTTTATGATTGCCACCGTTTTTTAAGGGTAAGGTTTAGCAGCTTATGTTAATTGATTACACGTGAACACTTTTGGCGCTATTTTCATTTATAGTTTTTTCTCATAACAGTTACAAGAACGCCTCTTAACCATCTCCCGTCTGGCCCATCTATATAAACGGCCGGACGGTGGCAGTGCAGGGTCGGGTGGCCGTTTATAAACGGCCTCCCCGCCCCCTGTTTGTGCGTGCTCCCTGGGAGTGTGCAGCACTGCGATCCGGAGCCAGCTGTGTCCTCCGGACACAGTGGAATACCGATCGTCAGATGGGGCCTCTGTGCGAAGTCCCGATCATGTGATCACTGATTGGCCAATCAGTGATCACATGCAGAGTAGTAAGCAAGATGTCACTTCTGACATCATTGCTTACTACGTGTGAAATCTGTGAATGATCACAGAGGTCACATGGTCACATGCTATTCACAACAGCCTTGTACCATGTGACAAGCTGTGACCAATCACAACTCACACAGTAGTTCTCAATGGCTGCAAGAGTGCAGCTAGAGAGAAGGAGAAATGATTGCTTTTATAGCCTTTATGGGTGTAAAGGCAATCAGTGTAAAAAAAAAAAAATCTTCATCACCTCCCACAAGTAGTACAGTGTCACCATGGTGACACTGTACTGCTAGGGTGACAGCATGTAAAAAAAAACAAATAATATAAAAAAAAAATAAAATGTAAAAAAAAGTTTAAAAATTATAATTTTTGATTATAAACTAATTTGGGTTATTTTTTTTTTTTTACTAAAAAGATAATGGAATAAAATTTGGCCAAGATTTATGATGACATACTATTTATTTGCAAAATTTTATAAGAAAAACATTTTTTCAAAATTTTTGGACATTTTCATTTACATTGGAAAAAAAATAAAAATCCCAGTGGTGAATAAATACCACCAAAATAAAACTTAATCTGTCTCAAAAAAATGCTACAAAAATTCATATGGGTACAGTGTTGCATGACCGTGCAATTGTCATTCAAAGTGTGATAGCACTGAAAGCTGAAAATTGGTTTGCACAGGAAGGGGTAAAAGTGTCCGGACTGGAAGTGGTTAAGCGGTAAACACCTTGCTGGAAATTCAAAACCATGACCACAGGTGAACTTGGAAGAAATAAACACAATAGTTCAAGCAGGGTTTCAAATAGGGTTAGTAAGGGGGGGGGCTCTGACTTCAGGTGGGAAAGAGAAGAGGAAGACTTTATGATGTCAATCCTGATGGCACAGATCCTGAAAACAGCACACTCTGTATATTAAACGTATGATCTATGCTAGGAAAAAAATGTTTTTAAAGAGTCTTCCTTTAATATATGTACATGGATAACCCTGGATCCTGTGATTAAGGAGTATCAAGTCCTGGTGGAAATTATGTCTTTGGTCTTCAGCTAGCTCAACAGGGGCCCAAAGGATTGGCGACCAGCAATAATAGTTATTTTATGTAGATGATTCCAGGTAAAGGTCTCAAACTTGTAAGCAGGTGTAAAGTATAAAAGGTGTCTGCATGCAGTGTCCCTTAGTGAAGAGTGTACACAGTGTGGGCTTTTGCCCTCTCACCAATCCTGATGATATCATGGCTCACGGGTTCCAGTGTGGGACACTCAACCTAGTTTCTTGGGACACTGGGATTCCTCTAGGGATGAGACGGTGATGATGCTCATGCCTCAGCTCAGTCACGTCTGCCAAGGAAGGAAACTGCAGACGGATGTTTTGGTGGATGATCAATAGCTCATACGCCAAAGACTCAGTCTGGACCGCGTGGCCTGCTCAGTTCTCCACAGCAGCTGTGTCCCTGCTTGCAGCTTCAGCCCTCAGTCCCAAGATTAAGAGCATTCTCCCAGGTCCATCTTATATATCCTCTTGCACCTCTCCTCCTCCAGCCACCTGGATCCTGTAGTTCCCAGCAGCATTGGTTCTTGACAAGTCCCTCCTATCCGGACTACATGTCCCTCAATCCCCTGCTCTCTATGAGATCCTCCTCTCTCTCTGTGTCATTGAGCACAAAGTCACTACAGGTGGGCACTAGTTCAACACAGTCATTATTATCTATACCTGGCGGTGGTACAAATATGTTGACCAGCACTGGGTTACATCCATCATGTGGATGACCTGGTATGTGTGCACTGCTTACCTGGGGAAGAGATGCAGTATGGGAAGAAGGCAAGTTGGTGGAGGCAGTATGATGCTTTGGGCAATGTTCTGCTGGAAAACCTTGATATTCATGTAGATGTTACTTTGACATGTACCACCTACCTAAACATTGTTGCTGACCAAGTACACCCCTTCATAGAATCGTTATCCCCTGATGAAAATGGCCCCTTTCAGCAAGATAATACACCCTGTCACACTGCAAAAATTGTTCAAGAACAGTTTGTTGAACAATGAGTTTGAGGTGTTGACTTGACCTCCAAATTCTCCAGATCTTAATCAATCCAGTGTCTGAGGGATGTGCTGGAAAAACAAGTCTGATCCATGGAGGTCCCTCCTCCCAACATATAGGTCTTAAAGGGTCTGCTAATGATGGCTTGGTGCTAGATACCATAGCATACCTTCAGAGCTCTAGTGACATTCATGCTGCGATGGGTCTGTTTTGGCAGCAAAACGGGGATCTATTCAATATTAGATGGGTGGTCATAAAGTTATGGCTGATCAGTGTGTGTGTATACAAATTTAAGCAAGTAGGCTGAATGGCTGCAAGGGGCCTGAATGGGGGTAGTGCAATACCAAGCTCCCTCTAATGGCTAGTCTTTAATTTGATACAATAAAAGCCTAAATCTGGCTGTACCAGGCATATATACAGTATATATACCTTGTTCTGGGTGACTTTCTGAAACCAAAGTTCTTCTTCACCCTCTTCTTCCTTGATTTGCTGAATGCTGCAGGGATCTGGGCAACATAATGATTACAGGGCTTGCTGCTTTGAGCTTGCAGCATTGTAGTATAGATAGGTCTGCAGGGGAAAGCCCTGCAGATCAGATAAGTACAGCAGCCAAATCTATTTTTTAAATTTGTTTAAAGATGCTGGAGGCTGATTTTGTTTTTTTACCCAAATGAGTTTTTTTCTGGCATTTTTTGTTCAGATGTAACAATCAGTTTTTGTGCTAGAAAATTACTTAGAACCCTCAAAAATTATATTTTTAAAGCAGGTTTTACAAATTTTTATGTCACACAGTATTTGCACAACAATTTTTCCAATGCAATTTTTTGGGAAAAAATACACTTTTTTGAATTTTAATGAAAAAAACACAATACATAACCCAAATTTTTTGTAAAATATAAAAGATGATGTTACGCTAAGTAAATAGATACGTAACTTTTTTCTTTTCTCCCTCTCCTGTTCTTCTACCCTTCTACATTAAATTTCTCCTCTCACTCTTCTTTCTTTTTGTCTTCTTTTTTATACAAAACACTAGCAGCTCTCTACCTGCTGTAGATAGAGATTTCATCTACCCTTACTGAAATAATTGTATTCTTCCTGATTAGGTTCTAACTCTAGTATATAGATCTTTATGTTATTTTGGACTTTATTTGCATCCTTTCACGATGCAGACTCACCTTTGGATATAATAATGTGAGCTTTGCCTCACATGGTGCATGACTACCATGAGTTTACGAAAGTATTTCCCATCTATGGCTGCATCATATTCGTCCCTTATGGTATGGATATTCTGAAAACTGCTTTTTTTTTTTTTCTATAAATAAACAATTTAAAAAAAAACATACATACCCAACATGTCATACTTTAAAATTGCGCACACTCATGCAACATGCGACAAACAATGTAAATTTTACTATCCATAAGCGACTCTTTAAAAACCTCTACGAGTTACCACTTTAGATTTACAGATGAGGTCTGGTTCTGGAATTACTGCCCATGATCTGACATTCCATGTGTTTGACGAGTGCGTTTGCCTTTGTGTGCTAGCATGGGGGTACAGGGGCACTTTAATTTTTTTTCTTTTACACTGTTGCTTTAAAAATAAAAATGTTACCACTTTTATTGCTGTCATTAGGAATGTTAACATCCTTGTGACACTAATAGGTATGTGACAGGTACTTTTTATGGAGGAATCTGGGGTCTATAAGACCACAAATACCTCCTCTCACTTAAAAGCATTCAAAACACCATGATCAGTGTTGTCAAATGCTTTTAAATTTTTAAAAATGGACATCCAGGTAAACTGGAAGTGATTGATAGGTCATTACTGCAGGCATCATCACGGTCTGACCACTTGAAGACCGATGACGAACTAGGTACATGACTGGGTGGTAAATGGTTAAGGCAAATTATGTAATAATAGCTCAAAATGTGCTTACTGAAAATGAACTATGCTTTAAATGATTTCTTACTGTATTACATGGCTACAGGTATGAAGCATCAAAAACAACCAACACATTTATTACTCAAAGACACAGACAAATACCCGTTTATGGAACTTTTGTGAAGGAAGTACATTTACAAGACACTTTGGGCTTCAAGCTTACAATTCTGAATTCTTGATTGCCCAAACAATTCTAATTGGATGTCTTCTAACAAGATACCAAAATGAACAAGTGTCATTGTAGTATTCTTTTCACTAGATTTTTCCAGATTCCTGTTTAAGAGGATTCTGACACAGGCAAAGTGATGTAGTGTCATTATTACATACTGAATCAGAAGGTGTTGAATATAACCATAGATACAATATGTGCAAAAATACCATTCTGGATAGAGCACTACCTGGGTACATTTAGTATGAGTATTATCAATGTGTATATTGCCTAATAAATTCCTGAATGAAAATGAAAACATGACATGTCAGGCCCATTGCAATTATGGTAATTATAAACAGGCATGTGTCATGCATTTTGTTTTTGCCACATTTTTGGTGGAGCACATTTTACAGAAAAATGTTCACAAACCTGAGCAATTAATTTGGACATCTGCACATCAAAATAATCTGTAGTAATCCAGAAGCTGGAGAAACACAAATGATTACACAAATTTTGACTTTATTAAGGACTCATAAACACTTTGTGGTCAGGGGGGCATAAAAATAAGTGGTTGATCTGCCCTCCTCAAGCTGCAAAGGCAGTAGGATGGTCCTGTCGCATTTGATGAGCAGTACCACCACAGTACTGCCACAGGACATGACCCATTAAACTGGAAGCAGTTTCCTTCTTGGAGGGGTTTCCTCTCATTTCCTGTTTTTGGGTAAGGGACAGGAAGTGACGCAAATTTTCCCCAATGGTTAACAGATGGCACCCTTCTTTACAATATACAAAATGAAAAATAAAAGTTTGGCCTTTAGTTTTACAATCAAACAACACAAGGCACAGGTATTGTTTCATGCTTTGCAAACAGCTGCTTTTTGATTGAAGATGATTGATTGTTCATGTAAACAATCATAAAAAAACATTACTTGCATTTATCTGCATTGCGATAATTTCTCTGCCGCACACCTAGAGATAGTTCTTTGAGTGATCAAAACGCAGGATCTCTAGCTTGTGATTTTATTGAATTTGATCAGCCTAGCCACATCAAAGGATTGATTGACTGATCATATCGATACTTGCGTGGCCACCATTACACAGCAATATTTTTCAACTTTTTGAGTATGTAGGTGGGGCCCAAGCTCAGAGTACCTATTCAAGGAGAAACAGCACACATACAGTTCTTGATGTTATAATTGTCTTGTATGCTATATGTAGAATAGCAGTGATTAATAATAACTGTCTTTGAAGGCACTGATATAAGGCAATAGAGTGGTTGGTGTTTATACAATGTTACCAGGCTTGGGTCTGTATTACAAAAAATGGCCACTGCCCCAGTCTATAACTGGGCTTCGCAGCAAGGAGCACATGGAAGGTACATTTAAGGAGGGGTGGGCTCCCTCAGGTTCACCTTCCCTTGGTCTATCCATTAAATACATGTGCACCTACTATGGGGGCTCTAAAAATTTGTAGAGGAACTAGAATTAAGAACTACAGATTACTGGGGTGCCGTGAAGAGGCTCTGTAGCTTACGCATGTATTTGCAAATGTGTGCTAACTAAACCCCTGTTTTTAATGCATACTGATAGACACGTTAATTCGGTTTGTTTGCAAGCTGGCTGGCAAGTTGAGCTGGGAATTTTTCTGTTTTGTTATTTGACTTAGGTCTGTATTACCAGAGGATAGCTGCCGTTGGAAGGGTGGTGGTTGACGGTGTACCAGGATGGGACTGTATTGCTACCCCACGTTTTTGATCCGGATAATGGAGAGTTTCCTGAAAGCAAGTGTTGCCCCTCTTCTGAGCCTTCTCACCAGGATCCTTTCCCTGCACTATTCGCTCGCACCAATAATTTAGGTCTCTATCCTTGATCTACCAATTCCTTCAGGCACACCAGAATGACACGGGTATCCTTCATCAAGGTACCCATCGAGGGTCACCAAAGCTTGCAGCATCAAATAAGACAGCTGGTTCCTCTGAAACATGATGGAGTCCATGAGGGGACATTTGCCCTAACAGACTCCATTCCATCTGTGTAATTGTACAGTGCCACCTACTGGATGGAAGGAAACCTGTACCTGCCTACAAGTAATCTTCATGTGAGTTGTACCAAGCCTTCATTCTGCCATGGAGAAGAGTAAAGGATCCAAAGTGCCATGCATGCACCACTGACAGCATTGGCAATGATGGTAGGGGGTACCAGAACTCAACCGACTTGTGCAAGGATGGGCAGGTATCTGCACAGCCAACATTCTCAGAGCTGTATCTGCCAATCCCTAGCCAGGTTCAGTGCTATTGAAATACAGCAACTTTGTACAACTAGAATGTACTGGTACATGACTTTCTAAAGAATTTAGGAAAAGGTGGGCTAGCTCAAGGAAGTGTGGGTTGTCATGCAAGAACCATAGAGCAGCAGCCAAAGATAATCAGGTCCAGGGGCGGACTGACCATTTGAAAACCCAGGCACTGCCCGAGGGCCCGGGGTCAGTAGGGGGCCCCATGAGATGCCCCTGGTACCTTTTTTATAGGCTTTTTTGAGTTTGGGCACGGACACAGGGGCCCCATGATCCCCTATTGCCCGGGGGCCCCATGAGTTGTCAGTCTGCCCCTGATCAGGTCGCATCATAACAATAGTCCCACAATGCATTACCTGCAACAACAAAAAAAAGGCCTATTGTAGTTTACATGGTTGCAGCAAGTTCACTCCTTTGTTAAATATCAGTGCTAAATATGTAATTAAAACACTTAAAAGCTTCACATTGCTGAGAGCTCCGCATTGTTTGCTTTGCAGAATCATCATTGTCATTGCTAAATCTTCAGCAGTGTGTGGGCCAGCAGGAATTGTCACTAAAGTAAATAGCACAAAAAAGATATCAATATATCAAGTGGCTATTGAGTTTTGTTAGGGTGAACATGAAGATATATTGACCGATCAGTCCAGGAAGAGCAAAGGAACAGTAAATATTGACTGAGGCAAATCCCTGGTTAATATTCCTCCCCCAGTTTCCACACTTCATTCATCTTGATAACCAGTAAGGTCACAGTTAACCCTCATGTACCTTTGTGTCTTACCTTCCACCTACAATACCCTAACACAACAGATGTGTACCCAACTCTAGTGTTTATCCTAGAAAGCTAAGTAAAGGATTTTAATCATAAAGAATCTGCTAGACATTCAGCTGTCACCACAACAAACTGCCTTTTCATTCAGGTCTGTCCTACTTGCAATTGTTCTGTTGTAGATCAGGCTAAAAAAAAATTTTTGTTTTTAAAAGTAATGTCTAAAATATTTCTGTCATTGCGGAATAATCAGCAGCAGAAAATAAAAATAGTCTGTCTACTACAGTCAGTAGTTTCAGACACTTCTTTGTATTAAAAGACTGTGGATAATTATTCATTATTGCAATGCCCATGCTGGGCTCTGTAGATAGTCTAACATTAAAAGATATGTACACCCTAACTATAAACTGCTGTTATTTGCTCCCTTATGGTCTGTTAAATGTATCATTAAAACATTTTGTTGTCTGTTAAAAAAAACTCTTGTCAGTCTCCCGTGCTCTGTGCCTGTGCTGACTTTTATCAGTTAGCTTTGTTCCCAGCTATCTCTGGGTACAACAGAACACCTCCCCCATTTTATGGCTATGAGAAGAAGGGAAAGTGTTTTGTTGTTTTGTCCTAGGCAGACAATGCCACTTTCCCACAGATACAATATGGTGAGCCAGCATTGTCACCCTAAGACTTGGTTTCACACTAGCCCCGACTCCAAAGCTGCTCGACTTTCAGTGCACCTTTGGAGTCTGACTTTGACACAACTTTGATGTAACTTTTTGCACTCTGTGGCATTGAAGTTGGACCAAAGTAGTGCAGGAACCTTTTCTAAATTCAGACAGACTTGTGTAGTATCAATTAAGACAGCTCTCATAGGGACACATTGAATTTCACATGTCATCCGACTTGAAGTCTTAGAAGTTGGATCCTATGTTGCAGCAGTGTGAACCGAGCCTAAGGCAGGCAATATGTTACAGGCAGGTAGACAAGGTGGAAATAAATCCTGAAGAAAAACTGCAGCTGCCACGTCTAAGGACTAATAATCTGCAATATATTACACTTTTGCTCTTGGGTGTCGATACTTTTTTAAAGGAGAAGTTGGACCAAAACTTATTTGGCCCTACTTCTCCTGGGGATCACAGGATTGCTGTTCATTCTGCACTCCTGTTGTTGGCTGACATCACAGAAACAGTGCAGACTCTGAAGAGATCCCTCTTTAATGTTGGTATCCACCCAGATTCCTTGATCAGCAGCTGGCTCAGCCTCTCAGCATGCTGCTGAGATCCTGAACACTCCACTCCCATCCCCTCCACAGCCCAGCACTCCAGTAAGCGCTGGAGGGGCAGACACCACTTGCTGCTTTCTGAAGACTGAGAACTGTGCAATCAGTGGACATAATCATTCAGTGCTCAGTCTTGGAAGCGGCAGGTTGGTACTACATGGATGCTGGCTGATGCTGCATCCATGTAAGTTAGTATAGATGTTTTTTCCCACACCGAGATTTCCCCTCACCTCCACTCTTGGTTATACCCTGTCAAGCCCTGATGCATAGGATATCATCAGTGGAAGAGAAATTTCCTTAATGAGGACTAAAACAGAAGTAAAATATTGACTAAGGTTCTACCTCTTCTCTACTCTCCTGAAAAAGGTGTTTTCATTGATTTTTATATCCCATTTGAAAATATTTCCCCACTTCCTGTTACAGTAATGGGGAGAAGGAAAAGAAGGAAAACTACTAGTTCTTTGGAGAAATAAATGTCGTTATGTCAATAAACGTATACATATATGATAAATTTACACTGCATGAGGTATTTATAAATATAAAAAAAAAATTTCCGTATATTTTTCATAGTTATTTTTAAGTATGTGTTATTCGCATGCACTCTCTGTGCATCCTTGGAAAACCAAGTAGTTCCAAAGGTCCGTTTTTCTCTAACAAGGTCATTTGGACTTATTCATGACAAATTAAATAAATAACTGTATCAACATTCCACTCTGTATGTTTGTAATAGTATGCAGCTCTTTACATCATCCTATTTTAAGAAAGTAGTCATCTTTTGAAACAATCTGCCATACTCCTAAAACCAATTCCAGTAGAACGCTTTTACCAATTCCTACAGCTCTTACAGAAAGAACCAATTTGCAGCAGGAAATCTTTTTTATTCCAAAGGTAAGGGGTGTCCCCATGTCACCAGTTTTCCAATGTGTTGTCTACATGTGCTGTTTGAATATTTACATATTTTATATTGTTCCCTATTTATTTTTTTCAAGGATGAAAGACCCCTCTATTTTAGCTTTTTCTTTTAAAGCGATACGGTCAGATGGTTAGAAAAAGACCAAAGGCATTATCTTGTGAGGAAAACTGCTTCAAACTTCCCTGTCTGTTAGCCATTTTCATAGTTGATACATTTTGAAAATATTAAGCAGGGATGCCTTGAAGAGTCTGAGAAGAAGAATGTGAGCATGGCCTATAGTTGGCATGGTTGATAAAAGCGGGTGTCACTTGATGGCCTACAGCTTATAGTATGGTACCTTTTCCCCTTCTCTATGTTTTAGAAAAGAAAAGCCCTGTGTACACTGAAGAGAAAGTGGAAGTAAACTATCCCCCGCCATTGGTGTAATGAAAAATCCCAGCAGTGGTGTTAATGTCAGTTAAAGTAACCCCAGCATGGGTGTCATTGGTGTCAGTGAATGCAATAATAACCCTGAGCACTGGTGTAATCGGATACAATAATGATCCTCAGCATCAGTTTCAATGGAAGCAAAAAAAAAAAAACCAGTATTAGTGTCAGCGGAAGTAATATTAACCCCCAGCACTGGTACCAATAGGAGAAAAAACATGACACACAGCATTAGTGGATGCAATAACAAGCACCAACATCAGTGTCAGTGGATACAATAATAATGCTTGGTATTGGAGTTAGCGGATGCAATAATATCCTCCAGCACTGGTGCCAATGGGAGCAAACATAACTCCCAGTACAGTATTAGTGTTAGTGGATGCAATAGTGACCCCCAACAATGGAGTCAGTGGATGCAGTAATATCCCCTTGTATTGGAGTTAGTAGATTCAATAATAACATCCAGCACTGGTGTCAGTGGGAGCAAAAATAACCCATAGCATTAGTGCTAATGAGCACAATGATAGCTTTTAGTAATGTTGTCAGTAGCCACAACATTAACCACTTGCCCTCCAGAGGATTTACCCCCCTTCCTGACCAGGCCTTTTTTTACGATACGGCTATAAACAAAAATAGACTGACAATTTTTTTGCTATAAAACAAATCCAATAAAAAATGTAAAAAATCTAATTTCATCATAAATTTAAGGCAAAATGTATTCTGCTACATGTCTTTGCTAAAAAAAATCCCAATATGTGTAAATTATTTGGTTTATGTTAAAGTTATGGCATCTATAAATGGCGGTGTATATACTAGAATTTTTTTTTTTATACTAGTAATGGCAGCGATCAGTGACCTTTAGCGGGACTGTGATCATTGCTAATAAAAAGCACTGACACTGTACTAATGACACTGGGCAGGAAGGGGTTAACTGTGGGCAATCAAAGGGTTAACTGTGTGCTATGTGAGTTTTACTATGTGTGCTATGTGTGCTCTGTGCTGTTTTACTAGGGAGACATGTTGCTTTGTATTTCTCTGCTGTGTAGAGAAATACAAAGCAGCATGTCCTTGCTGGCAGGAGAGAGACCTGTGTTGTTTACACACAGGTATCTCCCCTGTCAGCTTTACATGGCAATCACCAGGTGCTGGCAAGGAATCTCTTGGCGAGACCCAATGATTGACATCCCTACCCACCAATGGCGGCGCGGGTAGGGTGGTGCGTGAGCGCCCACTACCCAGAAATGCAAATCACGTATATATACGTGATTTTGCGCAGCCCTTGCGCCCTGTAGCAGTACTTCTACTATAGGGTAACGGGCAAGCGGTGTTAATTTCCAGCACTGGTGGAAGCAGTAATAACCCCCAGCTTTGGTGTCAGTAGCCACAATAATAACCAATAGCATTGGGGCAAAAAATAAACCTCTCTCATTGGTGGTTGGTGGCATTCATACTAACCCCAAGTGCAAAATCTGGTGCAGCTGTGCATATAAACCAATCAGCTTCCAGGTTTGATTGCCAAAGCTTAATTGAACAAGCTGAAGTTAGAAGCTGATTGGCTACCATGCACAGCTCCACCAGATTTTTCACTCTCCGGTTGTAGTAAATCAACCCATATGGGTTTATTTTAGTGCCAGGTTATTGAACTGCAGCTTGCGGGGTAGTGTCCCAAATCCTCGGACTGTCTCTCAGGATCCAGGACACTTGCTAGAGCTCCTGGCACTCATCCTACTAGACTCCTTGGGCTGACAAAATAGCGGGTCCCCCCCCACTGGAGGTTGTTTTTACTCTTACTGTACCTAATCACTACAAGACACAATAGAGTTATGGAGCTCAGCCCCAGCAGGGCAAAGAAAGAGGTTTGTTTTATTGCCCTACTCCCAAACAGTACATACTCACGTATTCTTTGTCTTCTGTTGCTTTGTTCAGTAAAGGAGTTAACAAATACCTGGCACTTTGCTGTATGGAGATGCATTAGGCCTATGACCATGCACTAGTGCTGTTACATGAATGCTGTTATATACCCCTGTGTAAGCTACAACGTAGCCAATTGCAGCCTACACAGGGTGGTATATTCTGTTCATGGCAACTAAACAACAGGGGAGTGAAGGAAAGGTGATGATGTGGTGCTGACATTGCTGAGGAAGGAAGGATTGAAGTAAACCTGCTGCTTTGCCCTGCATGGGAAAAGCACAGGTTCATTTGAAGTCTGTAATTTACTAGTGCCCTTAAATTCTTTTCTATCATTATCACCCAGTAGTATTCATGATCATTAGTTTTTAATGCTATAGCATGAGTTTTTGTCACAAATTTCAGCAGTGTTCATTGCTTTGGGAACTGATAAGAGTTAAGTTTAAAGATAACCTTTTATAATTGTATAATTGGATGTATGCAAGGATCTAAACATTGCATAAATATATGTATACACTATATTGCCAGAAGTATTGGGACACTTGCCTTTACATGCACATGAACTTTAATGGCATCCCAGTGTTAGTTCGTAGGGTTCAGTATTAAGTTGGTCCATCCTATTCAGCTATAACAGCTTCAACTCTTCTGAGAAGGCTGTCCACAAGGTTTAGGAGTGTCTATGGGAATGATTGACCATTCTTCCAGAAGCGCATTTGTGAGGTCAGGCACTGATGTCGGATGAGAAGGCCTGGCTCCCAGTCTCCACTCTAATTCATCCCAACGGTGTTCTATCGTGTTGAGGTCAGGGCTTTGTGCAGGACAGTCAAGTTCATCCACCCCAAACTCACTCATCCATGTCTTTATGGACCTTGCTGTGTGCACTGGTGCTCAGTCATGTTGAAACAGGAAGGGGCCATCCCAAAACTGTTCCCACAAAGTTGGGAGCATGAAATTGTCCAAAATGTCTTGGTATGCTGACTCTTCACTGCAACTAAGGGGCAAGCCCAACCCTTGGAAAACAACCCAATGCCATAATCCCTCCTCCATCAAACTTTACACTTGGCACAATGCAGTCAGGCAGGTACTGTTCACTTGGCAACCACCAAACCCAGACACGTCCATCGGATTGCCAGACAGAGAAGCGTGATTGGTCACTCCAGAGAACATGTCTCCACTGCTCTAGTGTCCAGTGGCGGCATGCTTTACACCACTGCATCCGATGCTTTACATTGCACTTAGTGATGTACTTGGATGCAGCTGGTCAGCCATGGAAACCCATTCCATGAAGTTCTCTATGCACTGTTGTTGTGCTAATTTGAAAACCACATGAAGTTTGGAAGTCTTGAGCTATTGACTCTGCATACAGTTGGCAACTTATGTACACTGTGCGTTTCAGCATGCACTGACCCCGCTCTGTCATTTTACGCAGCCTACTACTTCGTGGCTGAGTTGCTGTTGTTTCCATTTGCTTCCACTTTGTTATAATGCCACTAACAGTTGACCGTGGAATATTTAGTAGCAAGGACATTTCACGGATGGGCTTATTGAACAGGTGGCAACCTATCACGATACCACACTTGAATTCACTGAGCTCCTGAGAGCGACCCGTTCTTTCGCAAATGTTTATAGAAGCAGTCTGCATGCTTAGGTGCTTGATTTTATACACCTGTGGCGATGGAGGCGATTGGAACACCTGAATCCAATGATTTGGAGGGTGTCCCTACTTTTGCCAATATACACTGTGTGCACAATTATTAGGCAAATAAGCAGGGGCGGACTGACCATTTGGAAACTCGGGCACTGCCCGAGGGCCCGGGGACAGTAGGGGGCCCCATGAGATGCCCCTGGTACCTTTTTCATAGGCTTTTTTGAGTTTGAGCAAGGACACAGGGGCCTCATGATGCTTTTCAGAGTCAGTTAAATCTCTTTTTTGGCCCATTTTTCCAGAGGAAAAGAAGCTGCCTAATAATTATACACACCTTGATATAGGGTGTTGATATGCTTAGGCCACACCCTCCCTCACTACAAATACACATCACCTGATATGCCTAAATCCAATAAGCATTCAGGTTTATACAGCTTGGAGTTGGACAATATGCATAAAAATGATGATTTGGTCAAAATACTTATTTGCAGGGGTGGACTGATAACACATGGGGCCCCTGGGCAATAGGGGATCATGGGGCCCCTGTGTCCTTGCCCAAACTCAAAAAAGCCTATGAAAAAGGTACTAGGGGCATCTCATGGGGACCCCTACTGACCCCAGGACCTCGGGCAGTGTCCGAATTTCCAAATGGTCAATCCGCGCCTGGCACACAGTTAACCCTTTGATCGCCCCTCATGTTAACCCCTTGAAAAAACAGACATACATTTCATTTGGATGCAGCATTACATGACCACGCAATTGTCAGTTAAAGTAACGCAGCACAGTAGTGCAAAAAATGGCCTGGTCAGGAAGGGGGGTAATTCTGGAGGGCAAGTGGTTAAATGTCAGAAATGTTTATTTGTAAATTTTGAGTTGTTTGTTTATTATCCTCACTTTAACAGATGAAAATAAACAAGTGAGATGGGAAAAGTTTAATTTTTCATTTAGTTGCATAATAATTCTGTACACGAATAGTTGAGCAATAATTGTGCGCACATAGGTATTATCCTAAAAAAGCCAAAACCTCACTTTTACTTTCTTAAATATTCAGGTCTGAGGTTTATTAACATTTTTGATTGACGGAGAGCATTGTAGTTGTTCAATAATGAAATTAATTCTCAAAAATGCAACTTGTCTAATAATTGTGCACACAGTGTGTATATATATATATATATATATATATATATATATATGTATTTTATACACACTCACCATGCACATTAGGTACACCTTGCTAGCACCAGGATGGACCCCTGTTTGCCTTAAGAATTGCCTTAAATCTTCATGGCATAGATTCAACAAAGAGTTGGTCCATATTGACATGAGTTATTGTTGCCTTTCTATGGTCTCTGACCATTCTCCTCTGACCTCGGACATCAACAAGGCATTTTCGTCCACACTACTGATGCTCACTGGATATTTTCTCTTTTTTCAGTCCATTCTCTGTAAATCCTAGAGATGGTTGTGTGTGAAAATCCCAGTAGATCAGCAGTTTTTGCAATACTCAGACCAGCCCGTCTAGCACCAACAACCCTGTCATGTTCAAAGTCACTTAAATCCCCTTTCTTTTTTGTTTTGATGCTTGGTTTGAACTTCAGCAAGTCGTCTTCACTATGTCTAGATGCCTACATGCATTGAGTTGCTGCCATGTGATTGACTGATTAGCAACTTGTGCTACCAAGCAATTGAACAGGTGTACCCAATAAAGTGGCTGGTGAGTAAATATATATATATATATATATATATATATATATATATGTATATATATATACATACATATATATATAAAATGACATTTAGTCTTAATACATTCACCCTGTGTTCATTCTCCTGCTTACTTCTTTATAAAAACAAAACAAAAAAAAACAAAGACAGCTGACTAATCTTTTCTTTCAGAAACCTATACTAGAAATCTGTTAAATATTGAGTTTTGTGTCCATTGTTAATACCAAACAATAAATGCATACATTCAGATTTTTATTTAAATAACATTTCTTTTGTTTTTTTTACAATTAATTTATTTTTTGAATCCACAACCAGGCCCAGAGAAATTGAATATTTTTGAACTTTGAAAGAAGTGTATGCATGGTAGAACAAATGTATAAACAAATGACTGTATCCTGCTGAGACATAAAGTGATAAAATTCCCAATATTTGAACCTGTCAACTGAAAAAGAAAGCAGGAAAAGTAAATATATAAAAATAAATAAATAATTTAGATTTATAGAAAATTCTGTTGAAATTAGACTATATATATGGCAATTTTAGATCTAGTTTACAATGAACTAAGACTTGCAATAGGTAATTTGTGCCCTTTTTTGATGAAACGTATAGCTGAATTAAATCCACTTTGTGGTGGGTGGATTTTTACAGAATCACCTATCAAAGTGACCTCTCCAGTACTGCAATGGCCTATTCAACCTGGTCACAGAGGAAGCACTAGGGTTATCCAAGTTGTCCCTCTGAGCAGTTCAGATGATCCTGTTCCGCCTGTTCCTGTACACCTG
Organism: Staurois parvus; assembly: GCF_062004578.1. Taxonomy (NCBI): domain Eukaryota; kingdom Metazoa; phylum Chordata; class Amphibia; order Anura; family Ranidae; genus Staurois; species Staurois parvus. The sequence goes on from NW_028318358.1 coordinate 6,893,571, forward strand.
TCCTGTGTTTATATTACAGATTTTAAGGCTAAAAGGTTGCAATGTCACTGCTGAGAGGGGGGAGCAGAGCTGCTGAGAAGACAACTTCGATGACTTCAGTGCTTTTTGCTGTGAAGTTTGAAAATTAATTGCTCCACAGTGCCTGCATATACAAAGGGTAGTGAGGACTTGTATTAACATTCACATACAGTTTATTAAAAATATATGAACCACTGAATGTCAATTGCCTTGCCACAGGTAAATAGTAGCTTTATTTGCATGGTTAGTAATCTGTACATTAGGCTAAGAGGTCATGATTTGCCAGCTTGACTAAAGCTTACCAGCATATACTTCTGATTCACTTTTTCAGCACTGAAAAACACTCATTTGACAGTATTATTTAGTACAATCCTCAAAATAAAAAAATAAAATATAAAAAAGTTATGAGCACACTTTCTGACCCATTTCAGCTTCTGAACTTTAGGCAGGTTTTTGCACAATTGTCAAGCATGAATATAAATAGGGTAGTCTTGGATGGGATGATGGCTCCCTGACTACGAAGATCATCTTCTGCATATTTGAAGACCCAGGACCTGGCACATAACATTATGGAAATTTGAACCCCTACTATGAAATACTTTCTTCCCTCTTCCCAAGAAACCACAAACAGTTTCTCTTCAAGTTTAGAGCTGCATGCGCAGGGAACCCTGAATGACCCATTCCTCACCTGAACCATCAAACCATTAAGTTAGGTGGCTGGTTTGAGAAGTTTACCATCACCCTGATATTGTAAAAAATTTGAATGTGAAATCTCATTCAATACTCCATGGCTACCGTAGTTATGACATCAATGAATCAATTAAAAATGCATAGGAACTTAGCTGCCCATATTTAACTTTACATTTGTTTGTTAATTAGAAATGGTTGAAAAATGTATTACATTTCTCAAAAGGTATCGTCTTTTGACTGGTGTACCTTCTTTACACCTTTCCCCCCATGAAACCATCTTTTCTTCAGTATACAGTATTTTAGCATTTTTGAGAAGTAAAAGATACTGGAATAATTTATTTTCATGGTGATTCTCAAGCCTTTGTGTGTTCGTGATGATCCTTAATGTATTCCATATCAAAATATTTCTTCAATAAGGCATGAGGCAGGTGATGTCAAGAGAGCATAGGCTGGGGCGAGCATAAAAGTCTTTTTAAAGATCCTCAAAAGGAAACAACACTGACAAAGATTTATTCTTACTGTAATGGACTTTTCTTGCCACTTCTGTGAAGCTCTTATGGGCCTGACTGCAGATACGAAGAATAACCCAGTGCCAGTACATCAGAGCAGAAGATAATTGTAACGGTATGGTTTACTGGACACGTGTGCCTGAGGGTTTCCGTTTTGAGGTTCACAGGGCTCTGAAGTGCATGTCTCCATGTGTACTTGACAAGGGATGAGACCAATGGAATTTTTCTGCATTTTTCCCGTATTATGAATGGGCTCTGACTAACCCTTGACAAACATGTTATGGATTGTGCATACCATGATATTTGTAGCTGTACATCTTACAGCTGGGATTTAAGGCTGACATTTCCAGAGATGATAAACAAATATGTAGTCATGGAAATTCATGTAAAGGAATAGTATGTGTTTTGTGATTGATCCTTCCTCGTTGCAACACAATAATTGTAACACATGGTGTCAGGAAACAGCAGATCTTCCACAAAGCTAGAATAGCAATATAAAGACACTACAGTCCAATATGAAAATTTAGCATTTTATCAAGAGTATCCAGCTACCCAATGGAGGAGATTTACCAAAACTGTTGCACTCTGGTGCAGCTGTGCATGGTAGCTAATCAGCTTCTTACTTCAGCTTGTTCAGTTAAGCTTTGGCAATATAAAATGGAAGCTGAATGGGTTCTATGAGCTGCACCAGATTTTGAACCATGCAGTTTTAGTAAATAAAATCTAAAGAGTGGTTCTAATTTTAAAACATTCATCCTTAAACTATTTAATGGTAACCATACATTTCTGAATGGCCCAAAATATAAACCTTTCAAAACAAAAAGGTCAGCATGTTCCCAGGTTCCAAGCACCACCCTTAGTAAGTCTACATGAGGATGACCGCACATGATCATATAACCAGAGCTGCAGACCTGGCTATAAACACAATTAAAAGTCTTGGATCTGACAGCAATGAATAATATAAATTACAGAATGTAAATTAACAGAAGGTTCACTGATTGATTATACATGTTGCATTCCACTGCATACATCATTATTTAATTTTTTTCAGCTGGCCTCTATCCATATTCAGATGAGTTTTTTTTTACTGTGATTTTTTTATAAAATCTGAATTTCTTCCTTAAAGTCGAATTCCATGCTAAACCTAACTATTCTTTAACCACTTGCCCTCCTGAGGATTTACCCCCATTCATGACCAGGCCATTTTTTGCGTTACTTTAACTGACAATTCCGTGATCATGCAACGCTGCACCCAAATAAAATTTACGTCCTTTTTTTCCAACAAATTGAGCTTTCTTTCAGTGGTATTTGATCGAGTTTTTTATTTTTTGTGCTATAAGCAAAAAAAGACCGACAATTTTAAGAAAAAAACAATATTTTGGACTTTTTGCTATTAAACATGTCCAGTAAAAAAAATATAAAAAATATAATTTTGTCATAAATTTAGGCCAAAATGTATTCTGCGACATGTCTTTGCAATAAAAAAATCCCAATACATGTAAATGAATTGGTTTACGTGAAAGTTATAGTGTTTACAAATGGCGGTATAGATAATGGGATTTTTTTTACTACTAGTAATGGCGGCGAGCAGCGTCTTTTAGCGGGACTGCAGCGGACATTCTGACACTGCGGGGAACTAAATCGGTGTCACCGACACCACAGTGACACCAATACAGTGATCAGTGCTAAAAAAAAAAAGCACTGACACTGTACTAATGGCATTGGGCAGGAAGGGGTTAATGTGAGGGACGATCAACGGGTTAACTGTGTGCTGGGAGTGTTTTACTAGGGGGCGGAGTTGTGTTCTTCACTGTAAGTACAGCCATCCCGAGCAATGTGCTCAAGCTGACAGAGAGGAAGATTGTTTGTAAAAAAAACAATCTTCTTCCCCATCTGAGATGCTTGGTAATCACCGGGTGCTGGCAGATAATTAGCGGCCAGGACCCAGTGATTGACATCCACAGCCACGAATTGGTGGCACGAGTAAGGGGCGTGCAATGCTCATGTGCATCCCCTAGCCGGAAATGCGCAATCACGTATATACTTAAGCAGTTAAAATGCTCCCTCCTCTCTCCTTACACCTATGCTGACTAACCTGTGGAGGAAAGATATATATACTTACCTATTTTTAACCCATTCTTCTCTGGTCACGTGATCTGGATCCCCTAAGTCAGGCAGTGGCAGGGGTGACATCACCACTGCCAGGCATTCCCAGCTGTTGTTGAGTGCTCTCTCCTCTCCCCTGCAGCATCCACAGGCTGAAACAGGGGATCTGATGACCAGACCAGAATGAGCTGAAAATAGGTAAGTATATACTGTACATCTTTCTTACACAGGTGTTGAGCGGGAGCTTTACTTTAAGGGTACTTTCACATCTAACACAGTGAGATGCAGTTGGATGCATTTTGGACTGCACTCCAACTGCAAAGACAGTCCAAAATCCAGGCTATCCTATGGGCATAGTACACATCAATGCAATGCAGTGCAGCAAATTGCAGAAAAGTACAGCATGCTGCATTTTTCCGCAACACAAACATGCAAAAACGCTTGCAAATGCACTGCAACACATCACAGTGCACATAGAAGCCCAAGGAAAAAAGAAGAAGGAAGTGATCTCACAAGTCAAATGCAGATAATAAAGTGCGCATCGACTGCATGTAAATGCATGTCAACTGCATGTAAAACACGCATATGTACAAGGAGAAAACATGCAGTTACATGTAGTTTCTGGTGTGAATGGGCCCTTAAACTTATAATTAAACTTATACTAACTTCCAGCCTTAGCTTCCACCTTCTATGGATGTAACATCTCCTCTCTGCTCACTCAGATTTCACTGCACACTGTAAACGTCCCACAGTGTGTATTACAGGCCTGCCTCATTTTCTGGAACAGGTAAGTTGATTTCTTGCCTCATTTCCTACACACAGATAACTTGATGTTGATAATACAGTTTAAGAATATTGCAAAAAAGACAGTAATAAGCAGCCTTCAGTTAAAATGGAGTACACAGAACAATAGTTAGAACTGGGAAGCATATATTTATTTATTGCAAATAATTATATAGCGCTGTCAATTTACACAGCACTTTACATTTATATTGTACATTCACATCAGTCCCTAACCCTCAAGGAGCGTACAATCTAAGGTCCCTAATGCAGGTCATAGACAGTTCGTTTATCGACTGATTTTTCGTCCAAAAAACGAAACATCGGTCGTTCTGTTGCCACCAATGATTGCAAAAATCGGCCCTTTTTCGCAAATTTTCTGGCATGACCGATAAAAGAAATGAGGAGGAAAATTGGCTGATGCCATTGCCCCACTAACAGTGCAAAAAAATTGGCCTATAAACGAACCGTCTATGGCCTGCATAAGTCACAGTCATACATACACATACTAGGACCAACTAACCTATTGGCATGTCTTTGGAGTGTGGGAGGAAACCCACACAGGCACAGGGAGAACATGCAAACTCTAGGCAGGTGGTGCCATGGCTGGGATTCAAACCAACAACCCTAGTGCTGCCAGGTGGAAATGCTAACTATTTAGCCACTGTGCTGCAAAAGTCACATTCTAAATATGTACATTGCTGCATTGCAGTGCCATTTATTTTCAAAGGCTCCCCGACTTACCTGTGGTGCAAGTACAAGCGCACACCACAATACATAAACCATATAAATGCTGCGCTACATTCAAACTTATATAAGTGAATGTGGAATCCAATAACTCAAATCAAAAATAGTGACAATAATAATGAAAATAAATAATATGTGCTTAATGATAACAAAATTACCAAATAAACCACCCAAACTAATGAAAAAGCACAAACTTAAATCTATACGTATGTGCATGAGAAATACACATACATATATTACATCACACGTGCACAATGTGAAGTGAAATGATGACTAAATAATAAACGCAAACTCAAAGTCCAATAATGAAATGTTGAAGGTGAACAAAACTGTAAACGGTGTTTCCAATAATACTGTAAGGTGACCACAAGTGAAACAAATCGTGCAGATATCTGGGTGTAGATAGAGCTTATGAATCCAACCACCTTCTGGATTAGCCTCTCAACTCATCACTTCGACCCTTGCGGGTCAAAGAGCAGTAATGGATCCCTCTCACAGATCCTCCAGGCACCACAGCACTCCAAAACCACTTTTCAGGATCCTCCCATAGTGTAGTATGTTTAATATACCATAGGAACATAAAATCTTTGGTAAAATTGCACTTACGTAGCAGCCAGTCCACATTAGACCCTCATGCTCTCAGATGAGGATATATCTATGTTTGTTGGGTGTACAGCTGAATACACAGGTGTACCAAGATGGCCGCCACGCCGGAAATACGTCACCGCGCTACGCCGACGCGTTACGTCACAATGTCACGTGACTTCATCAGGGCCCTGGTATATTAAACATACTACACTATGGGAGGATTCCTCTTTTTTGTTCTGAGAAATTGATATTTCACCTATACTTGGAGAAGAGCCTGAGTGGGAATACTAAATCCTGAAAAGTGGTTTTGGAGTGCTGTGGTGCCTGGAGGATCTGTGAGAGGGATCCATTACTGCTCTTTGACCCGCAAGGGTCGAAGGGATGAGGTGAGAGGCTAATCCAGAAGGTGGTTGGATTCATAAGCTCTATCTACACCCAGATATCTGCACGATTTGTTTCACTTGTGGTCACCTTACAGTATTATTGGAAACACCGTTTACAGTTTTGTTCACCTTCAACATTTCATTATTGGACTTTGAGTTTGCGTTTATTATTTAGTCATCATTTCACTTCACATTGTGCACGTGTGATGTAATATATGTATGTGTATTTCTCATGCACATACGTATAGATTTAAGTTTGTGCTTTTTTATTAGTTTGGGTGGTTTATTTGGTAATTTTGTTATCATTAAGCACATATTATTTATTTTCATTATTATTGTCACTATTTTTGATTTGAGTTATTGGATTCCACATTCACTTATATAAGTTTGAATGTAGCGCAGCATTTATATGGTTTATATTTACTTGATCACTGGTATATGATTTAATGCTAGCAGCTGTTTGGGGTTCATATATTAATTTAGTTTGTTTTAAACACACATTTGGAGCGCAGGAGGGTCACACCACTAACACCACAATACATGATGTGCATTGCAGTGTCCAGGAAAAAATTACGCAAACACAACATTTTCTTGCATTGAGGTGTGTTGTAACTCATTCATTTAGTAAAATGTGAAGCATTGTGGTATTAATAGACCATTAGATTTGTGTTAATAAAGAAGGATATTTTTTATATTTTTTATTTACAATAAGTGAGTTTCTAGGGAAGAGTGGATCGGCATTAGAGTATGACCAGATTCATGTACTAGTGATCCAGGGAAAGGGTGGTTGGTTTATTTATTCAGCAATTTACAGTGTATTTAGACAAATCACTACATTCTCTGCTTCCCAATGGAGTTTACAGTCTAATCACTAGGGTCAATCTGGTGGGAGCCAGTTAGCCTACTTGTATGTTTTAGACAGTGGGAGGAAACCATGGAACAAACCCACATATACCAACAGACAGTGTTTTTTGTAGGAGTTCAATCCATGACCCCAATGCTTCATGGTATGAGTGACCAGGACAGCGTCTCTTTACCCATTATACAATAAACAAAATAGAATATATATTTATATATTGTTTTTTTTTTATTTTATTTTTTTTAATTGTAGAAAAAAAATCTAAAGCAGCTCTATACAATCTATATGTTTATTTTACATATATCAAATGATTCATACGTTTAAAAAATGGTTTAGTTCTTTAGGCTAATGTATAAATACAAATTATTATTATTATACAGGATTTATATAGTGCCAACAGTTTGCCCAGCGCTTTACAAAATGAAGGTAGACGTTACAGTTACAATACAATTTGGTACAAGACGAAACAGAGGGCCCTGCTCATTAGAGCTTACAATCTAGGAGGAAGGGTTGAGTGATACAAAAGGTAATAGCTGTGGGGGGGATGAGCTGATGGAGGAAATAAATGTCAGTTTACTAGGTAGAAGCAGGATAGGCTTCTTTAAAGAGAAGGGCTTTCAGGGTTCGTCTAAAGGTAGATAAATTAGGAGACAGCCGGACAGATTGGGGTAGGGAGTTCCATAGGAAGGGAAAAGCTCAGGAGAAGTCCTGGAGGTAAGCATGGGAGGAGGTGACATGGGAACTAGAGAGCAGAAGGTCTTGGAAGGATCGAAGAGAGCGGTTTGGTTGATATTCTGAGACCAGGCTGGTGATGTAGCTGGGGGCAAAGTTGTGGATGGCTTTGTAAGTTGTTGTTAGTATTTTGAATTTTATTTGTTGGGCGCATGGAAGCTAATGGAGGGATTGGCAGAGAGTGGCAGACACTGAATGGTTGGTAAGGTGGATGAGCCTGGCAGCAGTATTCATGATGGACTGGAGGGGGGATGGCCTATGTAAAGGTAAGCCATTGAGGAGGGAGTTGCAGTAGTCGAGGTGAGAGATAACCAGGGAGTGAATTAGGAGCTTTGTGGTATCATTGTTTAAAAAGGAGCGTATTCTGGAGATGTTGCGGAGGTTGAGGCTGCATGATTTGGACAGGGATTGGATGTGGACCTGAAAGGATAGTTCAGAATCGAGGGTTACACCTAGCACCCTGGGATGCGAAGATGGGTTGATAGTGGTCCTGACCTCCTCCGTGGGGGAGGAAATATTATGAGCTCAGTTTTGGATAGATTGAGTTTTAGGAAGTGGTGTGACATCCAGTCTGATATGTCTGTTAGTAAATTGGAGATATGTGAGGAAACTGATGGGGTGAGCTGAGGAGATAGATTTGTGTGTCATCAGAATAGAAATGGTATTGGAAACCATGGGAAGCTATCAGCTGACCCAAGGAAGAAGTGTAGATCGAGAATAGAAGAGGTCCAATGACAGAACCTTGGGGGACCCCAACAGCAAGAGGAGTAGGAGAGGAGGAAGTAGAGTTGTAAGTGAAACTGAAGGTGCGGTGAGATGGGTAATATTCGAACCAACGGAGAGTACAGTCATGGAGACCAGGAAAATAGAGTGTTTTGGTGGGTTCAACTGTGTCGAAGGCAGTGGAGAGGTCCAAGAGTAAGAGTATGGAATAGTGACCATTGGTTTTAGCAGTTAGTAAGTAGTTTGTGAGTTCTAGGAGACCAGTTTCTGTGGAGTGTGGTGGGCAAAATCCAGACTGAAGGGGATCGAGAAGGTTATTCTCAATAAGGTGGCAGCTTAGCCAAACCACATGACATTGACAATCCTGATCATTATACAATTTTTCCCTTCCTGAAATTTATCACCAATCATTAATTTCTACCACAAAGAAGTCCCAAGGTCTTCAATGCAAAAAGTGAGGAGAATCTTTCATATGCATATGTTGCTTCTTCTTCAGAAGATTAGAAAGGATATTTAAACAAACACATTCACAACATGTGCAACACTTACCCCCACCCCTTCAACTACACATGCATACATGCTACATGACAAAATTGACTTCAGTATTGTGAAACAAAATGAATAATAATTATACCCAGAAAAGAAACCAGGGAAGAGATCAACCTCTGGAAGAACCCTAGTGGAACCCTGATTGAGAAATGGTGGTCTAGATTCATTTTGGAATATCACTTACTACTTACCATATTCCAGTGTCTAATGGTCACTATATCACAATCATTACATGAGCATCTTCCGCATTTGTTCTTTGCAAGTAAATACTTCACCATTTTCTGTCACATTAGCAGATAGCAACCAATGTGTATAGGGCAGCACAGTAGCTAATTACTTCTTCCTAGCAGCACTAGGGTCATTGGTTTGAATCCCAACCATGGTACTACCTGCCCAGACTTTGCATGTTCTCCCATAAACCATAAATAAAAATCTGAACTGTCTAATGTGACATAGATGACCAAGAGCCCCCAAAACACAATACAGTGTGCACATGTGTGTGTTATGTTACACTTAAAAAAAGAAAATGATCAAAAATAAAAAAAATAAAGTAATCAAAATTATTATCGGTCACCCATAGATATTTAAACTATTAATAACCATTAAATATCAAGCTATTTCCTCTTCTACCAAATTGTATTGTAACTGTAATGTCTACCTTCATTTTGTAAAGCGTTGTGCAAACTGTTGGCGCTATATAAATCCTGTATAATAAAAATATGACATTCCATCATCAGTTCCTTAGGCCTGGGACTGACATAAATGGCCTAATGTTTTCTTTATAGTGTTGCAGTATATGTCTGGGGTATTTAAATGTGTAAATAAATACATAAGTGAGCAATCAAGGGCCTTAGCTTAGGTATTGTATTTACTATGTATTTGTTTGCTTATGCTCAGGCCGGTTTTCACAATCCCTGATTTTCACAATCCCTGAAATTTCTACTTGAGCCTAGTTGGGTCAGTCAGAGGTCACCTAGTTAGTCTGGGTGATTAATTCATTTTAGCTCAGACATCTATTTTGCTCACTGGCATTAATGACACCAGCAAGAAGACTTAACGCTGAACTCTGGGAATGAGAGAAAATGTATTCTTGCAGTGGGGCCCCCTGCGCTGCAAGGGTTAAATGCTCCTTTATTCTAGAGGTGCAGGGATAAGGTGTATTACCTACCTTATTTCTGGCTCCTACAGGCTCCAGTGCTGTCTTTGGATTGCAGGCTGTCCCTCTGTATCATCCCTGTATTGTACCTGAGCCTGTGACTGTGGCCCAAAGCTGCTGGTGGAAAGGATGGAACTGATCCATCAACAAGCCTTTTCTTCCCCTTCTTGCTGCTGCAATTAAATAGTTGAAGTGTACTACTCATGACTGTATAACCTGTTAAACTTTGCTAATTGATTATTCTTATTTTTTTTTTTTTTTAGTTCAGGTACTTATATAGCGCCATCAATTTACACAGTGCTATACATATATATTGTACATTCACATCAGTCCCTATCCCTCAAAGGGTGTACAATCTAAGGTCCCTAACTCACATCCATACCTACACATACTAGAGCCAATTTAGACAGAAGCCAATTAACCTACCAGCATGTCTTTGGAGAGTGGGAGGAAACTGGAGTACCTGGAGGAAACCCACACAGGAACAAGGGGAACTTACAAACTCCAGGCAGGTAGTGCCGTGGTTGGGATTTAGAACCAGCGACCCTAGTGCTGCCAGGCGGAAGTGCTAACCATTTAGCCACTGTGCTGCTCCTATTTTGCCACTGTTTTATTTTTATACGTTACCTGGGGTTGTACATCCTAAACTCATTATTCCTGAAGCCTACTCTTTTGAACAAGTCTAATATAGATGTGATACTAAAGAATTGTGTATTTTGCATTATTATTCTATACTTTCCCTCTTGTATTGAACTGTATTGTTGCTGTATTGTCTCCCGTCATATTGTAAAGCGCTGAGCAAACTGTTGACGCTATATAAATCCTGTATAATAATAATACTGAAATATATCCGAATCCAGAGTGTCAGAAATTTTGGGAGGTTTGAAGGTCAGGGTAACCACTGGGGACAAGTATTATCAATCACTACAACACCAAGGGCCTGTTTTAGGGCCAGTTCACACTGAAATGTGTACATTCTGGTGTGGTCCAGCTTCGACAGCCCAATCATTTGAATAGGATGCAAAAGGCACCGGAACATGCAAAAAGTAGATTTTTAGTTTTCAGATTGTGCCGCATCACACCGCATGTACTGTAGGTCTGTGCAGTTTGGTGACTGCAAACACACTGTATTTGTCAGGTGCGTTTGGGGTGCCATCAGCAATTAATAGCACCTGCGAATACCTTGCAAAGGCACACATTCATGTGCAGTGCAGGAAACGCACACAGACAGCACCTTTCCCTCATCGCCTTCCGGATTGAACGGACCCTTAGGGCTCAACAACTTCTTCACCTATTCAATGATAGTACATACTATATATTGGCCATTAAGCCACTTTAATTGGATGGGAGAACAATAATTGGAGGATTGTAATCCTAATGTATACTCACCAGATAAAAATGCCTCTCATACTTCAAATAGGCAAAAAAACTCAAAGAAGTATCCCCACAATGTTACTCCAATTTTCACTGGATACCACTCCACATAGGTTCCATTACACATGGGATAGGCAAACATATATCATGTGCAGCTCCCTCTAGTGTGCTAGTAGAATAGTGTAGTGTATTGCAGGTAAAATTATTGTGTATGACTCATGGTAACTGTTTTGATGGGGGAATCCCTAACTTGGAGCTATTGTGTTCTCTCAACAGGGGGTGCAGGGGGAGTTATCCCTGCAGGTAGAACACAGTGATTACTGTTAGCGGCTATAATAGCTTCTAGCAATACTCACATGTAAAATCCAACAGGGTGGTTGTACCCAAGTTGGTCAATAAATACATTCAGCGTGCCCACATATGGTTTCAATCTTGGATGATCCCAGCTGAACCAACCAAGATTCAAACCGTGTATGGCTGACTTCATTCTTTTACAGCACGGAGAGGGGACATTAAAACATCTAGGAACATTGCAGTGGCTGCCAAGACATTCAATTGCTTCTTGACCAACCGATAATCATCTTAAGTTAATTGCATAGAGGATACAAAATTAGTTTAACTTTGTTGTTGTTTGAACCCCTAAAAACCTGGGGATTCAGAAAAAAACTATAGATTTATTCCTTCTATCTGAGGTACAGATAGATTATTTGTCTTCAAGGCTCTGTACAGAACCTAATTACTAATCATTAGTTTCTTACCTATCACCAGAGAGCTATAAACACTCTCCTCTTACCAGTCGATATTCCAGGAACATCCTGAATTCAGGGGCTAGAAAAGCTGCAGAACTATAATTTAATGCATGCAATTTGTAAAATGAAATAATTACAGTATTGTATAATTAGTCCACATATCTATACAGTATAAATCAGTGACTTAATCTGCTGATTTGGCCACTTCACATTATAAGGTAGGGTTATCTAAAAAAAAAAGGACTAGAGCTCTCCCTGACCTTTTTCTTGCAACATTATTGTGAAGGTGGCAAAACAGATCAATATTTTTCCTGTCTTTGGTAGAAAATGTTCCTCTTACAGTGAACAATTCTAATAAGATAAAAGGGAGCATCGTGTAATTGTGCAGTCGAAAGGGCAAAGGACATCTTCCCTACACACAACACTCTCAAAAACTTATTTTGAATATTGTATACCAAATATGATGCCATTTCAATTTTTACAGAGATTTTCAGAAATGGCATTAAACCATATTGCATCAGTTACAGGGGCAAGCTGTGCAGTACCAAAGAAAGCTTTTGTTTCAAAAAAGAAAGAAAACACTGAGAGCCAGATATAATGGGGTTTGTGATGGACAGCCTGGCATCCCTCCTTGGTGCTTCCATCAGAGAACTGCTTCCTCGCCATTGGGACACAAGACCAAGGTATTTTAGCTGGGCATTGCACCTAAGGACTAGATAACACTAGCTTAGGTGCAACTGGAACTCTTTATTGGGCAGAAATACAGGTTTTTATACACTTCAAAAATAAGGGCAGTCCCCACATGAATGATAAAAATAAACATTATGCATTGGGATAAACATCCCACACTGATTAGGTAACAAGGTAAAGTTGACACAAGACTAATCCCATCATGTGGAAACCTCCAGGAGAGCTAGCCAACAGACAGAAACAAAAGGTGACTCTATTAACTCAATTAACAATGAGACAAAGACACAGTAATCACATAACACCTTAATAAACAGATTACAGCAAGATACCTCATCTACTGAGAGTTGAGTAGGATCCTTTTACCTATCCTGGACCAGGTTTTTTGCCAAAAACCACCCCTCATTTCCCTCATTATTTCACTTTTTTATTTCACAGAAATAAAGGAAAATAAAAAATGTAAAGCTGCATGACACAAATATACAGGTGAAACTCGAAAAATTAGAATATCATGCAAAAGTTCATTTATTTCAGTAACGCAACTTAAAAGGTGAAACTAATATATGAGATAGACTCATTACATGCAAAGCAAGATAGTTCAAGCTGTGATTTGTCATAATTGTGATGATTATGGCTTACAGCTCATGAAAACCTCAAATCCACAATCTCAGAAAATTAGAATATTACATGCAATCAATAAAACAAGGATTGTACATAGAACAATATCGGACCTCTGAAAAGTATAAGCATGTATAAGTACTCAGTACTTGGTTTGGGCCCCTTTTGCAGCAAATACTGCCTCAATGTGTCGTGGCATGGAAGCTATCAGCCTGTGGCACTGCTGAGGTGTTATGGAAGACCAGGATGCTTCAACAGCGGCCTTCAGCTCTTCTGCATTGTTCGGTCTCATGTCTCTCATTTTTCTCTTGGCAATGCCCCATAGATTTTCTATGGGGTTCAGGTCAGGCGAGTTTGCTGGCCAATCAAGCACAGTAATCCCACGGTCAATGAACCAGGTTTTGGTGCTTTTGGCAGTGTGGGCAGGTGCCAAGTCCTGCTGGAAAATGAAGTCAGCATCCCCATAAAGCTCGTCTGTGGAAGGAAGCATGAAGTGCTCCAAAATCTCCTGGTAGACGGCTGCGTTGACCCTGGACTTAATGAAGCACAGTGGACCAACACCAGCAGATGACATGGCTCCCCAAATCAACACAAACTGTGGAAACTTCACACTGGACTTCAAGCATCTTGCAGTGTGTGCCTCTCCATTCTTCCTCCATACTCTGGGTCCTTGGTTTCCAAATGAGATGCAAAAGTTGCTCTCATCAGAAAAGAGGACTTTGGACCACTGAGCAACAGACAAGGTCTGTTTTTCTTTAGCTCAGGTATGACGCTTCTGACGTTGTTTGTTGTTCAGGAGCGGCTTGACAAGAGGAATATGACATTTGAAGCCCATGTCCAGGATGCGTCTGTGTGTGGTGGCTCTTGATGCACTGACTCCAGCCTCAGTCCACTCCTTGTGAAAGTCCCCAACACTTTTGAATGGCCTTTTCCTGACATTCCTCTCCAGGCTGCGGTCATCCCTGCTGCTTGTGCAATTACCTTTTGAGGCTTTCCCTCCTTATGGAGGGTGTCAATGATGGTTTTCTGCACAACTGTCAGGTCAGCAGTCTTTCCCATGATTGTGATTCCTACTGAGCCAGACTGAGAGACCATTTAAAGGTTCAGGAACCCTTTGCAGGTGTTATGGCTTAATTAGCTGATTAGAGTGGGACACTTTGAGCCGAGAATATTGCACCTATTCACAATATTCTAATTTTCTGAGATTGTGGATTTGGGGTTTTCATGAGCTGTAAGCCATAATTATCACAAATGTGACAAATCACGGCTTGAACTATCTTGCCTTGCATGTAATGAGTCTATCTCATATATTAGTTTCACCTTTTAAGTTGCATTACTGAAATAAATTTACTTTTGCACGGTATTCTAATTTTGTTAGTTTCACCTGTAGATCACTTATACAAAAAAAAGAAAAACAAAAAATACAAAAACACTAAATGGAATTAGCTAAATGAGTGAAATTTAGAGTTTCAGCTCTAGCAAAATTTTATATTGTTAAATAGGCATAGAAATCAATTTCACTGAATTTTGAGATATTTTTCTTGTGGGTGGCAATGACCCTATTGCACAGGGCTTTTTTTCAGCAGGAACGTGTTGCTACAGTTCCAGCACCTCCAGCACATAAACTACAAAAGGCCCCCAATAATACAAAACAAATCTAGGTGACTATTACCAGATACCATGACCTGTATAATCTAGAATATTCACAGACAATGGGGCTATTTACTAAAACTAGAGAGTGCAAAATTGGGTGCAGCTCTATATGTAAACCAATCAGCTTCCAGATTTTATTTCTAAAGCTTAATTGAACAAGCTGAAGTTAGAAGCTGATTGGCTGCCCAACACAGTAGCTACACAGCTGCACCAGATTTTGAGTGCTCCAGTTTTAGTAAATCTCCCCAAATGGGTTCTGCATAAAGACAAGAAAATATACAAATCTATGCTACTAATGCTCTACTAGATATAAAAAAAAATGAATACATGAATGGATGTTCTGTGATTTTATTTTGAGTTAAAGATATGTGAGATAAACAAAGACTTGTTAATCTGCGTCCTTTGTATAGAACCTTTCCTGGTTATATTCCAGAGACTCTGGGGTAATGCTGAGCTAAGATAAAACTGGCATTACATTCAACACCTCAGCCTGTTTAGTAACAGACTGAAACATACCCCATGTCCTCCTCAGCTTGGAGACTTAGTAATGTAATACTGGCTATATTTCATCACACAGAAGTGTTGAGATCAGAGGAGTTCTCTGACCTTCTCTCAGACTTTTCACTGCTATTCCATGTCTATCCATAAGGCTCACATATATTATTATTATTATACAGGATTTATATAGCGCCAACAGTTTGCTCAGTGCTTTACAATAGAATGGGAGACAACACAGCAACATTACAGTTCCATACAAGAGGGAAAGGAGGGCCCTGCTTCTTGGAGCTTACAATCTAGGAGATAGCACTTATTTCAGTTATTACACAATTTATGCCAATAAATACCTGGATAAAATGAATATCAATTAAAATGTTTCACCAAGAAGAGAAACAGCACAGTTTTTCTGTACCACACCTGCAAAATGGTGATTGCTTTCTAATGGCTAAATGGTTAGCTCTTCCACCTGCCAGTACTAGGATCGCTGGTTCAAATCTCGACCACAGTACCACCTCCCTTGAGTTTTCATATTCTCACTTTGCCTGTGTGGGTTTTCTCCCAAACTCCGAAGACATGACCCTAGGTTAATTGGATCCTGTCTGAATTGGCCCCGTATGTGTATGAATGTAAGTTAGGGACCTTAGATTGTACACCCCTTGAGGGTTAGGGACTGATGTGAATGTACAATATATATGTAAAGCACTGTGTAAATTGATGGTGCTATATAAGTACCTGTAATAATAATAAGTAACCACCAAACATGCTTGTGTTAAAGACTATCAGCCTTACCAAATTAATTATAAATTTTTATTTTGTAAAAGTTTTACATTTGGCTTTCCAAAAAGACATGAAGTCCATCTATGCTGTGTAGACTACCTTTTCAGCTTGGACCATCAAAAATAACATATTCAAACACTTTTAAGCAAGGTACTATTTTTATTTGGAGAATACTTCTAATTCATTTGATAGCAGTTAAATATTATCTGCTTTCAGTAGGAGAAACTAAGCTATCTCAAGTTTGCACTTATAGTGGTTGTAAACCTCTGAATAAAAAATTAACAAAGCATATCCTTCAACATAGTGTGTTTGCCTCAGTCCAAAGCACCAAGTGTGAATTCTGTCTGCTATCTCTTCTGAAAATTAATCTCAACACCAAGCAATCCCAAGGTGATTGACAGCCTCAGCTGCACGTTTCCTTATAAAACTATGTAGAGGGGAATGTGTCCATTTTCTCTACTCAGGTCTCAAATTACAATCAGTTCTCTGCTCTGTGCTGTGTAGTGTATGACATCAGATCCCAGCCCCCTGCCACCTGGAAGCTGAGAAATAGCCTTTGATGTGTGAACTTTGAATGGCTGTGGATAAGAGAGGGCTGCAGATAAATAGAAGTTCAACCAGGGGCGGACTGACCATTTGGAAACTCGCGCACTGCCCGAGGGCCCGGGGTCAGTAGGGGGCCCCATGAGATGCCCCTGGTACTTTTTTCATAGGCTTTTTTGAATTTGGGCAAGGACACAGGGGCCCCATGATCCCCTATTGCTCGGGGGCCCCATGAGTTGTCAGTCCGCCCCTGAGTACAACTCATGTAGATGAATTTGTTTCATCTATGTGTATCATCTGAGGCTAGTCCCTTCGCTGGGTATATGAAAGGGTTTGCAACCACTTTGAAGAGAACCTGTCACCAACTTAAACATTGCTGGTAAAAGCACAACCAATTGAAGGGAGGTACAGCACAACCAGCCTACTCATAGATAGAGTGAAATTCGGCCAGTCCCTGCTGAACCAGATGAATTTCAATCCATCTATGGCCTGCTTAAGGGTAATTAAAATATCTATTGCCTATCCAAATTCCACTTATATACAGTAAATCTGCATGTTCACGAGGGGGCTGAAGAGGATTGCTCGGCAGAGCATCTTTGATAAGCAGGTCTATAGTACATACGTAAGGTCGTTGCATGTGTCGCTTCAGGATCTTTTCCTTGTAACTTTATTCATGGACATACCTGGGCAGCACAGTGGCTAAATGGTTAGCACTTCTGCCTGGCAGTACTAGAGCCAGTGGTTCAAATCCCAACCACAGCACCACCTGCCTGGAGTTTGCATGTTGTCCCTGTGTGGGTTTCCTCCAGGTACTCTGGTTTCCTCCCACACTCCAAAGACATGCTGGTAGGTTGATTAGCTCTAGTATATGTATGAATGTGAGTTAGGGACCTTAGGCTGTATGCACCTTGAGTGTTAGGCTGGCCATACATTATACAATTATCTGCAGATTTTCTGCCCAATTTCCTTTAGATTTACCTTCAACTATGTAGTGCAAGGGCCTGCCTAATTGGATACAACTGAAAGTGTTGTTTAGGTTTGTCCTCCTATTATATGGTTTTTGGTAAATCTAAACCAAAAATCTGCAGATAATTGTATAATGTATGGCCAGCCTTAGGGACTGTACAATAGCACTGCATAAATTGATGGCACTATATAAGTACCTGAAATAAATAATGTAGAAGCAATTGACCAATAGGTTGTTTTAGCCTTTGCATTGGATGAAGTAAGCAGACAAATTTGTACAGAATTACATATTTGTGTAAGGATGTGGCTTACCATTCTGCAGTGCAATGTGGTTTGGTTTCTATAGCAACTACTGCAGCTGCTCAAAATCCAATAGTGAAATCAAGATATTAGTTTCATACAGAATAATTTCATTGGGCCCACCGTACAATGCACAGTGAACTGAATCTTTAGAAACAAATGGGGGAAAAGTATTGAATGAAACTATTGTCTTGAACAATTTGTGTACTATGTAATTGTTAATATATTGGTAAAATGTCTTACTAGTCTGATAATACATTCTAAAACAAACTTTTAGTGCATTTCCAAAGTAAGCAAATTCCTGGAGAGAAGTAAAGAATTGTTCTCCCATAGAACTTCATGTATCAGAGTATCAGTATTAGTAGTCTTTACAACTGTTATACACCTATTAATTATATTTAAACTTCCAGATTCTAAATGTTAGCTTTCAGTGATTGGTTGCTGTCGGGCAGCATGGTGGATACCTTGTTATATGAGGCTCATGGTCATCTTCACCCTGGCCCAGTCACATAACTTTGCAAGTACTAGTCAAACCTAGAAATGTTGAATTAAAGTAAATCTGAAGTTTCTTTAACCGCTTCCACGCCGCCTTATAGCAAAAATACTGCTTGAGGGCAGCACGGGTGCGCAAAATCATGTATATATATCTGATTTTACAGTTCTGAGTTTTTTCCCTTTCTTCTGTTTTTTTTCCTTTTTTTTTATGCGTTTTGTTTTTTGACGCGTTGTTTTTCAATGCGTCACTTTTGGTATATATATATATTGCTTTTTTTGCCGTTTTGATATAACCCGGTCTGAATATGTATGGATTTTTTGTGATTTTATCCCAAATAGACATGCGTTTGTTTTGTGTTTTTTTTTTCCATGCATATTTTGCATATATTTATATTTAAATTTTGATCATTTACTAATGTGGCTTCTTAGCCCATATCTTCTTGGGATATTTACTCACTTTTACCTGTGTTTGTTATTCTATTTTTCATTATAATTTTTTCATAATTATTTTTTTACAATTATTTTTATCCATTATTCTTTTTCTCTTTCTTTGTTTATCTTTTTATTTTACTTCATTTTTCTTTTTTTCCTTTTTTGTTGTTCTTTGAGATCACTACTTTTGATACAATGGTTTTATATGTCTTGTTACAATGTATTAGTAGGCGTACCCTCAGGATTCAGGAGTGATGATTAGGACAGGTGTTCTTTATTAACTAATACTTATATAAGACAGCACTTTTGTTGTTTTCTTTGTTATGATTAAGTACGAAACCGTGTGAAACGCGTTAACAGTCCTGTATTCATGTCCTGGTGTTTTGTGTGTCCTATGGATCAATAAATACACACTATATTCATCTATCCTCCGGTGTGCAGCTGACCCTTCTACCTGTTGCATCGCGTGTACTGGCGAGCCAGAGCCTGCACCTGTCATGGATTGATCTGGATTGTTTGCCTGAGCGGTATACCTTTTGTTCTTTGGGTCCGAGTAGGGGGCGCCGCCATTCGCGGCATTGGCTGTCAGTCACCGGGTCCCGGCCGGTGATTCCCCACCGACACCCGGCGATCACCGAGTATCACCAGCGGGGAGAGAGACCTGTGTATAATCAACACAGATCTCTCCCCTGTCAGCTTTGTATTGCAGAAACAAAAACGAGAAGCGCACCAACCTTGCGCATTACCTCAGTAACCAAAATTTGTTGAATACAAAATGATACTTACAAACAGTTAAGTAAATCAAGCATGTAAGTCCTCAAAGGAACTTGAAAGTTAGGAAGCCTGCACGAGTCCCTAGTAGCTCTGATGAAGAAGGGATGACCTTCGAAATGCGTCAGCTGTACTCTGAGTGTCTACCCCTATGATGGGAATCGCGCAGGCTTCCTAAATTTCAAGTTCCTTTGAGGACCAGGTAGCAAGAGGGGATTGGAGAGAGCTCATCCTTTCATTGTCTGCTTGACATTTGCCTAATTTAGGGGGAGATTTACTCAAACTGAAGCACTCAGAATTTGGTGTATCTGTGCATAGTAGCTTTTAACTTCAGCTTGTTCAAATAAACTTTGACAATAAAACCTGGAAGCTGATTTCTGTTTCTGTGCAGAGCTGCACTCGATTTTGCACTCTCCAGTTTTAGTAAATCTCCTCCTCTGTGTATTAGTACTTGTAAATACCTGACATTAAATTTAGATAGCAGTTTATCAGGCTTAAAGTGGTAGTAAACCTTAGACATGAAATATGAACAAAGCATGTACTTGTCTCAATTAAGAGCACTTAATGTTGTTTCTGTCTGCTGCTTCATTCCTCTGCTATCTGCAGGATTCACTTCTGGCATGTTTTCCTGACACCAAGAGAATAATGGTGACAGTGGAGGAAGCCTCAGTTCTATTCCTGTGAGCTGTGTGGAGGGGGGAGTCTCTTTCTTCCAATCAGCTCTCAGAGTTCTCCTCACTGAGCTCTGCAGTGTGTAATTTTAGCTCTCTGCCCCGTTTTTCTGAACACTCTGTTAAGCTTTCAAACTGTAGCACTGTGAATGGATGTAAAGAAGAGAAGACTGCAGGTAGACAGGTACAACTTATATAGGAGGAATTGTTCCATCTCTGAGTATCACCTAAAGCCAGTGAACTTCACTTATTTGCCTCCTTTTGCACCTTTAAATATACTATTGAAAGTATTTTCTTAAATCTATTTGAAAAGTGCAAACAAATACCTGTTGATAATAACTGCATGCTTGCCCAGCAGCACATGCTGACCTTTCCTTGCTCCCCTGCCTCTTCATTCAGCCTTATTAGACTTATTAGAGCTTACACAGAGCTATGGATTCTTTCTACAGTCCCAAGTGACAGCTCTGGACTAATCAGGAGGCATATGTTCCAATATAAATGTATTCCAATGGAAGTGTATTCTGGTGGTCAAATAGAGGTTAGTATATGCTGCTGGAGGGGGGGGGCTAATTCATGAGAATTTTGTAGAGGCAGTGATGTCACTAGTCCGTAGCAAATAAAAACATTTTTTCTTATGTTGGAGTATCTGTCTATTCTTTCAAATAGCTTCATCTACTTTAAATGGGTTATAGCAACACTTAAAGTGGTTCTAAAGTTCCCAACATTAAGGTAAAAATGTTTCACCACTTGCTGTGCACCCCCCCTCCCCACCACCACCCCCAAACACACACCTGACACTACTCTTGACGCAGCGCTGTCCCCTTCGGCAACCCCATTCTTTTTCTGCATTCACAGGCTTCACTGAGAGCAACAGGAGCCACTGCAGACAGTCAAATCCTATGAGGAGGGAGTGGCAGCAGGGCCAAGGACTGTGTGCGTCTATGGATGCACACAGCCTAGCTTAGGAGCTCGCCCACACGTGTGCCTCAATCGCACACAGCTTGCTATGGGTGCACAAGCAAAAGAGGAGGAACGGACAGGGATCCCAGAAAAGGAGGAATGGCGCTGCTCTGTGCAAGGACATGTTTATTATTTTAATTGTGAAAAAAAACTTTTACAACCACTTTAACTGCTTCCCATCCTCCCTATAGCAGTAATACTTCTACAGGGCGGCACAGGTGTGCAAAATCACGAATATTGAAAAAAGGAACATATCGGGACCTAACTGGAAAATAAATTGATAAAATATAGTGGATGGTCAGTATAAAATAAAGGAAGGAGGAATGGTCTGAAGAAGAAGCAACAGCTTCAAAATACATCACCTGACATTTCCCTGCTCTGCCATTGGTCGCCCACCGAGTCCCTGTCTTTCTTGCGGTCCACACTGGTTTCGACGCCATTTTCAAACTCTCTGCACTGCTGACAGCTGACGGCTCCATCCCCATTCATCCTGAACGACCAGAACCCTCACCGCTGGTGGACTTATGGCTTACCAAAGGATTGCTTTATCATGCTCCTTTACTCATGATGTTTGTGAGAAGTTTTAAAACCCTATGTTATTAATAAATCAATAACCATCTACACTCAGATTGGCACCCCCTTCTGTCCGTTTTTAAAACTATATATATGTGTGTTTGATTTTGCGTTTCTGGGTTTCACGCGCCCTACCCACACAGCTATTCAAGGCCTTGGCTGTCAATCACTGGGTCCCCCCCAGTGATTACTCACTGGCAGCCAGTGATCGAGGAGCATTACCGACGGAGGGAGAGAACTGTGAGTAAAAAATACAGTTCTCTCCCCTGTCAGCTCCTGCACACTGCTATGCATGGCTTTGCATAGCAGAGCCATGCAAAGCAGTGTGCTTACAGTGAAGCACACACACTGCACACAGTTAACCCTTTGATCGCCCCACATGTTAACCCCTTCCTGCCTAGTATCATTAGTACAGTGTCAGTGCTTTTTATTAGCACTGATCACTGTATTGGTGTCACTGGGGATGTCAGTGACACCAAGTCTGTTCCGCCCAGCGTCAGAATGCCCGCTGCATTCCTTTAGTCCCGCTATAAGTCGCTCATTGCCGCCATTACTAGAAAAAAAAATTCCAGTATATATACCTCTATTTGTAAACGCTATAACTTTCACGTAAATCAATTAATTTACACGTATTGGAATTTTGTTTTTAGCAAAGACATGTAGCAGAATACATTTTGACCTAAATTTATGCCAGAATTAGATTTTTAATTTTTTTTATTAGATAGTGAAAAATATTGTTTTTTTCTCAAAATTGTCCTTTTTTTTATAGCACAAAAAATTTTTAAAAAAATGCAGGCGATCAAACGTCCTGAAAAAAAGGACGTAAATTTAATTTGGGTGCAGCATTGAATGACTGCGGAATTGTCAGTTAAAGTAATGCAGTGCCATAACGCCAAAAAATGGCCTGGTCAGGAAGGGGGGTAAGTCCTTTGGAGGGCAAGTGAGTATATTCTCATGATTCCTAAGCCAGCCATACACTAGTAGAATTATATTTGACTTTTTTCACTTAAAGAATATTCATTTGATTTTATAATAGTTTTTAACAGCAGTGATGATAACAGTTAATAGAGCAGGATGGAAATATTTCTCAGTTAAATTAATTTCCAGCAGTGAAGGTGGTTTTCATTCAGGAAAATCCAAAATCGAATGTTAACATTCGATGCACAGAGAAATGTCATACCAATTTTTGTATGAATATTAAATTGAAAATCTGCTAGTGTATTGGAAGCTTCAGGCATGATTGGTGATGTGAAATAGGCAGGCTTTCTGCAACATGGGATGTCCTGCTGTCACTTAGGGTAGACTAGTAAAAGTTCTTGCCTTACACAAATACCTTTCCCTGGGGGACAAATCAGTTCCACTCCACCAAATGACAAGCAGAACTTATTTATATATTACTTGCTCATCTTAAAAGTATAACTAGAAGCAAAACTTATTTTTTAGTTTTGGACAGAGTGCAGAGGGATTAGGATGCTTGTCATTTTTCATTACTGTCTTCATTACTGTCCATCATCATTGAAAGTGAAAGTAAAAGAAAATGCCAAATTTTAGGTTGTCCCCAGAAACGTAATAGAGGAGAAACATTCCAATGGGGACACTAGTTCTGGTGACCTGGGGGTCCCCAAGGATTTTCTTTAATTTGCAGGGATTTCCTTTAGTTTCTTGTTTGGCTTTGGGGCAGGAAGTGAAGGGAAATCTCCCCAATGGGACATAGATGGTGAAAAAAAAAATCTCACAGGGGTTATAACCCTCCCTTACTCTATAAAAAATGCAAAAAATGTTTTGCCTATAGTTCAACTTTACATTAATCCACTTTCAAAGTTTTTTGCAGTGCACATCCATTACTTATCTTCATAGAGTAAACACAATGGCACAAATTGACCATTTGGGTTGGAAAACATTCATAGGAATAGATACCTGAAGACAGTGGAATAGTGCCCATATGTCCAGCCCGCATATCGGATCCATAGTCTGATTTGCTAATTACCACTGCTTTTCAGTAGAACTGAATTTCTGAGTTCAGTTCTTCTTGGGGCAAAAACTACTTTCTCATGTTATCTCCACATTGGAATTGGTTTCCACCAACTGTTCTAGGATTGCCCTACAATCCAAACACCTATTGGTGCGCTCATTTTTTTATGTATGAATGACTGTGGCAAGGCCATATGTTGCCTTATAATCAGGGGCGGACTGACCATTTGGAAACTCGGGCACTGCCCGAGGGCCCGGGGTCAGTAGGGGGCCCCATGAGATGCCCCTGGTACCTTTTTCATAGGCTTTTTTGAGTTTGGGCAAGGACACAGGGGCCCCATGATCCCCTATTGCCCGGTGGCCCCATGAGTTGTCAGTCCACCCCTGCTTATAATTATAAATAAAATGGTCTGCTTGAACAATGCTTGCAATGATTATGTGATTACTTAACCATGCAGAACAAGAAGACAATATAACGCATTTTTGAGCGCATGAAGTTCTTGTTTTCAAATTGTTGCAGGTGCTAGTGCTCCATCGATGTATGAGAGAATGGGGAGATATCTACCAACCATCACTCAGTGACACATCTGCCATCTATAGGCAGTCATGGCAACATATTTATCACAGTTTGTAGTGTACCCAAAGTACTTAGGATATGAGATTAGACATTCAAACCAATTTACACCATCTAAAAATAATGATCTCAGGCAATACTGAGCCCCTTCACATTGAAATAAAATTTCAATGTGTTGCCTTTCCAAAGTCAATGACTATCACTATGAACACAGGACATCATCATTTCCAATTGCAGACATTTATGTTTCTTTGATGCTCTATTCAGTAAAACTCCCGGACATACATGTAATGTTCTTTCATCTCACCCATTGACAGATATGATGCTTGGGTGCTCTCTCAAAGATCACAGATTAACATATAAAGTAATGTTGTTTTGTATTGTAATCCCAGCAATATGTCTTTTTAGACTCCTCAAAGTTTATGGCGCAACAGCGTAGTTTTATTAACTCTGGGTCTTGTGGAGCCCCATATGAAGGGTATTGTATTTTAGCGAGAACAGAGAATGAAGTTAGGAAGCCTCAATAAAAGTACCTTAAATTGTAGTCTCATGGGGGATTATGTTATTCTAAAAGGATATAGTCTGCTTATCCAGAATATAATATCATGGATTTCAATAGGGCGTTAAGTCTATGAATGAGTGGGGGGGGGGGGAAATTTGCCCTACATAATGCATCATATGAGGGGGTAAGGTGGATACATAGGTTGGATAGATGGTTGTCCATCCAAAGGCAAGGCTTTGCTGTGTTGTCTACAGAGCTTTTGGTTCCATGGAGACATTCATAGCTGTGGATTTAGAGGGATGTACCCTAAGGCTCAAGATCACTGCACAATTATCAAGAATTTGAAAGAGGCATGGCAGGTGGCTCCTTTATTCTATATAGCTCTGTATGTGTTTGAAAAAACTCTAAGAAAATCTGTCAATACTTCAAATGGATAAAATATTAAAATCCAAACATGCATGACTATTGCCATAATAAGTAATTATCTGCATTTGTTTTATTTAAAATCTTTTTTTTCATACAATAGAAATTGTTTTAGACTTAGGAGATATAAGATATACAATTTTAAAGTAAACATTTATTTGACTAAATCTAACCAAAATAATTTAAATCGGATTGTACTTTTTCCTTTAACTGGCCATGCAAGTTGCAAAGTTACCAAGCTGGAATTGAGATGCTGGACATGGGGCTGATACAGGGACATTTTTTTCTTCTGCTCTAGCAACAGCAGGTGAGAGAGCTTCTTAGTGAAGGATGCTGAATGTGAAAGCAGGGTAGAATTTGAAGTTCAAGCATTTGCTTGGCCCTGTGACCATCAATGTGGCATAACAAACTGTAAGCATCTGAAACACCTTGAGAAACTACCCTCTTTACCTCTAGAGGCCATAAATGTTGTAGTAGATGAAGCTGGAGAATTTTGGAAGTGAAAAGGGAGGAACAAGGAGCCAGTGGAACACTGCAGAATATTTGCTCCTAACTGGTGCCATTGGGGTGCTGCTCCCACCAAACTCTGTGGTGCAGATTCATGTGTTTCTTTATGCATGCATGACAATAATGGCTGGTAGTTTTATCATGCCTAATATACTGCAGGCAGAAGCTAAATCCACAATGGTGCTGTTGGCAACAGATACTGTAAGTAAAAAAAAAACCATACTACAGAGCTGTGTGGACCAGATGTGATGACAGCAGTGGCCTCTACCTGTGGGACAGTTTGGTTTGCTGGATAGAATGTGAATGGCATGGCTACTCCCTGTAGTCCTCTAAAAGTTGCCACTACTCTGGGACAAAATTCTTGCTCTGGTTCTGCCTCTCTCTCACTTTCCTCCTCAAATGGCACCCATTTTCTGTCTGACACCTGACCAGATTGCAAAAGAGGACCCAGCAGTTAAACAGCAACACACACAAAAAGATAGTCTGAGAAAGTACTGTTTGGTCTGTGAACTGTGAATACAGGAGGGGGTACACAAGAATATTTAACCCACCACACTGCAATTCACAGTAATGTAGCACAATATAGCACTGGATAGCAAACGAAAGTTGCCCTTAGATTATGCAATTTTTTCTCTTTCAATCTGTAGTTGAAGAAAAGAAAATCGATAGATTGCCCATCAACACAATCAGTGTTGATGAGGGTATCCCTCCCTGCTGTGCTATTGTATTGTAACAGCGGAAAGTTTCCTGGCTATCAGAATACAATAATCACTCCTTGCGGCTATACCTGCCAGCAGTGACTGTACAAAATACCCCAACAGGCTGGTTATACTGAAGTCGATCGATAGATTGACTTCAGTACAACCAGCCTGTCCATAGATGGCCTATGGCTGGCTTAATTCCCCCTACATGAAGACTGTCAGTTCTCCCTAAACTACTCCAACAAACACTGACAAATGCCTGTTGGGAACCCATGCTTTTTTAGTGAGGGTTTGGCCTATACAAACGTCTCCTAATTGGACTGTTTAATCCATATGGGCAGCACAGTGGCTAAATGGTTAGCACTTCTGCCTGGCAGTACTAGGGTTGTTGGTTTGAATCCCAACCACGTCACCAACTGCCTGGAGTTTGCATGTTCTCCCTGTGCCTATGTGGGTTTCCTCCCACACTCCAAAGACATGCTGGTAGGTGAATTGGCTCCTGTCTAAATTGGCCCTAGCATGTGTATGTATGAATGTGAATTAGGGACCTTAGATTGGGGGTTAGAGACTGATGTGAATGTACAATATATATGTAAAGTGCTGTGTAAATTGATGGTGCTATATAAGTACCTGAAATAAATAAATACATATGACCAAATGTAAAAGCCAAAAGCTAAAAGGTGCTTTACTGGCAGTTGGCTGCTTTGGCAGCAAAATGTGCATTACTTTGTTGTGTCCACGAACTGTAAACAGGTTTGGTTCACCTTGAACCCATGCTCGACCCAAACTTTAACCTCATCCCCGGGAAAATTCAGATTGTGTTATCTCTATTAAAATATCCTTGACAAATAAATAGGAAAAATGAAGTAAAGATTTTTCTTAGGTGAATGCCTCTGAAAAAATCAATTTATAGAGGTGGATTTTTTCAGCCATTTTTTATTTAAAGAAAGTATTTACACGTGTATTTCTCCATCTTAGGATAATTGAACGATCATAAAGATTAACCATTCATATTTCCTCTTCCAGAAAGCATCAGTTTCATATTTCCTTACACTAGTGAATGTCTATTTTTAAAATTACATTTTTCAAGGGGAAAAATCATGTTTATAGAACAATCTTCCATAAGAAAGAGCTTTCAAGTCTTGCAAGCACTGTATATGTAGGGGTAGACTTAGTGTGGCAAAGACCAGCTCTGCTAATTCCCAGGTTTTGGAATCCAGTTTCTGCTGTGAATGGAGCTTGGAAAGAACTCCCTGTGACCTTACTCTTCCCCAGTCCCTGTAGCCTTTACAGGCCCTGCCATAAAACTGTCTCTGGGAAGGTGAAGGGTCTGAGTCGGAATGCCCAAAGAATCAAAGCAATTTTTTTCCTTCCTCCCTCTCTTTCTCTGATTTTATCAGAAGTGGTCTGGTGAACTCCTCTCACTCTGAGCAAGATCAGAAGATTCAGTTTGATAAAGCAGGCATACACCAAAACCAGGGTACAATGAAATGATAAAGAAAAAAGGAGAGAACAAAGATTTTACCTAGATACACTGCAAACTCTCAAACCTCTATATTATAAACAATGACTTGGTGTATGGAGGATGATTGACTCAAAACATCTATGGTGAGGGCAAGAAAGCAGATCAGGCATTCAATTTACACTGAAAGGAAAAAGCTTTGGAATACTGCTTGTAAATGAACAGATGCCACAGTTTGCCAGCTTTTAGAAAAACACACACACAAAAATATGAGGGTGATGCTTCCTTTGATAATTCAAATAATAATCCTGCAAAATGTATTTTATTTTTTACAGTTTACATATATATTGTACTCTCACATCAGTCCCTAACCCCAGCACAGTGGCTAAATGGTTAGCACTTCCGCCTGGCAGTACTAGAGTTGTTGGTTTGAATCCTGACCATGGTACCACCTCCCTGTAGTTTGCATGTCCTCCCTGTGCCTATGTGGGTTTCCTCTGGGTACTCCAGTTTCCTCCCACACTCCAAAGACATGCTAGTAGGTGAATTGGATCCTGTGTAAATTGACACTAGTATGTGTATGAATGTAAGTTAGGGACTTTAAATTGTACTCTCCTTGAGGGTAAGAGACTGATGTAAATGTACAATATACTGTATGTAAAGTGATGTGTAAATTGACAGTGCTATTTAAGTACCTGTAGTAAATAAATAAAAAATAAACCCTCAAGGAGCTTGCAATCTAAGGTCCCTAACTTACATTCATACATACACATACTAGGGCCAATTTAGACAGTATCCAATTAACCTACCAGCATGTCTTTGGAGTGTGGAAGGAAACCAGAATATCCTGCAGAAACCCACACAGGGAGAACATGCAAACGTCAGGCAGGTATGTCGCGGTTGGAATTTCAACCGACAACCCTAGCGCTGCTAGGCAGAAGTGCTAACCTTTGTGCAATAAAAGTCAAAATCTTGAAGCTTAACTTGCATTGTTTGAAAGAGACCTCCATACGAAAAAGTCTAGTTGTCTGGCTGTTAGCTGACCCTTTTGCTTCAGTAATTTGTAATTCGCTAATTATGAACTGGAACCCATTTGCAGACAATGAATTTTGAATTTCTTTGAGTTTCCTGTAGCCAGTAGGCGAGACAACAGTCAGGCAACTATTATTTTTAGGAGGTCAGCAATGGGAGTCCATTTGCATCTATAATGACATCCATTTACATCTATAATAATCTGGTCTCTTCCTCCCATGCCCGTCTCCAGGACTTCTCCAGGGCCTCTCCCATCCTCTGGAACTCACTACCCCAATCCATCAGGCGCACCCTGAAAACCCATCTCTTCAGGGAAGCCTACCCCGCCCTCACCTAACTGCCGATCTCCTCCACTCTTCCTACCACTCCATCCCCCACAGCTCTTTCCTCCTGTACCACAATCCCCTCTCTCCTAGATTGTAAACTCCAAGGAAGAAGCAGGGCCCTCGAACCTCTCGTGTATTGTACTGTATGTTACTGTACCAGGGGCGGACTGACAACTCATGCGGCCCCTGGGCAATAGGGGATCATGGGGCCCCTGTGTCCTTGCCCAAACTCAAAAAAGCCTATGAAAAAGGTACCAGGGGCATCTCATGGGGCCCCCTATTGACCCCGGGCCCTCGGGCAGTGCCGAGTTTCCAAATGGTCAGTCTGCCCCTGTACTGTACTGTCTCATGTACTGTCTCCCATTATAATGTACAGTGCTGAGCAAACTGTTGGCGCTATATAAATCCTGTATAATAATAATAATGACAGTGTTTTCTGAAGGTGCAAGCTATAGGGCCTCCCTTCAACTCCTGGCTTCATTGCCTAGTGTGTCACTAACCAGGAAACAGTATGCAGCCAATGCAATTTGTCAGAAAAAGTGAGAAATCCTGTCATGCATGCTTGTTCCATGTCAGTAGCTGGCAAGATCAGGATCGGGTTGACAGCCTTTGAGCTTCCACCTTTAAAATCAAGTCATATATAGCAGTTTCCATATTTTTTTAAATGCCTTTATTTGGGTTGGCATAACATGTAAGAGTAACCATTACTTTATAACAAGGAACATGTTCCCATGGGGTGACACAGTTGAGTTTGCCTAATAACCTATATGCCATATGACTCTAACTGATATACAAGCAGTTTCCATATTTTTATCATACCGGGTTTAGATGCAGAAGAATATTGGGAGCATGTGGTTTTCTTCACTGTGCAGCTCAGTTTCCAAATGAATAAAAAATTGTGGCAAGATAATCATAGAATGTAAAATTAGTGGTATACCAATTTTTCCACAGGTGGCCCCAGTCAACTCATATATTGCATAAGGTGGTTGGGCATGGATGCACAAAGTGACAGGCCCTTCATGATCTATTTCTACACATGTATGTCTGGTTTGGTTATATGTTTGGATTTAGTCTGAGGAATGACCGCAAAGAGAAGAGTGGAACTGGTAGACACAGCCAGCACTTCTTATCACTAGGAGGGGACAAAAGTGATTGGAATAGATTTTTTTGCCTAATCAACCATTCCTCCCTAGAGCAGCCAACAGGGGGTCATACAGTAAATGTGGTTATGAGATCACAGGTTGGTCCAGCTGAAGATGGCCAGATGAGGTGATTATCATCTTATGTCTGTGAGTAGTTAATCTCTATAAAGCTGGAAAAATAGGCATTTTACCATGCATGCTGCAACACACTTTACTGCATGCTGCAATGTGTGTTCTGGCTACTTCGGTGGTAACCCAATATGCAGCTACAGTAGCTAGCTATGCACTTACACTACAGCACAACTTAATGCAAATCATATGCAATGTGCTGAGTTAAAAAAAAAATTGTGTGTTTTAAGTGCATTAGGATGTGCTGCCAGCCCTAGCAAAATGGTGAGCGGGCCTTCACTTTATAATATTTAGTTTGCCAAAGCATTGTACATCATAAACAATTTTCATTATTTCTTTAATATAAAATTATTTTTATCTGAAATTGGTTTTACCTTTTCATTGTCAGTGTTGCTGATGTTCTACAGCCTCCTTTAGCCATGTCCTGTATTTATGTAAATTGCAACAAATTTTACCATGCTTTATAAACTTTTTTTTAGTATTTTTCTGGATCAACTGTGGGTATAGGATACTGTATATGGAGGTCTTCTGTTTATGTATTCTTTTTTTTTCTATTGAGTGAACAAAATGGATATGTCCCTTTTTTCAGCTTGACTATGTAACTGTAGGGAGATTTACTGAATCTGGTGCACACAGAATCTGATACAGCTGTGCATAGTAACCAATCTGCTTCTAACTTCAGCTTGCTCAATTAAGCTTTGACAATGCAACCTAGAAGGCGATTGGTTACTATGCACAGTTGCACCAGATTATGTGTGCACCAGCTTTAGTAAATCTTTCCTTGCAAAACAATATACTCACTGGGTTTGATTTACTACAACCGTAGAGTGCAAAATCTGGTGCAGCTCTGCATAGAAACCAATCAGCTTGAAGGTTTTTTTTGTCAAAGCTTACTTGAACAAGCTGAAGTTAGAAGCTGATTGGCTGCCATGCACAGCTGCACCAGATTTTGCACTGTTCAGTTTCAGTAAATCAACCCCATTGTGTTGGCTGCACATGATCTTTGCTCTGGACTGACTTCTTAACAATGGTGACAATGGTGAACCATGCCTGCATAATGTGTGTCAGCACACCTGCTTGTAGCTTCCACCAGGGAAGCATATGACAGGGTGACAACACAAGAGCCCAACTGAAAAACTGTTGTCATCCCATCACAGAAAGTGCCTGAATAATGAACTTCATGGCAGGGTCACCAAGTTATTTTAATGAAGGCCACATATTTAATTAAATAAACATTCTACCATTACAGTAACATGCTAAAACTATTTTGAGATTTTAGTGCCTGAGCATATATCTGTTTTAGTCATGCCAACCCCGAACATATGCACATGTATTTAATATATACTCACACGCCTGTGCACATGCAAACACACAGCCAGCAATAATTCTACTGCATGAACAAACATGCTCTAGAGAATAATAATGTATTTTTAATGACAAAAGTACTGTATAATCAACATGAATGTAGAATACTTAAATGCGTAACACACAGCATATGGCTGGACTTCTGCACTGGGATATATATCCCCTCATGGGGTAGTTTATAAGTAAACACTCAAGTATTCACTTCTAAATGTTTGCTTGCTATGTGTAGATATTCAAATTATGTCTCATGTCCATGTGCACCATGTTTGTGGACAGATCTCTGATTTCTTCCCTGAAACCATATTAGACAAAGCATACTAAATAATTATGAATACTAAATAATTATAAGTGCCCCATACACTATACAACTCTTATTAAGGAGGTGATTTACATTTTTATTTTTTCCTTATACGTGTGTAGTCGATTAAATTAACCCTTGGTGTTCAGATATTGAAATAAAAACTGGAACCTGTTCTGCCCAGAATGAGTAATTTGAAGTGAGTATAGTTTTCCTGGGCTAAGTGAAAAACCTGATGCCTAAGTAAATCAAGGTCTTAATGTCCTCCTGGATGTTTTACACCATTGGGCACAGCAGACTACATAGCAGAAGAGCTCTGGGCTTCTTCTTCCCATCTCCTGAACTGTTTGCCTGTTTGTCACATACACTTTTGTTAATTGATGGTACTTAATAAGATAAAAAAAAAATCAGTGTAAATGCAAATAAATGTGTTACCTATAGCATCTGTCAGAAACAATTGCTCTAACACGCGTTAGGAAATTACCTGGAGCTTTCTTCCTTTACAGTCAATGATATAGTGAAAATATGAATAGCAGATATGTTCAATATTCCTCCAGGGCCAAGAAGAATTTAGCTTAAGCAGTGTTATACCCAAAAGCAAACATTTATTGTTTTGCAGCTTACCAATTCTTAGATGTGGTGGCTGCATTCGTTTTCTTTTTCTACTTTCCTTCCTTTATTTTCAACTGATCATCAAGTCAGTAAATCTGTTGTTTTACAACAGAACAACCTGTCCTGCAGATGTAGCAGTTAAGAGGGTTGAGGCAAACCATTTTTCCACTGAAAATACTTCTGCTAACAATAATCAACCTGTATTTATTAATGTAAAACCTTTAGCTCAAAAGGAAATAAACATTTGCTGTAACTGTTTAAGGAGTTCAGTTTGTTAGTGTGTCTAAATCTGCTAGTACTTCAGACAATCCCCTCCCCCCAGGCTGACAACGCTGCTGTCCAAAGGTGTCTGTGCTCCTTCATCCAGAGTGGGGGCACTTTAGTACAGGAAGGGTGTTACTGACCAGATCACCAGATCTAATGATTGATAAACTGCAATATATTACATTTTGAGTTTATGATTTAATACCCTTTCAAAGTGGTCAGTTAATGAAAACTCTTTTTTATTGGGTTGCAATTGGCATTCTTTGCATTATATTATTAGAAAAAGCACCCATATAATAGTATCACTGCCCCCCAGAATGAGGATCTGCTGGCATCTACTGGGTTCTGCTGGTGGTGATACAGGCTCCATTCACAAAGATAACACATAAAAAAATATATATTCTTATTTAAAAAATAAAAAAAAGTATCAGCTGAGTCAAATGAGATATGATTGTGATAGTCCCTTGCTAAAATAAAAGCCACTTAAAGATTGAAGCCTATAGAGTTTGCAGCAGGGCTAAGACGTGGAGCTGGTCCAGCTGTAAATGTGGAACGTGACCTGGCATGCTGGGACTTGCATTTCCACATTAGAATGTCCTGTAGCCATAACTTTGTTCTTAGATTCCTCTGTCGTCCCGCTCTCCCAGGCACGGCTGATTTGCTACACTGTAGGTAGTGCATGTTGCTGCTTTGTTTTGTATTGATGTTACATTGTATGACAAGTGTGTTACTCTGTAGCCGCCAGCAGCCCCACATCCTTAGAACAAATGCCACACAAATGGGCTCTGGATTCGTTTAAGAGGGTTTCTAGCAAGCAACATCTCTCCTTATTCTGCCCAAATGTTAATCTGCAGCCAGTAAATATGAATTTCCACCCAGTGCATGGGACCATGCTTGTGTCCCACCATTCACCCACAGCCCAGCATTCTCCATTACCTGCTGCTAGCACACAATAGCTGAGACTGGAGTGTCTGCAAGGGCGAGGCCACAGAACCTCACTGAATACCCCCATTGTCCCTGTGTGGGGTCATGACCGGGGAAATGCTAAACTAACCTGCTGCCAAACACTGCCAATTTACTTGAAACATTTATTGGGCTGCTTTTCCCAAGCTAAACATTCAGGGACTGAGCACCATGGCTTTCTCCAACAGATACCAGCCGCACATTCCACACCATTCATATATATATATATATATATATATGAATATATATATATTATACAGATTTAAGCTTCCAAAGTATATTGTGTAATATTACAGATATTATAGGATATATTTTATATGTAGAGAGAGAGAGATAAATAAATACTGTATATATAGACATTTGTACAGATTTAGGTTTCCAAAGAATATTCTGTAATATTACAGATATGTTAAAATATATTTTATATTTATATATATAGAGAGAGAGAGAGACAGGCATACATACATACATGCATACATACTGTATATATAGATATGCAGATTTCCATTTCCAAAGAATATTGTGTAATATTAAAATATATTGTATACGTATAGAAAGAGATAAATAGGGAGAGAGATAGATAGATTATAGAAGAATTTAAAGATTATTAAGAATGCAGAATATTACAGATATAGTAATGTATATTTTATATGTATAGAGAGAGAAAGATAGATAGATAGATAGATAGATAGATAGATAGATAGATAGATAGATAGATAGATAGATAGATGGTGTATATATAGACATTTATCCAGATTTAAGTTTCCAAGGATTATTGTGTAATAATATATGCCACTTAAAGAATAGCAGTCTCTCTCTCTCTCTCTCTCTCTCTCTCTCTCTCTCTCTCTCTCTCTCTCTCTCTCTCTCTCGTTTATAGAGATAACTAAATACACACTCATGAAATCAGAAAAAAAGGAACAAGTAATCATACAAGCTGTTATAAGTGGAAAACAAAAATTAATGTTTGATTAGAGATAGATTAATAGATAGATACATACATACATACATACATACTGTATATATAGACATTCATCCAGATTTACGTTTCTAAAGATTATCGTGTAACATTATATACCACTTAAAGAATAGCAGTCTCTCTCGCTCTTTCTCTCTTTCTTTCTTTCTTTCTTTCTTTCTTTCTTTCTCTCTCTCTCCCTTTCTCTCTCTCTCTTTCCCTCTCTCTAATAATGTTTATACCTAGCTAAATACACACACATATGAAAGCAGAGAGGAATCATACAAGCTGTTATAAGTGAAAAATACAAATTAATGTTTGATAAGAGATAGATAGATAGATAGATTGATAGATAGATAGATAGATAGATAGATAGATAGATAGATAGATAGATAGATAGATAGATAGATAGATACTATATATGTGCACTTGTAAATGTTTTGCTTGAGACTGCTATATAATTAGAAACACATCCACACTTTCCTTGTTAGTTTGTAATGAAAGTGAACTAAACTTAGCTCCATTTCCACCCACATGTGTCTCCCTGAGCTTTCTATGATTGTGCAGATGAGTATGTTACAAGAGAAGATCCTTGAGTTATAAATTATGACAACATAACTTCTTCCATTGACTGGCCAGTTATGTAACGCCTAGATTCCCCAAGTCTCTATTACTCCAAATATATTCTTCCTATCAGGGCATCCCAGAGCTCAAATAATAAAGATGCTTTCATTCTCCTAGAGAAAATACTAACAGCAAATCACACGCCATAAAAGCAAGTGTAAATCTATTTGCAAAATGCATTAATTTTGACATGGTGCTTTGTCGGATTTAAAGATTTTCCTTACCTATCTTGAAATTAAATATAAAATATATAGAGATGCTCTAAAAATGTAGATAGCACTATAACCTTACACCAATTCCATTTTTTTTTTAAAGAGACACCAAAACGTAATCCAGTGCGAATAGAAAGGTGTGTGTGGACTGGACGTGCTGAGATTGGCTACTAAGTATAGATTTGCAGGTGGTGAGGACTTGGCACAGTAAGTGTCCATGTGGCTAATAACTTATTATAACAACATGTGTTTTTCTTGCATTCAGTATTTACTTGGCTGACGGTAGGCAGGGGGTCTCCAGCCATGATCTATTCAAACTGGATTTCTAGGTATGCACAAAGTTCTGAAATCCTACAACATGCATCCTTGGCCCTTTTCTCTCCATTCTTCCCCTCAAGCCCCCAAAAACTGTTTG
Source organism: Staurois parvus (assembly GCF_062004578.1). NCBI lineage: Eukaryota > Metazoa > Chordata > Amphibia > Anura > Ranidae > Staurois > Staurois parvus. The sequence continues at coordinate 6,929,958 of NW_028318358.1, forward strand.
GCTTGGTGATCTGCCATTGAGAATGAATCATAAAAATGTATTAGGAAGTGCATAAAACTGTATTGTGAGCTGATGACATACAAGATCACAAGAAATACAAGGGTCCTGTTGACTGAGAATCGTAAATTTACGTTCTCCAACCCAGGCTGCCTGTTTGTCTTCACTCTACGAAGCTGCAAAGTTTAACACTAAACGGCAGGCATGGGGAATCCTGGTCTCTAGCCGGAGCCCCTGAGGTTGTAAATATCAGATCTACAAGGCTAGACAAGAATAGCTAACCATAAAACCATACAGGATACAAATGCAGGATTGAAAAGTAAAGCAGAGATCTCCCAAGGCTGCAAACATCTCCCTGTCTGCACTTCTCAAGTCCTATAAGAAGGATATACATTTCAAGGTGAAATATCGAGACTTCGTTTGATATCCACCTATTTAATGCAGTCCCATATATACAACGTGGACTAATGGGATGGGGGCACTTAGAGCTGCAACTTTGTTTAAAGTAAAACACTTCAGTTGTAAAGTTCCTCTTGAGAGCACAGTCACTTTTCACCCTCTGCTGAAGTCCATATTTCAGAAGAGTCATCTTTAATAACTTCAACTTGACATCTTTAGCGATCTTTTATCAGCCAAACTGCATACATGTGCTTTGAGTTTTATGGACGAGCTATATAACTGCAGCTGTCTACTTATTCATACCAGCCTCTAAATTTAAGGTCAACACATCTGAATGGGATGTTATGTTTTTTTTATTATTATTTTTTTTTATTATGAGAAGAGCTAGGTTGTTGCAAAACAAAATTCGATTCTAGATACATTTATTTTTTTTTAAATGGCATTTTAATTTTTGTCCTGCCAGCAGCCCTTCTGGAGGGAATCTGGTAATATGGCTGTTTAGTCCATGTAGAATAACATAGAAGATACACGTTGTGAGACCTGCATAGGTCAGGGAGGTTTAGAGGTCAGGCTGCAAGCCTAAAATAAAGTTAATGGGATAGAAAATGTGTCCTTTGCATGAACTCTGTTTGCTGCAGTTTACCCCGAACTTCAATAAAATACCTTTTCACACTCTCAACATGAAGGCATCATGAGGCTGAAAAAGAAGCCTCAGTGGAGACTGTTTGGGATGGAAGGCAGCTTTTTTTTAACATTCTTCTCCCTATCTTCCTATCCCCCACCACCCCCCTTTTTAATGCATTCATAACACAATTGCAAGTGAGGATCCTGCAAGTGTCATTGCCATGACTGTGGAACTGGATTGCCTGATATACAAATTAAAAAAAAAATCCCAAAATGACATTTAAATCTTCAGTGTATAATTTTTCCCTTGGCATTAAAATCAGTATTAAAAGGAATGATAAGCTTGTTTTTTTTTTCTACCTAGCCCTGATCCTATTTTATTTCTTAATTCAATATATGCAGCCTATAGTGGGGGCTTGATTAATGTACCCGCTGCTTTCTGGGCAGAGCCGTGGAGCACAAAAGTTCCCATCTTATTCAAGCCGCTCTGTGCCTGCGACATTCAATTTTAATTCATCAAATTTTGAAGCAGTTTACAAAAGACAGTGAGAGACACACAGAGACAGAGGGGGGACCCAGAAAGGGTGAACTTACATTCTGATCTTCCCTTGCAAAAAAAAAGAAGACTCTCAGCAATGGGAGCAAACACATGGTTAACCGAGGGCTGCTGCAAACTCAACACAGGATTTTATTTTATCCAGAAATCCCAAATCAATAAAGAGCTCTAAAATTCACCCCTTGTGGTTCAATCTGTCCTGACATTTCCCAAATTCTATTTCTAAACGAGTAACAGCCTACACAGCTTCAGTCACAGGATTTATCGCCTGTGTCCTTTCTAGAGAAAATTAATATTTATGTATTTTAAACTATCTCAAGCTAAAAAAAAATGCATTTTAAAATATGTAATTTTAAGTCTCCTTTTAGCACCACCAAATACATTTCTGTTCCCCTTTTGACAATAAACACATTAAAACAAGAAGGGGTTAGGAGATAAAATTGGCTGTATCCTCATTCACAGAGATAAGTGTGCTTACTAGCAGCCTAGGATTGGAGCCTGCAGTGTCTCATGTTGCCTGTAATGTGCAGGCCTACCTGAAATTTTACATTCTTCTGCAGCAGCAGATAGGGCAGGCAAGTAAAAAATAGCTGAAAACCTAAACCTTAAGGGTCCTGTACTGAGGCAAGAGGATCACAGTGGGGTCATTGCTATTTACATTGAAGAGATGCCTTACACAGCTCTGACAATGCTATAAACATTGAATTCAATAGCTCAAATGCCCTCTCTTCAAAGGCAACATAGCAAAGCCAGGCTTCAATACAAATATATACTTCATAGACATTTACTATAAATCCCTGAATTAAAAAAAATAAAATTATCAGCCCTGATATAACTAAAATTATAATATAATTATTGCCAAAATAGCCCCTGGTTAGTAAGGACAGCACAGCATTGTGACACTATAATTTGTAATAAAGCCAGGCCACTATAATAGAGTTCACCGGGCTGTTCAGGTGTTAGTGTAAGACTGGCCATACATTATACAATTTTCCTGTACAATTTTCCTTTAGATTTTCCAAAACCATATAATATGAGATTAAACCTAGACACGTTCAATTTCTATAGTATCAGGTAGGACCTTGCATTGCATAGTTGAAGGTAAATCTAAAGGAAATTGAATAAGAAAATTGTATAATGTATGGCCAGATTAGGCTAGAAAATGTCACGTGTATATTATATTGCTTATTGCAGTAAGGGAGCAAAAAAAAAAAAAGCAATCTTTACAACAGTGGGATTAAATGGTTAAAACAGGTTAAAAAATACACTGCCAGGTTAAACTAAAACACACTCACTGTTTTATTGAACAAATATACGGTCACATTACACTAGGACTGTTCATAGCATTTTTTTACAGTGTAGTCTTTACCAAAAATAAAAATGATGATGAAACACAATAACAACAGCAAAAAGGGATCTATCTACCGACTGAGGAACTCTAGTCTTTTATATTGTCATAGAATGGAATTGCCATTAAATTAGACAGATTCTGGTTTGATGTGCTGCTACTTAGAATCTGATCACATAATAACAGGATTATTATTATTATTTTTCGTATACAAAAAAAGAGATTTCTTTGCCTCTGTGGGATTTGTTCTAGCATGGTTAACACTCAGTATTTTAAATATTTATAGGGCAAAATTGCAGACCCTGTTTTTTTAAACTTTAGGAAAATCACTTAAAATTGAACATCCTACCTCCCCTCACAAAATAAATTAGGACAAAACTGCCATAAAACAAACAAACAAACAAACATAAAACAACACTTGACAAAAACCTGATCCCATGCACTGTGACATGCATTTAAAGCCTGTTTGATGATTCAAAAGACCTCTTTTTTCCAACGCACAAGGAAAAAAAACGACAAGAACCAAAAAATATATATATTATAATTATTATTAGATTCTATAAATACTCAGTCTTTTGTGTGTAGTTTTTTTGTTGTTTTTGTTTATTGGTAGTGTATTTATAACCTTGTAATATCCTCCCGCTGGTCCTGAGCTGAGCTTTGCGTTAGATCCTCGTTGGGTGCAGAACTGGAAGCAATGATGTTGCTGGGCGCATTGGAGGAAGCTGAGGATCTGACTTTTGTGTTCGGTAATCTGTGGTCTTTTTTCCATTTCATCCTCCTGTTCTGAAACCAGATCTTGATCTGCCTTTCCGAGAGGCACAAGGAGTGGGCTATTTCAATGCGCCTTCGCCTGGTCAGATATCTGTTATAGTGAAATTCTTTCTCCAGTTCCAAGACTTGCTGTCTGGTATAAGCAGTTCTGGATCTCTTGGGCTCACCCCCAGTGTAATTAGGGTTCACTGAGAAAGAAAGAAGAGAATCAGGAGGACAGCCATGGAAAAAGAAGGGGGGAACAGAAGGAAGACAGGAGGTGAGAGGGAAGGGAAGGGGTAGGCAATACAAGATAATCAGGGACAGAAAAGGATAGCACAATCCCTGAAGAAAGGCGATCTGCTAAAAAAAAAATGCCTTGTAAAATTCCTCCAGTTCTATTAGAAGGGGATCCCTTAGCTCCAAACAGGCTGAATTATTTATGCACCCTTACAAAGCTATAGGACTTTTTCCCTCTCTCACACACACACACACTCCACATACAGAGCAGAATGAAGCACATGGCTGGAGCAGCCCAGACAGGCTTGGCTATAAAATTTATGGTGGGTGTAATTACCCATTCGTAGTCGTAAATCCAGTTCAATTGTGCTAACCCAAAGACTCTTTGAGCTTTAGAAAAAAAAAGAGAGAGAGGTTAAGGGAAGAAGAAAAGTTTCCTACCAGTACTGACGTGTATTTTCTTCATCCAGGGGTAGACTATGGGCTGTTTAGTGGCTGTGCTGGTAGGATGCTCAGGATTTGGCTGGTTGCAGGCTGGGGGTGCAGGGGATGGAGTGGCAGAGGTGGTAGTGTTGGTAGGTAGAGATGGGGTTGGAAGCTCACAGATCTGGGCTTTGCCTACAAGGTGGTGGTTGCTCTGAGGTTGCCCATGGACCCTGGTGTGTGTGGCTGGGTTTCCTGGCCCCTGGATGCTGGCACAGCTGTACTGGCGCTCTGTGTAGGTTGTTCTTGGAGGGTACAGTTCCTGGTGATGATGCTGAAATCCAGTGTCCCTGGACCGGCTATAATATTCCGGACTGTGATCTGGGATATAGTTATTTTGCGAATATTCCTCACATGGAGGAAATTTCGGATCGATGTAGTTAGAGTCCATCAAATACGAACTCATGATCATTAATTTCTGGAGTGGAAAATAATTTTTCTCGCTTTGTCGTTTTTCTGCTCCATAAAGCCCTCCTACTAGCTGGCGACCCCGTAAAGTTACTTTCACCATGTGACTCCACTAGCCAATCACAACCCGCATCCTAGTCCCCGGATAAGGAACCAAAAGCTTATTTAAAATGTAATTTTCCCTTTCCATGTTTGTTGTTGTGTTTTCATTTGTTTCTCTTCCAGAGCAGATCCCACACAATGATGGAGCCCTATAGCCTGTGTGCGCTTTGTGTGGGGGCTCCGATGGTATTTACTGGCAAATACACATAAAGGGAGATATAGAAGAGAATGTGCACATTAAATGGATACTAGAGGTGGGTGGGGAATATTCACCTCCTCCCTCTGTAAGAAAGGCATACACACAAACATGCACACATACAATAATACATCTCCTCCAAACACAGGACCTGGTGCCTTTTTATATCTAGATCCCCTCGTCCTCTGTACCTACCATATCGTCCAATTTGTGAGCCCAGGGTCATCGCTTCCATCCCAGGAGATCCACAACCGATCCACATTCAGGGTGCCCTGCAATGACAAAGAGAAGAGTCAGAAACATAGGAATCCCAAGTCAAGACCTCTCTATTCAGTGTATGATAGACACGTAGGTATGGGCTTCTACAGCAGACTTCAACCTATATCTAAATATATAGATAGAGATATAGATGATTAGATATATTAGATAGATAGATAGATAGATAGATAGATAGATAGATAGATAGATAGATAGATAGACGAGTATATAGACATAGGTAGATAATGATGGATGGATAGATAGATAGATAGATAGATAGATAGATAGATAGAGTGAGAGAGAGAGAGAGAGAGAGAGAGAGAGAGAGAGAGAGAGAGAGAGAGTCTAATATATATAATTTGGGTAGCTAGGTAGATAGGTAGGATAGAGGCTGGTAGATAATGGAAGATAGATAGATAGATAGATAGATAGATAGATAGAAAGAGAGAGAGTCCAATATATATAATATGGATAGATAGGTAGGACAAAGACTGGTAGATAACAGTTGATAAATGGATGATATATATATACATATATATACAGAGAGAGAGTGAAAGAGAAAGATGTATATATATTTAGAGACAGAGAGAGAGATAGCCCAATATATAATATGGGTAGGTAGATAGACACTGGTAGATAATAGATGTTAAATTAAAGATATATATATATATATATATATATATATATATATATATATATATATATATATATAAAGGCAGGTTGGTAGATAAACAGGTATGATAGACACAGGTTCAGAATAGATAATTATTCTATTATAGATAGCTAGTTAACTAGCTAGCTAGCTAGTCCAACATATATGTTTATGTTATACATTATATATATATATATATATATATATATATATATATATATATATATATATATGATAGAGACAGATAGATAAGAGATGATTAATGGATGGTAGATAGATAGATAGATAGATAGATAGATAGATAGATAGATAGATAGATAGATAGATAGATAGGTAGATCGTTCACAATCCCATCCTTCATAGGGTGCTTGGAGTAAATAAAATCACTTATCTGTGCAAAACTGCCTTCTACATTCGCATGTGTCCCTCTGCAACAAGAAGGAAGAGGTTAATTCACAACATACAGCAAAGGCATGAGACAATCTATGAGATTTGGGGAGAAGGACACTCTATCAATGTGGCTGCTGTGATTGTGTTCCCTGGTGGAGTTGGCTTTAGATCACCATGTGGGTGTCTTTCTTATCTGGATGGATGTTGTGGCCATGCAGCCAGTTGACCAGCAAAGTTCCTATTGCCTTGTTGCCTATATCCCCACTCCTGGCTACAGCTAATACCTCCTAAGCAGGATGGATCATGTCACTCAGTACCTAGTGCAATAACACGGCTGCTGAGGATGGAGGACCTGGTCTGCCAATGCAATTTTCATCGAGAAAGGGGCCCCATCGTAGTTTTCTTCTTAAATAGACCAAATGACTGGAGAGGGACTCCTGTTCTGTTTGCACGAAGCATCTATTTCACACATCCTACTTCCAGCAGATAATATAGTGCTTTAAAAAAAAACCCTGGGAATTTATGTAAACATTTCCAAGCAAACAGCTATTACAATTAGGTATTTTATCAAGAGCTTAGATTAGGCATTAAAAATGGGAGTGTAGATATCTGATTGCTCCCCTGTTCAGCTTGATAACAATTATAGCATAGAATCATAGCTTGTAGGGCAATGCCATATTTTACTTGATAACAATAAAAGTGACACATAAAGTTAGCTGTTTATGTTTTATTTATTAGTCTAAATGTGCCAGCGGTGGTGCAGGCTTTAGGTTCGTTCTAACAGCTTTTATAGGGCAGTAAAAGGCTATAAATCAGCCAGGAGGATTGGACTGGTTGGGACTTGCTCTTTTGCGGTGGCTGTTCAGTCTTTATAGGAAATGTAATAATGTGTTATTTTATGATTATTTAATCTACACCTTTAATCCACTCCTCCCGCCCCCTCCTCTCTCTCTCTCTCTCTCTCTCTCCTTCTCTCTTCCTCTCTCTCTCTTTTTCCACTACCCAAGATAGTTCTTCTGTGCTAGTAACCACTTACAACGACTACTGAATGAAGTGGCGCATTAAACACCAGGGATTCCCCACAATTTATTCAAAGTGCGAGAAAAAAAAATAAAAAGTTGTGATCAGAGGTTTGTAGCATCACCCATATACCCCCCTAGAGACGAATCTGTGACTGCTGTCTCCACACAAATTCGATTCTACAGGGTGCATATAAGCGCCTTCTTGGTATCTGCAACTTTGATGAGGGCTTGTTAAATGAATGTGAATTAAAAGTGCCATTATAAAGCCACAATGGTTATAACTTCATCCAGATGTGAAGCAGCATGCTGTTATTATGGCTCTCTGTTTCCTAACTACCCACTGGCTTGTGCTTAGATAAACACTGCTAACTTTCAGGAGGTAATGTGGTTGGATTTACACCCATCTGCTGGGTTGCTGGGTGTCACAGCCCTAATCAAGGCACATTTCTACTTACAGGCTTGTGGTGTAGATTTACTGGGGGGGGGGTACTTTTTATTTGTGCTCCCACTAAAGCTGTCATTTTTTGCCGCTCTTCACTTCACATATCTACATAGGTCCGGTTGCAAATCACAATTTCTATATCCTAACAGTGGATTTGATGGGAACACAGGCCAATGTAAAAATCACTCCTTTAGCAAACCATCCCCCCACCATGCAGTTAAGTGTAAAATAATAATTTTGTAAGTTTCCCTAATTGCAATGGGTGTGTCAAAGAGTCCGAATGCAATGGATCAAAGTAAAATGACCCTTTTAATATAACGCCCCTAGGCATTTGCTCATCTCATCTCCACAACTGTAGATGAATGGATTAGACATCTGTAACATTAACGTATATATACGTAATGTATAGAACTGCTCTTTACACCAGAATCACTGGGGTTGTAGTAAAAGCTCCAACAATATTTTGTTTATTTTACTTTTGTTTTTTATTCAATCACAAATAGCATGCTGAGATCTCACATATACAAGGCCTAGCTGGTTATATAGTTTATTTACTAAGCATGCTGTAGCTAACCCTAATCACTTTAACCCCACGACAATGTACATGGCAGCTCCTCGCCTTTTCTCCTGTTACAATCAGTATTCTAGCATACTAATATATATGTTTATGCTGCTTCTTAGCTCAATCACGGGGCTTTCCTTCCTGTAACAAATATGGCCAGTTCTTGTCAAGCCATTTCTCTTTCTCCAAGCTTCTTTCATTAAGTACTGAGCGAGCCTGGCTGTGGGTAAGGTGCAGAACTGGGAGCCACATCTTATGTAGAAAGCAGCATTAAATATCACTGCTGAGCTTTGTATGAAGGAGAATCGGCCCAGCTGTGACGTGCACTGGCAATGTGGGGGCACATGGAGGAAATTACCCGATTTACTAAAACACCAGGATTACAGGGAGTCTGTTTGTAAACATTGTGGACTGGGTGGCAAAACGTACAAGTAAGATTAAAAAAAACCCTCCCTCTACTTCTCTCTTCCTCTTTCATTCTTTTTTGTATCTCTCTTTCTTTCCTTTTTTTATCTCTCTCTCTCTCTCCCTATTTTTCATTATTTCATTATTTTTTTTAATCTCTCTCTCTCCCTCTCTTTAATTCTCTTTATCTATCACCCTCTCTTTAATTCTTTCATCTTTTTATCTCTCTCCCTTTAGTTCTTTCGCTTTTTTATCTGTCCCTCTTTCCTTCTTTCTTTCTGCCCATTTGTCTCTCTTTCTCTGTCTCTTTCATTCTGCCCCTCCCCCCTCTCTTTATCTCACACACATTCTTATTTTCTTTTTGTCTGACCCTCTCTCCCTCTGTCTTTCTCTTTCCCTCTCTCTTATTTTTCACCCTGCTCCTCTTTCTCTCTTTCACTGTATCTCTCTTTCTTTCTCTCCTCTCTTTCTTTCTTTCTATTTCTCTCTGTCATTTACTCTTTCAATCTCTCTCTCTCCTTTTGCCTTTCCTTCTCTCTTTCTCTCTATCTTTCCTTCTCTCTTTCTCTCCCTCTCCTTTCTGTCTGTCTATCCATTCCTCTCTTCCTCTCTCATTCTTGTCTCTCTTGCTTTCTGTCTCTCTCTTTCTCTTTTACTTTCTGACTATTCTCTCTCTCTCTCTCTCTCTCTCTCTCTCTCTCTCTCTCTCTCTCGTCTATCTTTCTCTCTTTCTGTCTATTTATCTCTCCTTCTCCCTTTCTCATTGTCTCTTTTTCTCTGTCACTCCTCTCTCTTTCTGTATATCTTTCTTTCTCTGTCTTTTTCTTTCTTTCCGCTTCTCCCTTTTTTCTTGTCTTTCTATCTCTCTCTTTCTGTATATATCCTTCTTACTTTTTTCTTTCTTTCTTTCTTTCTTTCTTTCTTTCTTTCTTTCTTTCTTTCTTTCTTTCTTTTTCTTTCTTCTCTCTGTTTCCTTGTCTCTCTTTCTGTCTCCCTCTTTCACTATATCTTTTCTTTCTTTCTTTCTTTCTTTCTTTCTTTCTTTCTTTCTTTCTTTCTTTCTTTCTTTCTTTCTTTCTTTCTTTCTTTCTTTCTTTCTTTCTTTCTTTCTTTCCTTTCTCCCTCTCTCTCTCTAATTTTCTGCTCTGGTCCTCTGGCTTTTTGTTGCTGCATAAAAAGCCTGGAAAATTATGCGGCTGTGGAGTTGGTGAAACATTCTGAGCACAAAGCGTCTTTTTTGACAGTTCCGAAGAAAAATAACAGTCTATTGTCCCCAAGGGTTCATTGAAGGTGCTATTACCATACTGACCGTTTTGGTAACCTGCACCTCACGCAATTAGCAATCTGTGCATGTTAGAAAAATGGACTACAATCTCCTCTTTCTGCTTGGCATAACAGCAAAACCCTGACATCTCTCCCTCTAATAACAAAACCGAGATTCTCTTATTTTTCTTACTAATGCCAAAAGTCAGATGCAAAGATGCTCATCACTAATCATCGTGTGTCTGGGTATCAGAAGCATACGTATATTATGTGTTCTATAAAGCTAATTGGCATGGACGTTTTATTTTTAATTGATTTTTTTTCTTGTTTTAATATACTTTCAGATGGGAACTAAACCCATCTCCACCAAATGTAATAAAGAGGACAGGTTGCTACACCCAGCTTTGCAACCATTTGTCTTTTAGATCGTTAGATTTTTCTTCTTTCTCTGAAGAAACAAAAAAAAAACGAGCAAATATTTATTCCCTCCTCCCTTGTAGGAGAAAAAAAAAGGAAAGAAAAATTAAAAATGCATTTTGTGTTTGTAAGGAGAATGCAAAGATTATTCCACTCCCATAGTGGAATTCAATTTTCTTTAAATCTCGTTTAAAGTGGGCTCTTTTTTCCCCTCAAAGTGCACGCATTTTAATACTGGTTAGACAGCGTGACCTGAATTTCACCTCTGTTGCTTGACTTCCACCAATAGGTCACTGCCACAGAATATTGATGGTAGAACTCAGTTGAAATCTGTCTCCGCACAAATGGCCTTTAGATCTTATAGCTAGTTCAATAACTAGTTATAATGTAGAAGGGAAAAATGGGAGCCAGAGGCAAAGTAATTTGATGTTTCATTTTTATGCTGAAGAAAAAAAAAAGTTGTGTTTTCTTTTTTTTTTCTGTCCTATTATCTTAAAACAAAAAGAAGCTTTAAAGCATATGTGTCTGGAATGTGGTTTGAATGTATACAACAAATGTATGTGTTGTTAGGTTTGTGGGGTGCACAATGGAGGCACAGTTCATCATGAACTCTGCAAGGCTTCATTTTCATTAGACTGAAACCCAGATAGCCACTTGCTGGGACAACCTTCTCCTCTTCACATGCCACTTACATATAGATAATATGGCACAACGAAGGTATGTATGTTAGAGGGAAATGAGGGATCTTTTTAATCTGACCTTCAGACTGATAGGGTGGTAGACTTTTACAAACACACTTGCTGGGGATTAAAAAAAAAAAAAACTGTCATCAAGTAAAAATGCAGATTATTTTTTTAAAGCATAATATGGTATGCAATGCATAGCTGATCCTAGTATGTCTCTGTTTACACCATATGATATATGTACTGTTTTAAGCATAGCTATAATTTAGCTATTTAAACAATCACAAGATACAAATACTTTCTCCTGTAAATGTGTGTGTTTACACATATAAGTATGTGCACAGATATTTACACATAGAGGTATTTTATACATGCTTATGGAATCCTTATTAAATATGTAGTCAGGATTTGTTGTCGTTGTTACTACAGCAACATGTAATTATTTATAAAGGTATTCATGTTCTCTTCACTATCCAGCAGTATGTAACAACACCATGTTACTGCCACTTGGCAGGCATAGACCAGGACAATGCCCTCTGTGTATGTATATGTATATATGGTTTCCTTATTAAATGCATAGTCAAGATTATTGTCTTTGTTGTTGCTACAACATGTAATTAAATATAATAGTCATTATAAAAAGGTATCAATGTTCTCTTCACTAACACCATGTTCATGCCACTTAGCAGAAATAGATCAGGACAATGCTCTATATGTATGTATATGTATATATATTATCCTTATTAAATATATAATCAAAATGTATTGTCGTTGTTGCTACAACATGTAATTATTTTTAAAATTCATTATAAAAAGGTATCATTGTTCTCTTCACTATCCAGCAGCATGTACTAACACCATATTCATGCCACTTAGCAGGCATAGATCAGGAAAAAGCCCTATGTGTATGTATATGTATATATGGTATCCTTATTAATTCTATAGTCAAGATTTATTGTCGTTGCTGCTACAACATGTAATTAAAAATATTAGTCATTATAAAAAGGTATCGGTTTTGTCTTCACTACCCAGCTGCATGTACTGACACCATATTCATGCCACTTAGCAGGTATAGATCAGGACACAGCCCTATGTGTATGTATTTGTAAATATATATATGGTATCCTTATTAAATCTATAGTCAGGATTTATTGTCATTGTCGCTACAACATGTAATGATATAAAATAGCCATTATAAAAAGGTATCAATGTTCTCTTCACTATCCAGCAGTGTGTACTACATACCACCTAGCAGACATAGGTCAGGGCAATGCCCCATATGTACCTATATGGGACACAAGTAGCCAATTTTTGGTAATGTATTGATCTTGTTGTTATTTAGATATTGCTGTTTGTAGGATATTTGACATCTGTTAAAAGTGTTGAGACAGAATGGGTAGTGTGTTAATTAGATGATTATTTGATTATGGCAGTAAACGTGTGTGTGTTGGTGTGTGTTGGTGGTGGGTTAACTCTGGTACTACTACAGGACAGAAGTTGGTCCTAGATTAATGGCAGCAAATTGAGAATTTAACTAATCAGGTTTATCAGTTATTTCACTCCTGGTTGACCCATTGCAAATGTATCTGTGTACTTTAACTTGGAAAATCATTACTTATCTTTGTTAAAGTGCTACCAGGCTCTAGTGATGAAGGGGTTAATTTCAGAGGGGTGCTCCATCGCTACAGCAGAGTGTTTGTGTCAAATGATAAGATGCAGCGATCAGCCCAGTCCACTGAGATGACCCCTGTGAACAAACAACAGGGCCATCATACACAATCGATCCTCTCCTGGAGATCACAGATATTACCTCCATAGACTCGCTTAGGGGGACAAAAAAGGCGTTTGAAACACAGGTTGCAAACGAGCAGCTTTCTCAGCTCCTATTGACAGATCAGGCAATTGAGAATCAATTTAGTGATAAAGCTCTCCTCCCGGGATGTGTATGCAGAATGTGAGGGCAAAGAAAGGTCTGCCAGTTATCATCTGCCTGGGATTGTGCAAGGTGCCGAGCTGGATAAAGGTCCATCACTGTCCATCACTGGCCACCATCCTGGCCCAGGACCGACCATGGGACCACTCCTAGCTCCACATCGCTCCTTTCATCTTCAAGTGGCCAAGTGCCTTGTATGAGCCTTTATAAACACATACACTCCTTCACAAACACTGGAAACACAGATTTTCTGTTATCAGTAGCTGAAGGGCACTGATCTATCCGAGGGTGAAGGGGGGGGGGGGATCAAGATTAAACGTCCCTACACTTTACAATCCTCTGCCCACCAATTCCCCCCTTTGCATCTTTGCAGGCTCTCATACAGTCTAATAGTCAGGAATCCTGGTAGGTGATTTCTAATATTTGCACTATCAGCTCCCTCTTCTTTCTTCATCCATTCCTGCTGGACAGGCCGCCACAAAGTAAAGTCTAGGCTTAAATAATCGTCATTACTGAAGTCAATGAGGATCCTGCCTTGTCATAGAGGGGATTTGCCGAACTTTCCAAGGCTCAGAAAATCGCTTGTTTTATAATTTGACAGATCATCCTATCATGAGTATAGTCAATAATAGTCCTTTTATAATGCCATGCATCCAGGGTGATATCAACTGAATAAAAGGACCGATGATGAAGAAAAATACGTTCAGATGCTGCAATATCTTTTTCTTTCTTTCTTTCTTTCTTTTTTTCTTTCTTTCTTTCTTTCTTTCTTTCTTTCTTTCTTTCTTTCTTTCTTTCTTTCTTTCTTTCTTTCTTTCTCTCTTTCTTTCTTTCTTTCTTTTCCTTTCCTTTCCTCTCTCTTTCCTCTTTAGATAAGGAAGTATGAATGTTCATATTATATTCTAACTAACCAGTTTCTATATCAAGAGGATGGATTACTAAAGGAATCCTTTAACCATTCTTTACTTGTTACTTTTTTTTATAATTCCCTTCCATTTGGACTATACACATATATACAACACAGTGCTAAAAAAATACAAATATAGTACAAAATATATAAATATCCATATAAAGACAAGAGTATATAAATGAAGGGGATACAAGGGAAATAAGCAGAGAAAGAAATGTATAGTGTGAGAATTGAATTGAAAGGGTGTGTGTGTGTGTGAGAGAGAGAAAGAAAGAAAGAAAGAAAGAAAGAAAGAAAGAAAGAAAGAAAGAAAGAAAGAAAGAAAGAAAGAAAGAAAGAAAGAAAGAAAGAAAGAAAGAAAGAAAGAAAAGATATACAGAAAGAGGGAGACAGAAAAAGAGACAAGGAAAGAGGGAGAAGCAGAGAGAGGGAGAGAGAGAGAGAGGGAGAGAGAGAGAAAGAAAGAAAGATATACAGAAGGAGAGAGACAGAAAAAGAGACAAGGAAAAAGGGAGAAGCAGAGAGAAATGGACAGAAAGAAAGAAAGACAGACAAAGAGAGAGAAATAAAGAGAAAAAGCAAGGGGCAGAGAAAGAAAGAAAGAAAGAAAGAAAGAAAGAAAGAAAGAAAGAAAGAAAGAAAGAAAGAAAGAAAGAAAGAAAGAAAGAAAGAGAAAGAAAGAGAAAGAAAGAAAAAAGAAAGAGGAAGGAAAGGCAGAAAAATAGTTAAAGTTTTATTCTATAAATTATAATTCTTAATAAACCACCACACTATCTAACACTAAACCTTGGAAAGATGTGTAACTGTATAATCTATGGGACAGATCTTCTGTTAGTCTGGATTTCCTACACAAGTGGAAGAGCTGCGGAGGTACATCACACCTATCAGAAAATAAGAAAACCTAGAGGGAAAAATACCTTCAGATCATAAGATGGTACTGGGAGATAAAGAAGTGTCCTGGAAGACGGAGAGAGCTTGACTGAAGTACAGGGGAACTCTGAACTTCAAAAGAGATCAGAGGAGATGGAAGGAGGTGCAGGGAGGTGAGTGAAGATTCTGGGACATGGACTCAAGTCATGGGAATTAGAGAAAGGTGATTGCTGATAGAAGTCTGCAAAAGGTTTAGCTAGAGCCATACAAGACCCCCAGGAAGTAGTTACTTACTACATTACTTACATATGTATTAAAAAAAGAAAGAGGGGAGCAGACTGGGAAAACAGCTGCATAATATGTTGCAGTATGTCACAGAATGAGGGGGGTAAAGAAGACAGTAGACATATATAACTCCTACATGGACTCATCTCCTACCTTCCTTTAAACTGGCCATACACTATACAATCTGATCTCCTATAGATTTACCAAACTATGTAATAGATGGAAAACCCACACAACTCATCCAATTAGTATCACACCATGCACTACACATTTGATGGTAGATTGTACAATCAGATAGTATAGTGTATGGTCACCTTTAACCTAGTAATGCTCCTGAGCTCAGCTTCTCTATATATTATTATTTACCCCTAATAATGTATTAGGATTTATTCTATCCACTCCAAATCCAACCCATAGTAACTGCTTTTTGCTTTGGCAGCACTAAAGTGTAATTGTCCCTGACAATAAAGCTTGTATGTGTAAATATTTAGGACATTGCAATGTAAATATTATATATGTACAATTTGTGTATGAATTGTGCAATACTAAAGAAAGAAGGGGCATCCGATGCATTAGCTTGTGTAGGTATTAATGCGGACATCCATTATAAATGTACCCGAAGTAAAAGGTGAGCTAGAAGACATGTGAGAAGGTCATTTGCCTAGAATGTGGGAGGGGTGGAGGGCTCCCTTAAGTGGCAGTTACGTTCCGTGTTATTGTACTATACAGCCATCAATAAAGCCGTTCCAGGGGCCTCGGTTCTAACGACAGAACGCCTGCTTATGGGTTCATAATTTATGCAAAGATTGAGTGATAGGCACCTATTCCTGATTTATAAGTTGTCAGGTTTTATTTGCTTCTGCTAGAGGGCTGAAATTAGCTTTCAGTCAGAAGAAATATACACACATACATACTGTAATTGCCCAAACATCCTGAGCCACAAGTCAGCTCTCTGGATGGAAAGGTGACTTTTGCATGTACAAGTGTGCAGCATATGGAGCTGGAAGTGTCATGTCATGTATATGTGGGTTAACTATTAGACAGATGTTTTATGCTGACATAAAGCGAACAGGCAATGGTTTTGTCCTAGATCTGAGCACACAGCTATTTTCAGCCTGGGATGATTCTCTATTGCCCCTAAATTCAGATTGCCTGTTTGTTGCTATAATGTCCATATTCTGGAAGATTTGTTTGTACTGGAGAGGTAAGGAAAGGGCACAGGGGGGCTGCTAAGCCTGGCTCCATAGGTCGTATATTTACGTCTTCTACTCAGGACAATCAGGCACGATTCACAATAACGGTGGTGCACACACAACTTGGCTGCCTTGTTAATAGACTGATGAGGACAGACGGGACTTGAAAGAAATGGATCATTTTGTGATGAAAGAAGGTGAAAGAGGCAGATGTGGGAGACAGAAAACTCCCAGGCACCACACTCCATTCCTTTCACACCTTCTGCGTTGTTTGTTTTCTAACCTTTCTGTCTTTTTGTCACCTTTTCTTGCTTTTCATGACTGTCTAATCCTGTTTTCTCCCTTTACTCCCTTGTCTGACCTATTTTCCACTTACTCTGGACCATTACACTGTGCAGGATTCAGACTAATGGGGTTGAATTACTAAAGGCAAATAGACTATTCACCTTGCAAGGGAAGTTGAACTTTGCAAAGGAATTAGTGAAAGAGCCTTCTGTCTGGTGGCTTCCATCATACAATTATGTGTAAGCAAAAATGTTGTTTTTTAAGTTTTCCTGCATGTGATTGGGTGTTTTTTTTTGCCAAGGGACATTTCGCCACATTCACATTCATGCAAAATGCAGCTGTCCTTGGAAAGTGAACAGCCTATTTGCCTTTCGTAAATTAATCCCAAAAATTCTGATTTACTAAAAGAGTGAAAAAAGTGAAGGTTTATTTCAATCATCTAATCCTCTAAAAAAGCAAATCTGTGTGTATTTCTTCCTTTGCACATGATTGGATAATTAAAATGAATATTGACTCTTGTTATTAAAGTTTCCCAACTCCTCTAGTGAATCAGCCTCAGAAAGGTTGGGAAGTTTCTATTCTGACACAGGAGAGTTGAAATAAGAAAGTGAAATAGGCTGTTCACTTTGCAAGGAAAGTTGCACTTTGCAAGGAGAATTTGCCTCAGAGCTTAGTAAATGAGATGAAGTTTCCCTTTGCAAAGAATATCCAATCACCTGCAAGGAAAATAAAAAGCAGCAGTTTTTCTTAGGCTGGCCATACATTATACAATTTTCTTGTTCAATTTCCTTTAGATTCACCTTCAACTATGTAGTGCAAGGGCCTGCCTGATTTCATACAAATTAAAAATGTCTAGCTTTGACCTCAAATTATATAGTTTTGGTAAATCTAAAGGAAAATTGTACAAGAAAAATTGTATAATGGATGGCCAGCCTTACACAAGATTGGATGATGGAAGTCAGCAGAGTTTCAAGTCTTTCACTAAACTCTGATGCAAATTCCTTTGCAAAGTGTAACTTCCCTTTGCAATTGATTAAGTTTAGTGAATTATCCCCGGGTTGTATAAAAATAACAGGTCCAGGAACAAATTATAATTATCTTCCCTTCTTCATGTTTTCCAGATGTTTTCAATCTGGTTTGTTTCACGTATTTCTCCTATTTTAGTATCCTGTTTATACCTTGCTGAACCTGAGTGCTTGAAAGAACAATTAGTTTTACGAATCATTGCAAAACTGTATACTTTGTATTGTATTTATGGCAATTGTTGCACCAGTTTTTTTTGTTGCCTGTCCATATGGTGACATGACATGGTGAGTCCATAGACTTCTTGTCCAACGTATGTGTCTTATGTCCTTGGTCACACTCTGGCACGGTGCAGCTTGTGTTTGGAAGGAAGCAGCAGTGTTGTTTTAACACATGTAAGGATCCTCTAGAACTGATACTTTGTTTTTCATTCTTGCTTTTTTGAGGCACCTTTGGGAATTGTGGAAGAACAGCTCGGTGGCAAATCAGAGCAATTTACAGTGTAAAGACACTACTGCTTCCTGTGATTAGCTGGCCAGGCAGAACACCTACCGGCGTTTATGGCCCCTTTCTCAGTGCTCCCAGCTGGAGGATTTGGCTACCATAAAATGTCACCATCACGCCTTAACCCTGCAGCTGCCAGAAGAACAGGAGGACCCCATTGATGGCCTAGGATCAAATTAACTTTTTATACCGTTTAATGGTCAACACATCTGCCAATCATCAATACACCCAATTCTTTTCTTACCTAGAGGTGTCCATTCTGAGTCCTTGCACAGAAGAGACCTGCGACAAGAAAAGGGAACATGTTTCATATATATGCAATATACATAGAGACCACTATATAATAAGCAAGTAGTATTCTTTCAGCCTTCATAGAACAGAATTCTGCTGGCAGCAGAGATAAACATTGCACAGGACCATAAGATTTGCTATATGCATGGATGACATGCATGGATATATAAGGAGAGAGAGAGAGAGACCACTATATCAAGCAGTATTACTTCAGCCTTTGTAGGACAGAAATAAAATTGCACAGGACCCTAAGATATGCAATATGCATGGATAACATGGTGTCCATTTATGACACACAGAATAGCTGCGATTCAGAGGATCACAGCTATTCTCTGGTCATTCACAGTTTATGACACTCAGGAGATCATGTCAGCCCTTCGCTGGAGATCTGTGTTCTCCCTCCAGATTCTCCAGCCCAGAGCTGGAGAATCAGAGGGACCGCAAACTAAGCAGCGATAATTTACCTCTGTTTAGTAAACTGATCTTTTACTGTAATCTCGTGAGATTATAGTAAAATCAGCCGTTTTCCAGCGTTTGGAGACCGTTCTCCCTTCCTTTCGAGAACTGATCTACACCGCTTCATAAACTGCATTCACAGGAGAACAGTGTTCTCCGAGAATGCCGGAGAACTGAGCAGCGATCTATTACCGCTGGTCCATAAACGGACACCTAGAGAGAGAGAGAGAAAAAGGCAGACAGAAAAAAAAAAAAAAAAAAAAAATATATATATATATATATATATGAGACCACTATATCAAGTAGTATTATTTTAGCCTTTATTGAGCAGAGTTCTGCTGACAGTAGAGATAAACATTGCACAGGACCATAAGATATGCAATATGCATTGATGACGTAGATATACATATACATGTATATTTAGAGAGAGAGAGAGAAAAATAGAAATACACTATATTTTATACATGGAGTCCACTATATAAAGTAGTATTATCTGAGCCTTCATAGAATTGAAGGGAATTCTGCTGAGGCTCTTCTAATGCATTACATCTGTATATTTTATTGCATATATTACTTGCTAACTGTCCATTTTACTCCTAAACTGGCTGTTCAAATACATTTTGCATACAACTTTTGCTAACGTACCAGAGGACCTGTAAATCTAGGATAAGATGAATAGAAATGGAATTTTCTGTACTTAGATTGCAGCTGGAAATGAATTGCAGTATTAGCATTTACAAATGGAAATCCTCCATTAGAAAAGGAATAGCTGATTAAAATTGATTTTGTTTAACTTAATAACCGTGTTATCCCCTTCAGGTTTCCAGTGACCTGTTCGAAGCCACACCATTTACACCAATAGCAAGGGCATCTCATCTGACTTTTCATGTCATATTTCGTCATTCCAACCTAGAAGGACAAAACTGATTTATTGTTTTTGGGTTTTTTTTACATTGCCTGTAGTGTTTTTCAGAAAGAATCACAAGGGGCTTATTTGATGCTTGCAATGTAAATCTGAATGCCAAGTAGAATGGTCGGATACAGGCGGCTCCTTCTATTCCAATAAGTGTCGCATGTACTAATAAGGATCTGCATTTGTGGGCAAGCTGTTCACACCTGCGTAAAGGGGTTAAATACAATGAACCCAATCCAAGCCAACACAGAATGACTTCCCCAGCCTATAAAAAGATCTTCCTTGGTAAACTACACCAATGCAAAAGATTGAATGAAATGCTGGTATTAGTACAGTTTGTAGCAGCTGTAGTGTAATGATTTCTTGTAGCCAAAATAATCCTACATATTTCTTCAAGCAATCACAATAGGATAAGCCTGAGCTGTGTGATATAAACAGACTTTGTAAACTGTGAAGAATGATTTTGTCGCATAATATAAATAAGACAAAGGCCACAGAAGAGAACAGAATGGGATCATGGTATGAAGGTGTAAAATGTTTCTGAATTAATAGCGATCCTTTAATCAACGGGCGGAGCTCAGCAAATAGGACGGAGTGGTACAGTGTTTACCTTATGCCTTTGAAGTGTGTGGGAGAGCAAGGAAGAAAGACGGGTGGGGATGAAGGCAAACAGCCTGCCTGCGACACAAAACAATGTGCCTTGCATGGCTTTCCATTTCTTCTGCTAAGTTTTATATTGGTACGTCTGGGGTGAACATACCCAGCTTCTGATAAGCAGGTCAAACCATCACTGACAATACCTTCTCATTTATAGAAATGACGTCACGGTGATGTAAGACGACCACCAGCAGATTTAAGCTCACATCTATGAGGTCACACCTGCCTCCCAAGATCAGAAACTAGGGAGAAACCTTAAGCGACAATTAGAAGAATACAATGAAGTCCCTGTCACATTTGAGGAATGACAGGTGATTCACCTGAAAGTGGCTGCAGATTCTGCTGATGAGAATCGCTGGCGACGTTTCTAATATAAACTAACCTTCCTCAGAGGAAGTCCAACCTCTATGTAATCTGATCACAGATGGTGAATGGGGATGAGGACTTTAATGACACTGCCATAAACAGTCCATAAAATGCCCACACTTGTGTAGGAATGGAGATATTGCGAAATGAAGTCACTGGGGGAGATTTACTGAAACGGATGCACTCAGAATCTGGTGCAGCTCTGCATGGTGGCCAATCAGCTTATAGCTTCAGCTTGAAGTTTTGACAATAAAATCTGGATGCTGATTGGTTCCTCTGCAGAGCTGCACCAGATTTTGCCAGCTCCACTTTTAGTAAATGACCGTCAATATGTCATGTTCTACCATGTTAGCCAAAAAGAAAACAAACAAACAACAGCAGGGAGTTTTCTTAGAGAGCAAAGCTGGAATGAAAGGCTTCTGAGTGTAGGAGATTATTATCACCCTTTACAGCCTTCCATGCTAAAACCTTTTAGCTAGCTTTGGTAAGAGTGGTGAAGGGTTAGAACCTCGGTCACATGTTTATTGCTGTCTGTGTCTTCGTTGGATTCACCTCTCTATTTGGCTGCAGGACTAAAAGGCAAAATCTAAAATTGTGAGTTGCCATCAGAGAAGAAATAGTGGCATGGAGGCTGATTTACTAAAGGAGCGGAGGAGTGGAGAGTACCTTCAATTATCCAATCAAGTGATAATATTTATTTATTAATCTGTACATGTCTGGTTAATTGAAATAAATATTGTTTGACTATTTACAACTTCTTTAGTAAATCAGCCTCATAATCTTCTGATGAAAACTGTCTAACACTGGCCATACATTATACAATTTTATTGTACAATTTTCCTTTGGATTTACCAAAACCATATAATATGAAGTCAAACCTAAACACTTTTATATTTAATCAGGCAGGCCCTTGCAGTACATAGTTGAAGGTAAATCAAAAGGAAATTGAAAAAGAAAATTGTATAATATATGGTCAGTATTAAGGTGATCATACACTGTACAATCTGATTGTACAATCTCCTATACATCTACCATCAACTCTTCAGTACAATGATCTGCCTGACTGCATACAAAATACACGTGTCCTCATATAATGTTGGTAATCTAAGGGGGAATTGTACAGAAATTATATAATCTAATTGTGTGTAGTATGGGCAGATTTAGAGGATTTGCCTCACTTAGGAAACATGTTTCCCTTGCTGTTGTGTGTGTGCAGGACATGAAGTAAAAGGAATTTCCCCCAATGGAACACATTGCAAAAAGAAGAACGAAAGAAAGAAAGAAGAAGGGGCAGAGAGCAAGAGAGAGAGAGAGAGAGAGAGAGAGAGACAGAGAGAGAGAGAGAGAGAGAGAGAGAGAGAGAGAGAGAGAGAGAGAGAGAGAAGACAGACAAGGAAGGAGATATACAGAAAGAGGGACGGAGAGAAAAAGAGAAAGAGAGAAAGGAAGAAGCAGAGAGAAATGGACATAAAGAGAGAAAGAAAGACAAAGATAGGGAGAGAAAGAGAGAGAGAGCAAAAAAGTAAGAACGAGAGAAAGAGAGAGAGGGGGGGGAAGAGGGAGACGCAGAGAGAGAGAAAGAAAGAAAGAAAGAAAGAAAGAAAGAAAGAAAGAAAGAAAGAAAGAAGGAAAGAAAGAAAAAGACAGACAATGAAGGAGATATACAGAAAGAGAGAGATACAGAAAGAAAATTAGAAAGGGAGAAGCAAAGAGAAATGGACAGAGAGATAGAGAGAGAAAGAGCAAGGGGCAGTGAGAAAGAAAAAAGTAAGAATGAGAGAGAAAGAGAGAAAGTAAAAAAGTAAGAATGAGAGAGGTAGAGAGAAATGGACAGAAAGAGAAAGAGAGAGGGAAAGAAAGAGAGAGAGAGGGGGAGGGAGGAAGGAAGAAAAAAAGAAAGAAAGAAAGAAAGAAAGAAAAAGAGAGAAAGAAAGAAAAAGCTTCACAGGCGTTTTAACCATACCTGCTTTGACAATAACCGATCAAATGATATCAATATAAATAAGAGGATTCGTTCAGGGTGTCTTTGGCTATCCACCAGGAGTGGAACTACAACACCCAGCGTGCTCTACATCCCAGTCAAACAACCGGAACTGCCCTTTAAACTTGAAATGCCCATGACATCTTTACACAATATAAACCTAACGAATTTTCGTTGGGCCGTTCTATCCGATACACTTACATCTGGCTAGAAAATATAAGAAAATAATCGTTTTCTACAAATCGTTTACAACAACTGTTGTAGCCTGAGGGGAGCGGCTGCCTTTCCCAAATCATTTGTTCTTTGAAGTTGCTGTGCCTTTTCCCGATCACCAAGGAGTGCCATTCCCTCTAATTGGATGTGGTAATTGGAGGGTGATGGGCCCATTTAATGGGTACATTAAGCAAACAGAACAGAGTGGGGTCGCAGAGTTGTATTTAAATATCACCAGCTTTGCCTTTTATTGTAGGTAGGTATAGTAATGTCACATGCTACACCGCCGATTATGACTCCTAAGTTCCCAAAAGCCACCATACAAGTATTTTATCTTCCATGACTATCCAGAGTTAGATCATTAGATATCTTTTATGGCTGGAGCGCATTTAGGATGGAATTTACAAGTCTGACACATATGCAGGATGCCCTGTTTACACTATTATCAGTATATAATTCCTGGGGTTAATTTGCTGACACACTGCCTGATGTTTTATAATTACACTTCATTCCCTTTCGCTGACAGCCGCAGTTAGCATGCTGCTTTCTGATTGGCCGAGCGGGATCACATGCACCCTAGCTCTCTCCAAATTCCCTTTAGTACATTCAACACAAACCTAGGCTGACATCTCCTATTCTGGGGTATGTGAGGATTCAAATGTTTTGGAAAACATCAATCTGATAGGAAACATGGGATTAACACGATTTGCAGATGAAGCAATTATGTAAAATATTTATTAAAGGGAGCTGCACACTTTATATTGGTGGTATTAGTTATTTTTTGTCTTGGAATGTAATGACTGAGTGAGCCTGAGTGTAGTAAACTAACCAGGGAGATAGGCATGTGCTGCAGGGCAGACATACTTTGGCAGCTGTTACAGAATGGATTTGGTTGTATATAATTATGCAGGAAACTATGGGGGTCCTTCACTAGAGGATCTGGAGCTTTACCAATGTTTGCTCTATACATCAAGTCCCATGCAGGAGGATGTTTTTTAAAATAAATAACAATTTTATTACAAAATTTTCAAAAACTACAACACTCCATGGGACATTCTACAAGAAAAGGTAAAGAGGAGTATCATATAGGTGGAGGTCAAATAGTGAAAAATACAAAAACCATTGTTGTATCTCCCATAACAAGAGCAGAAGTTATACATGTGCACTGTAAAAGTTGGTTAGCAAAGTTCAAGAGGAATCTTTATTATTAAAAAATAAAAAACTTTTTCATTATTCTTAAACCCCCCTTAGATTTCTCAAGAGATCACAGGTTTATTTGTGCTTGAAAATGATTCTTTAAGCAGACCCATTCCAAACCACAACCTGACCGCCCTATAGTAGAACTACTGCTACAGGGCGGTAGGGCTATGCAAAATCACACATATATATACGTGATTTTTAATTTCTGGGTAGGAGGCGCGTGCTGCCCTGCCGGCACCCCCATTAACGACTACAGCTGTTGATCACTGTGTCCCGGACGGAGATTCCCCGCCGGCACTCGGCGATCACCGAGAAACACTAACAGGGAAGAGGTCTATATGTAAACAATACAGAATTCTCCCCTGTCAGTACCAACATGGTGCTTTGTATTGCTCTGCATAGCAGACAAAGCAGCATGCTTACATAGTAAAACAGCACACAGCACATAATGTGAAACACACACAGCACACAGTTAAACCTTTGATCACTCCAGATGTTAACCCCTTCCTGCCCAGTGTCATTAGTACAGTGTCAGTGCTTTTTAATAGCAGTGCTTTTTATTAGCACTGATCACTGTATTCGTGTCACTGGGGATGTCAGTGGCAGTTAGTCAGTTCTTCACAAAGAATAAGAGAGGGTAGAGGTTCATAAATATGCTGTATCACCCAGTATATGGTTTCTGCCCAGTAACCAAAAGACATGCATATAAAAAAGAGGAGTTGTGAAAAAGAAATTTCACCGAAAAAGTGGTTACATCATGGACAGAATGCAATACTCAGAATAATTCCCAAAAATTATGCTTTTTTACACAATAATTATAGACAATAGGGTAGATACCGTGATTCACCATCACCTCAGTATGATATAATACACACGGACCTAAAATCACATAAAAGCAACATCAAGACCAGTCTTAATATAAATGTGCTGCATAAGCAATGACAGAAACCTGTCTAGTGCATTTGCAGCACCAACACATTGGTTACACCACCAGCAGGGTGTGTGTAAAAAAATTGTACCGTCAGGTATAATACTGTACAGCGCTATGCAATAATGGCTGATAACAGGCACCATATACTAATGAAAATACCCATAACCCAATCAAGGCAATGTGGGTGAAAACATTGGAAATGTAAAAGGGGGGAGGTTCGGATGCTTCTATGATAACAAGATGATAAAATGATAGAAATGCAGCCCCTATGTAGGGCACAAGTGAGTGGTGAACATGTACAGATTCACAGTGGACATGCCCATATGTAAAGATGTAGAGTTATTCATAAAGGAATCACTGTTGGTATCCTTAGTAAAATAAATATGATAAAGATGGCAGGGCCCTGCTTCACGGGGTTTCTTCACCGCAACGTGCGGACTATAAACCACCTTACTATAGATGATAGTATGAAGCCTGCTGGGTCCTCCGTCTCTTGTAATAAATAATTGGTGCCTTGCACCTGGATAGTGAATCAACTTGTCCCCATCCTGCAATAATTTGATGACAAATGGACAGTCAATCAATATATTCTTGATGTATTTGTAGAGTGGCGAATAAACCCCTTTTCATCTAGCTGTGTGACAGTTCACTCACCACCTGAGCCATAGGTGATACTTTCTTGAAGTTTCCTCCGTCTAGATTACCGGGCATGGTCCCGGAAACAGCCGCTAACATCGGGACTGTGACTGGCGGGCTCCATTCTCCCCTTGGTGCCTGTGCAGCCTTGCACAGCTTGTGGCAAACAAATATGGCTACTTCCCTGCTGGTCAGCGTGTATGGCGCCAATGCGTGTGACCGGAAGTGATGTATCTGACGTATGACATCAACGTGTTTCGCCGATGAGCGTATCTCACTCGGCTTCGTCAGGACCAATTGGTCCGATTTCAGGGTGTTGTTAACTTAACATACACACCCACAGCGGTTCCTATGAACAAGGTGTGATTATGGTGCGGTGCAAATTATGGTGCGGTGTGAATTCCGCACCACATCAGTGTGAACCCAGGTTAAAATATGGATTTCTATTCATTTTCGTTTGTGGCAACAATAGTCACTAGATAAATAGATGAATGAAATGACAACTTGACAGAGGGTCTAAAGCTTCCCCACTTTTCCAATGCCACAACAAAGTTTTTGCCTAGAGATATACTTATAGTAGTTAATTTGTTGCATATTTCAGTATCTAGTGATCCTGCCTGCCAGTGACTCCTCCTTTTTTTTACAGGGTAATAGTGTTGAACAACCTGCAGTAAATTAAGGTGGTCACCCATGCTGAGGAGGTGGGTTATCATACAAATTACCTCTGATAACCCTTCTTGCTATTCATCACAGGAAGGTAGCAAAAGCAAACATAATGCATCCTCACTGCCTATCAAATGCCCTCTGAAGAGCAATACACTTCAGATTGCTCTACAGAGGACTACGCTAGTGTAAACTAGTCCTAATTGTATGTTAAAAGTTAATCTGAACATTACAAGCAGCACAAACATTCCTATGTAAAAAAAAAAACCTGCTCTAAAGAAACAACTAAAAAGGTAAGAAAACATCTTTATTTTTATTTTTAATTTTTATTTAGTGAGTGTTTCACAAAAATGTATTGCAAAAGTGGAAAGACACTTTAACATTTAACCTACCCCTGAACAGTAAAATGTAACTTCTGAAAATACCAGTTTCCTGGCTGTCCTGGAATAAGTATAGTGACCAGGAGTTCTGACCTCATTGTGACTTTTCTCATCCAAACATTTGCTCTGGGACAACGCATAGAATGTATTTAGGCCATCAACATAGTGTTTAGGCCATACAGTAGTGATTGTCAACTCATCAGCTAAAGGGGGCCCCAAATGCAGCCCCCGACACCACCAAAGGGTCACATATAACGTTCAGTATAGGAAATGCTTGAGAGGACTGTCAGAAACTGCAGACCTAATCAAGGAAATGAGGGTCAGAGAGACTGGAGATGCTCCATTTTTGGTTGGGGATATGCTGCAGACGACAATATGAAACTGGGAATATGTTACATGAGGCTAGTAGAGATTGATGCTATTAATCAATGTTCCATATGCAGACTGCTGAGGTCCAAGGGATGCACATCATATACCAAAGGGCTGCATGCAACTCTGGGGCTGCAGGTTGGGCATCAGGGCCAAACAGCTTAGCCATTAGTGTTGTATTTAAACATAATAGTAAGACAACTTGTGTTTTCAGAAGGAGGTTATCAATAGTAGATGTCTCTGTGCAGTTTTTTTTATCACTGAAACCCGAGGTGTAATTCAATTTCTTTTTTTAAAATTAGTAGCCCACCATTTATAAAAGCAGCTTTGGCAGCAATACTTACCTCCTCTCCAGCACTGTCTCAAGTAGACTCACCCGCTCTGCAATCCAGTGTCCTTTTTCTGAGTTTAATGACGCCTGTATCATATAACCCAATTCTTGTTGTGAAAGGCATAATGGACCCACCCAATGGAGGGTGGAATTACCATGGCAATACAATGGACAGTACAATTCTGCAAAGAATGGTGCTGATGTCATTACATCAGTGATCATTTCTGCATCACTGGGTACTACTCAGCTCCAAAATGGGGGGTATGGGGCAGGGGCAGACTGACCATTCAAACACTCAGGCAGTGCCCAAGGTCCCGGGGTCAGTAGGGGACCCCATGAAATTCCCCTGGTACCTTTTTATAGGCTTTTTTGAGTGTGGGCAAGGACACAGGGGCCCCATGATCCCCATTGCCCAGGGGCCCCATGAGTTGTCAGTCCACCCCTGGTATGGGGATTTAGAGGACCCAGTAAATCACATGATTATCCTGAGGTTTTTGAAAAAGGTAGGTATAAAAAAAATTTGTGGATGGAGATGGTAGAACTGGGAGGCAGGAGGGTAGAGTTGTGTGTTAACCCAGTCATACGTTACCTTATCACTCCTCCTAAACTATAAACCATAAGCATTAAAGTCACTTGTCACCTGCCCAATCAAGGCAAATTGACAGTATTTCTGTAAAAAAGCCATCCAAAACCCCTCATACTCATTTGCTAGTGCTCCCCTTTTGCTCCTTCCTTCTCCAGAACTATCATCAGTACTCTCACTTTTGAGTATGGAGAAGCATGTGACCTCCCCACCTAAACAGCACTTGGGTTTAGGAGACAAGTGTTAGGGCTGGGCACTGTCACATGCCCAGGGTAATGTTGTCACCCCACCTATTGGTTGTCAGTGCCAGTTATTACAGTGCAGATTGCTGAGGAGGAAAGAGCCAAGATGGATTGCTTGTATGGTAAGTATAGGATGGTTGGAGGCAAGGTGACAGTGTCTCTTTAACTGAGCCTCCTAAGACATGACCATAAGCCTTACTATTCCTTAATAATGTGTTTCTTTTGTTCTATGCAACCTACAACAGTTCATGAACATAATATAACGGCTGGAGCAGGCAACTCATATCTTTGGTATCAGGCAGGCACCCAGTGAATGATACCTCACAAGAAGAGCATTGATGTTGCAAGATATAAAATTAGCCAGACCGCTATTGTTCTTCTACCAGGATAAGCTGTGCCAGCAGCACCTACATACAGTGTTCTTCCCCTTCCTCCCTCACCTGTGCATTGGCATAGACTCACTAGATCAGCACAGCCAATCTCTTGATAGGCAACACTCTCTAAACTCCATAAGCTCCATAAGAGCTGACCAATGTAAAACTATGCAGCATAAAACATTGGTGAATTTAGACTTTACAGGAGGCAACTAGTGCAAATGAAACATTTTCTGCCCTTACATTGTAGACCTCATATGCTAAATCAAGTTTTAGGGAATTTTTCTTTTTCAGTTTCCCCTGATCCTGGGTATTTGAGGTCAATCCAGGCAAGAAAGAAGATTACCCCTTTAGTAAATCAATCATTATATGTGTATTTAAGGCACCAAAGCAGACTCAGGCTATCATAATATAAATTTCTGACATAACTTTCAGCACTGGGGACATCACTCTGAATCCCAACCATGGGACTACCTGCAAGTGCTCCCTGTGCTTCTGTGAGTTTCCTCTGGGTACTCTGGATTACTCGGACACACAAAGACATGCTGGTAGGTTTATTGACCCCTGTCTAAATTGGCCCTGGCATGATTATGTATGAATGTGAGGTAGGGACCTTCAACCATAAGCTCCTTTAGGATGGGGACTGATGTGAATGTGCAATATATGTAAACCACTGAGTAAATGTCAGCGCTATATAAAAACTTGTACTAAATAAATAACTTTGCAATCACTTGACTGTATATGGAGAGAAAACAGTTGCACCAGAGAATGCAATAATGAGATATCAACTCAAGGAACTTTAAAGTTAACTTAAAAAAACATGGCTTCTTATCACCAGACATCATATGATGACCTTTTATTCAGATCCAATAGATGTGGTACATTGCCAAGACCACCTGAAGAATATGTGGCTGAGGGTTATCAATTATTTTCTGTCTATACTTCATCCTTTTGTTTTAATTAGTGTATATTGTTGAAGAGATTATGGAAACTTTAGGCTACCCTTAGACACTCATATCTCTCATTAAGAATGATATAGGGGACCGCCTGGTATCAGTGAAACCTCCTACATGTGATATTTGGATGTGAAATATGTGTAGTAAATAGATTGCTCACCTTTCTGTGGAGAAATCAGAATGATAAGGTTGCAAACATTTTGGAGCTATACTAAGCATTTCCATTGCAAGTCCTTGCAAACCAATATACTGCAACTGATTGGATGCTCTTCTTCTAATTGTCACACTAACCATAAAGCCAGCCATACATGGATCAAAATTTGGCTGGTGTAGCAGGGACCGGAAAAATGTTTTAACCTATGTATGGATTAGCTGTTTGTACCCAACAAACTCTAAAATAAAGGTATGCCACGGGCCTCTATGGCCTCTGCAGGAGAAAAAACTTACAAAATATAAAATCCTGCATATAGGGGCCACCAAATGATTGCTGACATCACCCAAAAAATATATTAATATTGGGTGTGGGCACCGAAATTTAGAAGCATCATGTGAAAAGACAAAGGTACTAAAAGGTACCCCTAAAGAAAGCTTCATTAGGGACCATGCAGCTTTATCAAAAATGGCTTTATTAGAAAAAGTATAAAGTAACACAGCAGACTAAAAAGGTGAACAACCACCTTCGGCACTTCACAAAATTAAAAAGACAATGTCTAAACACCCAGGCAACTGCTCATCCGGCCACACACATGCACACATGTGAATAGTTAAACTAGATGGAAGCAAACTAAATCACATTAGAATTACTGCAGCCGACATAGCTGGAAAGTGACTGTGATGTCATAATGTACACTTGATATCCTACAGGTACGAGGCCATTAAAGTTGCGGGCGCACAAGATCAATCCCATAAATCGCCCGAATGGCACATGGATTCTATAATATTGAGGGATAGTTGATAGACCAAGTGTCCGCATATGGAATACATTTAGAATAATCAGCTTTTGCGTGAGTGCTGCTTTGATGGAGTGCTAAGACGCAGTTGAACACAGCAGTCTAATCATGCCTTCCCTGCTTTTCACAGGTAAATGCTGCTATCTCCTCTCCACTCTAAACTATAACAACTCATAGACTCTGCGTATCTTTTTAATATGTCCCCTCTACTCCTCCTTTTCATATTACTTTCCTGTGTTCCCAAAATCTCACTTCTTTACCCCTCTGCTCCACCCCAAACCTTGTACATCTCACTCTCACTGCTACCATCTCCCTACTACTGCTCTCATCACCTGCTGATACTTCACTCTCCTGCTGACCAAAACACCAGGACTGGAAGGCATGTGCACTCGTGTACATCCCGCTCCTATGTTACTTTCCTCACTCTTCTTCTTCTCCTAACCTCTGGGGATATCTCCCCAAACCCTGGTCCTCCACTATTTCACCCCCCACACCAGGCATCTTCTTTCTTCCGGGAATAGCTGCAATCCCCTCAATTTAACATCAGTCCCCGTGCTCCCAAAAACCACCCTCCCTTTTTCATGTGCGCTCTGGAATGCCCGCTCTGTCTGTAATAAGCTCACCTCTGTCCATGACCTTTTTGTCTCCCGCTCCCTTAACCTACTAGCAATTACAGAAACCTTGCTCCAAGCAGGAGATTCTGCTTCTCCCGCAGCACTTTCCTATGGAGGCCTCCTCTGGACCCACTCACCCAGACCCAGTGGTCGGAAAGGAGGAGGAGTTGGTTTGCTTCTATCCCCACTGAGCACCTTTCAAGTCCTCCCTAACCCTCCCTCTCTATCCTTCTCTTCTTTCGAGACTCACTGCATCCGGCTGTTTTCTCCCATTTCTCTGAGGATTTCAGTGATCTATCGGCCTCCTGGACCGGTGTCCTGCTTTCTTGATGATTTCTCTACCTGGCTACCCTACTTTCTCTCCTCTGAACTACCCACTATCATTCTCGGAGATTTTAAAATCCCTATTAATGTCAACAACCCAGCTGCATCCCAACTCTTCAACCTAACCTCATCTTTTGCATTAGCACAATGTATACAGTCCTCCACTCACTCTGATGTGAATACATTAGACCTTGTTTTCTCCCATCTTTGCACTCCCTACAACCTCACAAACACCCCCTTTCCTCTCTCTGATCACAATCTCATCACCTTAACAGTGTCCTCATCTTCAAACACCTATCCTTCCAAGCAGCAAACAATTACCCGCAGAAACCTTCACAACTTGAACCCTGCTCCTTTCCACTCTGCAACTGACCAACTCTATGACAGAATCTCTCCCCTGTCCTGCCCTGACCTGGCCACTACTGTCTACAACAGCTCGCTTTCATCCACATTAGACTCACTTGTCCTCTAACAACACGAAGCATCAGGCCCCGACCATTACAACCTTGGCAGACTGACGACACCAGAAATCTTAACGACATAGTCGTGTTCTGGAGCAATTGTGGCGTAAAACCAAATCCCAGCAAGCATTCACCCTATATAAATCTGCTTTCTTAACATACAATTCCTCCATTTATGCTACCAAACAAGCCTGCTTTGTCACTCTTATTAATACCTTGTTATCCAGTTCTCGTCGTCTCTTCTCTACTTTTAACTCTCTACTTTCTCCACCCCCACCCGGTACCTCACTCACTGCTCACGAGATTGCAAATCATTTCAAAAACAAGATTGACGCAATTCATAGGGGCATTGCCACTGCACAGACATCCATCCCACTTAGCATACCTTATACTAAACCTCCCTCAACACTTTCCTCTTTTGACCCTGCTACTACCGAAGAGGTCACTAAGGTTTTCTCAGAAGCCCGTCTCACTACCTGCCCCCTGGATCCTGTCCCCTCACAACTACTACGGTCACCCTCTTCTTCCATCCTATGCTCCCTCACTCACATCTTCAATCTTTCCCTCTCTACTGGTGCCTTCCCCTCCCCTCTAAAGCATGCACACATCACTCCCATACTTAAAAAGCCCTCCCTGGACCCCACCAACATGAACAACTTAAGACCCATCTCCCTGCTGCCATTTACCTCTAAACTCCTAGAACGCTTAGTCTACAATCACCTGAGCTCCCACCTCACCGACAACAACCTTCTAGACCCTTTACAGTCTGGCTTTCGCCCACTACACTCCACTCCACTCCACTGAAACTGCCCTATTAAAACTCACTAATGATCTACTAACAGCTAAAACCAATGGCCACTACTCCGTACTCTTACTACTTGACCTCTCTGAGGCTTTTGATACGGTTGACCATCCCCTCCTCCTCAAAAAACTCCACTCTCTTGGCCTCAGAGACTCTGCTCTCTCCTGGTTCTCCTCCTACCTATCGCAGCGCTCCTTCAGAGTTACCTATAACACAGCCTCCTCCTCTTCACTCCCACTTTCTGTACGGGTCCCTCAAGGTTCTGTCCTTGGACCCCTTCTCTTCTCCATCTACACCTCCTCTCTTGGTCACTTGATAAACTCCCATGGCTTTAAGTACCATCTCTATGCTGATGACACACAAATCTATCTTTCTACCCCTCACCTCACCCCTTCAGTCTCCTCTCGCATTACTAACCTACTAAGTGACATATCGGCATGGATGTCACTCCACTTCCTCAAACTCGATCTTTCCAAAACTGAGCTCTTAGTATTCCCCCCAGCTCGTGCCCCCTCCCCTGACTTCTCCATCAAGATCAATAACACAATAATCATTCCCTCCCCTCATGCCAGGGTACTAGATGTAATCCTAGACTCCCATCTGTCCTTTCACCCCCAAATCCAATCACTGTCCAAATCTTGTAGACTTCACCTCCGCAACATCTCCAAGATACGCCGTTCCTAACTTCGGAAACCACTAAGCAACTTATTCACTCCCTTGCTATATCTCGCCTTGACTATTGTAACTCCCTCCTCATTGGTCTACCGAATCGCAGGCTATCCCCTCTTCAGTCTATCATGAATGCTGCTGCCAGACTTATCCACCTTACTAACCGTTTTGTATCTGCCACCCCTCTCTGCCAATCCCTCCACTGGCTTCCCATTGCCCAATGGATAAAATTCAAAGCATTAACAATAAGCCATTTATAACTCTGCCCTAAATTACATCAACAATCTTGTTTCTAAATATCACCCAAACTGTACTCTCCGCTCCTCACAAGACCTCCTGCTCTCTAGCTCCCTTGTCTCCTCCTCCCATGCTCGTATCCAGGACTTCTCCAGAACTCTCTACCCCAATTTATCAGACTATCGCCTACTCTGCTCACTTTTAGGCGATCTCTGAAAACCTATCTCTTCAGGGAAGCCTATCCTGCCCTCAGCTAATAATGGAATCTTCTACTCTTCCAACCAGTCCATCCCCCACAGTTACTACCTTTGGTACCACTAGCCCCTCCCTCCTAGATTGTAAGCTCCAAGGAGCAGGGCCCCCCTTTCCCTCTTGTATTGAACTGTATTGTTGCTGTATTGTCTCCCGTTATATTGTAAAGCGGTAAGCAAACTGTTGGCACTATATAAATCCTGTATTATAATAATAATAATTAGCTGTTTGTACCCCTGTGGGGGTTTTCCCAAATAGCATAGAGCATAGAACACAATAGCATAGAGGAAGTGATTCCCCTATCCACATTGAATGTGTGGATGAGGGAATTGGATCATTTATTTTTCATTTAACCCACTGGTTGAACAACAAAACAAATTATTACTGTATGGCCTACCTAAGGCCAAAATTCCTCAGGAGATTATTTTGTTGTCTACTGATTAAGGGAAATGTATAGTGAATTCTGAGCATGCAGATTTTATGTTGTATTTACTAAAATGGTGGGGGTTATGCAGTTAATCAAGTGAATATGCACTGAGCTCAGTAAACAAAGTTTTGTTCTATACTTTTTCCACTTGCTTATGATTGGGTATTAAAAGTGAACACAGTTGCACCTTTTTTCTAACCTTAGTGAACATCCACTTTGCCAAGGGAACAGGCACTTTTCCTTAAAGTGGTAAAATTAAAACAAAAGGGTACCAGACAAGCGGTTTATAGCAGAAGAGAAACACTGGTGTTGATTTACAAAAGTTGTTCACTTTACAAGGTAATTTTCACTTTGCCAAGAATTTTCCTTTATCTTAGTGAAAGTGGTAAAAATTCACTTTGGAAAAAACAGCCAATCACATGAAAGAAAAATAAAAAAAACAGTATTTTTTGGTTATGGAAGTCAAAAGAGCTTCACCTAATTCAACAAGCTAGGGGAAAATTCCCTTGTAAAGTGAACAGGCTATTTGTCTTTAGTAAATTAACTCCATTAATGTCACTTCTGCAGTAAAGGACTCTTACCTGCCTGTTAATCTTATTGACAATTATCAGTGAGTTGCACATGCACAGCCCAGTGTGCATTTTCACCATATATCGGGATCCGGATATATTAATCCCTGGCATGGTGAATCAAGATGGCAGATTCTAGGAAGACCAGGTGAAGATATCAGTACTATTTGAGAGCTTGAGAATATCTCATCGACCTCTTTGAGTTATTACTGCAGTACATAAGTTACTATGTTTTTAGGGCACATTCAGATTTTTACGTGTTTGTTCCTCCATATCTTTGTTAATATATTAAATGTAGAGCGTTCTAGATTAGCCAGTAGAGGAGAAGTAGATAAACCACCACCATCTCTCTTCATCCCTGCTACGGAAGCTAAGATATCAACCACACAGGGAATGTATGGTTAATTTACTAAAGAAGTAAAGACTATTCACTTAGCTAACAGAATGTTCATTATACAAAGCTAATGCTAATAAAATGAAGCTGTATTCACTTCAATATTGTAATAATATGCTAGAAAGAATCCATTTTTTAAATTTACCCTGCAGATGATTGGGTATTCATAGTGAAAACAGTCTTAGTTAATCAACCCCTATGGGATAGCTGACTCATTGGGAATGATTTACTAAAGGAGTATGAAATGTTCACTTAGCTTGGGGAATAAAGTGAAACTCTCTCCCCTATGACTACCCAATTACGTGCAAGGAAAAAAAAATACAACAGGATTTTTGGTAAGCTATAATTGGATGATTTAAGAGAACACAGTTAACCTTATTCACCCCTAGACTTAAATTGTGTGAGGAAATAGTAAAGCACAACCACTGTGTAGCACTGCAAAGCAGGAAGTAAAGCTTCTATAAGTAATAAGCAAATATGGTTGCCCCTATCTACATCTACAGTCAGAAACTATACATAGAAACAAGGGTTTGAAAACACGAGCACATACTGATAAGATTTTTTACATCAAGCTGGTCTACTTTACATTTACTTTATTTTATTGCAGATACTTATATAGGTATTCATATTAATTTTTGCAGCACGTTATATATATAATCTCCTAGATTGTAAGCTCCAAGGAGCAGGGCCCTCCTTTCCCTCTTGTATTGAACTGTATTGTTGCTGTATTGTCTCCCGTTATATTGTAAAGCGCTGAGCAAACTGTTGGCCCTATATAAATCCTGTATAATAATAATAATTTTATATATATATTTATATATTACATTCACATCAGTGTATATCATATACTGTATATCTAAAAAAAATGAAAGACATTTTCTTTAAACAGAACAGAATAAGCCTGCTCAAAGTGTACTGCTCTCATTGGAGCTCACCTGACTTGTATTGTCCATTGGTTGCTCATATCAGTTTAAAGCAAATATTGTCCAAAGTTCAGCTCATTCCTCATAGAATTACCAATGGTTTTAATGTATAGCCAGCTTTACTCTCTTTTCTCACATATAAATGCAAACACAGGATTTAAACCAATAAAAAGCTAAACCAACTAAACAGCACACAACAGGGATAGAGGACATTCAGATACCTTCAATGTTTCTAGGAACAGCCTGAAAGTACATAGGTACTTTTATTGACCATCAATCCAATTTACATGTATATATTTCACTTACTTAAAAAAGTCAGTTAAAAGGGAAAGAGACTTCTGCTTGTTCAACCACCAAACACACACAAGGATTGACTATATATTCATTCAATAGATCTTCCATGTCTACAGTCTGCAAAAATAGGTTATTTTACATTATCGGAGCATGCACCATTGATTGCTCCTCAACGACAGGAGAAAACACGGTTCACCAATGGCAGTGGCAGCTAAGCTATTTCCTCATTGAACCTACTTATAAGAATAAAGCTGGCCATACATGGATACATTTTTGTGGCTGCATGTGCTGATCAGGCGAAAGTTTATCAATAAGCCAGTTTGTTAAGTCTTCTCATGAAAGGATACTGCTATACATGGATCGAAATTCAGCCAGTTCCTGCTTAACCAGCCAAATTTCGATCCATGTATGACTAGCTTTAGATTCAGCAAGATCTGTATCTGTTCTTCACTGCAAACAACA
This sequence comes from Staurois parvus, assembly GCF_062004578.1. NCBI lineage: Eukaryota > Metazoa > Chordata > Amphibia > Anura > Ranidae > Staurois > Staurois parvus. Next base: position 6,967,081 of record NW_028318358.1, read on the forward strand.
TGATGCACCTACTCCTTTCTGTATACTGGAAACACATAAATGTTTCATTAGAGGGACCTGATAAAGTTGGGAACCCACAGTAAAAAAACAGCATAACTCTCAAATAGATGCCTTAATGTCTGAAATTTGGACATTGGAAAGTGTCCATAGGAAGTAAAGAGCACAAGAAGTAGCAGAAAAACTCAAAACTCTTAGAGATAAACTAAACTTACTGCTGATTGATAAAGCCTAAGGGGAATAATATGTTGTAGACAATCATTTTACAAATATGGGAACAAACCTGGCAAAAATCTTGGTGAATGCACAATACAGCCAAGAAACTACATTTCTCAAATTAAAGCGGAACTATACTGCATCCACAAAGAAAAAATGCTATTTAATTCATTTATAATATTTAAAGCAAAACTCCCCTATCCATTTACGTCTCCATCTCCATGGTCATGGCAATCATGAGTAAGGCCAGATGATTTATGTAGCATTGACGTCCTGGAATCCATCTGCCCATAGTTCAGGCATACAAGCAGGAGGGTGTGCTTTGCTGAGAAAACCCTTCCTCCCCTCCAGAAGACTCCTGGGATGCAAGACATCATTTGCCTAAGCAAGAAACCAGGAAGTAACTGAAGAAACACAAAAACAATAGCTTAAGATGTCTGTTTATGAAACTGAGATCATCGACAATCCTGAAGATCACTGCTGATCTCAGTTCATTAGCAGTTTCTGAAACAGAGATGATCAGTGAAGAACATGTTCTCCGTTGATCATCTCAGTGTTCTGAGAAGCTGTCACTGAGGTGTACAGAAATGGACAGTTTATGAAGATGCGATGACAGCACTTCACTGGTGATCTGTGTCAGAATTCTCCCTCTCACACTTTCCAGACCAGAGGTGGAGAATCAGGGAAAGAGGAAAGATTCTACCGGGGAAATCAGGAGGAAAGAGGAAGTGCACTGACTTTCTTCTTTTTCTTTGTAGCTAAGACAGTGAACAAATACATCTCCCCTGCATTTCACAAAACCCTAAACAAGCAGTCGATCAGGTTTAGAAACACTATATGTATGTGTACGTGTTAATATACACTATATTGCCAAAAGTACTGGGACACCCTCCAAATCATTGCATTCAGGTGTTCCAATCACCTACATTGCCACAGCTGTAAAAACTCAAACACCTAGGCAAGCAGACTGCTTCTACAAACATTTGTGAATGAATGGGTTGCTCTCAGGAGCTCAGTGATTCAAACGTGGTACTGTGATAGGTTGCCACCTGTGCAATAAGGCCATCCGTGAAATTTCCTTGCTACTAAATATTCTACGGTCAACTGTTAGTGGTATTATAACAAAGTGGAAGCAACTGGGAACAACAACAACTCAGCCACGAAGTGGTAGGCCACGCAAAATGACAGAGCAGGTGCACAGTGCACAGAAATGGCCAACTGTCTGCAGAGTTAATAGCTAAAGACCTCCAAACTTCATGTGGCCTTCAGATTAGCAGAACAACAGTACGTAGAGAGCTTCATGGAATGGGTTTTCATGGCCGAGTAGCTGCATCCAAGCCTTACATCACCAAGTGCAATGCAAAGCATCGGATGCAGTGGTGTAAAGCACACCGCCACTGGACTCTAAAGCAGTGGAGACGTGTTCTCTGGAGGGACAAATCACATGTCTCTGTCTGACAATCTGATGGACATATCTGGGTTTGACATTTGTCTGGAGAATGGAACTTGCCTGACTACCTTCTGTCAAGTGTAAACTTTGCTGGAGGTGGGAATATGGTGTGGGCAGGGGCGGACTGACCATTTGGAAACTCGGGCACTGCCCGAGGGCCCGGGGTCAGTAGGGGGCCCCATGAGATGCCCCTGGTACCTTTTTCATAGGCTTTTTTGAGTTTGGGCAAGGACACAGGGGCCCCATGATCCCCTATTGCCCGGGGGCCCCATGAGTTGTCAGTCTGACCCTAGGTGTGGGGTTATTTTTCAGGGGTTGGGCTTGGCCCCTTAGTTCCAGTGAAGAGAACTCTTAAGGTGTCAGCATACCAAGACATTTTGGACAATTTCATGCTCCCAACTTTGTGGGAACAGTTTGAGGATGGCCCCTTTCTGTTCCAAAATGACTGTGCACCAGTGCACAAAGCAAGGTCCATAAAGACATGGATGAGCGAGTTTGGGGTGGAGGAAGTCCTGACCTGAACCCCATACAACAGTTTTGGGATGAACTAAAGCAGAGACTGCAAGCCAGGCCTTCACGTCTGACATCAGTGCCTGACCTCACAAATGCGCTTCATTCGCATAGACACATTCCTAAACCTTGTGGACAGCCTTCCCAGGAAGAGTTATAGCTCTTATAGCTGCAAAGGGTGGGCCAACTCAATATTGAACCCTACGGATTAAGACTGGGATGCCATTAAAGTTTATGTGCGGGTAAAGGCAGGTGTCCCAATACTTTTGCAACATAGTGCATACATAGAGATAGATAGATAGATAGATAGATAGATACTGACAGAACTACCGGGGTGCATATAAATGTATAAAAAATAAATGTATAAATAAATAAATATACACACACGCACTATATATACTTATAAATATATATATATAGTGCGTGTGTGTATATTTATTTATTTACTTAAAATAATATATTTTTGAGTGGCAAACTTTAACTTTTATTTTTTATCTTATTGAGAACCAGATCAGTTCGTGATTGGTGTTTTACTTTCACTTTTACATTAACAACACTGTAATCTAGGGATTTCTCACAATATTACAGCCTTCCATTGACAGTTCCTAAGCATTCTGAGCATTTGAAGGTTGCTTCTCTTCTCCTGAAGAGAAGCGGTCTTCATAGATTAACAAACCTGCACTTTGAGAATGCCGGTGATCTGCTCAGTAGTAAATTACCGCTGCTTCATAAACAGACACCTAAATCAAGTAAATATGATATATGTTCCTATCTATTTACCAATGCTAGCAGTATAAGGTTTAAAAATAGTCAGTGTTGATTGAGAGTGTGAAGTTCCACTTTAAGAAATCATACAACATAACTTGGGATTCTCCAGGAATCGTCGATGCATATAAAACATATAACTTTTCCCTTATAATTTAGATACAAAACAATCACATACAAACTCAGACAGACAAGCTGTGGTCCTGTACTAAATATAAACATTGGGTATGCCCAAACTCCCTGTTGAAGCCATAGAGACCTTAGAATGGCTCATCACTACAGACAAAATCTTGAGTGTTCTTAAATTGATGAAAATGGGGAAGGCGCCAGGCCCAGATGGCTACACTCTAGCCTATTATAAAGCCTTTCATCTTAGCATAAAAGTTTCTGAATGCTTTCAACTCTGTAAGAGAGGCCCAAATAATTCCAACAGTATCCCTACAGGCTTATATTACAAAAAGAGGCAAAAGACCCTCAACTCTGTCCCAGTTACTGCCCTACCTCACTGCTAAATAAAGATTTCAAGTTTTTCACAAAAAAAATTTCCTTGTGATTAATCTTGTATATCCCTGACTTAATACATCCAGACCATTCAGTATTTACATCAGGTAGGGACTCAAGGTACAATACCCAATGGGCATTTAATGCCATTCACTACATCCAAACTTAACATATCCTGTTAGTTCTCTTGTCAACAGAGGATGAAAAACCATTTGACACAGTGGACTGGAACTTTATTCAGGCTACCTTAACCCACATAGGGCTCAGAAAATGCATGCAAAATTGCTGTCAACACTCAATTCAACACCTTCGGCTGCGATCAAAATAAATGAGTCTTTATCTAACAATTTCAGCATACGGAATGGCACACGACAAGGCTATCCTCTTTCACCCCTTATATTGCTGCTTACCCTGGAACCATTTTTACGAGTTGTCAGGTCTCAAAATGATATAGCTGGCCTGCAAACTCTTCTGGATACACATAAATTGGTTGCATAAGCTGATTAATTAATATTTTCCATTATTTCTCCTACTATAGCTCTTCCAAATCTACTAGTGGAAATGATAGGGATAGGACTCCTAGACAACGTAAAAGACCAAAAAAAACCAAACTTTTCAGTTAAATGGTCATCATCCCATATACAATACTTGGGGACCAACACAACTATTAATCTCCGGCGGATTTTTTAGTTAATTTTCAGCACCTTGGCAAAGACAATCAAACAAGACCTATAATACTGGAAAAGAAAGACATTCACGTGGTTTGAACAAAATATCATTAGGGTTAATATATTGCCATGACTTCTCTATCTTCTCTAAACCCTTCCAGTGAAATTGCCCTGTGGGATTTTACGTGGCCAACTTTCTCAAAAACATTTGGGTTGAAAAGCCAGCTAGACTAAAAAGAGCCTTCCTGACCCTACCTAAGATTAAAGCAGTAATAGGTTTCCTGGACCAAGTCTAATACCATGAGGCAGTGGTAGACTGGTGCACACAGTACAACTCAAAGCCATGGGTTAGAATGGAACAGGCGTTGACTGAAAAGCCTTTGGCAGGATTGCCATGGATCTCTGACATGGTTGAGAAGTGAACTATTAGTCAACACCCACTGAAAGGTAGTAAATATTGTTTTTCATGATACACCTATCTCTCCTTTGCCAAGTTCTATGATTCCAGTTCTGGAATTTAGACATGGTCTTTCAGACCCCCAATTCAGTACCCTTATTGTGCAGGGAGCCTTTCGACTAGTTCACTTTTTCAGAACATTTTTCCTATGACCACATCAGAAATAGAAAATAGAAATAGTAGCTTCCGGAATTAGATTTTTTGAGATGCTCTCAGCCAGGGACATTTCTTTGTAATCTACTGAAGCTAAGGAAAACAGTAAGGGTTCCCATACGCCTTGAACAACTTTGCCTAGATCAGACACCAGTATGACACATTCTTTCACAACTTTATGCCATACATAAATGGGTGGGAACCACGTCTGGCCTTTGGAGGAATCTAAACACTTAATCTGCACAAGATCAAAAAGAATGCATACTGATCTTTGCTGAAAAGACATCAATAGCTTATAAATATTTAGTAGGGTACAATACGTTAGTTATGAAGTTGTACAGAACCCCCACACCCCTTCACTGAATGTTCACACAGGTCACTAATTAAAGTTGATGATGCTTTCAGGTGCAGGGCATTCTTTCTGAGAGTGTCTATGGCTTGAGGAGTTTTGAAATTCAGTTGAAAAATCAGTAAAAGACAGATATGTCTCTGGAGAGTAACTCAGCAGCATATTTGCTACATGATACCCCTTTATCTGTTAAATAGTATAAGTTCTCTTTACTAGAATACTTTGTAAACACTGCAAAAGCATGCATACCAGCAAAGTGGAAGCAAACTACCTCACCCACAAAATTGCAATGGATTGAAAAGGTGAAAGAGATCCAACAAATGGAAAACCTTACTATAACCTTGGAAGATCAGTCTGAGAAATATTGGAAAATCTGGACACCATGGTTTCTTTATTGCGACCAAAGTTAAAAATGGGAATCTTTGAGATGCTCTATTCCATCCTTTCAAAAACTGGATGCAAAGAGGTAAAGGGTAGGATTCTTCTCCTCCTTTTTTCCTCTCTCTACTCCCACTCCCTACTACTTTCTTTTGCAAAGTATCTTAGATAGAGTAATTTATTTTACCAGCTAACTGAAAATTATATGAAAAATTGATACAAGGGAGGCACCTGCAGCAGAAGTTCATATAAAATCCAGATATAGATAGTAGTACACCAAATTGTGAAGCTAGTTACTATAATTCCTAGCAAGCAATAAACAGATTGTAACACTTGTTGGATTGAATCTACAATATGTCTATGGTACTTACCTCATGTGTTTTAAGTAGAAAACATTGTATAGGATGGCTATATGGTTGCAAGGTGAGACAATTTGTGTGACACTATTTTTATCATCCTTGTACAAGTTTGACTTGAATGGTAAAATGTTTTCCTATATGTACAATTTTTAAATTTTCTGTATAAATGTTTTCTTTAAAAATATATTACAATATTATGCACAGGGGAAAAACTATGCAATAAAAGGGCAGGAAAATTATGTTCTCCAATTTCCTTATCAGCAATAGTAGAAAAATGGCAGGCCATCTTTGAAGTCGAACTAAAAGCAATGCTTTTTTTTCTTTTCAGATGGAGTAAGGAAGAACTATAACCCCTGTTAGTTTTTTTGCCATTTGTGTCCCATTGGGGATATTCCCTTTCAGTTCTTGTGCCACAGCCAAAACAGGAAGTGAGAGGAAACCTCTCCAAAGTAAGGGAAAACCAAGTATCACCAGGATCATCAGAACTATTGTCCCCATTGGAAGATTTCCCCTCTAGTCCTGTTCTAGTAACAACCCAAAATCTCAGCGATGATGGTAAAGAGGACAAGTAGAGAGGAAGAAAGGTGGTGCAGACAGCAATAAAAGGATAGAGAGAAAACAGGTGGCGCACACACCTAGTGCATTATCCAAGGTTTATTGTAGGAATGAAATAATAAAAACATACTCACAGACGAAGCATGTATCTAAAAAGCATAGAAAAATGACAATGGCCACAACGGCGGGCAAGGTGTTCTCACTGTCAGTGCGATCAAATTTCTGACGCATTTCGGGGACGAATCCCTTTCCTCAGAGCTGATGACCAACCTCTGATGCTGATGTATGGAAAGAAAGAGCCTCGCTGTTGATGCTCTTTCAACAGCGAGGCTCTTTCAACATCAACAGCGAGGCTCTTTTTTTCCATACATCATACATCAGGTTGGTCATCAGCTCTGAGGAAAGGGATTCGTCCCCGAAACGCATCAGACATTTGACCGCACTGACAGTGAGAACACCTTGCCCGCCGTTGTGGCCATTGTCATTTTTCTATGCTTTTTAGTTACATGCTTCGTCTGTGAGTATGTTTTTATTATTTCATTCCTACAATAAACCTTGGATAATGCACTAGGTGTGTGCGCCACCTGTTTTCTCTCTATCCAGTGGCTGATTTCCCCATCTGAGGAGGGCTGCACCCCTGAAACATTTCCTTTGGTTGTCGCTGTACTGGTACCCTTGGCTTCCCTTTTGGCTGTGCATATCCTGAGGCGCTGGAGAGTACATACGATATCCAGACAGCAATAAAAACCTAACAGATGCTGTACTTCCTCTACCCAGAACAAAACAAAAAAGTTTGCCTTTAGTTACTCTTTAACAGTCAAGAACTCTCATAGGATAACAAGACACTTGAATTGATCTTTTAAGGACGTAGTAATCTGCAGTTAAAAAAAAATGTTTTCCCCTGCAAGGTAATGTCATAATGCGCTAGTATGCTTTGCATACTAGAACATTATGAAGGACTTACCTTAAATTTAAGCAGCGCACTGTCACCACTGCAGAGGCTTCCATCTTCACCTGGTCTTCCTTCCAGTTTCGTGAGTTCCAGCTGTCTGATTGGCCGAGCCGTGATGACTTAACTCCTATGGATGTGCATGGGAGTCCTGGGCAACAGCACAGTGCTCTGAAAGGAATGGCATGGCTATGCCATACCTTTAGAGCACATGCCCCGGCTTCCAAAAAGGAGCGAATACTTCCCAAACGGTGCACGTTTTGGAGATATTCAATTTACCTACAGGAAGGATTAATTATAAGCTTGCCTGTAGGTAAAATAAAAATTTGGAGTTTACTACCACTTTAAATTCATTCTACTGAAATACCTGTAAGATTCAAGGTACCAACGTTGATAAACATGTAACAACTCAAAGGAACCAAAATTATAAGGAAGTCTGTGTGAAATAATGTTATTTGTGTTTTATTATTTCACTATTTGTCATATCATAGACCTTGTCTATACAGATAAATGTAAAAGCCACAGATATTAGGATCCCTTGAATAGCCTTCTCTGCTTCAAACATGACCTACAAAAATCACATAATTATCTGTGTGGCAATGTGAAAGCACCTAGATGGTTTACATATCTTCTTGAAGGAATTGACATTCTTCCTTCCTCTTTGACAGCACAGGTCTCTGTGTTTGCCTCTTCACTTTTACATCATATAGTTTGGATATTTCTGAACATGACCCATCACAGCATGAAACATTTTCATACAGTAGATATAGAAGAGTGAAGTGAGAAGAGTGACAAACAGGTCAACACTGTGCTTCTTCTCCTTTCACTGTCCAGTTACAGGCTGGGGAGGGACAAGACCTGTGAGTGTTACCAGGGTCAGTGCTAGACTATGCAAGACCAGCTACTTGCGCCCCCCCCCCCCCAAAAAAAAAATAGATAAATAAAACATTTTTAAAAAACAGTATAACATATGAAATCAATAAAACATGAAACTGCAAAATGTATTTTCATTTGCCAAAATAAGTGCCATAAGATGCCACCAGCACTAATATTAAAAACAAAATATATAATTATCAAACATAAATTAACTGTATTAACCAATCATACAGAGAAACAAAAAAACACATAAAAAGGAGATAGAGTTACAAAACTCCACAGTGATCAACAGCCACTGTGTAGAAGAAGGTGGAGTCAGTGCTGGATATGCCCCATTCGGTCACTAGCTGACTCTCTGTTACAGCTGGAGGATCGCATGTGCCACTGTGTGTACCAGAGATGTATGGACCGATTATCTGATCAGAGACTGCTGACCGCCCGGGGTCCTGGGCTAATGTCATCACTTCCCATCCTGGGGTGAGCCGACACTTCACTGCGACATGGAATACCGATAGATATATATATATATATGTGTGTGTGTGTGTACTAAATGGTCATGTGCGTGGACAGACTGTAAGACTGTAAGACTGTAAGACAATTAATTATGCAGAGTAAAGATACCATTATTCCCTGATCATTTCCTGTGTTTGAGGAGACAAATTAATAATTCATACAAGAGGTCACTAGGCCACACAGAGAGAGTGCTGGCCTGTGCTGTGCCCAGGCGCCCCTAGGTGTCAGTGCACCCTAGTTTGCCCAGTGGAAGCGCCGGCCCTGAGTGTTACTTAAGCAAGAAAAATCAGGTCTCCTACCCTACTCAACAGGAATGTGTTATATGGCAGAGCTGCCATCCAGCAGGACTGGATGGACAGGAAAACAAATTCTTGGGTGAGTAAAGCAGCTCCTTTATATGTGCTTCATCTGTGTATTTAGTTGTTTACCCAAAGTTCAGCTCTAAAGTGTCATTAAACCCAGACTATGAAAAACTCTCATTACCTATATAACAGAGCGTGCATACTGAGAAAGCCACGAAAACATTTGTTTTGGGTAGAATGAAACATACCTGGTTGATCCTGCCTTCAGCTGTACCTCCCATTTTCTGTGTCCCCATTGCAGCCTGAGATTGTGTAGACCAGCTGGTGTCCTCTATTGAGCATGCTCAATTTTGGTTCCTTTCTAAGCTAATTATCTGTGACTGTAGAGTCACAAATGTGGGTGTATACATGGATGTAAATAACACTTCCCTCCCCCCTCCTCCATGCCTTCCTATTGCTAAACACTATGGGGCCTGGATTTAGTTTGCTGATTGATTACATTTCCCAAGAAACTCGCAAAAAGGCTTAGTTTTAATATAAATCAGTATTAAATATATCAGATGTAATTGCTAATACCCGTGAAATAAAAAAACCTTGGATGCAGATACCATCTAAATAAAATGAAGGCTGGTGTCAATCATCTTTGACTCCACCTACACCATATTAATTGCACAAAAATACTCATTTGATGCTCAATAAAAATGTATAGGGAGCTGTAAAACAATTGTTTGATATTTATAATTTAATTTAAATTGCTCTTTTGTTTTTTTAGTCATGTGACTGGCATTCCACGAATCAGACAGACTCATATTGTAGTAATAGGAGCCCTTCCAAGAATATTTTCCTGCAGATGCCAAAAAACAGGGAAAGCTTATGTGACCACACAACAGTGCTGCAGGAATAGGGTACTTAGAGGATTAAATAAAAACAAATACAGTGGCATGATTTATATGATTTTTGTGAATGAATTATAGCAATTAACTCTTCTCTGTTTAGTATCACTTTAAGCAACCCCTATTATTGGCAGAGTTGTAGTAGAGAAGTAAAGGAAGCAATACAAAAGTAGTAAATCTAATAGTACTGATGGGCATAGGCAACATTTGTGGCATGGTGGTAAACCTACAGGTATGCATACATTCTAGACTAGCTTGTGGTCCCACATTTGCATTTTTTATACATACAGGAATGAACATAGACACATATTTAAAAGACCAGTATGTCTTAATGGTAGATAGAGGGTGGTCATTGAAGAGAAAACCTCTAATTATATATACTGCATGGATTTTACAAAGCTCCATTGTGGGGTTTAACTTGCAAATGTGCTATCAAGACTGACAAATGAATTGCAATATGTCCTTAATATTAAGGGCCCATGTACACTGGGCAATTATCCCCGGTGCATGGACCTCTGGCATTTAGCTATGGATGGAGGGCACAGGTGCACCAACCAGCACAGTCCATCCATCCCCTAACAGCAGACTCTCAAAGTGTATGAGAGGTTGACAGCTGCTTTGACTGGACAGGGCTGGATGGTGCATCTAGGAGCACTTATGTTTAAGACAGTATGTGCCCAGAGACGAATGCCTGAACACATGAAGTCTAGCGTGCATGGGACATTAGTAGGTAAGACCATCTGTCCTAGCGTTGTAACAAGAGAAATCTGCTGGGAGAAACAGCGAGCTAATCTTTTGAGCACGTAATTACATTTCTGGAAGTGCACACAAACAATGTAAGGGCTCATTTTGACAAGCTTTTTTCATTTCACAACTATTCCTCTCCTTATACAGGTCTATGGGAGTGCAAAAGAAGCTTTAAGTAGGTCAAATCAGAAGGTCAACTGCAGAAGAAATGCACCTGCAATAAATTGTAAATAAAACGCTAAAGCTATCTGCATATGTTCATCAATACAAGTCCTTTGAAACCTGCCCTTATATCCCCAGACTTACTTCTTTTAGCTTTTATTATTTTGGCAGTTTAAGAAAACAATTGGCTCAGTGCTTACTAAAATCTAATACAGGCATTAACACGTGAATTTAATTTCAAAAGTTCTTTTTAATCTTTTGCAGTGGTTGCCCTACTACTACAAAATCATAGATCCATGGTTGGCTGGTGTTTGTAAACAAATCAGCCAGGGATCCGGGTGATGCCATTGACCAAATATGGTAAAAACGTTATCCAGCATTTCCAACCGATTTGTTTGCACACAGCAGCTGGCTGGGGATCTATCATCTGCAATAGGAATAGCGGCAGGTGAACAACGACTTTTGGTGGTCAACATGTTGCATGGTCAACATTGTCAATCTCCTAGATTGTAAACTTGAAAGAGCAGGGCCCTCGATCCCCTCATGTTTTGCATTGTATTGGTATTGTTCTGTCACATGTTCTGTCCCCCTTTGTAATGTACAGCACTGAGCGAACCATTGGCGCTTTATAAATACTGTATAATAATAATAATAATTGTCAGGTGGCAGTGGAGGAGTCTGAAGGGGGCATTTATCAGAATCTGGGAGCCTCCCTAGAATAAGGGGGCCCCCAAATATGGTGCTACCACCCACAAAGTTACAAAAAAGGACACAAAGGCTTAGTGCATTACCTTAAAAAAAGTTTATTAAAAAAGTGCAAAATACATACTCACAAAAGGCCATGTAGCTATAAGCATTGAATATAGTGTAACCCAAGTGCTGACATCAAGGCAGAGATGTGGAAGTCAAATAGAGAGACCTAGGCATCACTTCAACACAGACGTACATGCTGAGAAGAGGGTCAATCCCTCAAAATGTGTCAGACATGCGTCTGTGGTTGAGTGTTGCCTAGGTCTATGTATGGGACTTCCACATCACCACCCTGATATCAGCACTTGGATTCCACTACATTCAACACTTTTAACCATATGGCCTTTTGTATGTACTTTGCACTTTGCTTTTTAATAAACTTTTTAACCACTTGCCTACTGGGCACTTTTACCCCCTTCTTGCCCAGGCCAATTTTCAGCCCTGTTGCCATTTGAATGACAATTGCACGGTCATGCAACACTGTATACATATGAAATTTGCCAAATTTTTTTGCGCACAAATAGAGATTTTTGGTGGTATTTAATTACCACTAGGGTTTTTATTTTTTGCACTATAAACAAAAAAAGAGCAAACATTTTGAAAAATCTTCTTTGTTTCTATTATAAAATTTTGCAAAGAGGTAATTTTTCTCCTTCACTGATGTGTGTTGATAAGGCTGCACTGATAGGCAGCGATAGACAGCACTGATGGGAACTGATGAGGCGGCACTCATAGGCAGCACTGCTGGGCACTGATGGGCAGCACTGTTGGACACTGATGGGAACTTTTTGAGCTGCATGGATAATCAGGGCCCTGATTATTAGTGCAGATGTCTCCTTTGACAGTTGCCGGTTATCAGAAGTACTTTCCTCACGCTGTGACCGGAAAGTGTATTTACATGGTGGTCCGCTGTGATTGGCCTTTTACCATGTCATGTGATCAGCTGTGTCCAATTGACACGGCAATCACAGACAGCGCTGGGTGCGCACCACTGGGGGCATGGGGGGGGGAGCACATTCTGGAAGGATGTCATATTCCATTGGATCCTGTCTAAATTGGCCCTAGTATGTGTATGTATGAATGTATGTTATGGACCTTTGATTGTACACCCCTTGAGGGTTAGGGACTGATGTGAATGTACAATATATATGTAAAGAGCTGCGTAAATTGGCGGCGCTATATAAATACCTGAAATAAATAAATAAATAATGACGCCCTCCCAGAATTGAACGACCTTGCTGTACCCATCATTTGGCTATAGCGCAGTAGGGAAGTCATTAAGGTAAGGCGTTAATATTTTTGGGTCTTTTTTTGCCATTTTGTCATTCAGCAGAGAGATTTCCCTTATCGGAAGAGGGCATCATTTGTGTAGTATTACTCACAACAAAAGAGAAAGATTATGATGATGTTGATTCAGGTTTTTACTCCAAGGCAGTTTCTGTTCTTCATAACACTTTAGCACTTGAATGTAAAATCTTGGATTTATTCATCTATTTGTTGTGCTACCACCACCTAATGACAGATCCTCTGTTTTGTTTACAGATGCCAGCCGCTGCTTACTTTACATAACTACATTGTACTGCATCTGCAACTTCATCTACAGGTTTAAGGAACTCTGTAAACATGTTATTTAATAGACCTGTGTATTTTTAATGCTGCCCTTTAAGCCACATTAAAAGACTTTTTCCTCACTGAACAGTATTTTTTAAAAATTGTTTGTTCACCGATGCAATTCCCTTGAGGTATTGCCAAGCTAACGTTGTACTTTTTTTTAAATAAACACTTGCAACTAAGGCCAGAACAAATAATACCTGGCTCCTACAGACTTCAGTGCTGTTTGAGTTCATTAGGTATCCAGCAAACCGAACATTGGCCAATTCAATTATCACTTGTGACCAGTGTTTCCCAACCATGTTTCTGTGCTGTCACCCTGTGTCATGCGCCCAATCCAGAGCAATGATGTGCAGTTATTGATGATTGAGAGCATTCAGACAGGAGGTAGTTGAAAGCAGCAGGTGGTAATAAGCAACACTGAGATGCACAAAAGTTTGAAAAGGGTAAAAAAAATAATTGTATGCGCCACACAGCGTTTGATTTACTAAAACTGGAGAGTGCAAAACCTGGTGCAGCTGTGTATGATATCCAATCAGCTTCTAACTTCAGCTTGGCCAGTTAAGCTTTGACAAAAAACCTGGAAACTGATTGGTTTCTATGCACAGCTGCATCAAATTTTGCTCTCTCCAGTTTTAGTAAATCAACCGCACTGTGTTTAGTGAACTGAATGTCATCCAGTTAGGGTTTAAACCTTTTTTCTGATATCTTTAATCAATTTTAGTGGTTTACAAAGCTTAGAAGTGTTTGTAAACCTTAATAATAAATGTCTCCTGTTTGCGCTCTTTTGGTCTGGTAAATATACTATTAAAAGTGTTTTGTTATATCTGTTAGACAAATCAGGTGAAAATAAAATAGGAAAATGAATGTATTTGCTGCATCTAAGGACTGGAAAGCTGAAATATATTACATTTTTGTTCTTGGGTTTAGAACCACATAATATTTGTATTTATCCCTAAAGCAGGCTTTTGGAACTCAAGTGGCACAGTGGGCCAAATTCAGCTTAATACATCTACAAAGGACTCCATTATGCCTATGGGTTCAACATCCCTGACTTTTTTCTGTCCACTTGCCATTCTCCTGTCCAATGAGAGAGCCACAATAGTTAATAAATGTGTAATTGTTGGACCTGAAGATAACAAGTTAGCATGGCTAAAGATGGCCATATACTGATTGAAATTCAGCTGTTTCCTGTTGAATTAGCCAAAATTTGATCTGTTGGTGGCCTTGCCCATACCTCCTGCCTTTACAGATTTCAGTCCTAAAGGTAAGGTACAAAAGCAGGAGGAAACAGACTAGAGCTGGATTTGATATTTGCATAATAGCATGACCCAGGTTTTAGGATCCCAGGGTGCTCCTAAATTAATTTGCAGATTACGGTAAGCATCTGGAAACATTCAAGCCACAAGGTAAATTAGGCGGACAGGTTCATGTAAAGTACAGCAACAGTAGCATAAGCAGATTTGTAACTGGAATAATATACCTGCTGCTGCAAATATGGAGGTATTAGGGGGCCACAAAGTAGTTCAATGGTAATGCACAGTAAACAGGTCACAGATCACATAACCTCTACCATTTATTTTATAGTAAGGTGGAACAATACTTTATAAAAAAAGTAAAAGGTTTTAAACATCCATTGTCTTCTCCAAATTAATTCTACATTGACTGCAGTTAAGAATTCTCATGTGGAACACTATTACAGTGAGTCATATGCTACAACTCACACCACTGTTTCCAAATCTCACCAGTGCCATCACAGATCTCCAAACACAGGCTATATATTATGTGTGACATGACTTCTTTCCAAACATAAGAAGTTGCATCAATACTTGGTTTGATATTTTCAAGCAACCCAAGTGATATACGTATTGCTTCTAACAATCAGACCACACAACCAATGGAAAAACATGTATCTGTGTGCCTTGTCCAACACATAAGAAAAAGTATCTGGCTAAAATCATACTTGTAATTCATTAATTAATGTTTATTTCACTTTGCAAAGGGATTCCTGGAAATGCCCATTCTGGAAGATGATGCCCTTATATGTCCGGTAATAAGATAACCATTTACATTAGAATGCCTTCATGCTTACATACTGTAAGCATTTGTTTGCTATCAGGATAATATATGTGGTACATGCATGCAAGGTAAGGACTTTAGGCCTTGCACACACGGGCTAAAAATTATCCAAAATTGGCTGGTTTGGCAGGAACCAGCTGACTTTTGGCCCATTTGTAAAGCTGTCTGTTGAACAGAAGCCGGTCTTACAACCCGCTTCTTTTGAACGGGCATGTTGGTTAAACCACCATCCGATCAGCCATTGTAGCCAATGGCTGCAAGCCCTAATCAGTGTGTCCTGGTGGGGGAGGAAGTCCCCCTGTCAGAGCTCAAAGCTATAGCGGGGGAGATCGCCACACTGATATCACTTGTGTTAGTATGGTGATCTCAGACTATCAGGTTCAATGAAAAAAGCTTCTAATGTGAAGTCCGCTTTAGTTTGTAAGCTACTTGAGGTCAGAGACTGATGAGAATGCACAATATGTAAATTGTCTGCTTTAGATAAATTCCTGTAATAGTCTATCATCCTTTCTGTTTTTAAGAACACCTTCAATGTGAAGACTGAGAGGAAGCGAGTAATCTTTTTAAATTAGAATTATTTTTCTACTGACAAACCAAACTCTAATGCCACCAGTCAGCAATAAGCATGAAAGCTATCAGTCAATACACAAGCCAAATTATTCAGAAATTGAGACAACATTCTGTAAAACCTAATGCCGAGATCATTGATGGGGTAAATTGCTGGTCAAAAACAGCTTCACAATGTTTGCAAGGATAAGAAATGTTTGACTTTAAATATACAGTATACTTTATTAAAGAATATGATCTGTAGGGCAGCACATTGGTAAATGGTTAGCACTTCTGCCTGGCAGCACTAGGGTCGTTGGTTCGAATCCCAGCCACGGCACCACCTGCCTGGAGTTTGCATGTTCTCCCTGTGCCTGCATGGGTTTCCTCCGGGTACTCCGGTTTCCTCCCACACTCCAAAGACATGCTGGTAGGTGAATTGGATCCTGTCTAAATTTGCCCTAGTATGTGTATGTATGAATGTGAGTTAGATTGTACACCCCTTGAGGGTTAGGGACTGATGTGAATGTACAATATATATGTAAAGCGCTGCGCAAATTGACGGCGCTATATAAGTACCTGAAATAAATAAATCTGTTTCAGTGAATAGATGTTGTGACATTTGTAGAAGATATGTTCTGGACTTATATTTTTCTATACAAACAATGCAAAATAAAAGAAAAAGAACAGAGAAGTAAAAATTGATTTAATATGTTAATTAATGTATACTGTGTTTTGCTTTGAGAAGTCTTTAAAAGAAGAACTCAGGAATAAACAAAAATGTGAACAGTATTTTCTAATGGCAGAGCTGTAAAGATCTCAAAATATAACCCATTACCTGAAATTATTTTTCCATTTTCTAAAGCTTAGGGGACTGTTAATATGCAAATGTTCAAAGATCCTGTCTGTTGTCTGTGCCTCCTCGGCTTACAAGTGAACCTTTACTTAAAACATACTAGGCTAAGGTATGGTAAACAGGTTTGTTTTATTGGAAGCACCAAAAGCAGTTCACTTTTTTTTTCTTTCCCACCTCTCCACTTAATCTCCTTCCGCTGTGCTACCTTGCAACCCCAATCTTATTGAAATCCTTTGAAGTACTTGGTACTGTCTATTAAAAGGGACACATTGAAACTGATTTACTAAAGGAGTTGATAATCCTCATTCAATAAATTGTGAATCATGTGAAAAGCAAATAGGTGAACAGAAATTTCTTTTGATTGGATGAGTAAAGTGAATATTCACAGAAGGGAAGATTCTAACCTCTTTTAATAAATCAGCCCAATGATAAACTCTCTAGATCCCCATATTGTATCGTTGCATAACTAGGTATCCATTCACCAGCCCCAAGCCCTCTCACATAGGAGTTTTCCGATTCCTGTGCAGGTTTCGGAAAGTCAAATCATGCACAGAACTTCATTGGTACATTGGTAGCAGGCAGTGGAAGAGCTAAGTAGAGTCATACCATTCATGCATTTTTCAGCATGAAAATACATTTCAAGCTAAAATCCAATGTATTCCTATGTTGCTAGCTCATATGTACTGTAGGTGCTGTAGTTTAGTATATTGTGAAAGGGAAATTATATGAGCCCAATGACACCTACAGTGGATATAAAAAGTCTACACACCCCTGTTAAAATGTCAGGTTTCTGTGATGTTAAAAAATGAGACAAAGATAAATCATTTCAGAACTTTTTCCACCTTTAATGTGACCTAAAAACTTTGCAAGTCACTTGAAAAACAAACTGAAATATTTTGGAGGGGGGGGGGAGTAAACATAAAAAACTAAAATAATGTGGTTGCATAAGTGTGCACACCCTTTTATAACTGGGGATGTAGCTGTGTTCAGAATTAAGCAATCACATTCACACACACATTCAGTACACACCTGCCATCATTTAAACTGCCTCTGATTAACCCCAAATAATGTTCAGCTGTTCTAGTAGGTCTTTCCTGACATTTTCTTAGTCGCATCCTAAAGTAAATAGCCATGGTCCGCAGTCAGCTTCCACAGCGTCAGAGAGATCTCATTGTTAAAAGGTACCAGTCAGGAGAAGGGTACAAAATAATTTCCAAGACATTAGATATACCATGGAACATAGTGAAGACAGTCATCATCAAGTGGAGAAAATATGGCGCAACAGTGACATTACCAAGAACTGAATGTACCTCCAAAATTGATGAAAAGATGAGAAGAAAACTGGTCTGGGAGGCTGCCAAGAGGCCTACAGCAACATTAGGAGCTGCAGGAATATCTGGCAAGTACTGGTTGTCTGGTACATGTGACAACAATCTCCCGTATTCTTCATATGTCTGGGCTATGGGGTAGAGTGGCAAGATGGAAGCCTTTTCTTATAAAGGAAAACATCCAAGCCCTGCTAAATTTTGCAAAAACACATCTGAAGTCTCCCAAAAGCATGTAGGAAAATCTGTTATGGTCTGATGAAATCAAGGTTGAACTTTTTGGACATAATTCCAAAAGATATGCTTGCCGCAAAAACAACACTGCACATCACCAAAAGAATGCCATACCCACAGTGAAGCATGGTAGTGGCAGCATCATGCTTTGGGGCTGTTTTCTTCAGCTGGAACAGGGCCTTAGTCAAGGTAGAGGGAATTATGAACAGTTCCAAATACCAGTCAATATTGGCACAAAACTTTTAGGCTTCTGCTAGAAAGCTGAACATGAAGAGGAACTTCATCTTTCAGCATGACAATGACCCAAAAGCATGCATCTAAATCAACAAAGGAATGGCTTCACCAGAAGAAGATTAAAGTTTTGGAATGGCCCAGCCAAAGCCCAGACCTGAATCCAATTGATCTGAATACAGTTGTTTTGCTGGTCATGTTCATACCTCCTGACTGTCCCTCTTCTGGACCCTCTTTTTCCCCCTTTACTCCATTGCTGTAATTCTTTTAAGATTGATGTTACAGATCTGTATAAATACATGTACAACTAAAACAATTGTATATTGTTACCACTTGCCCTCCAGAGGATTTTCCCCCCTTTCTGATCAGGCCGCATTACTTTAACTGACAATTGCACAGTCATGCAACGCTGCACCGTAATTAAATTTATGTCCTTTTTTCCCACAAATAGAGCTTTCTTTTGGTGGTATATGATCACATTTGTGGTTTTTATTTTTTGCTCTATAATCAAAAAAAGACCAACAATTTTGCTATTAAACATGTCCAGTAAAAAAGAAAAAGTTATTTTTTTTTATACTAGCAATGACAGTGATCAGGACTTATAGCGGGGCTGTGACGGGCATTCTGACTAACTGTCACTGACATCCCTAATGACACTAATACAGTGATCAGTGCTGATAAAAAGCACTGGCACTGTACTAATGACACTGGGCAGGAAGGGGTTAACATCTGGGGCGATCAAAGGGTTAATTGTGTGCTGTGTGCTGTTTTACTGTGTGCTGTGTGTGTGCTTTACTGTAGCAGAGCAATACAAAGCAATGTGCAGGAGCTGACGGGAGAGATCTGTATTGTTTATATACAGACCTCACCCTGTCAGTGATACTCGGTGATCGCCGGGTGCCGGCGGGGAATCACTGGCCGGGACCCGGTGATCAACAGTTGAAGCCACTAATGGCGCCGTGGGTAGGGCACGCGCTAGTCTCCTACCCAGAAATGCAAAATCACATATATATATGTGTGATTTTGCACCGCCCTGCTGCCCTGCAGCAGTATTTCTGCTACAGGGCAGCGTGAAAGCGGTTGAAGCAGAACTTCATCCAAGAGAGGAAGTTCCACTTTTCTACCTCCTCCCCTCCTTAACTTTTGACACTTTATTTTTTTTTTGTTTACCTGGTATTGTTAGGGTAGCTGGGTATTGATATGGTACTTGGTACCCACTCCCACTTCTGTCTAGATCGCTATGGCAATCCAAGCTGAGGTTCACTAGTTGCGTGCTGAGAGCCATTCACAAAGCGCAGCTCACCTCGCACATTGCAGCTGTGAAGCTGCAAGGAATCACAGGCGGCTTTCCACACTAAACATGCCAGTGCCGGGGACCTGAAGTCCAACAAAGAACTGTCTCGGGTGAGGATGGTGCTGGATCCTTGGACAGGTAAATACCCTTTTATTTAAAGTCAGCAGCTACAGTATTTTTTTATTTTTTTTATTTTTTCTTTTCTATGATGAAGATTCTCTTTAAAGTGGATGTATGAGCAAGTAACTTTACAAGTCTGCAAAAACAAATTGTTCATATCAGAGTATTAATCAAAAATGTAATTGTTCAAAAAAGCAGTACAACCTGTAACGTACATTACCGTGCTGATTGTTTGGAAACACTCATTTAAAGGAAAAGTAATAAGGCTGTACATAGCAAATGGTCAAATATTTCTCTCAAGACCCTATAAATGTAAAGTATGGTTGATATGGGCAGCACAAATAATTCTGTGTTCAAGGATGTGTACACACATGTGATAGCGGCGTGCTTGGTCCATGCTGGTGTATATTAATGCATGAAAAAAACATTCTTCTTCCATATGATGGTCAGCCTGTTTTAGAGGATGGCAAAGACATTCAGTCCAAATCAGTGGTAGACTGACAACTCATGGGGCCCCCGGGCAATAGGGGATCATGGGGCCCCTGTGTCCTCACCCAAACTCAAACCACACCCAAAAAAGCCTATGAAAGGTACCAGGGGCATCTCATGGGGTTCCCTACTGACCCTGGTCCCTCGGGCAGTGCCCGAGTTCCCGAATGGTCAGTCTGCCCCTGGTCCAAATGCTTTGTTCTCTCTTCCCACATCATAAATTTGGGAGCTATGCTTATTGTAGAGTTGTATTGTCTTCATTTGTGAATGACCCTCATTGAATTTTATAACAATTTATTATCTATTTCAGGGAGTAGAATATGGATATACAATGGATATGCAAGGAACGTGACATAAGTCAGTAGCGCTTACATAACCCATATTTATTCACATTATACACATCACATCACTACACTGGAATGCTACTAGGAATAAATACATACTCTGTTGCTATAAAATTCCTTCATGTTCTTGACATATTGCCAGCAACTATTACACATGTATGCATGGATTAACAGGTAATATTACTATGAAGCCAGAAAAAAATATAGTCCAGAAAAGCCATTGGCATTTATAGAAGGTCAATGTAAAGAGAAAACAAGCAATAGATACACATACTGTATATGTAGTATGTATACATAACCTAAAAAGGTACTCAGTACAGAAAGAAATGTATTATTTCCTGAGGTGGTAGTGAAGTGGGAGAATGCAAACATGCTTAAAGTGTTACTAAACCCAGGACCCTGCATTCACTATATCTGGTCTCCCACAGTACACGGAACATGGAAGTGCAATTAGTTTAGTAAATATAAACTGCTAAATACCTTTTCTCATCAGCAGTTAGAGCAGTCTTGTGACTTCTATCAGCATCCAGCAGAGCACTGGTTAAAGCTTGTAGAAGGAGTTTTCTCTAGGAGGATGCAAATCCCTGACCTCTGTCTGAGCAGTGTTGATTGGCCCTGTGCTGATCACATGCACTCTCCCAAGAAAAAAAAAATCTCTCTAGCAATACACACCAAATTGAGCATGTGCAGTATCTGCACAGGATCTGTCTTATCAGGAGATAAGAGGAGGACACTGGAAGAAGGAGAGGATCAGATAAGTCAGGATCAAACAGCCTTTTTACACAATGCAGAGGATTAACCCCTTAGGTTCCACAGTGAGTATAACAAGCATACTTTACTGCATATACAGACTTTTTACTGTTGTGGGTTTAGTAACACTTTAAGGGCATATCAACAGCTTTCTTACCAACACCTGAAAGGACTTTGGAAAAAAAGGAAAAACTCTACAAACCAAAAAATGCGGCTGACTGGAAGAAAAAAATTAACTCCCATGTGAAAGGAGTCTTCGAGACCAAATAAAAGATTTAAGTCATAAAAGCAACTTAGACCATACCTTACTCTTGCCCCTATATTAGTAACAAAATGCATGTGTTCATTCAAATTGGCATGCATATAAGACCCTTTGGGCCTGATTTACTATAGGAATTGGACAATAGCAGGGAAAAATCACCATGGTACATTGGCACTGACTCGCATGAGTGCTCTGATATATATCCACTCCCCAAAGGTGCTAATCCTTAATGGGGAGCGGGGGACAAAGTATTAAAGCGGAACTTCCCCCTTCGGGGTGGAGCAGTGAACTTAATGCTTGAACCTATCTAGCGAATCCTACACTGATGTTCAATGCTTTCTGTGTGTTCCTAGTTTGCTGTCCACGTTAAACATCCAAATAATTCTGCTTTAATGCTTTCTGTTTTGAAAAGGTGCACAAAGAAATGAGCTTGTCAACATCTTATTTGCAAAAATTAAAATAAAAAAATAACATGACAGTTTTCTAACCATCATAATGTGCATGTGCATAGCATATTTAGGTATTTATCATTTTAGCCTTAATTAACATTATAAACCTGTTCAAAAGCACCAGCATACTAAGTCATGTACATACATAAAGCTACAGCAGGAATACAGTATCTACATATGCCCAATTAATACCCTCAATGCTTATTTTCTTTTGCTGGGTTTTTTTACAGATGCCTTTAATAACATTAGTGCACACTTCATCTGGTTTTGTACCCCCTTAGGATGTCTCTGTGAAATTAAGAGTAGTAGCTGGTTGCATAGTTGCTGTATATACTTCGTTGAAATATAAATTATCTATAGAATTGAATGGAGATTGCGGTGCTTATGCGCAGAATCCAATACTGAAGATTCTGAAGAGGCAGTTCTGCACTGAGCAGGCCACAAGAGTCTTGCCAGGAGGGAATGGAAGCGGGGTGTCCGTGAAAGCTGAACTTGGCATGAAAAGTCAGTAACCCTTTTGCTGTCACTGGTACAAGGTTATGTTGGCAGCAGTATATGCTTTTAAACACGCTCCTGCTATAGCAACCAGAACTGGGGTTACATCTGTCAAGCCAACAGTCAGCTTTCTGTTGGGAGTGATTTGTAAAGGTGCAGAGCCACCTGATTACTTCCACATGTCCCACAAAGGCATCGCCCCCCCTGCCCAACTACCCCTGCCATTTACTCCAGGCTCTGTTGCCCTTCCTGCAGGCCCAGGACAGGCATAGTGGGTGTTGGCAAGTAAAGCATATAAAGGACTTCTTACATGCACCAAGTGGTACTAATGTTTAAGACAGTATGTTCCCAGAGACGAATGCTCAAACGAGCAAGAAGTCGGCATTCCCCTATTCTTCTCAAGGAGCATACTGTCCTAAACATTAGTACATCTCAATACAATAACCTGCAGCTGTTTTCTGCCTCTCATAGACTTTTACAGGCTGCCAGCAACAGGGCTGGGCGGTGCACCTATGCCTTGCACCCATGCCCAAAAATGCAGGAATCTCATGCACAGGGACTAAATGCCCAGTGTGCATGTGGCTTTAAACTGAATTGTGATGTAAACATACAATACCTTCCCTTGTGTCCATTGTGGTGCTGAGGCAGTCATTGCCACTGTTGCTTCTCCAGAATGAGAAATTTATCAGAGAATCAGAGGCACTTTGGCCATCAGAGGAGATCCATCATTTACCATCCATCATCAGGAAATGCGGCAAAGATATTTTTATGCCACAGCTTCTCAAAGTGCCACGTTGTTGGGCTTCCTCTGGGATGGCAGCAGTAGACCTGCCATTTCACTATTCTATCAGGGATCCAATAGGGCAATAGTGGTCCCTCTCTTTTATTCCCCAAATCCTGGTTCCTTGTGCAGGCACTTGAGCATAAATGATGTCGTTCTCCACAAATTGCTTTGAGCAGGGGACCCCAAGACCTCAGTGTCGCTGAGGACAACTCAGTCCTTAACAATTTCACCCTGCTCATGTACAACTCTCAAGAGGGGTGACCAATCCCACTTGAAGCCCCATTTCCTCCTCCTTCTTACCACCAGCACCCCAACCTTCCTTCCTGCAATCTTCCTCTGCCTCCTGCTGCCTCTACCTTCCAGGGATGGAATTAGGCAAAGGATCTTGCTTACCCTGAGACATCAGCAAGTCCTCTTCTTTCTCCTGCTGAGGTGCCTTCAGTGCACAGTCTATCAGGCCTCAAATTGTGTGCTCTAAGGTGAACACTAGAGGGATGAAGCACTAATTCCAGTCACAGTTCAACATTCTGACTATCTCTTCAAAAGGTGCCAATATGCTGCTTGCATCCTGAATGATGGGCCACTGATGTGGTGAAAAAACCCTAGATAGCCATGGCATGTCTTTGTACTGTAACCACACCGCTACCCATTGACGGTACACTGGTGCAGCCCCTGCAAGCCAGCCAGACACTGAGTTCCAGCAAGTGTGGGTGTCACAGATGAGGCAGTGGGAAGGCAACTTGTGTTGCAGCTACATTTCTGCCAGGAAAACACTGGCCAGCTATGATTAGTTAAAATGGATACAAACCATTTATGTGCCAGACAAGATACATGCGAATTTTCCCTGGTGAAAGGCGCCAAATGGTTAGTACCATTGTCACACATTACCTAGCCTGGCTGAATATAATGTGCGGTCAGACATCTCTTGTCCTTAACCTGAAGAGTTGACAGAAGAAGTGGTCCAGTGTGGCTCCTGTCCCTCAGGCACACCAGCTACAAAACAGCATGGCAACATTTTTCCTGGGATGTACAATTTGCTGTGGGATTCTTGGCGAAATAGACTGGTGGTTCCAAGGAATTGGAGGATGAGCCTAGTTAGGAGAGGGTACAGATGACTGTGCTGTCACCAGCGTAAAATACAAAGGACGTCACCACCAGCCCCAATGGTGTGCCCCATTCTGCATCCTTCCCAGCTGCCAACAGAATGACCAAGTGCTCTGTCACTCATTGAAGACAAATCTCCACAACAGGACACTTACAGCACAATATAAAAAAAAGATAGCAGGACAAAACCCCAAAAATTCTTCAAATATATTAATAGTAAAAAGTTCAGGTCTGAGCATGTAGGCCCTTTACAAAATAGTCTAGAGTGACTGGGGAGAAAAAGAAGGCAAATTTATTAAGTACCTTCTTCAGCTCTGTGTATACAAAGGAGCATGGGGGAGTTCTTTTCCATAATGGGCATGGTACTGACACAGCCCCTGATGATCCATATTGGCTCACAACTGATATGATCCAGAAATCTTTTGACAGAATAAAGGTGAATAAAGCACCTGAACCAGATGACATACGCCCTTAAAGAATTGAGCTCCGTCATTTCAAAGCCATTGTTTCTAATTTTTAGGGACTCTTTAATGACTGGCATAGTACCACTGGATTGGCGTAAGGCCAATGTGGTGCCAATATTTAAAAAGGGATCAAAATCTTCACCAAGTATTTATAGACCTGTTAGTTTAACATAGTTGGCAAAATACTGGAAAGTTTAATAAAAGACCACATAGATGAGTTCTTGTTGGAAACAAATATTTTAAGCAACAGACAGCATGGATTAATGAAAGACAGAAGTTGTCAAACAAATCTGATTTCTTTTTATGAGGAGGTGAGCAAAACCTTGGACAGAGGGGTGGCGGTGGACGTGGTATACTTGGATTTTGCTAAATTTTGTAAATTATCGCTGCTTTGTTTGCGCTTCCTCCGATTCTCCAGCTCTGGGCTGGAGAATCTGGAGGGAGAACACAGATCGCCAGTGAAGAGTTGACATTGCTCCTTCATACACTGGCAGTCTGTGTGCTGAGATGATCAGCGGAGAACATGTTTTCCGCTGATTATCTCTGTTTCCTAAAACCACTAATGATCTGTGATCAGCAACGATCCTCAGGATCGCCGCTGATCTCAGTTTCATAAAAGGACACCTTAATCTCCAAATACAGAAAGGTTTCTTCACAGTAAGAGCTGTGAAAATGTGGAATAGACTCCCTTGTGAGTTGCTTCTGGCCAGCTGGCCTGGATTCTTTCTTGGATACACAGAATATAACTGGTTACTAACATTTATAGGTAAAGTTTATCCAGGGAATATCCAATTGACTCTTGGGGGATCAAGAAGGAATTTTTTCCCCTGTAGGAGCAAATTGGATCATGCTTTGCTGGGTTTTTTGCCTTCCTCTGGATCAACTGTGGGTATAGGATTATAACTTTTTTTTAGGGTTGAACTAGATGGACTTTTGTCTTTTTTCAGCAAGACTAACAATGTAACTATGTAACTGGCAAGGGTTTTAAATCCTAGTTTCAAGGTTTTCAACTTTCAATAGGAAAGGGCAGGGGAGTGATTAGGGTTAAAACCTCTGTTGGATTTTTATTGCTGCCTTTGACTCCACTAGAGAGATTTCCCCTCATTGTGTGTTTCAGTTACACAAGGTGGGGGGAGGAAGGAAGAAAATGGCCTCACAACCACACTCAAAGGCTCACACCCTACCATCCTTGAGTAAAGGAAAAAGTCACATATACAGTATAAAGTGCAGTGACAAAACAGGAAGAGTTAAGAAATAAAAAAATAAAAAGGTTCCAATTTGTGCCCAATGGCAAGGCCTTGTGGCCTGGTAACAAAAATTGCTCTGGCCCCAGCCAAAAGGCCCAGCCCATGAGGTGTAGTGCATAATAAAGGCTTAGGGGTTGTGACTAAGGGTTGTTTCACACAATGTGGTCCCAAACCTACTCTGGCACCCTCGAGACACCACTCTTAGGGGACTCTTGACATGGTGGGCCCTCTGCCCTTTCAGTCCTTGGCCATCAAGGTGGCACAGTTCAAATCAGGAGGCATTGTGCCACTTGGAACCCTCCACACTAGGGAAATACTCCCCACCTTCAAGTTATCCAATGGATGCTTTATTCAGTTTCTTTCTCATGAGAAAGATCCCTCAGAACCCCGATCATACCAGCAGGAGTACTTTACAGCCAGCCATCCCAGCCTGAAGGCTAGAATGATGGTTGAGCACCCCTACTGGACACTGATAGGAAAAGATACAACACTCGATCTTAGCCAAAAAGCTGTGAAGTGAGAACATTTCTTTTAAACTTACAAAGCATGACATGACCTGACAAATATCTTTACTAGGGTTAGTGTTTTGTTATATCTGTTGGATAAGTGCAACAAATACCTGTTGGTTTTGCCAGAAATCTTGTTAGCTGATAACTGCCTGTGCACAAGGAGGGGTTAGGGACATGGGGAGAAGGGTGGAAATGAGGAGAAACTTATGTTCTTTGCAATGCATCAGAAATGAAGTAGGCAGGGCTGACACCACATACTTAGAAATTCAAAGCTGTGTTGTGATGTCAAAGACAAAAGTAGGAACATATTTCTGGCACATCAAGTTATTTTTCTGTACTGCAGCAAAAATAAAATGGATAAAACAAGGGGAAATGTGCATGCATTCTAGAGATGTACATTTTTTTATATTGCTTTGACATATGCATTAAAACTCCATATTTTATAATAACATTTATAGTACAGATTATACTTTGGAATAGGAAATGCACTAAACTAAAGCTTTGACATAAAGGCAAATTTTTTTGAAACCCAACATTCTGAGCTTTATAGATGTTTTGTGCAATTCACACTTTCAATAGTTAAACTCTGTGCTGATATAACAGGCACAAATTAAAGCAGCTCTGTATTCATTACTACATCAGTCTATTTATTTTTTGAAATACAGGAAGTTTAAGTGCTTGCATGTGGCCTGACATCAGCCTCTTGCAATCCCTGTACAACAGAGCTCAGAGTGGGGCAGGAAGAAAGCAGCACAAGCATCCAATCAGCTGTACTGCAATGCAAGGTGCATGCTGACAGAAGGAGAGAGCAGAGTGGGAAAGAGGTTAGATAATCTGCTGCTTCTCTTTTCATTATCCAACCACAGGCTAGGGGAGGGACAATACCATTCATTGTTACCAAATTATAGCAGAAAAAAACAGGTCATTGTGGAGCAACCTGCTATCTCTCTTATGCAATGATGGATCAGGGCTGCACACTCTGATTGGTGAGGGAGGACAAGGTGTAGGGAGGTGGGGAGCTGAGATTTATCCTCACTCTGTACTGTAGGTGGAAACATAGGATGAGAGTGAAGTGCTAAAATTAAAAAGATTCCTGGGTTGTTTAGTGAAGCAAGCTGAGCTAGTTAGCTGGCAAATGAGCTTGGTGGGATGACAAAATGATAAAATAGATGAAGTTTGATGGGAATGGACCATTCGCTTCCCACAGGTGTTCAGATTTTTGCACTACTACATGTTGGATGACCAAACAATATTGGTATTTATATTTGCACTTTCTGAATTTGTGAGTACACATAGGCAATATATGTAGAGGATTGTATGGGTCAGTAATGGGTGGCCCTCCTCAGAGCGCAGAATACACTTCAAACACTGCTAGGGATTTCTGTGGAGTGGTCAGCTCTAGGAATAGGAGCACGGGCCCTCTGGTTTCAGGCTTCCAGTAGATGGGCTTTGTTTCTGAATGCCTTATTTGAAGCCATGCACTTGCTGCAAGTGAAATTACGCATTTAAGTAGTGTTTCTGCTGAAGGAATAGTGGGGATTTGATCCGTTTTTGCCATTGTGCCACTGAGAAAGTTATGGAATTATTCAAAGAAACACAGAGTAAGTTAAATGCAGCCTCAGAACAGTTATCCACACTGAAAGATTCAAGTAAATTGAGTCTTGGGGATTCATCACATATAGAAAGAAGAACCAATATAAACAATAATCCCATTAGTACATTATTAAAGTGAAACTTAACTGTACATCTGAGCACCTGAAAACTGAAAATGCTTTAATTTGTTGAGAAATCACATTGAACCCCCCCCCCCAGCATTTCTAGCTGCAGCCATTTTGAGTAGATGATTCACGTAATATTTACTTTGTTTAATTAATCTGCCCTTAGCTCAGGCATACAGGCAGGAGGGTGTGCTTAGCTGAGAAAGCCCCTCCTCTCGTCTTCCAGGTGAAACTATAAAAATGCTCATGAAGACTCACAGTTGTACTCACATTCCCCAGAGCTTAGTGAATGTGGTGAAGCTGTGCTGAGTATCATCCAATCATGTGCAAGCAGAAATGTTGTTTTTGTATTTTCTTTGCATCTGTTTGGGTATTCTTTACCGCATTCACTAAGCTATGTGGAAAATGGGGTCAACTGCACTTGCAAAGTGCACAGACTATGTGCCTTTAGTAAACCCACCCCAGTTATGCAGATAGCAGCCTCCCAAAAATGGAAGGTGAAAAAGATACCTGCCAGATTTAATGGGGACTCACAGAAGAAAGCAGCAGTTAGGTTTCAAAACATGCCAGTTGTCAGAACTTTACTTAGCTAACCTTCATTTCAATAGTTACAACAAGTTTCCAAAGAGTAACTCACAGGGTCACTAAGAATGTATTTCCTACACCTACATCTCCTACATCATAGATCTCTGTATCACCAATAACACTGTTCAACAAATTTTTATTTTTTGCCAGTTTTGGAAACAAAAGGATCCATTTCTTAATGAATTTCACATTCTGAGTTCAAATATAACAATGAAATTTGTCAATTGGCTCTAGTTTTTCTGTAAACGGAATGTTTTCTACTATAGGCGTAATGACTACATAATGCACAATAATTATATAGATAGATGTCTTTCCACAAATATAAAGCAAGTGATATTGACTACATAACAAAACCTAAATGGCATAATATATTGCATAGGATTACCAAGAAAAATTATAGCCATAAGCTAAGTTGAATCATTTTAATACTTAGGATTCTCACTCGTTTTGTCTTCAGTTTGTGTCGGTTTTGCTTCTCTTGGCTTTTCTCTTGTATTCGAGGAAAGGGCTATCTCTTACAACTGCACGTGACTACACGCTTCAGGTTCTTCCTCACTTGACTCAACCACGAAGGATTCTGGTGCTTTAGGAATTGGTAGCCCCTCTCCATGAGGAACTGGACGTATTGCCGATGGAATATTTGGATAGTGCACAGATAACTTTTTCTTCTTATTTAGCCCTTTTACAATTGGAGGCACCATACAAAAGTAACAATTACTAACATGATCTGTTGGCTCTCTCCAAATCATTGGCACAGCGAAAGGCATAGATGCCTTTTTTCCATTCAACCATTGCTCCAGTGCCGTCCCACAAGAATTGCAGCATATATGTGGTGCCCAGCTCTTGTCCTGGTCTCCTATCTTGCAGCCAAAATACAAGTTGTAGGCTTTCTTAATCATTCCTGTTATCCTCCTTTTTTGTGAGATAAAAGTTATTTCACCGCAGATATAGCAGAAATTATCTGCTTTATTCACACAAGTTCGAGGCATTACTGAGTAGCCTATATAAGCATAAAACGAAATGTAAAGACGAACTCCAATCAGCTACAGATACTGCAGCTTTTATGCAGTGAAGTGATGCAATTAAAGGCTAATATTGCATCATCTCAGTATACATGCAATTTTCTATTGGTCACCAGTATCAATTGCGCAATATGCAGCTGAAGTTGCATCATAATTTTGAATGGCTTACGTCATTAGATGGGTGAATATATCATGGAAACTAGAGCCAATCAACATTTTTTAGGGTCATTTTCGTTTTCAGCACCCCAAAATTATGTAAGATTAGCTAATTTTATGCCCAAAACTTTTTACCTGTTGAACAGTGTAACATTCAAAATGTTAAGACTAGTTTGAATCGGATTGGTTACAGGCTTTCCAAATGATAAATGCAGCACAGAATAGTTGTTCATCAGTTCACAGAACACCAGATCTCCAACAGAAAATCAGGGGGTGAACTGGCTGGATTAAAAACATAAGTGGTAAACATGTAAACTAGGCAGACTGCATGTACTGCATCTAAATTTTTATTTTCATTCTGAGTAAATTGTACATTTAGGCTAGGTTCACACTAATGCGGTGTGGTACATCGCATGTGATTCGCACAGGAACCGCACCGCATTCCTAGGCAAATCACATGTGATTTGTGTGCGGTGCGATTGGAGCCATACATTATGTATGGCTCCAATCGCACTTCACCTGCACCAAAAAAGTGCAGGACCCTTTTTTTGGGTCCACACTAGAAACGGATCGCATGGGTATTCACACCTATGTGATCCGATTCTGCACATCGCACCGTGTTTTGCAGACCGTTTTCGGGGTGTTGTTAACTTAACATACACACCTGCATTGGTTTGCATGAACGGGGTGGGATTCTGATGCGGTGCAGAATTTGCACAGAAAACGCTGCTAATTCTACACTGCATCACTGTGAACCCAGCTTTAAAGTAAGAAAATGTTTTTCTATTAGAGTTCTAATTTATCCCTTCATTGGGCTCTTCCATTTTTCACTGAGCATAGAGTGCTAGCTATATATGTATTAATGTCTAAGGAAATTTGAAAAAGAAGGATTTTTTTTTTTTGCACGATTAGGCATTTACATAGCTTTACCTTATTCTTTAACATTTACTTTGTAAGATGAGCAGACTTTATGGGGGTTATTTACTAAAACTAAAGAGTGCAAAATCTGGTACATCGCTGCAAAGAAACCAATCAGCTTCCAGATTTTATTGTCAAAGCTTAATTTAACAAGCTGAAGTTAGAAGCTGTCTGGCTACCATGCACAGCTTCACCAGATTCTGAGTGTGCCAGTTTTAGTAAAGCTACCCCTATGCCTCAAAATGTATTTCCTAACTTTTTGCTTGAACAGTCCTACCTATATAATGTTAAGGAGGGGTCTGGGGAATTAAAGAAGAACTATAGGCAAAACTTTTTTTTCATTTTGGATAGAGTAATGGAGGATTATAACCCCTGTCAGACTTTATCATATGTATGTCATTGGGGAGATTTCCCTTCACTTGATGTGCATAGCCAAAACAGAGGAAGTTAATAGAAATCCCTGCAAAGTGAGGAAATCCCTTGTTGCCACAGAGATCACTAGAACTAGTGTCCCCATTGGAACATTTTCTCTCTTTTCCTTTTCTGGTTACAACTCAACATTTGGGATTTTCTTTTACTTTCCCTCACAGTGATAACAGCAAAAAGGACAAATAGAAAGGGTGAATCTACAAAACGCAGACGGCAATAAAAGCTGGCAGGGGTTCAAATTCATCTCCACTCTATCCAAAGCTAAAAAAAGTTTTCCCTTTAAGCCTGCCATAGATGGTTCAACTCGGCCAGTTCAGCTGGGACTGGCTGAGATTCAAAACACCTATGGGCAGGTTGATTGTACCCAAGTTGATTGATAAAACCAGCCTGTCAGGTTTTTACATGCGATTATTGCCCCAACCCCAATTCCCCACCACTGGGAGCAGACAATTGCTCGATTGTGTTGATGGGAGAATCGCCCAAATTCAAACCATCTATGGGCAGGCTGATTGTACCCAAGTTGATTGATAGAACCAGCTTGCCCGGTCTTTACATGAGATTATTGAACCAACCCCAATTCCCCACCACTGGGAGCAGACAATTGCTCGATTGTGTTGATGGGGGAATCTCACAAATTTCTTTCCTGCAAACTGTGGTTGCAGGAAAGAAATTTGCACAGTCTTTGGCCTGCCTTAGTCATAGTTTACGTTTACAGTATTTAATCCTGCCTGTACTGTGCCGAAAGATCTGCATTGTCAGTTATAAAATAGATGTGTTCACTGACTGTCACATCAGAAGGTTAAAAAATCCAAGACTTCACTGTATAGTTATGTACTTTTAAGAACAACTTTCCCTTAGTCAGTCCCCTAATTACACATTGGTAGCTATTCTGAAGAATGCAAGCTGCCTACAGAATCCTATGTATAAATCTGCATCTCAAAAAAAAAACAACCATTTTTTGTTAGTTTTAGGTATGCTATGTGAATGGGAGGACATAAAAATAGATAGAGGCACATTGAGAAAGATTTCTGCCAGATTGATGCATCGGATCAAGAGAGCAGCTGCTAAAATACCATTACATAGCAGCAAACAGATATTTGAAGCTGCTGGTGCCTCTGGAGTCCCACGGAAATCAAGGTGAAGAGTCTTCCAGAGTCTTGCAACTGTGAATAAACCTTCTATTTGGCCACCACTAACCAATGCTCACAAGCAGAAATGGCTGCATTGGGCAGAAAAATACATGAAGACTAATTTTCAAACAGTCCTGTTCACTGATGAGTGCCGTACAACCCTGGATGGTCCAGATAGATGGAGTAGTGGATGGTTGGTGGATGGCCACCCTATTCCAACAAGGAACGTCAGCAAGGTGGTGGTGGAGTCATGTTTTGGGCCGGAATCATGGGAACAGAGGTGGTCGGCCCTTTTAGGGTCCCCGAAAGGTGTAAAGATGACCTCTGCAAAGTATGTGGAGTTTATGACTGACCACTTTCTTCCCTGGTACAGAAGGAAGAACTATGCTTTCCGTAATAAAATCATCTTCATGCATGACAATGCACCATCTCATGCTGCAAAGAATACCTCTGCATCAATGGCTGCTATGGGGATAAAAGGAGAGAAAGTCATGGTGTGGCCTCAATCCTCCCCTGACCTCACTCCTATTGAGAACCTTTGGAGCATCCTCAAGCAAAAGATCTATGAGGGTGGGAGGCAGTTTACATCCAAACAGCAGCTCTGGGAGGCTATTCTGACATCTTGCAAACAAATTCAAGCAGAAACTGTCCAAAAACTCACAA
Organism: Staurois parvus; assembly: GCF_062004578.1. Taxonomy (NCBI): domain Eukaryota; kingdom Metazoa; phylum Chordata; class Amphibia; order Anura; family Ranidae; genus Staurois; species Staurois parvus. Next base: position 7,000,445 of record NW_028318358.1, read on the forward strand.
GTTCAATGGATGTAAGACTTGTGAAGCTGCTATCAAATAAGGGGTCCTATGTTAAAATGTAACGTGACCTGGTAAAAAGTTAAAATGTTGTTAAAAGTTTGATTGAAATAGCTTTTGATTTCAGTAAATATGCTGCAAACACAACAAATGACAATTTTCAGTTCTTTACAACCTATAAAGTGTTTTGAAACTTACTGTGCGTAATAATTTGGAACAGTGCATTGTGCATTTTATGTTTAAAAAAAATACTGTTATCATTAGGAGGTTTGTTCAATAAAATTTGAATTGTACTCTTAATAGTTGATAACATGAGAATTATGCTGACTTATTTACAGCAATTATTTAGGTAAATGAGAAAAATATCATTTGCATAATAATTTGGAACACGGTGTATATGTGATTTTGTGCGCCCATGCCACCCTGTAGCAGTATTTCTGTTATAGGGCAGTCCGGAAGCTGTTAATCTGGTTTGGTCATGTGATCCTACAGCTCCATCTCCCCTGCATAAGGTACAATAGCTGTGAATTTCCACAGCCATGATGTCATCCAAAGGCTTCCATGCCCCAGCCATTTTAGGCACTCCCTCCTTTCCCCTGCAGCAGCCGCTCACTGACACAGTGGAGCCAGAGCTGCAGAATCATGGGACCTGACCAGATTAAAAATTGGTACACCAATCTTTTATAGAGGTTAGACAGGATTTTTAAGAATAGTGTTAGCTTTTTCTTCCACTTAGCAATGCATACAGGAATCACAGCCTACCTGCTCATTCCTTCAGTTTTTTCATTCACACATTGCTGTAGTGCACCTATCTACCCCACTCTCTTTTGTCAGTAATCTAGTCATCCTGTAAATTGCCTGCTTGTGATGCTGGAACACTATTGCAAGCCCTTTGAGCCCTCTAAAATACATAAACCTCCTGCATAAAGTCCTTATCAAAAACACCAATATAAATTGCTCCATCTTTTTAAGGGTGCCCCCTCAGCAAGAAATTTGCTGAGGGGGCACCTGTGCAGATATGCTCAAAAGCTGGCCTATGTGCATCCATAGACAAACACAATGCAGCTCAGCTATGCCCCCACTTTCTCCTAAAAGGAATTTGACTGACAGCAACAGAGGCCAATGGCTCCCAGCGATCTCAGTATATCTGTGACACCAGCAAGAGGGAGCAGGCACACTGCAGCCAGGGACAACATGGAGCATGAGGGGACTCTGCTAAGTGTTTAGGGATGGGGGGGGCAGGTATTGGAAGGTTTTTTTACCTTACCTCTTCCCGTCCGGCCCATGTCAATAAACGGCCGGACAGGAGCACTGCTGATGCTGGTGGACGTTTCTAAATGTCCCCCCGCATCCATTGCCTGTGAGCATGCAGCACTGCAATCGGTGCCCGCTGTGTCCTCCAGACACAGCGAAACACAGATCGCTGTATGGGACCTCTGTGTGAGGTCCTGGTTCATGTGATCCCTGATTGGCCATTCAGTGATCACATGAACAGTAGTAAACAAGATGTTACTTCCTGACATCATTGCCTGCTACTTGTGAAATCTGTGAATGATTACAGAGATCACATGGTACAAGGCTATTCACAACAGCCTTGTACTATGTGACAAGTTTTGACCAATCACAGCTCACACAGTATTTCTCAATGGCTGCAGGAATGCAGACAGAGAGAAAGAGAAATGATTGCTTTTACAGCCTTAAGGCTACGTTCACACTAGTATTGTGTGCAGGTGGCAGGGAGGCTTTTGGGAAGCGTTTTTACCGCTTCCCAAATGCCTCTGCCGATGCTGCACATTAGAGCACATGGTGCTGTTCTAATGGGAGCGTTTGTGTCGCGGCAAAACGGACGCCTCTGGCCGAGTCAGGAGGCGTTGAAGCCTCCTATTCTAGTCTATGGTGCCGCTCCGCAAACGCCAGTTGCGGGGCGTTTGCAGAGCAGTAACACCATTCAAACTGCACTATAGGCATTTGTGGGGCATTTTTAACGCTCGGCAAACGCCGCTAAACCACGCATGTGGCATTTGCGGAGCGTTTGCGGAGTATTAAAAAACGCTGGACCAACGCTTGCCAAACGCTATAGGGGCGTTTGGCAAGTGTTGGTAAAACAGCCAAGTGTGAACGAGCCCTTATGTGTATAAAAGCAATCAGTGTAAAAAAAGAAAAGAAAAATCTTCATCACCCCCACAAGTAGTACAGTGTCACTATGGTGACACTGTACTGCTAGGGTGCCAGTATGGTAAAAAAAAAAAAAAAACAATAAATAATCATATAAAAGAATTTTTAAAAAATGTAAAAACTAATTTTGAAAAATTATACTTTTTGGTTATAAACTAATTTAAGATAGATGAATACATTTTGGCAAATATTTTTGAAGAAAAATTATTTATTTGCAAACTTCTATTAAAAAAACACCCTTTTTCAAAATTTGTGGACTTTTTCATTTATATAGCAACAAAATAAAAATCCCAGTGGTGAATAAATACCACCAAAATAAAGTTTCAACTGTCTCAAAAAAATGCTAAAAAATTAATATGGGTACAGTGTTGCATGACCGCGCAATTGTCATTCAAAGTGTGATATCACTAAAAACTGAAAATTGGCCTGGACTGGAAGGGAGTGAAAGTGCCTGGACTTGAAGTGGTTAAGCAGAGAATGCATTAAGGTAACACATTTTGTGAATTTAGAACCACTTTAAACCATAACTGGATGACATGAAGAAGCCTTTGTCAGATACTTTCTTTTTATAGGTACTCACTCCAGTGTTGGTTGCCAATAGCTCTAGATCAGTGTTTCTCAACCTTTTTTCAGTCAAGGCACCCTTTAACATTAAAGACATTTCTGAGACATCCTTTAACCTCCTCGGCGGTATGATTCTTTCCGATTCTTTATGCTGAAAGCGGTACCATTTTTTTGCATGGAAATATGTAGTTTTTTATTGTAGGCTGTAATTTTTAGGAATAACTCACTGAAATCTGTCCGAACAAGAGTCTAGTAAACATTCCGGATATGATAAAATGTGAAACACGAAATCATAAATTATAATTTAATAAATAATCAGAAAAAATAATAATATAATAATAATAAATTTAATTCAATAATATAATCAAACCAAAAACACTGAAATTTGAAATACAGAGGCAAATTCACACATCGCTGAGCAAAGTCGCAAAATCGTTTTCAGTGTCTGATGACGAATTTCCCCACAAATCATTATCACTCAATTCTGCAAGTGGTTCTGATTTACTATCGCTGTTCTCTAGCTGCTCTAAAAACGCTTTTGACGTAAAAGGGACACTTTTTGGACGCCATGGACTTTTCTCAGTTTCCAGGCAGAAAGAACATTCAAAATGCAGACAGGGCACAGGACAAAGCACTAGGGACAAAATGTATGTGAAATGCATTGAAACAGCAATGACAGCAAAAATGACATTTTTTAAAAATTTCAAATTTCCCGCCGCTTCCGGCGCCCGTACGTCCCGACGTCACAGGGACCGGAACACAGAAGCCGGATGCCGGCATCAGCCGGAGGAGATGGCCGGGGACGCTGCAGGGGACACATCGCGGGAGCGAAGGACAAGGTAAGTGCTGCAGGGACCCCCAGAGCAGCACCGCATGGTAAGCCCGAGTGTAGCTCGGGGTTACCGCTCTTGGTATAGAAATTTTACCCCGAGCTACACTCGGGAATACCGCTAAGGAGGTTAAAATTATGGACAGCCTTGAGGCACCCCATTCTAAAATATGAAAGACTATTCTATTTCAATGGTTTTTATTAATTTTTTAAACAGTATAAAACAGAGGCAATAAAACATGCCCACGCAAGGGCTATCAATTGCACAGATAAAAAAAAATGCAAAATAAAAAAAAGGAAAAACAGTGCTCTAACGCCAACAGGGAAAAATGTATGCCCACGCAGGGGCTATCAATGGCACATAAGTTACAAAACATTAATGTAACTGACTATAACATCTAAATGCAGCTGTCCAGTCACACCAAAAACAGAGAGAGAGAGAAAAAGGAAGAAAGAGGAAAAAAAAAAAAAAGAGGTCAAAGAGCAGGGGTCCAAGAGCACCAATACCGAACGCCATTACATCCCCAGACTAGCCAGGGGGAGTGAGGGAAAGGCATATTGCAACCACGGCTCCCATATTTTCAAAAATTTACGTTGGGAGTCGTTGCGGATACTCAACATATGTTCGTTGAGCATCATAGTGGTCATACGATCCCGCACCCCCTGAAGAGGGACAAATGGACTCTTCCAGGCCTGAGCAATTGTTCTAGTGGCCGATAAAAACAGATAGGAAGCCAGCTTCTGCTGGTGAACCAAGAGGCCCGGTATGGGGCAATGATGAAAGACTATTCTAATGGTTTCATATAACGCAGCAACATCCACACATGGAGGACACCCAACATTAGAGGGGATTCATTCTTCCAAAGCAAATACACTTTTGCACACTGGTGCTGACTAGTATTCCACTGTTTCTCTTCTCCCTCTGTCTTTTTCCATCACTGGGCTAATGTGTGACCCCAGCACTGATGGAGAGGGGCAGGAGAGGGTCAAACTAGGATGTTGTTCAGGCAGCTGACATCCTCCTTATCAACTGATGATGTCATTTGGTTGTCAGGACACTGGCAGCTAGGTTGTAATGGTGCACAATGAAACCTGTGGCTTTGTGTAACTAATGCAGGCCATAGACGGGCTGTTTATTGGCCGAATTGTCAGCCGATAAACAAAAAATCGGTCGGTGCCGTTGCCGATGCTGCCACCAATGTCCATGAAAAACAGCCGTTTTTCATGGATTTTCCAGCATGACCGATAAAAATAAACGGTCGACAGGCTGGCCCCACTAACGGCGTGAATATCGGCCGATTTTTCATGCGGACGAAAATACGGCCAATAAACGACCCGTCTATGGCCTGCATAAGAGGCAGACTTGTTCCACTGGCTGGCTTGTATACAATTTTTGGGTAATTAGTAGACATTTTTCCAAGGCACCCCTGAGGAAACCTCAAGGCACCCCAGGATGCCTGGGCACCCTGCTTGAGAAGGGCTGCTCTGGATAGTGACAAGAAAGAAGCATACCTGCATATGTCAGTATGGCTGCTTGTAGTCTCAACTAGGGAATCATATGACAGGATGTTAATTGAGGGACACAACTGGAAGACTTTTCATCCTGTACAGAAAGTGTAGGTGCAGGTGTGTGTGGGTGCGTGTCCTCAAACGCATACAGTGTTCAGGGACATGTACCTGTATCCACACAGATGTCAAATTGGGAGCAGCGGTGGTGTCCATGCAGCTGCTGCTTCCCAATAGAAATAAAAGGGAGCACCTGCACAGGGATGCTCGGAACACCTGTGCATCCCCATGCAGGCAAACACTCCCCTTACATGGACATACATGTATGTACACACATGTGAAAGAGACCTTTGGGTTTACATACAATTTAAGGTAGACTGAGGGAACTTTTGATATTAATACAATACACTGGTTATTTGATTTAGCATTAGTGGCTCACTGATTGTTACTACCTCTTGCCTGGAACTGCACGTAATGCATCAACAAACTCACTCTACGTGTTATTCTTAAAAACCATAGAGCAATAATAATTTGGATTTGATCATGAATTACATTTAAAGAGACACTACCATAAAAAATGTGACTAGGCTCTGATGGAAGCATTGTATCTCTGACACATACCACCTCCAGGTTGATGATAAGAGTCAGCAGGACAGAAAGTGAGAGAAAATCTCACCAGTGGGGACACAGACAGCAATAGAAATCTGACAGGGGTTCTAATCATTCCACACCATGTTTTGGATAGTATTACCTCGCATCCACCAATCAGATTAAACCCTGAGTTAACAACGGAAAAATAGGTGCAGCATCATATAACTACTTATCTACAAACAATATGGACACAAGTCATCATGCATGCTCGTCCATTAGCTCTAATATTAGCACTGAAAACTGAGCACCTTAAAAAGGAGACAGGGCACAGCAAACATTATTCAAAGCTACAAATTAAGAGTAGAAAGAAAAAAAATTATATTATATTTGAACAAAATGAAACATTGTAACAGCAAACAGCACAACTCACAAGTTTAAAGTGTTACTAAACCTACAACAGTAAAATCAGTCTGTATATGCAGTAAAGCATGCTTGCTATACTCACTGTGGAACCTAAGGGGTTAATCTTCTGCACTGTGTAAAAATGCTGTTTGATCCTGACTTTTCTGATCCTCCCCTTCTTCCAGTGTCTCCCTCTTATCTCCTGATAAGACATATTGTGTGGAGACACTCTGCACATGCTCAGTTTAGTGTGTATTGCTAAAGAGTTTTTTTTTCTAGGGAGAGTGCATGTGATCAGCACAGAGCCAATCAGCACTGTCCAGACAGGGGTCAGGGGTTCTGCATCCTCCTAGAGCAGAAAGAAAACTCCTATAAGCTTTAACATGTGCTCTGCTGGACACCGATAGAAGTCACAAGGCTGCTCTAACTGCTGATGAGACCAGATATAGTGAATGCAGGGTCCTGGGTTTAGTAACACTTTAAGGCCTCATTTGCATGCCAATAAAAAACACATTTACAGCTGTTTTTTATTTACAGATCTGAACACGGCTCTATTGTTAATTGGTTACAGTTACACAAGTGTGTAAACATGCTCTGAGAACATGCATATACATGAACGCCATTGAAAGAGGGAGACATTTTTACACATTACAAAAACAAATCTTTTTACTGATCATTTACACTGGATCTTCTGTACTGTGCCTAGTGATCAGTAAAATGTTTACTGCTATGTAGCCACTATGTGAATGAAGCCTAAAAATATCGGGGTAGATTTACTGAAACCTGAAACTGATGCACTGAAAATCTGGTGCAGCTATGCATGCCAATCAGCTTCCAACTTCTGCAGTTCAATTAAGCTATGGTGATAAAAACTGGAAGCTGATTGGTTTCTATGCACAGCTGCACCAGATTTTGCACTCTCCTGTTTGTAAAGTAAACCTTTAGGCATTTTTTTTTTTCATTTTAGATAGAATAAGGGAAGGTTATAACCCCTGTCAGTTTATTTTTTGTCATCTGTGCTCCAGCGGATAGATTTAACATAAATTTCTGTCCCATAGCCAAAACAGGAAATGAGAAAAGCCCTGGAAATTAACCACTTGCCCTCCAGAGGATGTACCCCCCTTCCTGACCAGGCCATGTTTTGCGTTACGGCGCTGCGTTACTTTAACTGACAATTGCGTGGTCATGCAATGCTGCACCCAAATTAAATTTACGTCCTTTTTTCCACAAATAGAGCTTTCTTTCAGTGGTATTCGATCACCTGTGCAATAAACAAAAAAAGACCAACAATTTTGAGAAAGAAAACAATATTTTTGACTTTTTGCTATTAAACATGTCCAGTAAAAAAAAATTAAAAATCAAATTTTGTCATAAATTTAGGCCAAAATGTATTCTGCTTCATGTCTTTCCTAAAAAAAAATCCCAATACGTGTAAATTAATTGGTTTACGTGAAAGTTATAGCATTTACAAATGGCCGTATAGATACAGGATTTTTTTTTCTTTTTACTAGTAATGGCAGCGATCAGTGACTTATAGCAGGACTGTAAAGGGCATTCATACACTGGGGGAACTGATCTGGTGTCACTGACATCCTCAGTAACACCAATACAGTGATCAGTGCTAATAAAAAGCACTGACACTGTACTAATGAACTGGGCAGGAAGGGGTTAACATCTGGGGCTATCAAAGGGTTAACTGTGTGCTCTTTTACTACGTGTGCTGTATGTGTGTTTCACTGTAAGCACACTGCTTTGTATGGCTCTGCTCTGCAGTGTGCAGGAGCAGATAGGGGAGAAATCTGTATTGTTTACATACAGGTCTCTCCCCCATCGTTAATACTCTGCAATCACTGGGTGCCGGCGAGTAATCTCTGATTGACTGCTTAGGCCGCGAATGGCGTTGTGGGTAGGGCACACATGCGGCTCGCGTGTGCCTCCTACCTGGAACTGCAAAACCACACATATATATATATATACATGATTTTGCGCATCCCTTCCACCCTGTAGTATTATTTCTGCTATAGGGCGGAGGGGAAGCGGTTAAAGGAATTCCTTGGGGACTGCCAGGTCATCAAAAATTTCCCCTTTATTACTTTTCTGGGAACAACCCAAAATGTGGGGTTCCTTTCATTTTCACTGTCGATAATAGGAGTAAACAAGATAAAAGCACAAAGGGTGAATCTCCCTTACGGAGGCACAGACAGCTAACAGATCTGCCAATCCATCTCCACTTTGTCCAAAACTAAAAAAAAAAGTTTTGCTTTTAATTATACTTTAAGTAACCCCCATTAAGTATTTACACTTGTGTGTTGTGCTCTGTTGGCTGTTACAATGTTTCACTTTGTTTAAATAAAATGAAACAACATGCCTTTGATAAATAATGTAATCCATTGATGTGCAGGTTTATGTTGATGTATGATTTTTGAATTGTGCAGACTACCATGCTGTTTGTTTCTGTTCATATTTCTTCTGATTCTGTTGTCTTTTATATTAATGCTCTCATTGCAACGTTTACACTTATTGATTTATTTCAGGTACTTATATAGCGCTGTCAATTTACACAGTGCTTTACATATATATTGTACATTCACCTCAGTCCCTAACCCTCAAGGGGAGTACAATCTAAGGTCCCTTACTCACATTCATATATACACATACTAGGGACAATTTTAGACAAGAGCCAATTCACCCACCAGCATGTCTTTGGAGTGTGGGAGGAAACCCACACAGGCACAGGGAGAACATGCAAACTCCAGGCAGGTGGAGGCGTGGCTGGGATCTGAACCAGCGACCCTAGTACTGCCAGGCAGAAGTGCTAACCATTTAGCCACTGTGCCGCCCCGCGAAGTGTTGTTGTAACTATGTTCTGTTTTTAAAAAAATGGGCACTGGCCCTCAACAAAAATTTACAATATTAAAAGAAAAAGAAAATTTCTTTCTGTCTACTCTTACCCCTGGTTCACATATTTGCAGCTGTGCAGGCCACGTTTTGCATGGGTATGAGAGCCCATTCATTTGAATGGACTCCCCGTGCCCCAGGACATGCAGGGAAGAAGTCCCTGTACTTCTGAAAAAGCAGCCCATAGAAAACTATGGGACTATTCACAAAGCGCAGCGCTGCTTGCGAATGTGCAGTGAGCACCCAGCTATGAAGCCACAAGCTGTCACAGCCAGGTGCCCACACTGAACATGCCAGTTCCGGGAATACAGGGTGGCCAGTGAAACTGGTTGCAGTGGAGACACTGCGGGATTGAGGGACAGGTAAGTGTCTGTTTTTTTAAAAGTCAGCAACTACAGTTTTTGTAGCTGATTTTATTATTTTTTTATTTTTACTGGAACTCCGCTTTAATTTGACATTAAACTCTGGTTAAGAAAATACTCCATTCAAGTAAGTGTTCTTAACTCAAAAAAGTACCTTCTATTACTCTCAGCCTCTTTCAAATCCCCAAAGTCCTTTATTTTTTCTTTGTTGCTGTGACCTGACATCCCCTTAGAGGGTGGCTACATTTATTCTCCATGATCCCACTGTATGTAGATATGTAGCCACCTTCTCCCAGCATGGACTAGGGGCTATGGGATTTGTAGTGTACATAGAGCAGTACACATGACTGCAGCTAACATGTACTGCCTATTCCAAACAAATGGAAGTTAGGGGTAAAATTAGAGGTTCAGGAAGTCAAAAAGGACTTTACAAGGAGGCAGAAAATCACAGCAGGAAACAATTTCATGAAAAAAGATCTCAGGACCATTAAGCTGTGGTTGCTTATGCTTTTTTTTTTTTTAAACGGCTATAGCTTAGTGCCACTTTAATCTCCCATCTGTGGACTACCTCAGGAATTCATAGCCTTTATGGGAGGGAACAGTGACTATCTATATGCCAAGTGCACAGAATACCACCAAAGGAACTTGGCAGAACATGTAGTATTTATTTACTACATGTACTTATATAGCACTGTCAATTTACACAGTGCTTTACATATGTATTGTACATTCACACATCAGTCCCAAACTCTCAAGGGGTGTACAACCTAAAGTCCCTAACATATTCCCACATACACATACTAGGGTCAATTTAGACAGGATCCAATTACCTACCAGCATGTCTTTGGAGTGTGGGAGGAAACCATTGTACCCATAGGAAACCCATGCAGGCACAGGGAGAGCATGCAAACTCCAGGCAGGTGGTGCTGTGGTTGAGATTTGAACCAATGACCCTAGTACTGCCAGGCAGAAGTGCTAACCATTTATCCACTGTGCTGCCCATAGCAACACCTCTCCATTTGGCTGAATGATGAGAGGCAGAAGCATGTAGATCAGCAGAAAAGGTAGTATCTCATATACTTTACTAATGGTTAAGGGAGATAGACTGAGATAACGCTGAGAAAGAAGAAAAGCAGAGTGTTGTAGGGAAGATGAGCTTAGAGGCAGCAAAGAATTGACATAAGGTAAATAGACAGATAATCTAGGAAAGGAAAAGAAAGACAGCAGATCCTGACAGAGACTATGAAGATAGGCAACACATGGAGAAGGAAAGGCCAGAGCAGTTTTCAGCACAGGAGTTGGGCTCTGATGTTTCCAGAACAGTGCTGGTATTTGTGGTGGTAAAATTTATGGAACTGTTCCAGCATCACTGAGTAAAATGTAAACAAAATAGAAAAAAAAAACAAAAAACAGTAAATTCATCCATCAACATAGAAAGAAGCTGCCTCGGTGTGCTGTAAAACAAAATTACAGATATAACCATGTGTGATGGGGCCCCTTTGCAAAACTACTAAAGGCCCATTAAGAATAACGCATTCCAGTGATGTGTGGTGAACCATGCGTTACTGCAATGCTGTACTGCAATGTATCTGCAATGCCTGGTAATGTAATGTTGTGTATAGTATCAGAAACATTGGTGCATGTCTGATTTTCACTGTGTTGTGGTACACTGGCAATCTCTTCAAATATATGGATTGCTTTAACACATTACACTTCAAAAAGCAAAATAACACCTGTTAATGTGCTTTCATTATGTATCTCAAAGCAGCATGCAAATCCAAATGGGCTCTAAAAAGCCCCTATCTAATCTCCTTTTCAAAGACAATTGCTCTGTTTGTACAGAATACCAATTAATTTCATAGCAACTGTATACCGGTTCCTAATCTTTTTATACATGTACTTCTGGGCCCCATAGTAGCTGCAGTTCCTGGTAAGGCTCAATTTAAATAGAATATATTTACATTTTATACATGTATCTACTAAACCCCATTTTCAGTTTGAATCAGCTAAATACATTCTAGGTGCATCAAAACAAAGGGGTTGATTTACTAAAAACAAACAAATGGCGCACTTTGGAAGTGCAGTTGCTCCCAAGCTTACTAAATGAGTGGAAGCTCTGCTGCCTTCCATCATCCAATCATGTTCAAGCAAAAAAAGAGTTGTTATTTTATCTTTGATGTGATTGGGTATTCTTTAAAAAGTGAATTTTCATCTCTTTTACAAAGCCCTGGAGAAACTGCACTTGCAGAGTGCAACTGCACTTGAAAAATGTACAGTTGATATGCTTTTATTAACTACTTCCTTACCACGCTATAGCCATCTGACAGCTACAGTGCGGTCATCCAGTTCTGGGAAGGCGTCATATGATGTCCTCTAAGAACGCATACCCCGTGTGCCCCCAGCGGACACAGCTGATCACATGACATGGTAAAAGGCCAGTCACAGCAGCCTTTTACCACGTGATCAATTCAAACCAATCACAGCTGACCACCATGTAAATACACTTGTTGGTCACAGCATGAGGTAAGTACTGCCGATAACCAACAACTGTCAAAGGAGACATCTGAACAGATTACCAGTGCAGCTCCAAAAGTGCCCAACAGTGCTGCCCATGAGTGCCCAGCAGTACTGCCCATTAGTGTCCAACATTTCTGCCCATTAGTGCCCATCAGTGCAGCCCATCAGTGCTGCCCAACAGTGCTGCCCAGCATTGCTGCAAATCTGTGCCTATCACTGCTGCCATTCAGTGCCATCAGTTAGTGCTGCCAGTCAGAGCCCACAGTCAGTGCCCTTCAGTGCTGCCTATTAGTGCCCATCAGTGCCGCCTATCAGTGCCCATCATTTCCACCTATCAGTGCCCATTACTACCGCATATCAGTGCAGCATCATCAGTGCCTCCTCATCAATGCCAACCAGTGCTGCCTCATCATGGCAGCCTGCCAGTGCCCATCAGTGCTGTCTATCAGTGCTGCCTCATCAATGCACATCAGTGAAGGAGAAAAATTACCTGTGGTGGTTAAATTCACCCAAAAGTTTTCAGTTTTTATCTTTAGAAAACAGCCATAGCCATGTTAGAAAACCTATCACCTGCCAAGAAGGACCTTTGCTCTCATTGTGGAGGAAAGTGGTCTACTTTTCACAAAGTAGAAAATATCAGGTTAATACTTACTCCCACCCAAGTTTAACACCATGACCAATCTCAACCATTATTTTACATACTTCCAAACCCCGCCACCGAATTATCTCTCACTTGAATAGAACTAAATGAAATATTACTTGTTACAATTCAATAAAACTCTTTTTAAAAAAAAAGTAAACAGTGCCCAGCACATTGGCACTGTTTCTCCTAGCACACACCTGGGACCCAATGTTCAGTGCAGCTTGCTTGTGTGAAAGAGCTTGGATTTTTATTTTTTAGTGCGGCACGTTGCGGCGCAAATTACCGCATAACAATGAAATGGAGCTGAGTGAAATGTCACTTGTTACATTTCAAAAAAGTAAACAAAAACAGTAAACAGTGCATGGTGCATCAGTACTGTTCCTCCTAGCACACACCACTGGCTTTATTTTCAGCACTGCTTGTTGGTGTGAATGAGCCTTGTATCACAACACCACTACAATGAACAGAACTGAATGAAATGTCACTTGTTACATTTCAATAAAGTTTTAAAAAAAGAAACAACTAGACAGTGTCTGGCACATCAACACTGTTTCTTGGAGCAGACACTGGTGGCCATACATTCAGCGTAGCTTGCTGATGGGAATGAGCCTTGGCTTTTTTTTTTTTTCAGTTCAACACGTTGTGGAGCAAACTACGATATAACAGCACTGCTGCAATGAATAAAACTGAATGCAATAACACTTGTTACATTTCAATAAAGTTTTAACAGAAGAAGAAACAGGTAAACAGTGCCCAGTGCATCAGCACGGTTCCTCCTAGCACACACCAGTGGCCATTCTTTCAGCAAAACTTGCTGCAGTGAAGGAGCCTTAGCATGAGCTTTAGTTACACAACAAATGTTGTAAATCTACACCAGTTAGGAAGAACTTCATCTTACGGAAAGGAATTCATGAGCTGGGAGGACTTATTATCCATCAAAGTGCATGTAAATCACAGCCTGGAACCCACAGAAGCAGGAAGTTGTCTGAAAACACTTCATTTCCTGCTACAGGCAATATATTTTTTTAGTGCATCCAAAACAAATATCAGCAAATAGTATTCTGTTTATGATACAGTCTGTGTTCATTGAGAAGTCAGTGATAGAAAAGGAAATATATGCTTCTCCTGCCTGTGGAGCTGCTGATCAAACCTTTATTTAGTCACTGCACTGATGAACACTGAAAATTGTAAAGGGTGCTCTGCTAATCACTTATACCCATATGGAAGAAAAATATATGTGAAATATATTTTTAAAATATTCTTCCCAAATATATTGCCACAAATTTTTGTAAAAATATATGTTAAAATTACTTTGTTAAAAAAAAATCAGAAGAATATATTTTAAAAATATATATTTATAAAATATATTCTTCAGATTTTTTTAACATATACAAAAGTCATTTTAACATATATGTTTACATATATTCGTAAATGCATTCCAAAAATTTAAATTTGTATTTTTAAAGACATTCAGTATATTTGAGATGTAGTTTTAAAAATATTTTTCATATATTTTGTGATAAAAACACATTTCAACATGCAGTATATATATATATATATATATATATATATATATATATATATATATATATATATATATAAAATTTTTAAATATATTGAATATGGCCAAAATTGTAGCATTTCAAATTTATGGCAATATATTTGGGAAGAATATTTTTAAAATATATTTCAAATATATTTTTCTTCCATGTGGGTAATATGGATACAAAACACATGAAATGTATTCTATGAGGCCGGATAACGTAAATATACTTCACAGTTACTGAACTCTTAACAAATGTACTCAGCATCATCCTGACCAGTGCACATAGTTCCTCAGGGAACTCATTCTTGTCAGCCATGACCTGCTGTCTTGCAACATGTGTTTTCAGCTGTCTTCTCATTTCTGGTAGCAACTGCTCTCAGGCTCACATCGCTTACACAGGTTCTTCCTTTTTCTCTCATTTGTATATTCTGAACTCTCCTACTTGTATGTTTGCCTCACATTTATGGCAATTAGAATGACTGGAGGCTCACCACATGGAACCACTACAGAACCCAGGCTTGAACTATACTTAATGTGTATTGAAACCCTTAAACAAAAACAAAATATATTGCGGCTTACCAATCCTGGGATGTCCTAGCTGCATTAGTTCTCTCTAGTGTTTTTTTCTCCTATATCCCCCCCTTCCCCCGATGATCTGTCTAGTAACACACAGGAAGTCTTAGGGTGGCTCCTCTGTCTATGGAGCACCAATGTAGACACCCTTGGTCTGTCACATTGTCTGGAGAGGGTAGTGTTAGATGGACTAGTGGATTAAAGCCAGCCAGAGCCTAGCTAGTGCACAATTGCATGGCCATTTATTTAATTATTTATTTTTTTCCCACATTTTGTCACCTTTCACTTTTGTGCGCGTTTTTTTCTCACTAGGATGTATGGTGTGGGTCCTCAGGGCCTGCCCTGAAGCCTAGGGGGAGGATGCGTGGCCATCAGGATCCTTCCTTCCTATGTCCCTGGGGGGGGGTTCTCTCTTCAGGAAAGCCCCCTGACTTAGTATTTGGCTTCAGCTAGGCACAAGGAAAGGGGTCCGCCATGCCTTTTGGCTAGGTGGACCATGTGGAAACCTTTGTCCCTGTCAGGAGCCTTGCGCCCTGGGGAATCAGGGTAGAGGTTTTACCCCTTCGGGGGGTGGACCAAAGTACACCCCTAAGTGCACTTTTTTGTGTTTGTGTTTTACAATTGCACAATTTTTTTTGGCTCACTTAAGGGTTTTTGTTTTTTCGTACCTCCTCAAAAAAAGTGGATTAAAGCCAGCCATACTTTAATCGAAATTCATCCGGTTCAGTTCAATATGCAGGTTAAACAAAAAAAAAACATTATTCCTCAGTGGGCTGCCTAAGATGGATTTTACATAGGTGACTAACAAATTAAAGTCTAACTCCAGTTTTTTAGGCAGTTACCTTAACTTTTTTTTTTTTCATTTTGGGATAAAGGCCTTAAATAAATTATTAAAATCTGAACATTCCAAGACAGGGCATACATGATTCTTTTTTTTGTTCAACCAGTGGGTTGAAGGAAAGAATATGAACTGATTCCCCCATCCACACATTCAATGTGGATGGGAGGATCCCTCTTGCAGTGCTACTGTATTCTGACAAAGGCAAGATGGCGGTGCAGATCGAGAGAAAACATTCCAACAGGCTGGTTGTACATAAGCCGATTGATTAATTAACTTATGTACAACCAGTCTGCCCATGCATGGATCAAAATTAGGTTATCGATTCATGTGTGGCTGGTTTAAATTTCACTTTTGCTGGACAGCTTGTTCTGTTAACGAAAATTGAAAAATAACAGACATACTGGCCAGGTGGAAGTGATAATGAAAGTATGTCATGGTGCTCAGAAAAACAAAGACAAATGCTAGTGACAGACTGCTTCCTTACTCAGCGTTGTGACGTCACCGGCTCCACGTCATCACGTCACGATGCTCAGAAAGGAAGCAAGTATGGGTTTCTCCAAAGCCAGGCCTCATGGATACATACCTTAGGGGGGCAGCATATTCAATTGTACCTGTAATGCAATTCACCTTTAGTGCACCAGTATAGTGTACTAATCAATAGGGGTACCACATCCATCCAAGTAACCTGGGACTGAGGGATGATAGTACCAGTGGAGGAGGAATGCAATGAAAAGGAGAGTGGGACCCCACCAGAAGAGACAGGAGAGAATGGATACATATATGACCCCAAATTTAAAGGCACATTTTGACCTATTATAATTCATAGGTCAAAAAAAGAACATGAGCAATTGGTTTATAAGGTGGTGGCACAAAAGGTGATCATGACTTCATGAGTGGAGTGTGGAAATAGTACAAAGAAGAGTGTTTTTAGGAGACTGTCACACAATAACACACCAAAGACTGTGTTTAAAGAATATAATTTATTCATATGTTATGTAATTATCATTTTTACACTCGTGAATATAGGGCATTTATTTAGCAAATGATTTCCAGCACACGGGCTTAATATTTTCTTTAATGATTGTGAAAAGCAGTGCTGCACTAATGATTCTAGATATTATTTTTTCTTCTGGATATTTAAAACCTAATTATCTTTGGAGTTGACCAAGCGACTTATTTAATAAAGCAGTTCAGGTAGTTCATTTAGCAAAGAGAATTTTGACTTTACAAGTGAATTTGCACTAAGTTTTGTGAATGTGGTGAAAATTCACTTGGAAAATAATATCCAATCATGTACAAATAGAACTAAGAAATTGGATTTTTGTTGCGCATAACGGGATAATTAAAGTCAGCACAGTTTTACCTAATTCACTAAGCTAAGTGAAAATTCCCTTTGCAAAGTGAACAGGCTGTACTTCTAGTAAGGCAACCCTAATTTTTTTGAAGGTGTGTCCCCATCTGCCCAGAAGATGTGAGCATTTGTTTTTCAACCAGGCAGATGGAAAAAATTGCATTAGAAAACCCCCTGCCATAACAATACCAGATTTTATTACAATGGCACTGGTTTTGTGTTTTTCTGAAGAAGATGAGAAAAACAAAACAAAACATGAGCTTGCTAAGTAGGGTTTAATCTGAGCTAGTTAGGTGCTGTCCCATAGGGGAGGATGAGGGTTAACTCTGTTTTCTAGGATTTTCTTTGGCTGTTTTTTTTTAATCTGACCCAATGCAACTGTGCAGAGGACAGTGGTCTGGAACCAAAGGAGGAGGGGAAGAAGAGTGGAGTATACAGGTATACTGGGGCAGCACACAAGCCTGTTTTAGGGACAAAAGGACTGTTCATGTCTGTTTAACTCTGTAAAGTTTTTGGCACTTTTAAATAAAGCCTTGAATCTTTGCCTTTTGCCTGGTCTGAAGTCATTAAAGGAGTGTACTGCAGGTAACCCATAGTATCCTGTTTGGGTCACTGTGCACATGGGGGTATGAAGACATTACTAAGAGTCACCCTGGTGTAAAATCAGTCAAGTGGTTTTCACGGGTAAATGAAGCCAGTCATCCAAGCAGCCTGTTGTTAGCGTGTACCAATGGTGGGTGGGATAGGCTCCAGCAGCGAGGGAGATGTAATTAGCACTCCTTGCACAGCGGACTGTCTCCTATAGCAATGGGAGTAGAACGGTACTGCTGAGGTCCCCTATCAGTGCAGGGGTACAGGAAGTTAGAAGGTCAGGAGTTAAGCCAGGTGTATGCATGGAGCCTGCACAAGGCAAGGCTTCATTCCACTGCTGAGAGGGAGTTGGTGGAGAATGCTAGACAGATGAATGTAGACATGGGCTCAATGTGTCCCTCTTAATTGCAAGTGTACATTGACATGGGGACCCAAGAGTTAACTGTAGGACAGTTCTTGTACAAGTGTTCACAGTGCACAGCCACCTCTAATGTCAGAGGCCCACCTAAAGAATGAGTGACCCCTGACAGCAACCTCAGCCTTGTCCCTGGGTATTGATGGAATTGACACAAGTAAAGGCACCCCATATGCAAGGAGAGTGACAGACAGCCAGCGCAGCCTTGAAGAACCCACCCCGGGAGTAGTCCTCTCATGTGACCCAGACTTTGTGCCCAATGAGAATGGGAAAACATGGAGGAAAGGTCCATCACCACCTGAAACCCCCTACAAGCCTCTCTACTTAAAACATATGAGCTCAGAGTAAATGACTGCAGACACTTTTTTGAAAATACAGTCTGGGTATGCAGGTTTTCACACCTACATTCCATCAAGTGGAACAGGGATCCAAGTGCATGACCTGATCTCCTTGACAATGTCTATTGAGGCGAAACATACGTCGGCGGAGATTGACCTGACGTCACCCACGCCAGTCTGGAGCCAGCACCAGCAGCATTTAGGCCTTACATGTCTTGTCTTTGAGGTTTGTAACTTGTTTTTTGAGCGAGTACACAACGGATCACAATAAGGGAGGAAGAGAGGAGGAACGATACCGAAGTCTGTGACACCCAGGGGCGGACTGACAACTCATGGGGCCCCCGGGCAATAGGGGATCATGGGGCCCCTGTGTCCTTGCCCAAACTCAAAAAAGCCTATGAAAAAGGTACCAGGGGCATCTCATTGGGCCCCCTACTGACCCCGGGCCCTCGGGCAATGCCCGAGATTCCAAATGGTCAGTCCTCCCCTGGTGACACCTCCTTTCCATCTAGGATGTTACAAGCAAGATATGTTCAGCATCATGCTCTGTTAGACCACCTATAATCTGGGGTCTAACTATTCGATAAGGAGCAGTGTGTTTTTTTATTGGTGGAGGTGGACACAGCTGTTCAACATAATCTGGTTTCATTATCAAAATATATTTTAATTGTTTGGTGTTTCGTTCATTTTGACCTAATAATCATTTTGGTAGGAACACATTTAAATTATAAGTAACTAAGTATATTTTTTATTTTTATCAGTAGTGCAACAACAACTGGATATCACTTCCTGAGTATTTGTATTGGTATTTTTTAAGCTATTGTTTCAGTATTTGTTTTATGGTTCACAATTTTTGGGGATTTTTTGGCACTCAGCACAGTTACATCATTTTCACATTATATATATATATATATATATATATATATATATATATATATATACTGTACATCCCTGCAATCCATACACATGTCCCCATGCTATATCCATTTAGATGCCGCAATTACAAAAGTACACCTGCTGATCTGGAAGAAATGCTCTGTTAATTTTCCTGTTGTGGGATGACAGCACACAGAGTTTGCGTACTAAAATTTCAAGGAAAGGTGTCAGCCATGCCCAGTCATCTTTGCTTTACTACAGAATCCCTTCTCCTATCCCCATCTCCACAACATAAGGAATAATATGGGAGAGTTAAGCTGACAATACAAATTACAATCCAATTGTACAATCTCCTTTAGATCTACCATCAACTATGTAGAGCAGGGGTCTGCCTGACGTGCTATTATTTGAATGAAATGTTTAGGTTTGCCACCATTCTATATAGTTTTGGTAAATCTAAAGGAAATTGTACAGAGGTTGTACAATCTGACTCTATATCGTATGGCCAGCATAAGACCGGTTGGACTCATTGAGATAATGCAGGAAGTGAACACAAAACTCAGGACAGCTCTGAATGTCTAACAAGATGAGCAGGCATTGTTTCACTTATTGAACAGAACACTGTCAATGTTTGAAAGATGATGTTCTGTACCCTGAAAGGTTCATTTGAGACTTCACTCCCCCCCCCACTTTTGCTGTGTTTTGGGGATTTCCTTCTCTCGCTCTGCTTTGTATATTTTATCTATACAATTTTACTGTCACATTGATTTAGGTGCACATATGTACTACTTGGTCGGACACCTTGGGGTTTATTTACTAAAGTTGGAGAGTGCAAAATCAGACTCACTTCTGCATAGAAACCAATCAGCTTCCAGGTTTCATTGCCAAAGCTTCATTGAGCAAGCTGAGGTTAGAAGCTGATTGGTTTCTATGCAGAAGGGAGTCTGATTTTGGACTCTCCAGCTTTAGTAAATAAACCCCCTTGTGTCGGTTACTTTTTGCTACATGTCACCATCCCACCTCTCCACCTCTATACTACGTATACTATATACTTACCTTTTCTTCATCCCCCCTCCCACCCACCTACCTACAGTATTCACTCAGCTATTGAGAGCTGAAGAAGCCACCCTGTGCAACCTGTAAGTCAATGCAGGCCATACATGGGTCATTTTTTTTTTCATTAAACCAGTGGGTTGAATGAAAAAAAACCAATTCCCCCCATCCACATCCAGTATTCTGACAACAGGAAGACTCCATTGCCATCATAATATACAGATCAGTGCTTCAGCCCACTGCCTGTGGTGCTGATCAAGCAAGAAAATACCAACAGGGACGTTGAACAGAAGTCAAAATAATACTATACGACTTCTGGTGAACTACAGTGACCACACATGGACACACATGGACTGAAATTCAGCCAGTCCCTGCTGAGCCAGATGAATTTGGATCATAGATCTATCTATGGCCAGCTTTAGATTGTAAGCTCCTTGTAAAGTGTTGTATCATCATCTGCGTTATATAAATACTGAGGAGCTAGGAAGTTGTATTAAAGCAAACCCGTTGCTTTTCCCATGCACGCGGGCAAAGCAGAGGCTTGTTATAAAGAAAACCAGTTGTCACTAGTAAAGGGAATGTCCACTCTTGTTATAATAGTTCAAAACCCTTACTTTTTATATAAGTTACTTGTTTTCTTCCTTTCAACACAGAAGTGTTAGCTGTACAGCCATGCTATATCCTACGTGTGATTAGTACTAACAGATACTCAAAAACTGTCATATAACAAAAGTATCAGGATAGCATTAAAGAAAACTAAAGTTTTAATAATTGATAGATTGACTCTCCTCCAGAAACCCAGACAAAGTGACAGTTATCCGACAAGAAAAGAGCACCCCCCATGGGTGGCTTACAACCTGGCACTAAGCTGACATTTCTGTTCTGACAGGGAGATAATATGACTTAATTTGTTTCTAAAGGTGGGTATGCATGAAATTTGAGTTATGGGTGGCCCTGCTGTCAGAATTTCACTCAGCAAAAATTGATCTTTCAATTGACTTTTGTTTAAGGAGCACATCATTTTTGACTGAACAGTGCCGGCATCTATTCAAATGCAGCCACTGGCTGGGTATTCAGAAACCGCTGCAGTGTTCAATAGCCAACAGTGAAGATTCCTGTATCCATGCTGTCTAGTGTGGATGGAGAAAACAATTGACCTCTCTCATTAAGAACACAGCAGCACTAAACAACAGAAATCTACACATGCATGGCTGGCTTTGGAGGTAAGGATGAATTTTTATATAACAAAATTATTTGAAGAAGTTGTAAAAGCTAAAATATTTTTTTAAATAACAAACATGGTATAATTATCTGCTCTGTGCAGTGGTATTGCACTGAGCAGCCCCCAAACCTTCTTTTCTGTGGACCTCCACTGGTGTTCTTGACTCCTCCTCTTGTTCGTGCATTACCATAGCAAGTCACTTTCTATGGGGCCAGACATGCAGGCTCACTCCTGGGCTGGGCTGCGTGTGTCTATAGACACACACAGCATGCCTCAGACTTGCCCCCTGCTCCCTCCTCACATAATTTGACTGACAGCAGCAGACACCAATGGCTCCCACTGCTGCCTCTGTGTCCTATGAATGCAGGGAGAAAAGTATTTAAAGATGGGCACAGCGCTGGATCAGGTGAGCACTCAGGTAGGAATTTGGTGGGGGGGCAATAACAATACTGGGATTTTATTTACCTTAATGCAGTGACCCCCAGCCATCAATACATTTCACATGCACTGTTTGACCACTTGATTTGTGGTCATTCCTTTCTGGTAAGAGGCTGTGTGTGTTGATGGTGGAGGATTCCTATCCCTTTTTCTTCTGTGGCACTGTTGTTTCTCCGGATATGGGGACTATATGATTTCCAGCTGCACATCATGGACTTAATTTGAGGACTGTATCTCAATTTTTATCTCTATGTGCTTGTGGTATACTTCACATAGGGTAAATTAGCGCTCTATATTGTTCTTTAACCTATTTTACTGGCTTTCTCAGGTCGAAGTAAATACATATAATCAAATGTTAATTTGTAGTATTTTTATTGCATTGTATCTATATTATATATTTGTCACTTGCACTACATGTAGATTTCTAAGGATTTTTAGTTTGAACTACACCGTTGTTTCTGATTTGTCTGCGATATAACTTTGGTATCTACTTTGCTAATATTTGTGCAAAAGCTCCACTTGGCATATTAACCTATAAATGAACCACAATCTTATACAAGTCATTGACACTCACTCATAACTGTCAAACCTATCTCTTCGTGAATGAGCTTTTACTTTGGAATATGAGTTTAATGATTACTGGCTTGACCATAGCCAACCTCATATTTTGCTGGCTTTAATTAAATGCATGGAGGGAACTGCTTTCTCTAATGGATAGTTTTAAATAGGATTCTAGGGACTAAAGGAGAAAAATATTTCCGAAAGGAATAAATCTTGGTGTTTAACCAATTGTTAGCTGTCCTTTTTACAGGAAAACGCAGAGGTATATTTCACTACTCCTTCCAGTCATGTTTATACTTGTTGCTGCAATAATGATAACACATTGGCTCTATTCCCAGACACTTAAAAATGAGATTACCAGGTGGTAAATGAACTGTGTCTCGCCATACTTAAGAAGCACAAGGGCACATTGTGATAAGGGTAATGACCTAGGTCTCCACCATAGACTCACACTACTGCAAATATGCAAAATGTATCCATTCACTGGAAAGAAATATGTGTGTATTAAAAAGGACTACAGAACAGGAAAAAATTGGAAAATGAACTGAACCAGAAAGAGGGGAATGAATATATAGTTTAAGACAGGTGAGGTGCTTTTAATGCATTTGATCTGAAATAGTGTTCATGCTAACAAAACATTAGCTACATCACTTCCAAATGTGCATTAGGCTTACTGTAGATGAATGGTTCCTAACCTTTTTTCCTGTCACAGACCCTTTACGAATCTGATGGAAGCTTTGGACCCCCTTCCCGAAAGTATTCTCATAAACACAACTTTACATGCAATGAATATATGTAATTTATTTTATTGAAATTTGATTGTCTCATACACAAAGTTTGAATAAAGTAAACAATATTCATGATAAAAAAAAAATCACTCCTTTTCATGTACAAAGTAGTGGCCACTCATTAAAAAAATTAAATACAATCTTCAGTAAAAAAGCTACCATTACTACTAGTACTACTACTACGAACAAATGGCAACTGCCCCTATATATAACTGGCCTTTGCAGCAAGGAGCATATGGAAGTGCGATGCATGTCAAACAACAACAAAGAAAAATTCCCAGCTCAACCAATCAGCCTGCACCCAGACAAATTTCCCTGTCTAACAGTTCATGTTAACATGGCCTTCTACTATGAAGGCTCTCAAAATGTATAGAATTAGGAACTGCAGTATACCGGGGTGCCGTGAAGAGACTCTTCAGCTTACGCATGTTTTTTCAAATGTGTGCAAGCTAAACCCCTGTTTTTAATGTGAATTTAGACAAGACAATTCAGTTGGTTGCAGACTGGTTGGTATGTTGAGTTGGGAATTTTTCTTTGTTGTTTAACATACTTCTACTACTACTACTAAAAGAAAATGAGAATTGGCTATTGCTGTTATGGAGTGCTACAAGATAGTGGTTGTGGAGGGAATGACGATACAATTTTAAGTAGTAAACATGGGTCAACAATTAGTCAAGAGACACTTAGCGGTCAGTGCTCTAAGCAGCGGTAGGGTGCATTTTCTTTAATTTCTTTAAAAGGAAACCATTGATGGGGGCAAAGGGGGAGGGCTGTATAGTGAATGTAAATGCTATTTGTTTTCTCGAATTGGCATGTTCTCCCTGTGCCTGAGTAGGTTTTCTCTGAGTACTCCGGTTTCCTCCCACACTCCAAAGACATGCTGGTAGGTTAATTGGATCCTGACTAAATTGGCCTGTGTATGTATGAATATGAGTTAGAGACCTTAGATTGAAAGCTTCTTGAGGGCAGCGACTGATGAATGTACAGTATATATGTAAAGAGCTGCAAAAATTGACAGAGCTATATAAGTACCTGTAATAAATAAATAAATATCTGTCCCTCATGGACCCTTGAAACCCATCCATGGACCACTTATGGCTCTACGGACCACAGGTTAACCTATTGGCGCTGATTGCACGCAAATATGAGGCCTCTTGGCAGCTGGGCCTTGGCACCAAGGGGCCACATATTTGTATACCCAATTTAAACAAATGATGAGCCAAAAATGCACGCTCTCCGCTCTCCCGGAACGTTTACTGGCACCCTACGAAAAAGGTCCCAATCGCTACTTGTGGTCAGGAGCTTTCAGATCATGTGGCCACTGTGGCATCCAATCACAGCAGTCACAAAGCTTTAAACCCCGCCCCATCGCCTAGTATCACAAACCACTTAAAGGGCCGGGAGGAGCAGGCGCCAAGGGATTAAGAACCCCTGCTATAGATAATAGGTACCACTGCTTTTGCACCTTGCTACTCATACAAGTAGCCGCTTTCATGCTAAGCTGAAGAAATCAACTGTTTTCTTCAGCTTAGAATGTCTACTTTCCTTGTATGATTCAACCAGGAAATGTAAAGTGTTACTAAACCCACAACAATAAAATCAGTCGGTATATGCAGTAAAGCATGCTTGATATACTCACTGTGGAACCTAAGGGGTTAATCCTCTGCATTGTGTAAAAAGGCTGTTTGACCCTGACTCCTTTGATCCTCCCCTTCTTCTAGTGTCCCCCTCTTATCTTCTGATAAATAAGACATGCGTAAAGTCACTCTGTACATGTTCAGTTTGGTGTGTATTGCTAGAGGTTTTGTTTTTTTTTCTTGGGAGAGTGCATGTGATTAGCACAGGGCCAATCAGCACTGTCCAGACAGAGGTCAGGGGTTCTGCATCCTCCTCGAGCAGAAATAAAACATCTCCTACAACCTTTAACCAGTGCTCTGCTGAACACTGATAGAAGTCACAAGACTGCTTCAACTGCTGATGAGAAACGGTATTTAGCAGTTTATATTTACTAAAATAATTGCATTTCCATGGTCTGTGTACTGTGGGTGACCAGATATAGTGAATGGGTCCTGGGTTTAGTAACACTTTAAATCACAATTGTTAGCAGGTGTCTGGATAATGCACATGTATGCTGAACAACATTTGGGATAAATGGCCAGATTCATAAAAAAAGTTAAAATCATAATCAAATTAAAATGGTTAATGATAACTCCAAAATAATGCCAGATTTGTTCTCTTGCGGAAAATTTCGGAAGAGCTATGCAAGTCTTCATGTTTTGTTATGTGATTTCCAACCTGAATTAAATTTGCTTTAAGTGTAAATTCACCAACGGTCCTGGATTTCCAGTTGCGAAGATAATGTTCTGAAAGCATGTTATATTATTATATATATATTGTTAAAATATATTGTTATTTAAAATGTTATATGTTTGTATTGTTCCAAACCCAATTCACTTTATAAAAATATTAAATAATTTTCTTAAATAATATGTATGAGGTGTTGGAGGCCAAAATGGATAGACCAAATATATCAATAGACATTTGATCATGTTCTGACATGAAGAGGTAAGAGCTATGGAAATGTTGTTTCAGATGATCATGGCATGAACCTGTTTGTTTGAATCACCCAAGCATATACAGGTGCATCTTAATGAATTAGAATAAAAAGATGTATTTCAGTAATTCTATTCAAAAAGTGAAACTCATATATAATATAGATTCACTACACAAAGAGTGATATATTTCAAGCATTTCTTTCTTTTAATTTTGATGCTTAAGGCTTACAGCTAGTGAAAACCCAAAATTAAGTATCTCAGAAAATTAGAATATTGTGACACTCATGGTGTCACACTCTAATCAGCTAATTTATTTATTTCAGGTACTTATATAGCGCCGTCAATTTACGCAGCGCTTTACATATATATTGTACATTCACATCAGTCCCTAACCCTCAAGGGGTGTACAATCTAAGGTCCCTAACTTACATTCATACATACACATACTAGGGCCAATTTACACAGGATCCAATTAACCTACCAGCATGTCTTTGGAGTGTGGAAGGAAACCAGAGTACCTGGAGGAAACCCACGCAGGCACAGGGAGAACATGAAAACTCCAGGCAGGTGGTGCCATGTTTGGGATTCGAACCAACAACCCTAGTACTGCCAGGCGGAAGTGCTAACCGTTTAGCCACTGTGCTGCCCATAATTAACTAACTCAAAACACCTGTATAGGTTTCTTGAGCCTTTAAATGGTCTCTCAGTCTGGTTCAGTAGGTTACACAATCATGGGGAAGACTGCCGACTTGACAGTTGTCCAGAAGGTACCCGAGGGTAAGTCACAAAAGGTCATTGCTAAAGAAGCTGGCTGTTCACAGAGTGTTGTATCCAAGCATATTAATGGAAAGTTGAGTAGAAGGAAAAGGTGTGGCAGAAAAAAATGCACAAGCAACAGGGATAACCGCAGCCTTGAGAGGATTGTGAAGCAAAGGCCATTCAAGAATTTGGGGGAGATTCACAAGGAGTGAACTAGTGTCAAGAGCCACCACACACAGACGTATCCAGAACATGGGCTACAACTGTTGCATTTCTTGTGTCAAGCCACTCCTGAACCAGAGACAACATCAGAAGCATCTTACCTGGGCTAAGGAGAAAAAGGACTGGATTGTTGCTCAGTGGTCCAAAGTCCTCTTTTCAGATGAAAGTAAATTTTGCATTTCATTTAGAAATCAAGGTCCCAGAGTCTGAAGGAAGAGTGGAGAGGCACAGAATCCAAGTTGCATGAGGTCCCGTGTGAAGTTTCCACAGTCAGTGATGATTTGGGGAGCCATGTCATCTGCTGGTGTTGGTCCACTGTGTTTTATCAAGTCCAAAGTCATGGCAGCCCTCTACCAAGAAATTCTACAGCACTTCATGCTTCCCTCTGCTGACCAGCTTTATGGAGATGCTGATTTAATTTTCCAGCAGGGTTTGGCACTTGCCCACACTGCCAAAAGTACCAATACCTAGTTTAATATTCATGGTATCACTGTATTTGATTGGCCAGCAAACTCGCCTGACCTCAACCCCATAGAGACTCTGTGGGCTATTGCCAAGAGGAAGATTAGAGACACCAGACCCAATAGTGCAGACAAGCTGAGGGCTGCCATCAGAGCAGGCTGGGCTTCCATAACACCTCAGCAGCACCACAGGCTGAACGCCTCCATGCCACGTGGCACTGATGCAGTAATTAATACAAAAGGAGCCCCGACCAAGTATTGAGTGCATACTATACTGTACATAGACATACCTCTCAGTAAACCAACATTTCTGTATTAAAAATCCTTTTTTTATTGGTCCTATGTAATATTCTAATTTTCTGCGATACTGAATTTTGGGTTTTCACTAGCTGTAAGCTGTAATCATCAAAATTAAAAGAAATGCTTGAAATATATTATTCTGTGTGTAATGAATCTATATAACATATGAGTTTCACTTTTTGAATTTAATTACGGAAATAAATTACCATTTTGATGATATTCTAATTTACTGAGATGCACCTGTATGTTTATTCAATTAAAATGGCAGGAATGGAAAAACACAACTAAATTAAGCAATGGTCAGTTTATGTCTATAGGTGTCTTTAAAGGAAATCTGCACAGAAGATATCAAGTGATTACTATTCTTTACATGCTTTTGAAAACACAAGTTGCTTGGCTGTCTTTTCCTTTGATACCATAAAACTCAGACCTATAACAAGCATGAAGATCAGAAAATCAGAGTGAAGTCAGAACTCTTAATCTGCATATGCTGAAACAATTGAAAAAGTAAAACAACCGAGAAAAGGATTTTCTGAAGCTGGGATCAGGAATGACAGTTTCCATACATCCTCAACACAAGTTTCCTTTGATCTGTCCCCAGCAAAGACTCTTCAAAATTGTTGTTCATACTTGATTCCTCTATACCCTTAATATCCAATTCCATGAATTTCTCACACAAAGATGTATACACATTGATATCAAGCTGTCAATATAAAGTGAAATTCCAGTTTGTACACCATATTGTATCACTGTAAATGTCACTGGTTCAACCAGTAAGGCTCTACTAGGTCTACGGGACATGGCACCTCATGCACCTGATGCCCCATGCATATGCACATGCGCTATCAGTCCCATGCCCCGGACGTCTGCCAGAAGACTTGAGGCATGTGTGCACATGTTTGGGGGAATTTAAGTCATTTGGGCCTAGACCAGATCTAAGCTGTATAAAAAAATTTTTTAAAAGTTGTAATTTTTAAAGAAAACTTTTTTTTTGCTAATTTGCAAGAGGAACAGGACAGGAGAGCAAAGTTCTGCTTTAACTAAACGTCAGCCCAGATAAGGTATTTTGCAATATATTATGGACATTAATATAATGCATGGATATGAACACAAAAAATATATAGATTCAGCGAGACCATGTAGTCCAGCTTATGTTACATTGTATACAGTATGTATAGCCATTAAAGTATATTTAGAGTATGAAGTAGAACTTTTTGTCTCTTTTTATTGTTGTCTGTGTCTCTTCTATTTAAAACCACCTTTGCCCTGTGACAATTGTCACTGTGGCACAAACCTCACCATAAACCTAATTCAGTGGGACTGTGCCAGGATTTTGACAAATACCCAGTATCCAGTAGATCCAAGTTGTGTCCCACTCCTAGCTGGCCAGAATATGAAGAATGATGGGGACGTACAGGTTGTTGTATCTCTCCTGGGATTTCCTCCACATAGACTCCACACTGTTTTTAATAACTGTGTCGCATGCAAGTTGCAGTCTTGAATGAGAGAGAAACTATTGCACTACTCACACTTTTATACCTTAGGTATGTCTTCCGACATCTGAAACACATGAAGACGTTCTGTAACATCTGTGTGGATTTACTAAAGAAGTAGAGGCTGTTCATTTTGTAAACAAATGCTAGTAAATTAAGTGGTGTTCATTTTGAACAGCCAATTTTGTGCTAGAATTTGTTTTATTTCCCTTTCACATGATTAGGTATTCAAAATGACCACAATTTTACCTTATTCACTAACATTCACTTTCCTGCTTGAACAGCATTTACTCCTATAGTAAATTAACCCCAGTGTTTTTTTTTTATCCCGTTTGCTGTAGTATAGCTACATTTTTATTAAAGACATCTTCTATGAAGAATAGTACTACATAAAAATGATCTAAATATGCATATTAGTGGTATTTAAGAAATAACAGCACATAAAAAAAAGTTTACTTGGAAGATACTGTAGGTGTACTCCACACCTTCACTACCAAAGTGACAAGTTTGCAACCTGTCACTCTGGTAGTGGACTTTTAATTGAAATAAATGGAGTCTGAAGTTCACACATACAGGTAGCACTGTGTAGAGAAATATGTGTATGTTTCCTTTAACTAAAGAGAACTAGTCACAATGGGATTATGCAATAATCTAAACATTCAGTCTAAAATTAGAATATTTGTGCAGGTTTACTTATAAAATAAATGCCTTTGCTCCTTTTATTAAGCTTTACTTATTTTGTCTGAGACTGACTACTTGGCTTGCAAAATGGGTCAGGGGTCAGTTAGCTGCCTTGTGTACTGCTATGGAACCTCGCATACTGAGCTTGATTAAACAAAGGAGTGGAGAATGTACACTTAGCAAAGTTATTGTTCACTTTGCAAAATAAAAGTTCATTTCCTCTTATTATTAAAATGAAGCAATGTTCACATCAAATACCCAATGGTTTGCAGGGTAATTTAAAAACTAGATTTTTGTCATGTACGATTGAAAGACTGAAGTGAACACAACTTTCATACCGAGTACCGATGCCTTTGTGGTGCAATTTGTGCTCATACAAAATGAATGGGCTCAAATTGCACTAAGAATTGCATGTAATTTGAACAGGAACGCAGTGTGATTCCTGTCCAAATCGAATGAGGTTTCCTGCACAGCTCCTATGTGAACCCAGGCTTGTCATAGTGACTTTGAGCCTGAATTCACAGAGGAGCAGTGGAAGGAACCTACCTGCATGATGGGTTCCACCAGCAAAGTTCCAGCTTCCAATCCGACTGTGGACATCAGCGTCTGTGATCTGCATCTCTAGCAGCTCTCCCGCCCCAAGTTTCTAGCGGCTCTCTCCCCCCAGCCTCCAGTGGCTCTCTCTCCCCCCCCCAGCCTCCCGTGGCTCTCTCGCCCCAGTCATCTACTGGACCCCCCATCCCTTTTTATCCGCTGCTGTCAGACACCGAAATGTAATTTCACTGGTCCCGTCTTTTATAGTAGTGAAAAAGAACTACTAAAGTCTAGTTTTTTTACCTTAATGCATTATCTGACATGGGGTAAAAAAACCATCCCCAATACCTAAACACTTACCCGATTCCTGTCACCACTGTCCTGGCTGCAGCATCACTCTTCTAGCTAACTGGTCTCAAAGGAGACACTGAGTGCAGTGAGAAACATGGGTTCCCTTACTTTTGGGTTAGCTTACTGGCACTGTGTGTGTGTCTATTGATGCACATAGCCCAGCTTAGGAGCACAGGCATGGGTGCCCCCATAGCACCCACCTTGCTAAGGAGGCACCCGTAGAAGAAGAAAGCACTGGTAAGAGGCTGCCAAGGAACACTTAACTATAACCTCTTTGTTATTTTATGAAAAACAATTACCCTTTAATATCACTTTAACTAGTCTAGTCACATTTTTCGATTTCCTAAGTAAAAAAGTATGAGAAGACCCTTTTTCAGGTTATATCATGGTAAAGTCAGCCATGAGTGCACATTTAGAATTTTGCACTGGGGTGACACTTTCCCAAGAAAGATCCTGTGCATTTTTGTATTTATTGCAATTTGTTGGTAGCCCATTCCCAATGCCTTAAAATACAATTCTAGCTTACACTTAACTAGCCTTAAAACTTCCCCTCCCCCCTCTTAAGTCCTATGCTTACTTAAATATGTAAGATAGATGTAAATACTTACCTATTTTCAGGCTGAACCGGTCCTGTCACGTGATCCGACTCCCTTGTGTCAGCAAGTGCAGCTGCAGGGGAGATAAGGGAGCATCACCAATGGATGCCCATTGAAGCCTATAGGTGATGTCACCACTGTGCGCTTTACCAGCCATTGTTGGAGCACTCTCTCTCATCGCTGGATGACACAAGGGGATATTATGTATTTATTTCGGGTGCTTATATAGCGCCGTCAATTTATGTAGTACTTTACATATATATTGTACAGTCCCTAACCCTCAAGGGGCGTACAATCTAAGGTCCCTAACTCACATTCATACATACACATGGTAGGGCCAATTTAGACAGGATCCAATTAACCTACCAGCAGGCCTTTGGAGTGTGGGAGGAAGCCGGAGTACCCGGAGGAAATGCACACAGGCACAGGGAGAACATGCAAACTCCAGGCAGGTGGTGCTTTGAACTAATGACCCTGGTACTGCCAGGCGGAAGTACTAACCATTTAGCCGCTGTGCTGCCCCATCATGGGATCAGACCGGAGCGGCCTGAAAAAAGATAAGTATACAGATCTTTCTTAAACAGGTTAGTAAGCATAGGAGATAAGGTGGAATTTTTACTTTAATGTTTGATATAATGCTCTTAAAGTGTATGTGTAGCCAAAACCTTTTTTGTTTAGTTTTGAGTACAGTCATGAAGAATTAGATTTTTATTCCTGTCTGTTCTTCTGTTGGGTGAAGTCACTGTGTCTATTTGTCTTGGCCACCAATGTTAACAAAACAGGGGGTGGGGAAAGCCTTCTAATGGGGGACCCCCGATGCTGTGACAACTGTCTAAGAAGGAATTTCCCCACACATTGGAGGGATTTCCTTTTACATACTATTCTTTTTCCAGCACAGGAGGTGATGGGAGATCACCACAACAGGACACAGGCAGCAACAAATAAACGTACAATGGTTTTACCTATTACTTACTTTAACCAAAACTACAAAAAAATGTTTTGGCTATACATCTACTGTATTGTGAATGTATGTTTACATTCTCCCCAGCTTACCTTTTCTAAGTACATGTACAAGGCACTTCATTAACTGACTAAAGGAAAGAAACAGCTCACATTTGCTCCTTCCTGTAATCGTTATAATGAGGTGACTTACAAAGGGCCGGATGGGTGAAACCTCTTTCTTCACTGTCATTATGAACAGGTAGGGGAGAAGCTGTCCAGAAACAGAGGTGCTACACACCCCGCTATTACAACATTTCAGATTTGGGGCATTTCCAATATTTCCTACAGAATAATATTTGATGTTCTTGCA
The DNA here is from genome assembly GCF_062004578.1 of Staurois parvus. Lineage (NCBI taxonomy): Eukaryota > Metazoa > Chordata > Amphibia > Anura > Ranidae > Staurois > Staurois parvus. Next base: position 7,032,786 of record NW_028318358.1, read on the forward strand.
TGCACACAGTAAAGTAGCTCCCACTTATTATAGTTTATAGGTTTTATTTGTTATTAGGCTACAGAACAGACTTTATGTGGAATTCCAAGTTCTCTAATCAATGAATTTTAATCCAAATGAAAAACACAGAATCGCAGAAAACACCAGTTAATTACATCACTTCAGCTCTGGAAAGTTTTGCCTCAGTCCAGGTTTTACCCCCTGGCCAGAACATTTTTTGCTACACAGCGCTATGCTACTTTAACTGCTAATTAAGAAGTCATGCAATGCTGTATCCAAACAAAATGTATATAATTTTTTTTCACACAAATAGAGCTTCCATTGGTGGTATTTGTTCACTACTGGATTTTTAATTATTTACGATATTAATGAAAAAAGGCCAAAAATTTTGATGTTTTTTACATTCTGCCGTAAAACATATCCAAAATAAAAATTTTAAAAAACTAATTTCTTCATAAATGTTGGCCAAAATGTATTCTGTTACATTAAAAAAAAAATCCCAATAAGTGTATATTGATTGGATTGGGTGAAAATTATAGTGCCTACAAACTATGGAATTTTTTTTTTTTATACTGCTAATGGTGGTGATCAGTGACTTATGGAGCTGCGATAGTGTGGTGGGCAATCTGAAATTGATGCTGGAGGGAACTAACTGCCACTGACATCACCACTGACATTATTACAGGGATCAGTGAAAATACTATACACTATCACTGTATTAATGACACTGGCTGGGAAGGGGTTAACACCTAGGGCAATCAAGGGGTTAAATGTGTGCTTAACAATGTGTGATGTGTGTACATTGTGCTGCATTTGCTACTAGATCTCTCAGTTTCTCTGTACAGAGCCCTGTGTTGTTTAACAGCACAGGGCTCTGAGCTGCGATTCTACACAGCCAATCAGCAGGTTGTGGCCATGAATCATTGGCTGGGACTTGCTGATAGGTTTCCACTGTGTGCAATCAGCGGGTGCCGGGTGGGGACATGCATGTGCGCGCCCTAAACCCAGAAGTAACCAATTTTTTTTTTGTTGATATACTTGTAAATTTAAATATCCTAATGTACAGAATCCAATAGATCACCGGTGTCAAACTGGCAGCCCTCCAGCTGTTGTCAAACTACAAGTCCCATGAGGCATTGCAAGATTGACAGTTAAAAGCATGGCTCCCAAAGGTAGAGGCATGATGGGATTTGTAGTTTCGCAACAGCTGGAGGGCCACCAGTTTGACACCCCTGCTATAGATATGCTCATATTTGCTCATAATGTATACATGCAGTGCTCCATGTTTAGTAATAGTTTGCATTTCATATCTCATCCTACAACTTGTCCATTGCAGTTTTTTTTTTTTATTCAGCCATTCAGTATGAAAAAAACTGATAGATTCCTCCATCCACAAAACAAGATGGATGGAGGAATCCACCCTGTTGGGACATTGTATTCTGATTTTTGTATTTTGGGACCCTCCACTGTCAGAATACCCTAATCAGTGGCTACAGCCACCGATCGTGAAACGTTATCTAGCATTTCATGTCGATCAAACGATTGACTTCTGTAAAGCAGGTAAAGCTACATACTGATCATAATACATCTGGTTCCTGCTGAACTGTCAAATTTTAATCAGTGATATGGCCAGCTTGAGTCTTTCAGTCAGCTATATAGTTCATCCTATGACTGATTTTATTTCAGCAGCTGTTCAGTAGGATTGCTAAGTGCATTGGCTGATACTAAGACTTTAGACTGATAATTTACAAATCTTAAAAAAATATATATTTTTCTAAATTTGGGACAAAAAATGTAGTTGCATACAATATACATTTGTCTTCTACAATAATGATTTACCTGTGACCAAATAAATACATAAATGCTCTGATGCTTACCTTGTATTGCAAGGACCTCTAGTTACATATAAATTAAATCTGCTTTTGTCTCAAAAGATTTGTGATCTCTATATAATGTGCAAATATTGACCAGCTCATGTTGTTCTGGCCCAGGCCTGTCTCACTACTACTTCTTTACTGTGATGGTCATCCTCACTAACTGGTCATGCACAGTTCAAATATGAGCCGTGGGTGGCCCTGCTGACATTACCCAGCTCCACAAAATTGAAATGAGAAATTGAAGGAGCCAGCGGTGGGAGATTTGCCCATCCACACTGTTTAGAATGGATGGGGGAATCTATGGATTTCCCTCGTTCGGCCCAGCGTGTATGGCCAATTTAAGACATGGAAGGGACAGGCAACAGCTAGCAACCACACCAGTTGCTGTTTCCAAACTAGAGCACCCCAAGTTTCAGGGTCCCAAGGGATTTTTAGAGAAGAATAAAGCTGATATACAGTATAGGTACCAAGGATGTTCTTTCATTAAATGGTAAGAAACTACTTTTGTACCACAGGTATGCTTTATATATGAGTAAAAAATAATAAGATCATTACATATTAGTAATAACCTGGAATGCATAACAATGCACTTGGTATAATAATTGCTAATTATTTCTACTTTCAGGACATGCAATATAATATAAAAATATAGTGTGAATAGTATTAGATAGTATATAATCTAATGGCTGGTTTGTGCAGACATTTTGGACTAATACATACATTTATGGACATTAAACTAAGATTAGGGAGAACATGTGGTAAAAGTGTTAAATTAGAGGCTTCACTTAATGGATTAGGCTAAGATTAAGTGATAGAGTAGATTAAGTTTTAAAGCAGTAATAAACCCAAAAGCAAACATTAATTAAATTGCAGCTTACCAATTCTTAGATGTGGTGGGTTTATGAGTTTTCTTTTTTAGGCTTTCTTTTATTTTCACCTGGAGAACTGGCCAGTAAGTCTATTTTTTTCAACAACAAGAACAAACTGCCCACAGATGTAGCAGTTAGAGGGTTGAGACAAACCATTTACTACTGATAGAGGTGCCTACAATGATCAGCTCTTATTTATATAAAATCTTTAAACAAATGGAAAGACAACTATTGCTATAACTGCTTATAAAGTGTTAGCTGGAGTTCAGCTTCAATTTGTGGAGACACTCTAGTACAGGAGGTAAGTACTGGCCAGATCACCAGGTGAAAAAGCCTAAAATAAAGACAACTAATGCAGCCACCACATCAAAGGATTACTAAGCTGCAAAATATAACATTTTTGGTTTTGGGTTTAATACAGCTTTAAGGGTTTATTTCTAGGTTAAGGGTTAAGCGTAAATGTCCAAAGCTATGTAAAGGTCTAAGTTTCAGTGTTAAACTAGAACTATAGGCACATTTTTTTTCATAGATGGATGGAACAAGGGAGGGTTATAACCCCTGTCATATTTTTTTCACCATCCATTGCAGAGATTTCCCTTCACTTCCTGTCCCTTAGCCAAACAGGAAATGAAAAGAAATCCTCGCAAATTAAGGAAATTCTTTGGGGATCCCCAGGTCATCAGAACTAGTTTCCCCTCCAATACTTTTCAGGAGACATCCCAAAATTTGGAATTTTCTTTTACTTTCACTTTCAATGAAAATGGCAAACAGGACAAATAGAGAGATTGAATCTCCTTAACAGGAACACAGACAGCAGTAAAAATCAGCACGCTTTCTAATCCCTCTCTACTCTATCTAAAACTAAAAAAAGTTTTGCCTTTAGTTATACTTTAAGCTTAGGGATAGAATACAATGTTAGGCTGAGGATAAATGCTTAGGGTTAGCTGACACTTAGGGGGTCATGGGTGCTTACAGTGAAAATCACTTTGTTTTTGACACCAGAGGATCTACAGTATAGACAATATAGTGTTTCTGCAGGTAAGACCTAAAATACTGTTTAAAGCCCATAATTGTGGTTTGCACAAGTATAAACTAATATTCCTACCTCTTGGTGCCAAGAACAACACACGCATTTTTTTTTTTTTTTGCAAGATTTCAGGAAATGTTTAATGTGATAGGTGTGGCTTCATAGCAGCATTATTGTCCTTTGATATTATTTATATATGGCCAGATGCCAACGGTTGCTATAGAGGAGCTGACCAGTAGAACTGACACATCATAGGATGCTTACTCTGTGTTTATGTTGCTGTGTTGCATTTGTCCCAGCATATAGCATATGTCTATGTTATAAGAGCCTGCACTTTCATATGTAAGGGCAAGTGTGAGTCTGAAAATGTCCAACAGTTGTTTAAGCCAAGCTGGAAGGAAATGTATTGCATTTTTCATTTTGTTCCTTTTTTTCTTCATGGATTAAAAATTAAAATTTCATTTTTTTTTTAATTTTTAATTAGTTGGGTAATTATGAAATAAAGCATATATGAATTTCATAAATACAAGTTTCAGATAGCGGGCAAAGCTTCAGATTGCTGTCCCTTTCTTAGCTGACATTACCACTTTGCTATAAGTTATCTGTGTTGTTAACAATAGCAAGAGCACAAATTACACCAAAACAGTGCCAGTTTTTAAATAAAATATAAAAAAAGCATTACTTTATACACATTTAAAGCAAAATAAAAAATATAACCATCTTGGAAAAAATCATTATAGTTTTCCTTAAATTACTACATGAATAAACTGCTGTTACTACAACCTAAATTACATGGATGGGACTTATAATGAGCGCAGCCCAAGACAAATATAAGCACACCCTTTATTTCCAGCTATGTAATCATTCAAAACCATGACAATTTTTAATATACTGCTGGTATAATTACTAGAAATGCTGGAAGGTATTTTATGTTAACATACCTTGCACACTAGTATGAGTCTGGGAGTGGGAATGCCAGCACTGTAGTCAATCAAGCTTTACTGTGTTGCACAATAGTATAACTGTAACCTGTAAAGCACATTTGGGAGGAGGGAAAGTTGTTCTGGCAGGTTTACATGTAGAAGAGTGTGCACAAAGGCCCTTAAAAGCATGGTGAGGTTCAGAGACTCTAGGTAAAGACCAGGTGGAGAGTTAATAGAGAACATCTAAATAATGGTGTCAGCTTCTGGCTGTAGTATGTAAATACAATATGAAAACTCAGAGAATTAAGATGACCATGTATGTTTATAAAAGCCTCCTGAACTGACTGTTTTAGAGAAAACTAGACATTGTTCTAACCATCTTTGGAAAGTCTCATACATTTAGTTTGGGAGGAGTAATCTATAGATTAAGATAATTTAGTGCCCAGACTGTTTTCTCCTAGTAAATCTGTACCTACCCTTCACCATTGCATTACTAAAACAGAAATGCACAGTATTCCTGTTTAAACGAAAATGTATACCAACAAAGATCATGTGTGTACGCCTCTGAACATTTTCTATTTTTTTTAAAGAATTTTTCCCATTACTTTTACCTGGTGATACTTCCAGTTCCTTCAATTCTATGCTTTTTTCTCCACTTTAGGGACTCCACTCTATAGGGACAGCCATGGTTGTCACACAGGCTGGACTTCAAACATGTCTGCCTTTGTTCATCTTTATACCATTAGATGGTGGATTGATGGGACTAGTAGTTTATTAAATAAAAATATGATTATTTGTGCCTGCTTTTAAACTCACTTCTGTAACCCGTTTGCAGCTGTCAGTAGACTAAAGTCCGTTGTCACTAAAGTTCGCTGTTGGCTGGCGTCACAGAGCCGCCAATGCTCTGAGAAGATCCCAACCGTATGGTCAGAATCCACCCAGAACCCTGGACTGTCTCCTGGATCAGCCTCTCAGTGATCCTCTGAGAGCATGAGCCAGCCCCTTCACCCCTCCACAGCCCAGCGCTCCAGTGAGCTCTGGGGGGGGGGGCAGAGCGGAAAGTCAGAGACTGACAGTCCTGGCTCTCTGCAAAGAGTGGAGGGAGAGAACTGAGAGATCACAGTCTTTGATAGCTCAGTTCTCTGTGCAGAGCCAGCGGGGGACAGGTGCAGCATCAAACTGATGCTGCATCTACCTAGGTGAGTATAGGTTTTTTTATTAGTACCTCATACTTCTCTTTCAAATGAGGTGGTGATGTTTTTACTTTTTTAGGATTTTTTTCCATTTATTTTCATTGGTTAACCCAGCCAATAACTCACTTTCTGTCTTAGGGTGTCTCCATTGTGGATGGAAGAGCAAAGGAAACAACTTTGGACAGCAGCATTTTTAGTCTGATAGGGTAGTGTTAAGCTGAGTATACACAGACCGAAAATTGACCAGTTTGATCTGTGTGTACCCCGGTCTGTTCAACAGAAGCTGGTTGTTGGACCAGCTACTGTCAAACGGCCTTCCTGGAAAACCAGCATTCAATTAGCTGCTGCAGCCAATGACTGCAGTGCTGATCTGTGTATTCTGATGGGGTGGGAATTCCCCGCTGTCTGAATACAATAGTGCAGTGGGATAAATATCTTCATTGCTTGTGTTGATGTAGGTATCTGTGAGGGGTTTTTTTTCATCCTGCTAGTTGAATTAAAAAACTCCCCATGAACACATATCTTTGAATGCACTAGCAACATTAAAATGAGCACCAGAGGCATTTTAGGAGTCTAACAGCAAAGGATGCATACTTCTGCAGTCAATACTTCAGGATTTTATATGTAAATAAAAAAAACTATATAGATTTTATTCTGACTTTAGCATTATGAAAAATTCAAAGGAGTGAATGTTTATGCAAGCCACTGTAAAAGCCCAAAGAAGATTCGATGGTGCAATCATTCCATGTATAGCTACATGATTCCATGTATAGCTGTTTATTATAGTTGAGCTGGTAACTGTATATATTTCAAGGACCTGTAGTTACCAAGTTGTTATGGTAAAAAAAATGCATCTAGAGATATAATATGGAGTTATTTTTAGCCTAAGATTGATAGTACATGGATGACATATTGTTACACCGTGTGCTGGTATGGCCAAGCCCAGATAGTGAGCACAACACTGTAATAGTTGCAGCCTTGCAAAGCAATATTTGGACTATACACCTTGTGTACACCTTGTGACAGCACTGCATATACAGTAAATATAATAAATATCATCCTCACCATTCAGGGATGTTGAATGACCAAGATTACAGTTGTGATTCTAAGGAGGACACGGTAGTGTTTGTATACAGGTACATTACACTCACTTGGTTGTTTCCTGCACTGTATGGTGTTTGCCACACATGGCAAATGTCCTTATCAGTCAGATTTTGCCATCACCATCAATGGATTTATTGGTTCAGATGGTTTAGCACACAATATAATGCTCTACAGTATAGACTATACCAGTGATTCTCAACTTTTTTTCAGTCAAAGCGCCCTTTAAAATTATGGACAGTCTTGAGGCACCCCGTTCTAAAAAGGTGTTCCTCATGACAGTCCATCATTTTAAAAGTGCCCCCCATTCTAAAATGTGAAAAACTATATTAATAGTTTTATATGATGCAGCAACCACAGACGTAGGACACCCAACGTTAGAGGTGATTTATTCTTTCAAAGCAAATACACTTTTGCACACTGGTACTGAGTAGTATTCCAGTGTTTCTATTCTCCATCAGTTTTTCTCCATAACTGAGCTAATGTGACCCCCAGCACAGATGGAGAGCGGAAGAGGAGGGTCAAACTAGGATGGGCAACCAACATCCTCTTTATCAACGGATGATGTCACTGGTTGTCAGGGATGCTGGCGGCTAGAAGGTCATTATGGTGCACAATGAAACCTGTGACTTTGTGTAACCAAAAGACAGGCTTCATCCACCCGCTGTCTTGTATACACGTTTTGGCCAATTCTTAGACATTTTTCCAAGGCTCCCTGAAGAAACCTCAAGGCACCCCAAGGTGCCTGGGCACCCTGATTGAGAAAGGCTGGACTATACATCTGGTTAAATTGGTGTTTTGTACAATCTGTAGCACTGTAAACTGAAGCAATACAAAGTAGGCAGCCAAGATTCAACAGGGAACAGTATTTCAACTTTGTTCATAATGCCTGTAACATAAATGTTTTAGATGTGTTTTCTATGCATTGTATACAAATGTATAGTTTTCCAATTAACTTGAATTGGAAAATGAGAGATCAACAGACCATGACTCCAGCATGCACACTTTTTCTAATGCACATTAATGCAAGGCATCTGATGGTAATAAGGCCCATTAAGCACTACTATTTTTTAGCTGATTAATTTTTTTGTTTTAGAACTGAATTTTACTGTTGTGAAAGTGCAAGACAAATTAAAATTCATATGAACTAGGCCTTGCAGGGAACAAACAGAATTTTATATACACCATACAATAGATAATCTCTACATTCTTTCTAATAAGCACTATATCATTGAGATGGTACCCTATACTTTTTGTATCAAAGTATATTAAGAAATCTCTACACACTAGGCATGATAGGTAGTAGGAACAGAGGCTGTTCAATTTTCAAAGTGAGTGGTCACTGAGATTAGTAAATTAGGTGAAGCTTCAATCAACCAATCATGTCCTAGCAAAAGCCCTGCTTGTTTTCAATCTCTTACTTGTGATTGAATATTCAAGGTGACTACAAGTTCTTATTATTTACCAAAATTAATTTTACAAAGTGAATAACCTCCATTTCTTTAGTAAATCAGCCCCAAGGAAAAGTTGATCACTGCACTAGTCAGTAACCTTTTTGGACTTAGGCACTGTAAGGGCTCATTCATATGGCCATAAATAAATGCATTTATAACCACTCTTTATTTATGAATCTGAATGCAGCTTCATTTTTTTCAATGGACATTCACACCGGTGCGTAATCATGCACTGCATTCAGATCTGTAACACAATATCCAAAAACCTGCATCTGAGAACATGTGCATACACGTATGCCATTGAAAAAAAGAATAAGACAATTTTTAAGTATTAAAAATTGACCTATTTCCAATCATTTACACAGTTACTTTTGTTCCTTACCTAGTGATCAGTAAAATTTTTACGGGTGTGCTACGGCCATGTGAGTGAGGCCTTAACATTAGCATGGGAACCTGCACACAACATGCATGATCTGAGTCATTGTGGTCAATGGCAGTGGAAAGCCAAGAAGAAAATGCACAGGTGACAACAGTACCCTTTACTATATTAATGCATTTTTATTTAATTCAGTTAACTGTGCAAAAATGCATATACGTGATCAGAAACTAAATGTAATGGTATTGTATTACACAGAAGGATATAAAAAGTTCCCACAGCAACTGTCTCTTAGGATCAGGATTAAACGTTACAGGCAGATAACTACATTCAGGCCACTGGATAGAAAATGACTACCCTTCGGTAAGCAATTCTGACCATTAGGTGCTACTCTTACCATTCCAGACTGGCTGTTTGCCAAGCCATTGCTCTCAAGCTGCAACTATGGTCTTTATTACTTTTTCAGGTCAGTACAGAAGATTTCCAAGACCACACCTGCAATGAGTTATAAAAGGCCAAACTACTCTCAAAGCCATTTGAAATAGCTGATTGGGGGTACTAGGAGCTGCACATAGGAGCTGCACATAACCCAGTGGTCATATTTACCTATCAAATACCAGTCTGGAAATGGAAAACAGCTTCAAATGAACATACTTATTTTTTTTCATGGGAACCCTCCACTTCCACATTTTAAGCAGTTTTCTGGGCTACCATTTAATAAATAAATATTGGGGGTTATTTACTAAAACTGGGGAGTGCAAAATCTGGTGCAACTCAGTATACAAACCAATCAGCTCCCAGGTTTCATTGCCGAAGCTACAATTGAACAAGCTGAAGTTAAAAGCAGATTGGCTACCATACACAGCTGCACTATATTCTGAGTGCCCCAGTTTTAGCAAATCTCACTCCAAGTGTTTTCATTGAAATTGGATTAAAAAAATACTAAAAATCAATATATGGATGTTTTCTGTAGTAAGAAATAGCAGACCTATGTCTTGTAGCTACCAGTCACATTTCATGTATTTAAAGCCAGAAAATTGGAGCTTAAGCCCTAAATGAAATACATGAAATACATTTTTTAAGATGTGCTGTTTGCTTAAATAGACTTATTAAAAATATAGTACTCTTAGAAATGGTCAGTAGATCAAAAAAATGCATAGTGGAGTGCCTGAATATACTATATATATATACATATATATATATATATATATATATATATATATATATATATATATATATATATATATATATATATACATCCTCACCAATCATTTCAATGGAAAACAAGAAATGAAGGTATTGTATGAAAAATGACCCTTGATAAGAGCACAAATTCAAATTTTGACTGGGGTAAAGGGGTCCTTTGATTTTTCCTTCATATGTTATAATAAAGAGTCACTTTTGTACACAGTTGTTTTTTTAGTAAAGTACAGGAACCTAATGCACCCAAACAGAATGTACTTTAGGAAGCAAAGCTAACTCAAGGTGGATACTCACTGGCTGCAACGAGTATTGCACTTCACCCTTGTGCCCCTTGCACTGTTGTACTGAATTAGTATGGTTACCATATGTTTAACAAATGTGGCTGTGTTCGTGGTATTCTGGTGTTTGGGTTTGGAGTGCAGCACATCACAACTATGAGCTGCCTCTCTGTCTGCAGTAGATGGTAGTGATTAGTAAATAGGTGTAGATCTGCCAAGCCCTAGTGATGTTAGCTAGTCGATTTGTTGTAGAAATGATTTCAAACCTGCACTGTTTGTACAACTGAAAATGTAGATTGCAGGCAATGATAAACACCCCTCCCTCCGAGTAAAGAAGAAGAGAGGTGTATTTCAGGAACACGGATTTACAAGGATTATTATTTGAAAGCCAAGCGGCAGATTTGTGTTCAGGTCTCCCTGCCAATGCTGTAAAGCTGCCAGTTTAGTTGACTTCCAACTTTCTCCTCTCCCACCCTTTCCTGCTGACTTCTCCCTTGTCACATACACACCTACACTTGTACTGTGACAGCACTGGGAGGCCGAGCCATGTATCTACTACTCCTGGCCAACTAAGACCTGCTGATGTGATCCAAGCCTCATCAATACCAACTGATATGTGTAAATCTACGCGATCTGATCCATTCCTGCATTGTGCTTCTGCGATATTTTCGGAGACAAAAAAAAATTAATTTGCTTTGTGTGTGTTTTTTTTTTTGTTTCCTTTTTCCCATGATGTTAGGTAATTTCCCCCTATGTATATGGCTACCGAGATTTCTTTGTATTGTGGCTTAGTTTTGGGCGTGAAATAACATAGCATGCTTGCGAATCCTTTCCATTTTTGTCCAATTTATTTTAGTGTCTTGAAAATGAATACATTGTGAAAATGGCTGTTTCTATATGGAAACATCAATTCTTGGGAAATTAGTCCAATTAATTAAAACCGGCATGCCATTCCCTCTGGTCGGTGCTGTGTCCCTGATACAAGTTGCAACTATATTACATTGTAGCAGAGAAGACATGAGTGTTATACAGCAAATGGAAGGCTAGCAGCACAAATTATCTTGTCAACAAAAGCATGTTTGGAGTTTACACAGCTGCTGGAAGAGTTACTAAACATAAAATTCGGGGATTTCTATGAAGAGGTAAACAGTTAAGCAGGTCTTCTGTTTATATGTTTAACTGTGATATTTTTTTTTGTAATTTTTTTTTTTATGTTCACACATAAATGAGGAATACCGTGAGGGAGATTTACTAAAACTGGTGCACACAGAATCTGGTGCAGCTCTGCTGAATAACCAATCAGCTTCCAGGTTTTAATGGCAAAGCTTAATGGAACAAGCTGAAGTTGGAAGCTGATTGGGTACTATATACATTGGGTACTATGCACAGTTTTGTGTGCACCAGGTTTAGTAAATCTACCCCTGTGCCTGCTAATCTATGCAGTGTGTGAGTGTATGAAGTACAAATGTGAACATGAAGTCATATCCCCAATAAATAGGAGATCTGCCTGGTTGTGTCTATCTATCTATCTATCTATCTATCTATCTATCTATCTATCTATCTATCTATCTATCTATCCATCTACTATCTATATCTATCTATCTATCTATCTATCTATCTATCTATCTATCTATCTATCTATCTATCCATCCATCCATCTATATCTATCTAGCTAGCTATCTAGCTACTGTCCATATACTATCTATCTATCTATCTATCTATCTATCTATCTATCTATCTATCTATCTATCTATCTATATATCTACTATCCATCTTCTATATACTGTCCATCTATCTATCTATCTATCTATCTATCTATCTATCTATCTATCTATCTATCTATCTATCTATCCACCTATCTACCCATCTATCTATCTTTCTTTCTATATCAGCCCTATATATCCCCAGCATTCTGTAACACATCTGTGTGCTCTTTGTCTGTTCAATACACCCTTTGATGTACATTTGGCCTGAAACCATGCAGAAAATATCCAAAGTATTTACAACACTAGCCTCAAAAAGGAAAACCCGTTTGTTGAGCTCTGCACACAACTCTAAGCTCACCTGGAGGACTCCTAATGACTTCTTTGGGGGAAGAAGGAGTTGAGTAGCTGAAACACATGGTAAGAGATCGTGACTAGATTGCATGAAGCATTGGGCTCCTGGAATACTAATATCTCACAGGGTTTACCACAAGGCAGAAAGTGACTTTTTATGGGTGCATGCATTTTCCTATGATTGGGATTTGGGGTAACCCCAGGGATGCTGTTGTAAATTGTTGCTGCCCAAGTCTTCTGCTGTCAATCAGCCCCTTCACCCCGGACAGGGAGAGCTATGAGCTCGCATGAGTTAAATGTACAGACATCTGATGATAAACGCTTGCAGACATTGCGCATGCACTTCTATACCACTGACTTTCTTCAAGCCCACAAACTTTGAGTACATGCTCCTCTATACATGTCAGGGTGGCTGATTTGAGCTAAATTGCCTTGTAGGCACTCCCTTTTCTACAGCCTCAAGCACTGAACACCTACCAAGGTTCCTGACAGTTATATATTCATCCAAATCTTAGGACATTTTCAGCTAAAATAATAAATCTAAGACCAAGACCAACTGGGCAAGCTAAACTATACCTGGATTAAGTCGGTTCCACTAGAATGAACACTAGATTACCCTTACAGGAGAGCTACTGTTACACCCCTAAAATGCAAAAACTAATAATAAAATAGGCATGATACAAATCGGAAACGTTACCTTCAATCTTATATAGTTCTAAGAGAAAGGCAAAGAGCTCCCTCCATTAGCCTGGGGTGGTTTTGGCTGGTGAACCCTCATTCTCAGCTTTCACAAGGCGACGTAATCCACACTAAGCGCCTTGTCCCACTGTCCTAGCATTAAAGAGACCCAGCAGCTGCGATGGTGGACAGTTAAGATTATATATGATGTAAATACATTGTAGCTTTGTCAGCTCCCCCAAACCATAAAACTTACTTTAATGACATCACGTGCTCCAGAAGAACCATTCAGGGTCTTTCCTTATGGCCATCCACATAAATAACCTTTCAAAAAACTTTTAAACTACTAAATTCACATAGAATAGAAGCCAGAAGTATTTGCACTAATGTTCTCTCTTAAACTAAATGCAATGTCTTACAAAGACGTGGACTTATCATTTTATTAAGCCTTTGCCTAGGTAACCTTTCTAAAATAGAGGTCACAGTTTTTACAGGAAAGGTAAGTGGCCTTTTTCCCTTCCATTTTTAGACTTCTTTTCTGGAAGATGAGTCAGACATATAGTATAGACCGGTGGAATTGCCTTATTATTCAGCTCCAGCTGCCCTATGGTGTCAGCTATTTTGGCAGTCTACAGTAAAAGTGTACCTGATCACATCTTTAAGGAAGAATTATTTGGCTTTAATGTGTTGTCTAGGTGTTTGTTTGAATGGACATGGCCTAGGTTATTTTAGCAAGTAGAGCAAGTAATTGTAAGTTTGGGGTCACATTCAGCTACAAAGGTTCCCTAGTTTGCAGCTTCAAGGGGTCTCCAAAATATGAATCAATATTTAGAATATATGCCCTGACATATGTGGCTAGGTGCACTATCATTCTTGTATGGAGTATGTCAATGAGCCGAATTGTGTGTATTATTACTGTTGGCAAGAGCCACATTCTAAACTTACATTTTTGGGGGCTTGTGAGGCTTGGATCAATGAAGAGTCTTGGGTATTGGAAAGATGACGTCATCACAATGACAGGGGACGTTGGGCAGATGAAGGTGGCACTCATCTATCAAAAACATCAGGAAACCCAGCCTGACAAATAATCTATACCTGACAAACCAAAACCACAGCACAAGCTAATTACAGGCAAACCATCAAATGTACACTATTATTTTCAACAATGTGTGATTAAAGTAAAAAAAAATAGTTCAGCCCTAGGACTCATCTTCAAAGGGTTTTAGGCTTTCAATATCAGGAAGAACCTCTTTTGTCTCAACGTGTAAAGGAAGTGCCATAAAGTTTTATGGTGTTCAACTTATTCAAAGCATTTGTCCCTACTGTAAATAGTTCACTGGCCAGATTTACAGATAACAGAATCGGACCATCTTCTCAAGACTTTCTAAATCAGTTCTTGGGGTAGAAAAATTCACACCAAGTCAACCAGTTTGACCATGTGTGGAGTTTTTTAAGCTTTTTTAGCCTTACGTCTAGAGGCATCTTACTGACGTGAGTCAGCCCATAAGAAGTTTCAGTTCTGGAATAAACAGGTACGTCATTTATTTTAAGACTAAGTTTCCATATATTTAATTTCAGGCGTTTTTGGTTATATATTTATATATATTTATGCAGCATTTAACCATATATGTTAGTGAAAAAGGAATATATATATATGTATATATATATATATATATATATATATATATATATATATGATACACAGGGCATCATTTCTTATCTGTACATAGCTATTAATTTGCAGTTAGGTTTAGTATGATTCCTTATTTTGATACAAGATATTTTACTTAACAGATGCTTGACATACGATCCTGTTATATCTATGCTCCTATATTAGGTTATCCTTATACATTGTTAAACCTCTTTCAATAGCCAGTAATATGCAAGAAAAAAAAACATAGTTGCTACCACAGGTTCATCTGTTATATTACTTGCAGTTTATTCAATATGACAAAATATAAGATTCATGATTTTCACATATGAAACTGAAACCAATAAATATATGAGTTACATTATCGCAGAAAACTGGCTAAAAATGATTATATTAAACAATGAAGTACAAATCGTTTTATACACTTCAGCATTAATAACGCAAAATAAAGAAAAAAAAGATGTAAAAAAAACCACAATAAATTACACATGAAAATAATTCTGGCGATTTGTTCCCTTCCAGAATGCCAAAATGAGGCAAACTAAAATCCTGCACACATACACTGTATAACTAAGTATACCATAGTGTGTGGGCAAAGGGTAAGGATAGGTGGGCACATATTTGACCCTAAGGAGGAAAAACATAAACACTACTATTAAAATTAGACATAAAAACAAATTCACGCTGTAGTGTGTGACACATATTTTTTTTTAAGACTATACAAGTGCATGGACACATCTTAGTGGATTTTACACACTCATGTGTGTATGTACAATACTATATAACAAATGGCAAAGTTTCAGCTTGAAACTTTATACTTGTGTTTTTTTTATTGTTTGTATTTTCCAAATCTAACTGGTTGCCAAAGATATGACCCCTATTATAATAAGCACAATATAATACAGCCACTCTTTGCCTGCCCTTTTCAGCCTAGTATCCCAATTAGCATTTTTTTTCCCCAAAGAACTTTCCTTGACCCTGGACAGATTGCACAGTTAGTACAATGACGCCTGGGCTAGGAAACTATACAAGGAGCTGCCTCAACAATTTTTTTCCTCCACATTTTACACCTTGAAACTGACATTAGCCAAAATAATAATGGATAAAATACAGATCTATACACTATTTTTTTGCTTTCAAAATATAGGGGTGGTGGGGGGGGCTGTCTTGTGTTAGAGGTGTTAATCAACTCAGATTCCCTGTAGTTATTTTACCTTCCCTTGATCCCATCCACCTCCCTTGACACAAAAGGCAAAAAAACAAAAAAGTTTCTTTAAGATGTAGTCAAACTAAAGTTTAAATATCTAACTCCTTTGAGGTCGCCATTTTAAAGGGAGTCTTTGGTTTTGACTTTACAATCCTTCTTCCACTTCATCCTTCGGTTTTGGAACCAGATCTTGATCTGCCTCTCGTTTAAACATAAGTTGTTGGCTATTTCAATGCGCCTGCGACGTGTCAGGTATCTGTTAAAATGGAATTCTTTCTCTAGTTCCAGGGTTTGGTATCGAGTGTAGCTTGTTCGGGAACGCTTGCCATCAGTTTCTAAGGAGGAGAAGGTAGTAGGGGTATATACATTTAGCATATAATAATAGTCATAACGCCTAAAAAAATATAAAAGAATAATGAAAAAAACCCATAAAAATAAAATGATGCCTGCCCAGGCGGGACCTAATACACACAAGGCTGCATGCATTTATTTACACCCACATGCATATGTTTATTAGATTGTTTAGTACAGCATAAAGTTACCTTAGTAAAATACTTAGGTCACCAAAAAGCTGATTTTTTAAACCTTTCCTTTGATTGCAAAGTTTTTTTCTGAGCAAAATTAACTAAACAAGTTTATATGATTTTTTTCCTGTAAAAAAATCATTTTTCCCCCTTCTCCCTAAAAATGGAATTATTGTCTTTTCTACACGTTTTGTTCCTATGATCCAATTATGCTGTCATAAATTTGGACGTCTATAGCCTGTAAGCCTTTTAGTGGACAGTTTTACGAGCAATTGATGCCTAAGTCGTAAAATTTACGACCTCGGGTTTTTTTTTATTATTTGCCCCGTATGGCCTATAAAAACCAATGCAAAAAAAAAACCCCTATGAAACAAAAGCGAGAAGTGAAAGTTTACCATGGCTCATGTGCAGTTTGGTCATCCAGGGGTATATTTGGGGTGGCTGCTGCTGCTGCTGCGTCTGCTGTGGCTGTGCCTGTGGTGGTTGTTGCTGTCCTTGTGGAGTTGTTTGTACCGGTTCTGATTTGATGTTCTCAATCCCTTTAGATCTGTCCTCCAACGAAGTGCTCCCCGCTTTCTGATTGTAAATCCCAGGGCTGAGGGCACCTTGCTCTCCTCTACCCAGTGTGTGCCCCGAAGTGCCCATGACATTACAGGAAGGCCGATCAGAGTTTGTAGTGGGGTTTGAAGGCATGTCCAGACCGTTTAGAGAGTTTGAAGAACCCGGAGATGGGAATGTAATGCTCAGATCCAACCCACTGTAGCAATACCTGGATGAAGGGACCTCGGATACAGATCCATAATTCCCATAACTTTGCATGGAATAGGCTGGAACATTTTGACTCTGCTTATAGAATGAATTGGCTACGTACGAGCTCATGGCTGATTATTATTATTATTATTGTTATTTTTTGCACCCTTTGATTAGGCTTGATTTGTGGCCCTTTGAAGTTCAGGGGTTTTGTTCTCTAAAGTGCAGAATTTATAGCTGGGGAATCCTCTTTCTTTATTCTATGTGCTCTGCCCAAATATGGGATGTTTAAATAGAATCACGTGACTCTGTTGGCCAGTCATAAATTTGGCTTGATGACCCCAGGAGGTTATTGATGGAAGCCTGTGAAACGTATCTGATATGTTGGCAGAACAAACTAAAGGCCCCAAGTCGAAAAAAAGAAGACAATGAGGCCACAGCGTCACCTGGTGCCAGTAGGGTGGTAAAGCGCCTGCTAAATATGGCTGCATCGAGAAGCCACCATTGGGGTGTGCTAGGTCAATGGGTGACCAACTAAACCTGGATTTTACAACAATATAACTATATCAATAATTTATTTACAATACGGTTGACCACCCATTGAACAAGGAACCCTAATGGTTGCAATTTCCCCAAGGATCGGGTATTTTGCCTTTCACGAACCAGGAGACATTGCTCTTTTTTCCGCCTCTGGTTGATTTTACGGAAAATCCACTCCAGTGTTTTTTTTTAATAACTAATATTTGCATAATAATTTTTTGCTCCCTCTACATGGGCTGTTTTAGTGGATGTGTCTCTATAATATTTAACAAACAGACACACCAGGGCATTAAAGTCCATCATTTAAAGGGGAAAAGTGACTTGTTCCATCTTGACATGGGGGGCTATAGATCACAAATAATACTCCATATTTCCACTATCCCCTTCTATATGTATTTATAAATTACAGACTGCATCTGATAAGAGGAACAAAACACGTGTTTTAAAGAGATCTGGGTGTCTTTCTTTGTTCAGTCTGTTTTTTTGGTCTGTTGGTTGAAATGCAGATCCTTATCTAACAAAGCATCCTCTAAACATACGTGTGCAATAAATATTTGTGTTTTTGATCACTGGAGAGAAAGTTCAGGTCTCTGGTTCTCTGTTGTGCTTGAATGATCACAAGTCCTCAAAAGTCACTTTATTTACTGAAAAAATTCAACGTGTGGTATCCGGCTTCCATACTTCACTATCCTCACTATAAATACATGCTAATGGCATGGAGATGGGGTGTTTTTTTATTCTTTTTTTTTCTGGAGGAACAGATCAAACTATTCTCCATATATATAATATTTATTTCAAGGTGAAAAGTTCAGCTAGCACAGAATTGGATTATCTGTGATGGTTGCAAAGCCTAAATTTAATATAGCAGAAGAGAGTGGAATTAACCTAATACCCCCAAGGATTTCTATAGGAATATATTGGCTTAGTGGATTTCACTTACATGTATATTTATATTTATTAATTACACATACTTTTCTTTTTACTATATGCTAGATCTGAAAAGTATTGGGCTTAGAGTTTCATTTACATGTGTTTATATATATATTATTTAGAAGTATTTTTTTTTTTTTTTGCTATAGGCTAGATCTGAAATGTATGGGGTTTAGAGTTTCATGTGCATGTATATTTATATATATTATTTACCTGTACTTTTTGCTTTACCATAGGCTAGATCTGAAAAGAATGGGATTTAGAGTTTCCTTTACATATAGTTTTATATATATGTTATTTACATGTACTTTTAATAATAATACTATTGGCTAGATCTGAAAAATATGGGGTTTAGAGCTTCATTTACATGTACAGTTACATACATTAATTACGCATACTTTTATTTTATAGGCTAGATCTGAAAAGTATGGGGTTTGGAGCGTCATTTACATGTATAATTATAAATATTATTTACTTGTACTTTTCTTTTTGCAATAGGCTAGATCTGAAAATGGGATTGGATATATGGGATATATATATATATATATATATATATATATATATATATATATATATATATATATATATATATATATATATATATATATATATATATATATATATACTTTTATGTTAACTATAGCCTAGATCTGAACAGTAGTGGGTACAGAGTTTCTTTATATTTACATATACTAATTACACACACTTTTCTTTTTACAATAGGCTAGCTCTGAACAGTATTGGGTACAGAGTTACATTTGCATGTGTGTATATATATATTATTTACATATGTGTTTCTTTTTACTATAGGCTAGATCTGATAAGTATAGGGTTTTGAGTTTCATATATACATGGAATATATATATATATATATATATATATATATATATATATATATATATTCCATGTACTTTTCTTTTCTTTTTACTCTAGGTTAGATCTGAATAGTATTGGGTACAGAGTTTTATTTACATATATATATTTATATATATTATATTTTATTTACATACTGCTCTTTACTATGGGCTAGAACTGTAAAATACTGGGTATAGAGTTTCATATATATATATATATTCCATGTACTTTTCTTTTCTTTTTACTCTAGGTTAGATCTGAATAGTATTGGGTACAGAGTTTTATTTACATATATATTTATACATATTATATTTTATTTACATACTGCTCTTTACTGTGGGCTAGAACTGTAAAATATTGGGTATAGAGTTTCATATATATATATATATATATATATATATATATATATATATATATATATATATATTAAATAGAGGAACCTTTCTTTTATACCATAGGCTAGATCTCAAAAATATTGAAAAATATTGGGTATGAGTTTCTTATTTCCCCCTCACCTTTCCTTTTTCTGCCTAAAAGTCAGGTGTCACTAGGTTTTTGTAAATTGTTTTGTTATGTACTATTATGATAGATTGCATTACATGCATCTACATAGCTATCAGGCTTTGATTCTAAAGATTTTTAAATGGGTGGTTTAAGGTGACAGTAACTCAAGGCAGTTATGACTCAGTGGAACTACATATACCCTGAGTAGTTTGGATTTTAGAGGTTTCTGTAGCTATATGACGTGTATATGTACATAATGGAAAAAAGGCTCTAGAGGATCCTGGTCACCTTTGATGAGTCACATAAGGTCCAGAATGACCTGACACATGAAATCCATGATCCCAAGTGCCTATGAAAGGCTTGTGTTTGCTGGGGGCACATGTTTAAAGGCAGACAATGCACGTGTTTCGGAAGTTAGCATGAATGCAGCATAATATATCTTTATTGTGGTATGGAATAGAGGCACAAAGGGCTCTGATAGAGAAGAGTGAGCTTTTCTGATCACAGGGAAGGACATTCTACACAAAGCCTTGTCTCTGCTGACATTGTGCACCCTAAAAGAAACAGGATGAGTCTATTTCCAGGCAATGAAAACGTACGACCATGTAAAAATAATATCAATTTTATTAAATACTCAACAGTTTGTCCATAGGACGTGATCTTTATACATAGTCAGTGGAACACGAGAAAGTAACCATTATTCTACAGCTAGGAAACTTCATTTTACGAGCTAATATTGAACATTGCAGTGCTGACATAAATATAAATACTGACACCACGGGCACAATGAAAAATAAGAGTCACACGGTAACTGTCACAGTATGGAATATGGAAGATCATCCAAAGAATCGTTTTGAATACAGTCAAGCTAGTTTTTTGGGGGGAAGGTGGGTGGGTGGGGGGTTGATGGTATATTTAGGTGTCCACGGCTCATGGGAAGAGGGATCAGGAGAGTTTAGCTTTTTTTTGGGAGGTATGAATCTCTTCACATTGGAAGTGTGCAAGCTCCATCCCAAACACACACATATACAGGCAACGTCTGTCACAGGATTATTCTCCTTTGTTCGCAGGCAATGTTTGTTTACAAGGAAATGTGTGACTTTGGAATACTGTCTTTGTTTTCAAAAGTTTGAGGACAACATGACACAGAGACTCAAAGCCAAAGAAATGAAAGGGTGGACGTAGGCTGGCCAAAGCTCATACTTTGTTTTGTTGCAGGTTCTATTCCCTCAATGGATTCATAGATTATATATATAGAGTCCACAAGTGGCTGTATATAAAAAAAAGATGGGAAGATATATATTTTCTGTATTTCTATATTTGTTTCCGTAATGCAGCCCATCCAGATGAATTCTGCCAGCTGAGGGGGGTGGGTGGAGGAATCGTAGAAGGGATTGCTGGTGGGTGGAAGCCCCCTTGTTCCTTCACTCTTTGGGCTGGTCTTCTGTGTCTTCTCGCTTCTCCTCTTTCCCCCCGGCCAGGCTGTCAGCAGTAGCCCCAGTGCTCCCCGTCAGGGTGGAGGTCAGGTTGCTCTCCTTTTTCCACTTCATCCTCCTGTTCTGGAACCAGATTTTGATCTGACGCTCCGTTAAGCAAAGTGCATTGGCGATTTCAATCCTTCTGCGTCGGGTCAGATAACGGTTGAAGTGAAATTCCTTCTCCAGCTCCAAGGTTTGATAACGGGAGTAGATCTGGCGACCTCGCCTTCTGTCCGTTCCATAGCCCACCCCTAGGGATTCAGACACAAGACAAACTGAGAATAATTAGTGAGAAAACCCTCAGAATACCTGCACCCTAGTCTATACCAGCATACCCACCCATCCATACACCCACTGCAGGCACTACACTCAGAGCCCCAATAAACAAGTTCTCTGAACCAACACTAAAAAAAAAAAAAAAAAAGTAACTTTTTTCTGTTTAAATTCTATGAAAATGCACACGAGCTAACATAACAACAGTTTTCTTTAAATTAATAAAAAGACAGATATTTTTATTTAACTTTTACCACCCCCCAAAAAAAAAAAACAAAAACAAAAAAAAAAACCTCGTTGAACTTTATGACATATATTTGAAACTCTCAACGTCTTTTAATTAGAAAGCACATAACAAGCCATATTTGCTTGCAACAACTTAACAAATAAAAGGCCTATAACAGCAACTGTGAAAGGAACTACTTTATGGCTTTTATGAGGCCATAAAAAAAGGAACTGAGCCTGTTCTTCTAGGGAGATGATCGTAAAGATCGTTCAGTTTATTTAATTTATATCTTCAAGCTGTAAAACTTACCACTATGGGAGTTCATGCGCTGCATCCAAGGATAGATCTGTATGCTAGTTTTCTGTTCCTGGGCATTGGTTCTGTTTTGGTCACTGTTAAAATCCTGTGCAATTGAAGTCTGTGTATTGTGTCCCATAGAATTCTGCCTGCAGCTAGTAAGCATGTCCTTTTCCTGGTAAAATGCATTAGATCCATACTCATAGGGGCCCCGGCTGGAGCTGAAAACAACATTATCTTGCGGTGTGTAAAATGGTGAAGAGTAGATCCTATTTTGAGCAACCGCTGCTCCATAAGTGGAAAAATGCCTAACAGGGTCATAGGCAGTTGAATTAAGGGCCACATTTGGTAGAACTTCTTGGCCACTAGCTAAATGGCAGGATAAAGAGGGGTTCGTGAAATAGGAATTCATATCTTCTCCTTTACCTGCCTGTAAGATTTCTTTAATATTTATTTCTGTCTCCAGTTTGTAGTCTGAACTAGATTGTTATAGGGACGGCTCCACTCCAGGACAGACAAAATGACAAAGTCAGCTGACCTGCCTGGAGCCAATAGGAGGCG
The DNA here is from genome assembly GCF_062004578.1 of Staurois parvus. Taxonomy (NCBI): domain Eukaryota; kingdom Metazoa; phylum Chordata; class Amphibia; order Anura; family Ranidae; genus Staurois; species Staurois parvus. Next base: position 7,055,618 of record NW_028318358.1, read on the forward strand.
AGATGTCAAGAGAGGAAAAAATTGGTTTTGCTTGTGTTGATTCCCTAGCTGAAAGTATACATTCAAAGTAAGTCTTAGAATTAGAAATATAAAATTAGTTTGGGAGGAGGTAAAAATCCTTCAAGTAGCTTTGGGACTTAGGAGTAAAGTCTCCAGAGAACGCGGCAGTTTAAATCCGATTTACATTTTATCCCCATAGAATTTCACGTTCTTCTTAATAGAATCTAATGTATGCAAAAGCATTTGGAACTTAGCAGACATGTAACTCCCACAGACGCGTGCAGAGTCACAGACTACATCAAATATAGGAGCATATGCATGCAGCCAGCTATATCTATCTATATATCTATCTATATCTGTGTGTATATATATCTATATATAATGTGTGTGCGTTCAAGTGCATAGGCACCTCCATTATAACACTGCCCAGCTATTGCAAGGTATTTACAAACATATTTACAAACATAACATACGTTTTCCAGACAAGACAAGTGTTTAATATGATTTAACCACCCTTAGATTCTCATTCATTAAAACACCCTCAGTGGTACTTACCTGGACGTTAAGCTTTTGCCCACAACCTGTATTATATGTGTCAATTGCATCCACATGCTAATTAATGATTATCTCTGTAGTAGGAATGAAAGAATGCGGCCAGTAAAATGATTGTATTGCTCCTAGCATTTTTAGTCCATAGATTTGATGTTTTGCCCCCGTTGCCTTTGCTTGGCTGCTTTATAATTAGAAAGCTTTAAACCGTGAGGCTTTTGTAAGGTCTGATGAGATCACAGGAAATAAAAAAAAAAACTACATTTCAATGGCAGGGGGTCTGAGCATAGTAGGTTGTAATGTGTTTATGGCTACACATGTATAAAGTCATCGTGTGTGCAATGTGGCCATCTATGATATCTTTAATGACCTAACTGAAAAAAAAAATAATAATAATAGTAATTCCAATAAAAAAGGGCATGATTGGTAGATAAAAAATAAAAATGAGATCCCTGAATTCCTTGGACAAGAGCATTGTGAGTGCAGTTGCTAGAACACTCTCTTGTGTCAAAAGCTATTCCTAATGGCTACTATTTGTGAAAGTTACAAACAGCAATATTTTTTCAGGGCTGAAGAGAAACCCGGATGCTGAAGGATTTTACGATCTTTTTCCTGTGACCAACAAAGCGAAATGGTGGCTGTTAAGCCATAAAGAGGAGAACAGAGGAAAAGGGGTCGTTTATTGCCCTGGTATAACACCAACAGTCCCCTGAGTGCAGGCAACAGCTCAAAAATAAAGTTTAAGCAAAATAAAACGACCATTTGAGGCAGAGATTAGACAAGCAGTGCCTGGGACACCCTCCTGCAAGAAAGGTTTGTGGAACAAAATGTATGTAGTTCTAGCAGGGGGGTTATTCAGTATATTCACTTCTAGGAAGGTGAGGGGAAGGGGATGGCAAATGTCTTCAGAAATAGAATTCCTTATTGTTTACTATTATGGTCGCCTTTCCTGTGTTAGAACACTGGTAACCCAGTATCAAAAATTGCCAGCAGCTGGCACCATATTTTCACCTAAAACACGTTTTATAGCTAGTTATTTCATGCTAGGGAATACATAGCTATTTTACTGCTTCCTTTGCACCTAAGTTTATATATATAAAGTTTATATGTGTGTGTGTGTGTAACTTTATATATAGATATATATCTCTATCTATCTATCTATCTATCTATCTATATCTATATATATATATATATATATATATATATATATATATATATATGTGTGTGTGTGTGTGTGTGTGTGTAAGTTAGTAATTTAATACTAGGGAATAAATACATAGTTATATCACTGCATTCTCTTTAAACTTGGGCAAAATATATATAAAGTTGTGTGTGTGTGTGTGTGTGTGTGTGCATATCTACTGTTTTTAAAGCATATAACATTGTATATGTGTTAATGTGTGCATGTGTGTCTGTATAGCTAGTCATTTTATGCTAGGAAGTACATAGCTATTTCACTGCATTCCTTTTCGCCCAAGTTTATATATACATGTGTGTGTGTGTGTGAGAGAGAGAGAGTGGGTGTATGAGTACACATCACCTACTGTTTCTAAAGTATATAAAATGGTATATGTGATAATGTGTGCATACGTGTGTATAGCTAACTATGTAATGCTAGGAAGTACATAGATGCATCCCATTGTTTATCTAGCTATCCATCTATCTGTGTGTGTATATATGTGATTGTATATACACCACCTACTGTTTCTATTTCGTATATGAAATGTGCATATGTGCATATATATATATATGTATATGTGTGTGTTTTTATATATATATATATATATATATATATATATATATATATATATATTAGATACAAAAATACATACACACATCTGTATGATATAATATATCGATCTTATCATTGCTGCTATAACATGGTGGTTTGGTGGCGTGGTTTGTAGCTGGATGTTTCTCCCAAGATTATAGTGCTAAGCTATAAACCATTTGATTGCTTTTTAGAGTCTTATTTCATTGCCCACTTATCAGCTTATCTCGTATTTATTGTACAGTATGGTTGGGATTTGCAGTAAAACCAGTGGGCCCCCAGCCGCTCAATCTGCTTTTACTCTTGTTATATTATAAGGACCTCTCTCTCTCTCTCTCTCTCTCTCTCTCTCTCTCTCTCTCTCTCTCTCTCTCTCTCTCTCTCTCTCTCTCTCTCTCTCTCTCTCTCTCTCTCTCTCTCAATTTCTCCCTCTCTCTCAATTTCTCTCTCACCTCTGCTCTATTCTTTTTATAATTAAGTTGTTTTTTCTTCCCCTTCATGTTAAACTTAACAAAAAAGTGCAAGGATTGTTTTGGGAGAAAGGACTTTTGGTATTTAAAGGATTTCACCGAGCCAGTTCTGGTCTATAATAGTGCCTCTCTTAGAAGAGAAAGTTAAGTGTTTTATTACATCTATAAGCAAAGGGCAAGCCTTAAAGCACTCGTCGATTTATGGGGAGTAGAAAACTGGCTACCACATGCAACTTGAAGTAACAAAGGGAAACCATGGTTTAGGCAATTTCATCATAGCAAATTGGGGGGAAAGAGTTTTAAACCATCAAAATAATAATAATAATAATAATAATAATAATAATAATAAAAACTAGCTTGAGTCTATGTAGCTAGAAGTAGCTTGGCTACTGTGGTGCGCCACGGATACATTGAAAATGGTTTTTCCCTATAAAAGTATGTACTATTTTCCATCCCAGTTTTGCATGCAGTTGTAATTGCCTTGGAGGTATACTCTGTAAAAATCGAATCCCAGCACAATTATGTAAACTCAGCAGAATATAAAAGAGCAGATGTTTATGAATCCACCCTAGTGTACTGGAGCCATGGCTGCATGTAGTTCTTTCTCTATCTTCCCCCAAGACTAGTAAGTCTTCTTAAGCAAACACTGTCTACTAAACAACCAGATATCTGCAATCACAGGTACGTGGATCGATTGATATCTCTCCATATTTATTTTTTAATCCAATGTATTTTCTCTTCATCTTCCTAATACCATTGAATAGTGAATTTCTCTGCTCTATAAAGTTATGTAATTTAGGGATTGATTATCTGATGGAAAATAACCTGTGAAATAATTGCCTCAACACACGTGTTTTCTATATCCTCCCCAATTAAAAGAAGGAAACAGAGTTTCTGAAGCCAAAGTTCCCTGTGTCAGAGTAAATTTCATCACTTTAACTTCATCTTAAGGTTTAAAAAAAGTCTTCTTAAGGCTGAGTTAACGACTGAATGTAATTATTTACATCCTAAACGCAGCATAAACATATAGGACATCTACTCGATGTTCAGGCTCCTGGTCTTGCAATAAACACATAAAATGATATAATGGTGGAGGATACGGAGCTATATTTAAACCGGTATGAACATAAACTCCATTTCTGTTTTGCATTTTGTGTTATAAAGTGAGATAGTAAATCCGTGGACTTGCAGTTGAGACTTGCATGAGAAGTTAGAAAGACACTGGTGTGTAATTAATAGTGAGTTGTATTGTTGGACATCACATAGCCGGGATAAAACACTAAGCACCTTTCTCTTCACCTTTTTAATTTATATTTGTAATTTACAGCCCATCTGGCTGCATGCGTTTTATTTATTTATGACCTTGCATTGAGCTTAGCCCAGTACCTTCATTAAAGCTGCAGTACGTTGTCCGAGTGCATTACCTGCCTGCCAGCCTCTTATTAAAGTCATCCTGTGAAGTTGGGGGGCTATTTGGGGCTGTGTGACTTTGTTATTTTTTTCAGGGGTATAGGGACACCCAGATTATGGTTCTAAAAGGTATTCTGCATGTTTGATCGATCTTTACCACGGTCTGTTTTCTAATGTAATTTTCTTAAGTGTCCCTGGGCTACACTGGAATTTAATACGATTCTAATCCTGGAAGTAATCTGGGAAAGACACAGAATTAAAATGGCAATAAAAGAGTTAAGCCATAAATAAGACTCATTTTAATACATATGAGTATGTTTAAACGCTACTCAAACATAGGAACCAGGCTGACACATGTACACAAAGACTAGAAAAGGTAACCATTCACTATCAAAATAAAATCTAATATTTACTGATACTGCACTTGAGGAGAAGGCTCATCCCTGAACATTGGCCAAAGTTTTAAGAAGCCTTTGAAAAACATGGAGGATTAAATAAATTCAGCAGTAAACAGCTATTGCCTGCAGATAAGTAACACTACAGGTTGTAAAAAAAAACGATACAAAGACTAGAAAATGTAACAAATTACTAAATAAATCCAATGTTTACTGATACTGCACATAAGGACGAGACTCACTCATGAACATTGGCCAAAGTTTTTAAAGACGTCTCCTTGAAAAACATGGAGGATGAAATAAAAACACCTATTGCCTACTCCATACAGGAAAATAACGACAGGGGTTGTATTTATTTATTTAGTATAGTTACTTATATACACGTTGTAAATAGAAAAACTTTGTTACACTGTTTTGGTTTACCTTTAAATTGTATTTTTCTCAATGTATTTACTACTGTGGGGTTTTACCATCTGAATCGTATAATATATTATAAGAAAATAAATATTAGAAAATAGTATTAACTATGTAACATGTGATTAAAACAATCTGTAGGTTCGTTGATTAAATCAACTAAAATAGATGTATAAATATCCAGCCTAATAATAATGTCTATTTTTTTTTTCTTTTCTGCACAGGAAGTTTTTGTGTCATCTGAAGATGGAAGCTGAGCTGGAAATGTGTGAATTCCAATTTTCTAAAAAGCTACTTTCTACTTCTCTGTTTCTGATATTAGCACATTGATTTGTGTAATGTTATCAAACAAGTGCTTTAGTTTTAGTCTAGTTTTTAAACTTTTATTACTTGACATCTTGATCTAATAAAGCCTACTTGTTGCAGCTTCAAGCTAAAATTTCCAAAATATTCCGGTACCTGCATTATGTACATTTCAGTGATGAATTCATACATAATTTTAGTTTATGATTAATAAAGCGCTGTTATGATCCCTCAACATAACCTGACTTAAAAATGCACAACTGTTAATATTAAATGGGCTTGATATAGCTTTTACAAGTTTGAGAGCTGTCTGGTATCAGATTCCAAGTGAGATTTATTTAATATAACACTGTTGTGTTGGTCTGTGGTGTGATGCTTTTGAATGGACGAACCACAGGATAAATGCTACATTACGATCTGTAGATCATTTTTATGTCTCCTGCAATGATTTCACACTCATATGTGATCTGACAATATTATGTTCTGTCTAAATAAACTTTGCTCTTTCTGTGCAGGTAGTACAGTTTTATGTATCTTCCTTTACGCAATGCCCAAAATGCTGCTAAAGCATGTTACAAACTATTTTTTTAGCCCTTCGTTGTTGAAAATAGTAAAGTGCTCCTAGAGAAAAATACAGGGGCAAAACACCCTCATGCACCTGTTTCTTATTAAAATTCACACATTACACACAAACTCATAAAAAAAGATTCCTGGCAATACAATCTCACTGTGAAAATTCCAGCAGAGAGCAATGTTGACCAGTGCAGAGGGAATGTGCTGGTTTAGCAGCTTTTGGTCACTTGGTGGCAGTATATAAACAAACAAACAAGGATGGCCATGGGACTCACCACAAGCCACATAGGGATACATACTTCTTCACTGCTGCATCCCAAGGCCCATAAAGCAAAGACCATATATAAATGTGTGATCCTAGCATGCCTGGGACAGAATCCTAATTACAGGAACAGATGACCCGGAATTTCACTCCTAACTGTAAAAGTCCTTCCTTAAAGCAATAGATTCCTTCTTTCCCTATGGATAGTAGCAATTTGACCCCTCAATTAAACGTTTGTGTTCCTAGGTTGCCTGTTTTAATAAAGCACAAACCTGCAATTCACATTTCGCCAAGAACATCCCATTGAAGTCATTCTTTTTCATTGTGTGCTTTTTTTATGGTTATTACTGTATTTATACATTTGGAACTACGACTGTAAATTTAATAACCGGATTTAAGCAAGGAAGTAAGCAGGGGAATCTTGCCAATAAATATAGCAAGTGAACAGGCGAGGCAATACGCTCATTTTCTTATTAACTTACCACTCACTTCAATAAATACGTTGTTATTTTTGTATTTGAGCGTTTTACTGCCGGCTCAAACAGCAAAATGAACAAATACATCGAGAGGGCATAAAATATTCATAGACACCAAGAATATTTAACACCAAATTGTGTTTTCTATCTGTAAAAACATTTACAGTATGCCAGCTAGAATGCACTTAAATACAATAAAAACGACATTATTTTAACAGGACAATTTAAACATTCTCTTTGTGCATACCGCCTTACTGCATAACACAGTGGTGTAAATCATTCCGCATAGCATCGAAAAAGATACCTCTCCACTACAATGGAGAATACAGCCAGCCCTTAGAACAGACAAACACAAGAGCAATCCTGTCCACAGCCAGACAGACCAATAGATAAGCAGTCAGACAGGAAGGCAGACAGATAGATAGATAGATAGATAGATAGATAGATAGATAGATAGATAGATAGATAGAGAACAAACTAAAAAAAACTACTTAAACAGTACAAAAATATTTGCTAACTTCATAATAAATTATACGCATTGCACATTTTTCACACACTCTCTCTACATATATATATAGAGAGAGAAAGAGAGGTAGGGAGAGAGAGATCGATAAAGATATATATATACATATATACACATATACACACACACATGTATACATGGATAAGAAGAATAATGCTAGTGAGTGAACTGTGCGCTATTGTATAGTATTCGACGTATTCATTCTATAATATATTTGATTCTAGTGAAGCCATGTAGCTTTTTCTCTTATAAATGCAATAATCAAACCTACTGTGGTTAAAATATTATGGCAGATTTACTACATTTTACAGAGGTCTGCACTCACTCTAGTTCAGTCCTCTTCTTTTTTTTTGGGGGGGGGGGGGGTTTGTTTTGTTCAGACAAGTGCTAAAATGGGTTCCTTTTTTGTTATATCAGAAGGAATTCATACATGTGTTTGGCAGATGAAGACATTAAAAAAAATCTGATGAATAAATTGGTTTGTTTATTGTACTGGAGAACGTATAGCCAAAGGAAAAAGTCGATATGAATGGCCAGCTTTATTATACTCATTTACTGTCCTCTAGTGCTATGGATAAAGCATGTAATTTATTTCAATGGAGTTTTATTCGCAAAACTCAGAACAATGTATAAATCACCATTACATTCTTGATATAAAATGTTTCTGTCTGCTGCAGGTTTATGAGAGATGGGCCCTGGTTGAGCAGAATAAGAAATCGATACATTGAAATAATGTTTGGGGGATTTCAGACATACAGGCCTCACATTACTGAAAATGAAATGGCTGGGGGTGGTACACTCATCTCACACTGCGGATGTAGAATGTAGGCCTACAATTAGAATAACATATGAAGCCTTTTGATAGAACACCTCCAAGTGAAGTATATATCGTATTTATAAGCAGCACACAGCCGCAGTGTGCACACAGCATAGGGATGGACACCACACATCCCCCTGCCTCTTGTAAACCAGACAGCAGCACAAAGCACATTTCCAACGTTATGTCAGCATTTCATTTTACAGGCCAGAGCAGTTATATGACTGGGATCAGAAACACAAGGATGGAATTTTAAACATACTACTGTGGCATAGCCTAGAAAGAGGGATAAAACATGGAAAACAGCATCAAATATGAGGGGGGGTTAAATACAAATGGAAAAAATAATCTGATATTCACAATTAAACTGTAGTCGACATAATAAAAGAAATATATGTGCCAGTCTAAGGGGAACTCTTTTATTATGATTATTATTATTTTATACTGTAGAAAGACCCAAAACCGAAGACGTGGGAAAACTATCACAGCAGGCAAAATGCTTGGTTCAAGCTTTAAAAATAAATAAATATATATATATATATATATATATATATATATATATACACAACAGTGAAGACATAATCCAACATTTTCATCGATTCAAAACCATTTATGCATTTACAACACACATTTTCACCGTGCTAGAGGCACAAGGCACTGGTATCTAAACAAAGCCAACAATTACATGAGTGCAATCTTCTATGTAGCCTTATATATCATGTGCTATTAATAGGAATCAAAATATTAATAAGGACAATAATAACACAACGAACGCAAAACTGTTAACATTTAGGAGCAATATATTTTGTATTATTACTATTGCAGTGATGTTTATATTCCTTGTACACATCTAGTATATATATACATATATATATGATATATAGTGTATGTGTACATATATATAAATATGCACATGTACATATATATATTCACATGTACATTTTAGGTGTATATCACAAAATAACCTAGATTAAAATATAGTGTGTATAATATATATATATATATATATATATATATATATATATATATATATATATATATATATTGGCTTCTCTTCACAGACCACAACAGAACAGGTAAGTGCTTGCTAAAAAGCTACCTGGGGTATCACACATGTACAGCATACAGTCAACATAAAAACTGCCAAATAAAGAAAAAAGAATCACAACTAATATGCAATGACCAAGAAACCCACACGGAACTTGGCATCCATTCTAGGACAAATTGGCATCTGATCTCACTGCGCATGCTCAGCCCTCACCCTTGCTCTCCAGATCTTTCAGCAGAAAAAAAAGTTTTTTTTTCCCTTTAATACTCATCATCATCTTGCATGTTTTTTTTCCAAGCTTCCGACCTCAATTCCTTTGCGGATTTCTCTCTCTCTCTCTCCCTCTCTTTCTCTTTCCCATTTTTCTATTACATCACAATCCTTCTTCCAAGGCCCAAACACTTCGCACAGCAGCTTTATATAAGAGACGTGACAGCATGCAGCGATTTCCACAGTCACAACAGTGTCGGTACAGAACGAGCTAGTGACATCACATTAGTAAAAACAAACACACACACATATACACATACATATACACACAGGCACACAATTCCCATGTTATCCCAGGCACTGCAGCTCTCCCATGATACAATATTAGCTTTTATAATAAGTCTTAGCAAAAAGGTGCCCTGTATCCATTTCTTTTACCACCCATTGCTATGGATCATTAGTTAGAAAATGTAGCCAATAAGGGAACACTTACCAATGTTGTGTCTCTCCCTCTCCCTTTTTTCTCTCCCTTTCTCTCTCTCCCTCTCTCACTCCCTCTGTCTGATCCAGTGATGCTGTGTGGCGCTTCAAGAAAACATTACAAGGGAAAAAAATAAATAAATAAAAAAAAATTAAGGTGGGGACAAAACACACCGATCCTCAGCTTTCTAGAGCAAAGAACTCTGGGGAGAATAAAAAAAAAACTAATAATAAAAGGTATTTACAACTCGGCGCTTCCTTATTCTTTGCTTGCTCCAAAGGAAATGTAGTGCCTTTTGCCCCTAGGGGTGGAAAAGGGGGAGGCGACCAAGAGGTGCAGTAAATTCATTATTTCCAAAATGCCTCCAAGCTAGCAACAGTTCCACAGGGCTGAGAAAAAAAAAGAATATCTATTTTTAAAATCTATAATAAATATATAAGTATTAAAAAAAACAGATACGATCAGCCCCCTTACACTGGCACTGGGTGGACTGTTACAACAAGGAGCAGAGCGTATAAGAAAACCACAATAAAAAGTTCACGTTCATGGAGAGTCCACATGACTTCCTGTGGCCAATCCAACTTGTGATTCAGTCGTAAACTTTTATTGCCCAGCTGTAAATTTTCTGCAAACAACCAAGAATGTACTGCATTTTTGTGGCGTGTGCAAATGTCTTTCCTTGACGCCATATTTATCCATTATTTTATTATTTGATTTTTTTCCTTTCACACTTATTAGGGCTCATGCAAATTAATCCTGAGAGCGATATGCCTTAGTAGGAATAAAACACTGAGATGTTGCAAGTTTGCTCCTATGTATTGATAGAAGAGAGTTTAAAATACGTTCAGTATTTAAAAAAAAATAAAATAAATAAAAATAAATATATATATATATATACACACACAAACACACACACACACACACACACAGTGAGAGAGAGAGATAGATAGATAGATAGATAGATAGATAGATAGATAGATAGATAGATAGATAGATAGATAGATAGATAGATTAATATGTATTTAATTAGGGCCTTTTTGGACACCAAACCAGGATCCTGGTCAGAAATTGAAAGAGTGAATAAACGTACATATTCATATATTGATGCAAAGAATAGCTAAATAGTCTCAAATCAAAGCCACTTACGTTTTACAAACAAATACACCCCACACAAATATATGTGTATACACAAAGACACTTATAGCCACACACATACACACACATATATACACACACAAATACACAAATATACACACATACACAAATACATGTGTGTATACACAGACACGTATATACACACACACACACACACACACATATATACATATATGTATATATATATATATATATATATATATATATATATACACAAATATATATGTGTGAATACTTGGACATATAAACACACCCTGACAAATGCGTGTATACAAACACACACACATCTATCTTTATATAGTGTGTGTGTGTCTCGCAATGTGTCTGCATTTGCGCGGAACATGATGATAATATAAAAGATTTATTTAAATCCTTAGGTCTTTATTAGGTCTATGACTATTCATACGCTAAGGCCTTATATTATAACCGATGGTGGGGTGCGATTGATCAGATTTTCACCTTAGGAAAAATTAGGACACGATTAATAAGTGAATTTTAGACTGTTCTAGTAAAACATGTATTCTGTAAAGGCAAACGTATTGTTTTAAAGCATAATCTGGGCTCTCTTTCTTAAACGTTGGGATTTCCGAAATTGTATATTATTTATAGATAGATACATAAATAGATAGATTGTTACTGTTAAAAAAATAAATAAAAATGTATATATATATATATATATATATATATATATGTGTGTAAAGGGAGAGAGAAACACACACACATATATGTATGGAGAGAGAGAGAAATAGATACACAAATGTCTATGTATACACCTACACACTTTTGTGTGAACAATCTCTGTCTCTGTCTCTCTTTCTAGCTTTCCTATATCACTTTTCCTATTTGTCTCTCTCTCATTTAAAAAAAAAAAATAAAAAAAATACAAAATATATATATAGAGAGAGAGAGAGTGACTATCTTTACACACACATACACGAAAATTGCTTTTTGTGGAGTTCATAAACACATCTTTGTGTGTGTATGAGAATAGCTAGATATTACACACATCTGTTTCCCGATATACACACACAGAGGCACAAATTGTCATACACAAATGAGCATATACCTAATAAGATTGTTCCTCGACACACGTCTGTTTTTTTGTACAGATAGAGACAAATTATCAATACAACACAGAAACCTACATACATTCAAATACATTTGAACTAGACATAGAATCATTATTAGTTATTGCAGTTAATCGTTGATAACTATTATCACAATAGCTACACAATGATAATTTTCTGACGAATGTTCCTTAAAGTCAATAAAATCCTAAGAACTATAACCTAATCATCTTATATTACATCCATTAAGCCATCCAATCCTCCAGATTTTCTTCTCCCAAAGTCCTTTTTCATTTGAGTTTCCTGCAGCCCCATAGCCTAGTACACTTGCATACAGTTGATTCCAATGAAAAACTGGTCTTAAATGTTTTATTCAAATTTCGTTTGGTTGAAGTGTATTTAAGATTTGTCTTCTATTTGGCAACAATGTATCTTTATTTCTTGCCCATTATTTACCTTTTGATTTTAAATAATCGTTTTATTTTCATGTATGGCTATCCTTGGTCCTACTCATATTTTTCATCTGATGATATTTCATAAAAGTTATCATATTAAACTTAGGATTAAAAATGTATATATCTAAATCGTTGCTTAGACTATTATTTCCCTGCATTTTTTTCATTTGTTTCCCTTATCTCACACCCAACAATGGCTTTGCTGTCTAACAACCGGAAGAAGGCAATGGCTTTTATTCCTGTTTTACACACCACCAATAAATTTTATAACAGGTAGTTAAAAGTTACGAGGAGAGGAAGAGTTCTAAAGTTAAAAACAGCTTTTATGTGTGCGATGTACGCTTCCTAACCTTGCAGAATATAACAAAGACAAACATCTTCAAACGGAAGCTTCAGCTGTTTTAGCGACCAATAAAAGCAAAGAAATAGTAGAAATAGGAAGTATTATTTAAATGATTGCTATTATTATATTCTATGGTCTCTAAACTCTCTTGTCACCTGCGTGAAGGTCACTAAACTCTAAAGGCGGATAAACACTATATATATATATAATTTTTTTTTTAACTATATAATAGAAATATATATACTATATATATACTCTATATATACAGACACACACACACAAATATATTTGCAATTAAAAATGGTAGAACTTTAGAGTATCTTGGCATGTTAATAGTGTTGTTTTTTTTCTGTTAGTTGTTAGTAGTAGTTATATGTTAGCAGCAACAGTAGTATTTTTTTATGAATTTATGTACAAGATATTCCACATCATATGATAGGTCCCATAAGAAATCTTAACCAATATTTCCATTCTCACCAGTAGTGTCCTTATGAGCTTCTAATCAATGTATCTACTTTTTTTTTTACTCTACTTTTGCACTGCTTTGTTGTTATCTTCCATTCTCAGCCACAAATGCTTCGGGTTTTTTTTTCCTCCACTGTGTCATCAGATTTGTTATTCATAGTCATAATAATTGTGTATATTGTCTTGTTTGGAGTGATACGTTAAATTAAAATGAGCTATATATTCTTGGTTAGCTTTTTCATGAGTTACAGTCCCCTTTCTTTAAATGATTCTTGAAGAAAATTTTGATTGGTTAATCAAAGAAAGTGTTGATAGAATTTCTCTCGTCTCCTTCAGGCGTGTAACTACGTCCATTCCAAGTCATCTATAGACAGCAATGATCGTTTGCGGAGGCCTCTGGAACAGCCATATTATCCCCAAATTACTTTTTTTCAACCCGTAACAGCGTTTCCACCCATAGCACATTTCAGATGATATAATAATTTAATCACATAAAACAGAATCTTGTCTTCCTCTGAAGATTGGAGTTTGGGGCTGTTGACTTCAGCATAAACGCCAAGTGGAATCAGCAATAAACTTATCTTCATCTCATTATACAGCAAATGATCGGACAAAGTTTAACGCTTTATCATGAAGTATACAGACAGGCATTTTTTAAAGCCTTCAAAATAGGAGATATTCGTGAATAGCTTGTATGGACTTCTCGCTGCACCTATAGGTGGGCTATGCATGAATGCTGTGGCCATAGAGAGTTCCAAACAGTTTGATCACAGTTGGAGAGAGGGGAGCAGAGTCCTTGAGGGGTGCAGGGGTGGGGGACTAAAAGGCGATAGAGTAGGCTATAGAGAGATGAGGTGAGTAAAAATGGCATACAGCTTATAAGGTCAATTTACTAAAAAAGTCATCTCACCCAGGACCTTGTTCATTTCAAATAAACAGTCCAGATCCTGGGATAAACCATTACAAGCAGAATTTTTACTTGAACCTGACCGGTTGTTTAAAGTAGACACAGGCTGGGGCTATGTAGGAAAAAAGAGGGTGATGTAAATGAGGGGTATAGAGAGGGAGGATCAAATAAAACATATTTAGGCCTCAGTTACAAAGTGAAGAAGGGTGAAAGAATAAAAGGGATATGGTATATGCAAGAGAAATACAGTGGAAATACACTGGTCCACAGGCAGAACAGAGAAAGACAGTAAGAAGGCAAAGTGGTATATTAATATAGTCAATAACAAATATGCTTTCCATGTGTTCTATAGTTGTGCTTGTTGCTGAACATTGGCGTGTGGTTTCCTTGTGTATACAAGCACCTCATTGTCTGTTTTGCTGATGTACTCAACCATCTCTTTCTGTGTGGGAGTTTTACTAGTGTATACAAGCATCTATTTCTGTATGTGAGTTTTCTGCTGGTGTATACAAGCATCTCTTCGTGTGTGTGATTTTTGTATGTGAGTGTATACAAGCATCTCATCTGAGTGTGATTTTTGCTAGTGAGTGTATACATGCATCTCATCTGAGTGTGATTTTTTTCTACCATGTGTACAAGCCTCTCTTTCTGTGTATGATTTTTATGCTAGTATATATACATAAGCATCTCATTCTGTGTATTTTTTTTCTCTGCTAGTATATATACAAGCATCCCATTCTGTGTGTGTGTGATTTTCTTTGCTAGTATGTGTACAAGCCTCTCTTTCTGTATATGATTTTTTTTTTTGCTAGTATACATACACAAGCCTCTCTTTCTGTGTATGATTTTTTGCTAGTATGTATACAAGCATCCCATTATGTGTGGGTGATCTTCTTTGCTAGCATGTAGACAAGCATCTCATTGTGATTTGTGTTTGCTAGTATGTGTACAAGCATTTCTTTTTGTGTATGATTTTTGCTGGTGTATACAAGCATCTCTATTCTTTGTGTATTTATTGCTGGTGTATACAAGCATCTCTCTCCTTTGTGTATTTTTTGCTGGTGTATACAAGCATCTCTCTCCTTTGTGTATTTTTTGCTGGTGTATACAAGCATCTTTCTCTCTTGCTCTGACTTTTTTTCTGATGGTGTAAACAAGCATCTCTTTCTGTGTAGAACGTTTTGCTAGTGTATACAAGCATCTATTTCTGAGTGTGATGTCTTGCTAGTGCATACAAGCATCTCTTTCTGTGTTTGAGTTTTTGTTGGTGTATAAAAGCATCTCTCAAGTGTGATTTTTGTCTGCTGCTGTATACAAGCAGCAGACAAACGTTCCTTCCGTGTGGAACGTTTTGCTAGTGTATGCAAGCATCTCTTTGTGTGTGATTATTGCTGGTGTATACAAACATATCTTTATCTATGTGACTTTTTGCTATTGTATACAAACATTTGTTTATGAGTGTGAATTTTGCTGGTGTATACAAGCTTCTATTTCTGTGTGTGATTGTTTGCCTAGTGTATAAATACTCTTTTTTTGTGTGTGTTATTTGTTGCTGGTGTATACAAGCATCTTATTCTGTCTGTTATTTTTTGCTAGTGTATACAAGCATCTCTTGCTTTGTGTGATTTTTTTGCTGGTGTATACAAGCTTCTAATTTGTGATTTTTTCCTGTTGTGTACAAGCATCACTTTCTGTGTGTGGTTTTGCCCTATTGTACACTAGCATTGCTTTCTGTGTGTGATTTTGTCCTATTGTAGACAAGAGTCACTTTCTGTGTGTGATTTTGCCCTCTTGTGCACAAGCTTCACTTTCTGTGTGTGATTTTGCCCTCTTGTACACAAGCATCACTTTCTGTGTGTGGTTTTGCCCTATTGTGCACAAGCTTCACTTTCTGTGTGTGATTTTGTCCTCTTGTGCACAAGCATCACTTTCTGTGTGTGATTTTGTCCTATTGTACACAAGAGTCACTTTATGTGTGTGATTTTGTCCTCTTGTGCACAAGCATCACTTTCTGTGTGTGATTTTGCCCTATTGTACACAAGCATCACTTTCTGTGTGTGATTTTGCCCTATTGTGCACAAGCTTCACTTTCTGTGTGTGATTTTGCCCTATTTTACACAAGCATCACTTTCTGTGTGTGGTTTTGCCCTCTTGTACACAAGCATCACTTTCTGTGTGTGGTTTTGCCCTCTTGTACACAAGCATCTCTTTCTGTGTGTGGTTTTGCCCTCTTGTACACAAGCATCACTTTCTGTGTGTGTTTTTGTCCTACTGTATACAAATGTCATTTTCTGTGTGTTTTTTTTTTCTATTGTATACAAACCTCTCTTTCTAAAACTGTGCATTTATCTGTCTGAGCTGTGGGATCAAGTCAAACTTTTGAAATACCCACCGTTTCACTTAGAAGGGAAATAACTTCAGTGGCATCAGCTGTACCCAGGGCGGCGTTAACTGCTTTTAATATTAGGCCTTAGTTCTGCCGGATTGGAAATGTGTGGCTCTTAATGGTTTTGGAGGTGTAAAGTGAGTGTCACCTTCAGGTACAATGAGGAAAGCGAGCTGTTGTAAAATCCCTTCACATTTGAACTGGTCTCTCTGCTTTTAGTACCCCATATGCCCTGGACACATTCAGGAAATGACTGTCGCCTGGGTGTACATTTGTTGTAGCTTTTGGAAGCTGTTTTATGGTTTTATTTTCCTGCAATTATTGCTTTACCACATGCGAGCTGTTTGGTGTAAAGTCATATTGGGAACCAGACTCCTTAGCTTGCTAGGTACATCTACTAGGCGGATATCTACCTACCTGGCTCCTCAGGAACCTTCCACCAACCCAGAGGAGAACTTTGTATTTCGGTATGTAAGAAGTTTCCATTTTTAACACCAACGGCCTTTTGTATTCCATCTATACACTCTTTATAAGGAGGACGTATCACTTAACACATATATACTAATGCAAAAAAAAAAAAGTAGTTGCTGTCATAATATTTTGTTAGGTTCCCAAATGCCAGCTTTGCATATATTCAAATCAAAACTAGAGGTTTCCACTAGAAGACCAGCTAGGACAATAAAAAGCCAAATGACAAATAATTCCTGAATTTTGTGAACTGGGAACACTCTGCTAATGCAGCTTGTTTGCCCTGCACCCCTCTGTAAGGAGTGTTATTGCCATGACTGTGTATTTTTCTGCCATGGACTATATATATATATATATATATATATATATATATGGAATTAGTTTAGGCTTAGGACTATTTACTATAGGTGATAATAGTTTAGGCTTTGGAAATATACTATAGGAGCTATTTTACACTGGCATTTGGTTACTGAAAACGTATATAAGTATGTGATAATAGCTGAGGCTTGGGAAATGTACTACAGGAGCTATTTTGCACTTCATTTGGTTACTCAAAAAGTATATTGCTATAGATATATGTGATATTAGTTTAGGCTTAGTACATTTTCTATAGAAGCTATTTTACTTGGCTACTTAAAAAATAATTATATGGCTACTTTAAAAAAGTGGTTCTGTGTATTAAAAGAACTACACATTTCCTCTGAGCCTTAGGTGTGAGAGCTACATACAGGCCAGTCTACCTACTACAACCTTTAAATAAACCAGCTCACCTAAAAGGGTCAATGTTATTTTTATTGTTTTGCTACTACTTTGAAACATCAAAACAGCATAATTATAACTCTAATTAATTAATACCCAATAGCCCTTAACTTGCATATGGAAACCTACAGAAAAATAACACCATATTGTCATTTTAAAATCATGTTTATTATTTTTTCTTATCCTTAGTATAATATCATCATTTAATGTTTCACGTATACAATACAAATGTTATTTTGTCCAGGAACAGGTTCATGGTTTCTTTGCTACATTCAGAGTTTGAACACGCTGTAACTAGGCTGATACAGAAATAAAACAAAGACTTTTGTTTATTTTTTTTTTCTTATTTTTTTTTCTCTTTTGATATTTTTTTTTTATTTTGTGGCTTTTTAATACCTCAAGCTTTTGCGTTAACATAGAAGGTCAAGACAAATAGGTAACTTTACATTCAGTGCAATTTAGTCCTAAGCTACTTTAAAAGCACAGTAAAAGAAACACAAAAATGTGCGTCCATCTAGGCAGTTTCAGTTGTTGGGATGAAAGCAGCAACAAACAACAAAAGATGCGTTACAAATACTTCCCAATAGCATATCTCCTTCAATAGGTAGTTATTAGATACATTGCAAGTTTCAGTTTGTATTGGCTACTCAGTAGCTTGCATTTTGGGCATCACTGCCAGTCATATTAGGTTTGACGTTGTACTGCTGTCTGAGATACATATATATATACATATATATATACATATATATATATATATATATATATATATATATATATATATATATATATATATATATATTCCACACATAAACAGATGTGTTATAAGTACTTATTGCCTGACCCCTTTAGGTAGTAAATGAAGGATTTAAGTGCACACACTGTAATGTTAAGCCCATAAAATAACTAGATGGGAGATAAAATGAGGGAATTTATATCTCAAGTGTTGCAGTCTGTCATAGATCACATAGAGGTGATAGGTTGTTGTTAGTATTTTCATACATGTGCATACACTCTGCTTACAAACAACCTAGAGATCAGTCCTTTCTGTTGGCAAGGCTTTGACAGCTACAGAGGCATATAGAGCTATATAGACAGCGTTATAGGAAGAAAAAGGGACAAATACATAATAGCAATAAAATCAAATGAACATATAAGGGTATGTGCTGGCCCCTCCCCCCATACATGAATACATAAATCTAAATAAACACAGGTTACATTATGAGGCCATCCAACAATGCGCCTCTGTACAAGGAAATAGGTAGTTTAATTTCACATAAAAAGGAAATAATACTATTCTGGCTGTAGAAATGTCAGTCTGTTGGAAATCATACTAGTAATCCCTGTATGCTTCCTTCACGTGTGTATAAGTTATTAGCCTATATCTCAGGACTTGAAGGACATAAATAAGAAGGTAATGCAAATGCCCCCTTTTTTTCCCACACAACCCACAGCAAAATGCAAAGAGGGAGTCCTGACCAGGAGTGGAAGAAGGCTGGAATTTGTGACAGGTAGTTAATGTTGTGCCCCCCGATCTATACTCTATAAAAGCAAATGAGCATCATAAACTTCTCGCTTTTACGTGTACCATAAAATGAGAGTTTGAGAAGGAATTGAACACATTCCCACAAGCAGACATCCACATTCACCCAGGAGACACCCCCCATTCACTCATTTTCACTCAGATCTCACTCATTCCTTGCTTTCCTCCTTCTCTTCCTCCTCCTTTTCTTCTTCATCATTCCCTTCTTCCTCTGTCTTCTCTTCTTCCCTAGATCCAGGGAGTTTATCCTTGTTATTCTCCTTTTTCCATTTCATCCTCCTGTTTTGAAACCAGATTTTGACCTGCCTCTCAGTCAGTCCCAGGGCGTGGGAGACTTCAATCCGTCGTTTCCTGGTCAGGTATGGGTTGAATAGGAATTCCTTCTCCAGCTCCAGTGTCTGGTAGCGGCTGTACGTCTGCCTTCCACTGCGTCTTCCGGGGGCTGGATAGCAAAACAAAAACACACAGCCATTACTGCTTACCACTTCCAGGATCAAGCCTCTCAATGATCCCTCGACATACACGTGAGGATCAGCCTGCTCCACTCACTAAACACCCTCCTAGGAAATAGACAGAAT
The DNA here is from genome assembly GCF_062004578.1 of Staurois parvus. Classification (NCBI taxonomy): domain Eukaryota; kingdom Metazoa; phylum Chordata; class Amphibia; order Anura; family Ranidae; genus Staurois; species Staurois parvus. The sequence goes on from NW_028318358.1 coordinate 7,075,443, forward strand.
AACCCCCAAATCTGGCTTGCATTAAAGAAATTCACAAGTCAGTGTTGATCCCTTCTTTGAGTTCAATCAGCACCAGATCCTGGCTAGAGTCAGCTTTAAACTAGCATTCTACAAATAAAACTTACAATAATAATAATAATACAAAATTGCAATACAGACTAGAATAATGCTGTCTGCAGTATTGATTATAAAAGTGGCATTAGGTCCTGGCTGGTGTCAGCTCTAAACTAACACAAACAAAAATAACAATAATAAAAATTTGCAAAGCACACTAAAATAATGCTACCAGTAATATCGATCCTAAAGTGGTAGGTATACCTGTAGTATCGATCATGAAAGGGACATGAAGCCTATAGTTTATTAAACTCCTAAAGGGAGTCAGCTCTAAACTAGCAGACTACAAACACCAACAAAAATACAAAATAAAATAATGCAAACTGTAGTATTGATCCTAAAGCAGTAGTAATACCTGTAGTATTGATCATGAAAGTGGCATTAAGCCTATAGTTTACTATTAAGCAAGTCCTGAATGGGGTCAGCTCTAAACTAGCAGACTACAAACACCAACAAAAATACAAAATAAAATAATGCAAACTGTAGTATTGATCTTAAAGCAGTAGTAATACCTGTAGTATTGATCATGAAAGTGGCATTAAGTCTATAGTTTACTATTAAGCAAGACCTGGATGGGGTCAGCTCTAAACTAGCAGTTTACAAACACCAACAAAAATACAAAATAAAATAATACAAACTGTAGTATTGATCTTAAAGCAACAGTAATACCTGTAGTATTGATCATGAAAGTGGCATTAAGCCTATAGTTACTATTTAGCAAGTCCTGAATGGGGTCAGCTCTAAACTAGCAGTTTACAAACACCAACAAAAATACAAAATAAAATAAGCCTATAGTCTATTAAAAAGAAAGGAAAAGTCCTGTCTGAAGTCAGCTGTAAACTAACGTTCTATAAACACAAAAAAAAAAATACACAACTGCTATGCAGACTATTATAATGTTGGCTGTAGTATTGATCATGAAAGTGAAGCCTATAGTTTTTTAGAAAGCAGGGCAAAGTCCAGTCTGGAGCCAGCTCTCAACTTACATTCTATAAACACAAAAATACAAACTTGCAAAGCAGACTAAAACAATGCTACCTGTAGTAGTGATCATGAAAGTGGCATTAAGCCCATAGTTTATTATATACGTCCTGGCTAGTCAGATCCACACTAGCATTCTAGAAACACAAAAATAACAATAAGATTGCAAAGCAGACTAAAAAAATGCTACCTTTGGTATTGATCATGAAAGTGGCTTGAATCCTATAGTTTATTATAAAGCAAGGCAAAGCCCTGGCTAGAGTCAGATCTAGACTGACATTCTTTAAACGCAAAAATAGCAATAATAAAAGATTGCAAAGCAGACCAAAAAATGCTGCCTATAGGATAGATCATAAAAGTGGCTTTGAGCCTATAGTTTATCATAAAGCAAGGCAAAGTCCTGGCTAGGGTCAGATATAAACTGGCATTCTGTAAACACAAACATAGCAATAATAAAAGACTGCAAAGCAGACTAAAAATGCTGCCTGTAGGATAGATCATGAAAGTGGCTTTGAGTCTATAGTTTATCATAAAGCAAGGCAAAGTCCTGGCTAGGGTCAACTCTAAACTAGCATTCTATAAACACAAAAATAACAATAGTAAAAGACTGGAAAGCAGGCTTAAAATAAAACGCTGCCTCTAGTATAGATCATGAAAGTGGCTTTGTGCCTATAGTTTATAATAAAGCAAGGCAAAGTCCTGGCTAAGGTCAGATATAAACTGACATTCTAAAAACACAAAAATAACAATATTAAAAGATTGCAAAGCAGACTAAAAAAATGCTGCCTGCAGTATTGATCATAGAGTGGCATTAATTATATACTTGAATAGAAAGTAGGGTAAAGACGTGGCTGGAGCTTTCTTACAAACACCAACAAAAATACTAATACCAAAATAAAATAATAGTGCCTCTAGTATTATTCATAAAGTGCTATTGATTCTACAGAGCTGTAGTGTATTATA